>NC_053490.1:230916966-231639466 GCF_905171775.1 Rana temporaria | reverse complement strand
TCCATTCAGTTTTTTTTTATAATTCACTCCTATTACTGCTTGCTAAAAAAAACAGAGGTTTGATAAGAGAGGAAGGAGTTATGGAGGGATGTCCTTAAAGCTTTGTTTGTGATTGTCCAATCAACTGCATAACCCAATGGTCAAAGACTTGAAGAGCCTGTGTCTTTTAGGCCTGAATCACACTAGTGCGGTGCGAAATTCAGCTCTCTTATCTCTGCAGAGAGATAAGAGAAGTGTTCAGCAGATTAGCAACGTTTTAGATGCGAATTTGGAGACCTGGGAGAAGTTACGGGTGAGAGGAGAGTGGGGGAGAAGTGTATTGAGCTGAATGAGAGAAATTCCTGAAGAGAACTGAACACATCTGCGAATCAGCTGCATACCCATAGAAGATAATGGGCTTGAATTTGCACCTGAGCCACACCGCACTGCCTAAAAGACTCACACGGTTTTACTGCAATGCGCAGTGCGAATGCATCGCACATATGTGAACCAGCCTCATTGAAAACAATGTATTTAGAAATGTTCTGCGTATTGGATGCGGTTTAAGCCGCACTCAATTCGCATAGGTGTGAACCTGGCCTTAATGTTCTCCAATAAAAAGGATTTGAATGGTAAGACAAAATCCAGCAGAACTTCTGTCACAAACATTCTCCTCTGTGGTCCAGTGTCAGTCTTCTTCCAGGTTTAATGATGCCCAGGATTACACTGTGAGTTCAAGGTGTTAAGGACCAACCTGATGTGACAACACTGAAGAAATTACACTTTGCTACAATGTAAAGTAGTGAGTGTACAGCTTGTATAACAGTTTCAATTTGCTGTCCCCCCAAAATAACTCAACACACAGCCATTAATGTCTAAACCACTGGCAACACAAGTGAGTACACCCCTAAATGTTTTTTTAAATTGCATTTTAGTGTAAATATGAGATCTGAGGTCTTTTTGACCCCAGATTTCATATTTAAGAGGTCATGTCATGCTTTTCTTCTATTACAAGGGATGTGTACATCAGCATATCCCTGCCGTGAACCATTGTACAATCACAGTGGGTGCCTGTGGTGGTGAGGGCACAAATACACGTGCCCAAAACCCAGAGGTAGGCAGCGATGTACAGGTATGTCCCTTTGTACAATCACCCTGTCATATTTTCCCCACTTGATCAGTGCTGCCAGCAGCTATAGCCTGCAATGTTGATCAGTGTATTCTGATGGCGGGAAAGTCTCCCTGCTGTCAGAATGCAATAACTCAGTGGAGAAATCCCCCATCCACATCAAGATATGTTTCCCATCCATCAGGCAGATCGGATGACGGACATGCAGCCTGTTTCCATCTGACCGCCTCATAGAAAACAGCAGGCTGTGTCCGTGTCCACTCTGCATATCAGAAAGGACACAGACCTGTCATCTCAGTGGACAGATCCACTTGGATGGATTCCACCCCATGTGAATGGGGCCTTATGCAGAAGTGCACATCTAGAAATTGAATGCTGGTAAATCCACTAATGACAAGAAACTGTAAGGAAGGACAAGGTGAGCATAGTAGTCACATTAGCTGTCACTGCTCTGCATGCTCTTCCCTACAATGGAGGGAATGTCTCCACCACTTATGATTCGCCCAGTACAGTGACTGTTTCCTGGGGAGTTCAGCTCAGGATCCAAACACACCTGAGCTCTTTCCCTTTTTTCACTATTCAGTCACGTCACATCTCCGAGTCAACCAAGTCACTACTGGAAGATTTCCCTCTGCCGTATGCTGTGATTGCAGATAGATCTATAATGCCACACTCTGATCAATGCTTAAAGGAGAAGTCCAGCCCGAGCTCATTAGGCTGGGCTTCTCCTATGGGTCAAGGAATGCAATTTGTTTTGCACTCCTGTCACCCGTTTACAGCAGAGAGTGGTCTGAAGTCCGCTCTCTGCTGACGTCACGGATATCAGTCCTGGCAACGTGTCATCACCACAATATACAGGGAGTGCAGAATTATTAGGCAAATGAGTATTTTGACCACATCATCCTCTTTATGCATGTTGTCTTACTCCAAGCTGTATAGGCTTGAAAGCCTACTACCAATTAAGCATATTAGGTGATATACATCTCTGTAATGAGAAGGGGTGTGGTCTAATGACATCAACACCCTATATCAGGTGTGCAGAATTATTAGTCAACTTCCTTTTCTTTGGCAAAATGGGTCAAAAGAAGGACTTGACAGGCTCAGAAAAATCAAAAATAGTGAGATATCTTGCAGAGGGATGCAGCACTCTTAAAATTGCAAAGCTTCTGAAGCGTGATCATCGAACAATCAAGCGTTTCATTCAAAATAGTCAACAGGGTCGCAAGAAGCGTGTGGAAAAACCAAGGCGCAAAATAACTGCCCATGAACTGAGAAAAGTCAAGCGTGCAGCTGCCAAGATGCCACTTGCCACCAGTTTGGCCATATTTCAGAGCTGCAACATCACTGGAGTGCCCAAAAGCACAAGGTGTGCAATACTCAGAGACATGGCCAAGGTAAGAAAGGCTGAAAGACGACGACCACTGAACAAGACACACAAGCTGAAACGTCAAGACTGGGCCAAGAAATATCTCAAGACTGATTTTTCTAAGGTTTTATGGACTGATGAAATGAGAGTGAGTCTTGATGGGCCAGATGGATGGGCCCGTGGCTGGATTGGTAAAGGGCAGAGAGCTCCAGTCCGACTCAGACGCCAGCAAGGTGGAGGTGGAGTACTGGTTTGGGCTGGTATCATCAAAGATGAGCTTGTGGGGCCTTTTCGGGTTGAGGATGGAGTCAAGCTCAACTCCCAGTCCTACTGCCAGTTTCTGGAAGACACCTTCTTCAAGCAGTGGTACAGGAAGAAGTCTGCATCCTTCAAGAAAAACATGATTTTCATGCAGGACAATGCTCCATCACACGCGTCCAAGTACTCCACAGCGTGGCTGGCAAGAAAGGGTATAAAAGAAGAAAAACTAATGACATGGCCTTCTTGTTCACCTGATCTGAACCCCATTGAGAACCTGTGGTCCATCATCAAATGTGAGATTTACAAGGAGGGAAAACAATACACCTCTCTGAACAGTGTCCGGGAGGCTGTGGTTGCTGCTGAACGCAATGTTGATGGTGAACAGATCAAAACACTGACAGAATCCATGGATGGCAGGCTTTTGAGTGTCCTTGCAAAGAAAGGTGGCTATATTGGTCACTGATTTGTTTTTGTTTTGTTTTTGAATGTCAGAAATGTATATTTGTGAATGTTGAGATTTTATATTGGTTTCACTGGTAAAAATAAATAATTGAAATGGGTATATATTTTTTTTTTGTTAAGTTGCCTAATAATTATGCACAGTAATAGTCACCTGCACACACAGATATCCCCCTAAAATAGCTAAAACTAAAAACAAACTAAAAACTACTTCCAAAAATATTCAGCTTTGATATTAATGAGTTTTTTGGGTTCATTGAGAACATGGTTGTTGTTCAATAATAAAATTAATCCTCAAAAATACAACTTGCCTAATAATTCTGCACTCCCTGTAGTCTGGATCTGCCAGCTGCCTGGACTGACACACATCACAGCCTCTAAGCGAGCCACTGAGAACCTGAGGCAGCCATTCCCTGCCCCTCCACAGCTCAGCGATCCAATGAGGGCGGGGGAGCAGAGCGGAGAGCTGCTGATTGACAGCCAGCAGCTCTCTGCTTGGGGATCTGCATCCACCTAGATAAGTAAATGGAGGAAAAAAAACAAACCCAAGTGATTGTAAAGTCTCGTGTTTTTGTTTTCTATAAAAATTACAAACATGTCTATACTTACCTGCTCTGTGCAGTGGTTTTGCACAGCTCAGCCCAGAGCTTCCTCTTTTTGGGTCCCTCTTCGGTGCTCCTGGCCCCTCCCTCCTGTTTAGTGCCCCCACAGCAAGCAGCTTGTTATGGGGGCACCCAAGCAAAATCACAGCTCCCTGTGTTCATTCAGACACAGAGCCTCGACCCAGACATAGCACCACCCCCTGTCACCCCTGATTGGCTAGCTGACTTTGACAGCAGTGGGAGCCAATGGCGCTGCTGCTGTGTCTTAGCCAATCAGAATGGAGAATCTCGGATGGCTGAGACACTTGTGGACAGAGAGGGACATCAGGTAAGCTTTTTATCTTAATGCATTAAGATGAAAAAAACCTACTGCCTTTACAACCCTGTTATATTCTCCTGCCTGTAAACACATATGTGTGCAAGACCACATAGGCTAACATAAAGAGGCAGAAAAAAAGAATGTCACACCGTTAAAAGTGGGAATTTTGGCACCCAGTATGCATGATGCCTAAAGTGAAACATTGCTTTGTCCAGCAACAGGGTTACGTTTCTGCAGCCCCTCCCAACCCTGCAAGATGTACATTGTCACCCTTCTTTACTGCTTTGTGTTGCTCTTCTTTGCTCCCAGGCTGGGTGGCCTTCTAGTCAGTCTGTGTTCTGCTCAGGGTACATACATAGCCAGGGGTGGACTGGGACAAAAATGTGGCCCTGGACTTCATCCAGACTGGCCCACTTTGACAGGTCTCTCTCATGACGGCCGGACAACTCCCGCACCCCCCCTCACCGCCCGGCCACCCCCCCTCTCCCCCTTTACTAGCCACCAGCCATTCTACTTTATTAGAGTAGAACGGCTGGTACTGGTACTCCTTATAGGCGGTACCAGTGGGGAAGCTAGACATTATTTCACCCGGGGCAAAAAATCAGTTTGGTGCCCCCCTTATGGGACAAGATTAGGCAGAAGTGAGAAACTCCCAGGCTATAGCTGTTCAGTCAGCTGTCTGTCCCCTCCCCCATGCTCCTCTGTCGTCCCCCCTGCTCCTCTGGTCCTCCCCCTGCTTCTCTGTTCCACCCAGGTGAGCGCTGCGGGAAGGGAGAGAGAGGAGCGGAGGGGGGCGGCGGTCTGCTGTCACTGAAGCTGGCCCACCGGGAAACTCCCTGTAGTCCCAATGGCCAGTCCATCCCTGTACATAGCGTTGTCTTGTTGCTGGACAAAACACATTGCATATCAATAATGACACAGTTGAGTAAAAGTAGCCAATATTGTTTTCGCTTCCAACCAAAGCCATCGGGGGTGCATGGGACTTCCTCTGACATGCTCCAGGGCTCATACTTGGCGATATGCCACTTAGGTACCCGGCGCTGACATGCTGGGAAAACTTCAGGTCCTATATAAGATTTTACCCTGCACTTCTTCTCTTTGCTCACAGCAGCCAACTTAGCAGAATGGGACAAACAGAAGGTGCAGCTCTGGAGGGCACTAATTCAGTCCTTATTCATGTCTGAGCATTTTGAACCTTCAGCGGAAGCATTTCAATGCTCAGCACTGGAGTTTCCATTATATTTAATGAGGCCCATTCACACCTGAGCATAGTTAATCTTATCACTCGTACAGTGCATCAGTTTCATTTGGAGCAGAGCTGTGCGTTTTGGCCAAAGTAGATTTCATTGGGAAATCCCGAGGCTGTCAGCACTGCTGCTCACACAGGCGTCTGTTTATCTTATGTCCTCCAGTTAAGAGAACAGTCAGCATTGGCTCTGCCAGATGATTGTATTTTGCAGTTTGTATCTAGACTGGATGTATATTCTTTGGTGCACCCTGTGGATTCACCCCGGTCTCATGTACATTGTGTATCATATACCCTGTTTCCTTGCTACTTGTACTGTGTCATGTACCATTTTTTGCATTAATAAAGACCAACCTTGTTTGTTAAAAAAAAAAAACATAAATTGTTTAATTTCTGATAAATTGTAAATTATAAGTCAAAATCGACATTTAATCCATCAGGAGTGAGAACCTTGGCCTCTACAATCCAATATGATTTTCTTTGGCTGATGTTCCGGATATAATTTCCTCCCCTCCAATGTCGATCAACCCTCTCTATCCCCTAGAATTTCAAATATCTCGGATCCCTATTATGGCATTGCCTGAAATGTCTGGAGACACTATGGGTATGGAGACCTCTCTTAATGTTATTAACATGTTCACCAATCCGAACCCCCAAGGATCGTGAGGTACAGCCTATATACTGCAGTCCACGCCGACAGTGCCACATGTAATGAGAGTTCTGATTGTATAAGACTTTTTAGTAGAAAAGGAAGTGAAATCCTTTGTTTCTTGTTATTGAATCTACACCGTTTACACGCTTGACAGCGACCACAGGAGTAAAAACCTGCAAGAAAGGAGAAAATTCTACTCTCTTTAAAAACCGTTGGATCAATAACCCCTGGGGCTATGACATCTCTAAGTGTAGGTAGTTTTTTGTATATAGAGGATGCAGAGGGAGGACAGCTCCTAGAACCTTATCTTTTCTCAATACCTCCCAATTTTTGCCCACTATTTTTTCAAACTGTGCAGAATATTATTAATCAAGAATAATTTTGAATTCATATTTCGATTCCTTTTTCTTATTCCTATTAGAATCAGAAATAAGAACTGTCTAAGGAACCCACCCTTGCTATTTTGTTCTGGATAATTTCCTCATTATAGCCCTTTTTTGGAACCTGTCAGCCAAAATTTTAGACTGTGCCAAATAATCATTATAGGAGGTACAGTTTCGTCTGAGACGAATAAACTGTCCCCTGGGTAGGTTGGACAGCCAGCTTTTATGGTGGCAGCTATCCAATGGGATATGACCGTTTCTATCAGACTTCATTACTTTGACTATGCAAGTTAGGAAAGTCACAGTAAAGTCATAATTCTTTAACTGACAATTTTTCAGGTCAAAAGACTCAAAGTAGTAATGCCAAATTGTTAGTAAGACAGCCAGGCAATTGACACTCTTAGCAGAGGTCAGCAATGATGGGCTCATCTGTTCTTCTTAATACAGGCTTCCTTTGAAGTTAAAAATAAATACTTATCCTTACCTCCACTTATCTTGGGAAGACAGCAGAATTAAGCAACAAAAGGGGTAACAATGCTTTTCCTAAAAAAAAGTTTTTTTTTATTATTATAGGTACTGATAAAACACTGTCAATTTTGGCAGTGTCTTACACATATTTATTGTACATTCATGTCAGTCCCTACCCTCAAAAGAGTGCATCTAAGGTCCCTAATTCATAAACTAGAGCCAATTTAGACAGGAGCCAAAAAAACTACTAGCAGGTCTTTAGATGGCAGGAGGAAACCGGAATACCCAGAGGAGACCCATGCAGGCATATGGAGAACATGCAAACTCCAGGCAGGTAGTGCCATGGTTGGGATTCCAACCGACAACCCTATTACTGCTAGGCGAAAGTGCAAAACAAAAGAAAGGATGCTTCTGGACAGCCGCACTCTGAACAAAAGTTGCCTTTATTGTAACAATCCAAGATAGAAAAACAGCACTACATGTCACAGCATACCGGCAGAGCTGATTAAACACTAAATACAGTGTGAAACGCGTCAGCTCTGCCGGTATGCTGTGACATGTAGTGCTGTTTTTCTATCTTGGATTTTTACAATAAAGGCAACTTTTGTTCGGAGTGTCCAGAAGAATCCTCCCTTTTGTTTTGCAATCTCATACGAGTTGCCTGCACCTGTGGTCCTGCGGGAAGCATTTTTTCTGAAGACTTCCACACCTGAGCGTTTTTTCTTTCTTTGCTAGGCGGAAGTGGGTAGAGTGAAGAGATTTGAACACCTCTCAGGTTTTTATTGCAGTTTGTTTCCCCATCAGAGAGATTCACCCTCTCTATTACCCAGACTGAAAGTGAAAGAAGATCCTCAATTTTGGGTTGTCATCAGAACAGAAATAAATGGCAAGTCTTCAAAAATGGAAACACTAGTTTTGGAGACAAACATGGATTACCTCACTTTTGGCTATGGGACAAGAAGTGAATCTCGATGGGACAAAATGAAAAAAAAAAAGGATTTTTGTACTCACTGTAAAATCCATTTCTCTGAGTTCATAGACGGACACAGCCTTCATTGACCTTAGGGTTATGCTTCTTCCTACCAGGAGATTTAGGCAGAATTCTACAGCACTTAAGGTGTTAAAAACTTTCCTTCATGCCGCTCCTCCCAGGGGGCGTGGCTCCCCCAGGCATAACCCACACCCTGCTTTAGCAGCCTCAGTTCGTAACAAGCAGTACAAACAAAGGAGGGGTGGGTGCTGTGTCCGTCTATGAACTCAGAGAAATGGATTTTACGGTGAGTACAAAAATCCTTTTTTCTCTTTCGTTCATAGACGGACACAGCCTTCATTGACCTTAGGGACGTCCCCAAGCAGTGTCAAAAAATTAGAGGGGTGGGAAAATAACACAGCAAAAACAGGTTACACCCCAAACAAAAACCGGAGTTACTCAACGGAGGAACTCCAACCTTAAACTGCCGCCTGTAACACCCTGCGGCCGAAGGAGGCATCAGAAGATGCACTCACATCCACCATATAAAACTTTGAAAAAGCGTGGACCGACGACCAGGTCGCAGCCTTACACACCTGTAACACAGAGGCTTGGTGTCGGAAAGCCCAAGAGGCCCCGATCGCCCTGGTCGAATGCGCCATGACCCGAAAGGGGGGCGCCCACCCTTCAGGGCATAGGCCTGAAGCACAACCTGTCGGATCCACCTGGAAATGGTGGCCGGCGAGACTGCCAGTACTGGGACCGGACACAGACACGAACAGCGAGTCCGACTTCCGGAACGGAGCTGTCGCCGACAAGTAAACTCGAAGGGCCCGAACCACATCCAGAGAATGTAAAGAGGCCTCCTTCGGGTTCTTCGGCTGAGGACATAAGGATGGAAGAACAATGTCCACATCCAAGTGAAAAGCCGAAACGACCTTAGGGAGAAAAAACGGCTGCGGCCGCAGCACCACCTCATCCTTACGGATGACCAAGCAGGGAGCCTTGCAAGACAAGGCCGCCAGAACAGACAGACACCCGTCTGATCGAGGTAATTGCTACCAGAAATAAAATCACCTTTTGTGACAATAAACAAAAAACCTCCCGAATGTCCTCAAAGGGAGCATCCTGAAGCACTGAAAGGACTAAATTCAAGTCCCATGGGGGTAATGGAGGGCGCACCGGAGGGGCCACCTGCCAGACCCCCTGACCCAACGCACGCACCGAGGAGTGCGATGCCAAGGGTCGCTGCAAGTAAAAACAGCCAGAGCAGAAATCTGGCTCCTAACCGTACGTAAGGCGAGAGCCTGAACCACTCCCTGCTGCAAAGACAGCAGAATCCTGAACACAACGCATGTACGAGAGTGCCAGTTCATCTCCCCACACACAGAGAAGTAGGCCTTCCATGTATGAGGAAAAAACCTACGTGAGGTAGACTTCCGTGCAGGCAGCACGGTAGAGACCACCAAGCCCAATAGGCCTTGGTCCTTAAGCCCCTGGCTCTCAACAGCCACGCCGCTAAGGCCGGTGGCTGTGAAACAGGGTGGAAGATCGGACCCTGTAACAGAAAATCAATTCCCAGGGGAAGACGCTAGGGGGCGTCTGCCAGCAGACGCACCTGGTCCGCGTACCAGAAGCGACGCGGCCAATCTGGGGCAATCAGGACCGATAGAATCCCTACAGCTTCTACTCTGCGCAGCAGGCGAGGAAGAAGCTTCCGAGGAGGGAAGGTGTAAAGTAGGCGACAGCGACCCCAAGGAGCCACCAACGCGCCTGACGCGTCCGCCCACGGGTCCTTAAACCTGGCCACGAACCGTGGCACCTACCGATAGAGACGGGACGCTGGAAGGTCCACGTCCAGAGTGCCCCACTTTCGGCACAGACCCCGAAACACCTGCGGGTGGAGAGACCACTCTCCTTGGCCCAGTGCAGTGCGACTTAGGTAGTCGGCTAGCCAATTCCGTATTCCCGGAATGTACCCAGCCGATAGAGCCGGAACGGACCCTTTGGCCCACCGAAAGGATGCGCGCGACCCCCGTCGCTGCAACAGAACTCCGTGTGCCTCCCTGATGATCAACCTACGCCACGGACGTGGTGTTATCGGACAGGATCCTGACCGGTCAGGCCTGTAGATCCAGGGACCACCTGGCAAGGCAAAGCTTGATTGCTCGGAGCTCCAGAACGTTGATCAGTAAGCAGGACTCCACCTGAGTCCAGTGCCCCTGGGCTGACTGGGTGCCCCAAGCGCCCCTCCCCAACCGGAGAGGCTGGCATCCGTCGTGACCACTGTCCAGTGGCCTGCAGAAAAAGACTTTCCGGCCCGAAGCACCAGAAACGCCAGCCACCACACCAGGGGAGACATGATCAGATGACTAAACTGAATCTGGTAATCCAGCGATGACGGAAGCTAGTCCCATCGTGACAGCAGTTCCCTCCGTAGTACCCTGGCGTGGAATTGGGCATACGGAACCGCCTCGAAAGAGGCTACCAACTGACCCAGAACCTTCCTGCAGAATCGCAGAGATGACCGCTTCTGGGTCGGCAACTGCTGCACAGCAGATAGCAGAGTCTGAAGTTTTTCCGCTAGGAGAAAAACACTCCCGCCCCGGAGGAATCCAGGACCAGTCCCAGGTATCCCTGAGACGGAATCAACCCTGATTTCAGGACAATCCAGAAACCAGCCGAACACTCGGAGAGCCTGACAAGTGATAGGCACGGCTCTACCAATGCAGAGCTCGAAGAAGCTCGTAGGAGAATGTCGTCCAGACATCCCATGATAACAAACCCCCGCTGTCACAGCCGGGCCAGTATCGGGATGAGCACCTTGGCGAAAACCCGCCGAATGGGAAGGACACCATTGAAAATGGTCCCCCCCGACCGCAAAGCACAGAATCTCCGGTGGTTTGAGGATATGCAGGTACACGTTCATGACATCCAAGGATGCCAGAAAATCCCCCTGATGAAGTGCCGCTATTACCAAGCGAATCGACACCACCGTGACAAAACAAAACGAGGGACTTGAGGCCCAGGATCGACCGGGCCCCATCCTCCGTGGGGACACAAACAGAATGGAGTAAAACCCCGAGACCGTTCCAACGAGGGAACTGGCACAATCACTCCCCTGACCAGAAGATCCTGGACAGCCCCCGACGGAGTCAACCGGCGAACCGGAGGAGGCCAGAAGCCGGAGGGAAAAAACCTGTTTGGCAGACAAGAGAGAAACTCAATCTTGTACCCCAAGGAAAACACTTCGCAATGCGAAGCCAGTCTCCCACCCGAGACACGGGCGGGAGCAGACCTTCAGGCGGAAGCAGGTATGTCCGCAGACTTGTTAGGCATGCGGTATCAGGTGCGCTGCTACCCCGCAGCGGGGATTCAAGCACCATGTAGACCTACCCCCACCGCACAGGGCGAGCGAAAAAACGCTCGGAGGTAGGCAAGGAGGGTCCTTGTACAGGGCGAGGTCCCTAGCCCTTCCCAGACTGTGGGAACAGCATGCGCTTACCACCCGTGGCATCCTCAATGATGCCAGTCAGGGAAGACCCAAAAGGACCGTTCACCCTTAACGGCCATCACCAAGGCCACCTTAGAGGTCCTTCTTCCAGCTCCTGCAGCAGGAGCTTCGCCCTTTAAGTCGGGGCCTGACCAGGGCCCCGGCCAGAGCCGGCCTCACCGCCGAACCCACCACTGTGAATAGGGAGCGGGCCACGGCCTCCACTCTCCTATCAGCGGGATCCTGAAATGCAGGAGCCCCTTCCACAGGCAACGTGGTGGCCATGCGCAGTCTGGGTCCACTGGCGGAGGAGAGACCTACTTTTTTTTTTTTTTTAAAGCCCCCCTCAAGGGGGTAACAGGTTGCAAAGTTTGACAAACTTTTTGCGGTGCATCCCATTCCTTGTATAACATATTGTCCAAATAAGGAACACAAGGAAACACTTCAGCGGTGCGTGGTAGTGTGCTGGTACTGACACGGAGGTGTCTCCGCCACATCCTCAATTTTTAGAGTCTCACGCACCGCAGAAACAAGAGCTCCAACAAATTCTTGCCAGCAACTGACTGCAGCAGAGTCATCCTCACTATCCATAAGGGTTAAACCCGCAGCCTCTGACATAACAGAACCAGAAAAAAACAGCGATTCTGTGTCATCCCCAGAAGCAGGCTTCAGGGAGGGGGCGGTTTTTTACCCCCCATCCGGGCACTAGCTGCTTCAAACCTGGCAAGAAACCCAGGACAGCCAACATAACAGATGTGGCAGGGGAAGGGGCATTAAGGGTTAACTCAGGCATAGCTTGAGTTCCATAGTGTCAGCGCTGAGTCACCCACCCTGCAAGGCAGGACAAAAAAAAACCACTGGTCACCTCCTTGCTGCTATTGCAGAGCATGGGGGCCCCCGGTATTCACCACCCCACCCAGCTGCAGAGGGAGCTGAAAAAACCTCAGGTGTGCTCTGATGTGCTTGTTATAATGTGTCTTCACCTCACGGAAGATTCACAGCGTTTCACAGCACTAAAAACTGGTAAAAGAGACCAGAGGCTGTGATGAGTCATCTCAGGGAAGAATCACATCGTTACCAAGGAGATTTCCAAGATGGCCACCATCTGAGGTAAAAATTACCTCATAGAACACAGCAGCACTGGCTGTGCTTTGTCTGGTAAAAAATACCTCATAGAACACAGCAGCACTGGCTGTGCTTTGTCACCTCAGAAAAGAATCACAGCGTTACCAAGGAGATTTCCAAGATGGCCGCTGTCTGAGGTAAAAATTACCTCATAGAACACAGCAGCACTGGCTGTGCTTTGTCTGGTAAAAATTACCTCATAGAACACAGCAGCACTGGCTGTGCTTTGTCACCTCAGAAAAGAATCACAGCGTTACCAAGGAGATTTCCAAGATGGCCGCTGTCTGAGGTAAAAATTACCTCATAGAACACAGCAGCACACAGCAGCACCCCCCAGAGTAACAACACAGTCCCCCTAACAACACACGGGCTCCGGTGGTAACAAAGAAAACCCAGGAGACCCCCCTTCACAGCCACTACCCAGTCAGGGGAAGGAGGGAGAGGAAGGGGAGAGAGGAAAGCAGGGCAGACCCTCAGTCGACCTCCCCAGGGAAACCACCAGCCAGACCACTTACCCGAGTAAGGGGCCACTACTTACCCGTCCTGCGACTACCCGGCTGGAGGTATCCCAGACAGAACCAACGTCCGTAAACGGCATGGCTGTCGGCCAGACACACTGCGACAAAGCCATAGAGACCGGTCATATGTGTGCCCTAGAACCGAAGTTCCCCGGCCGCCCCTGGAGCAATGGGGCCTGTCGTGGACGTCCCAAAGCTGAGCTGAGGGCCGGCACACGCTCGAAGGCCGAACATGGGGGGACTACAAGGGTCGAGGACCCAGCCTGTCACCCAGTCGGCTGTTGATAGAAGAATCGCAGGATTCAAAATGCAGGAACAAAACAATAAAAAAGCGAGAAAAATCGCCAGAAAAAAACTCCAGAGTCCAGGAACTCCAGAGAGAGCCTTGACCTCCTGTCGTTAGGCAGAAAACAAACTGAGGCTGCTAAAGCAGGGTGTGGGTTATGCCTGGGGGAGCCACGCCCCCTGGGAGGAGCGGCATGAAGGAAAGTTTTTAACACCTTAAGTGCTGTAGAATTCTGCCTAAATCTCCTGGTAGGAAGAAGCATAACCCTAAGGTCAATGAAGGCTGTGTCCGTCTATGAACGAAAGAGAAAAAAGGTTTTATCTTTAATTCTAGTTTAAGAAGGGGAAAAGAGGGGATTGGCAATATGTCTTCATATTAACATTTTTATAAGTTTCCCCCTAATAGGTTGATTAAAGTGAGGAAGTCATTCTTCAAAGCACTTTTTTTTTTTTTAAGCATTTTTTTTTTTTTTCTTTAAGTGTATTTTGTGCGTGTACTCGAGAGAGGAGCTGGACTGCAGGAGTTGGGAGTAGGCAGGCCTCCCCCAGAGGCAATCTGCCACCTTTCTCCATGCCCCGGGTGGCAATGGTGGGTGTGTGAGGGGGTCCTCCCACACAGCCCGCCCTACCTGCTCCGCTTTGAAGCCCAACGGGGCAGAGGGACTCCCTATAAGGGAGTGAGAGGATCTAGCCCGCTCAACCAGCCCTGTTAGTCCTTTGCCTCTCTTTTTAGAGACCGCGTGGTCAAAGTGCGTGCATTAAGCATTACAATGCCAGTTTATCGCACATTCAGGATTTGTACAGAATTCTATAAATAAGAATGCATTCTTCAAGACACTTTACTATTTATCATGGAAATGCAAAATAGACACGGTTAATGTATATTTAAAAAGGAGGCAAAAATGAGAGCTTGGGAATTATAAATAAAACTTTATTACTCAAAATGAAAAAAAAAAGAAACAAAGAAAGACATTTCCAGACTAAAAATTACACACTTATAAAATATATAACTTTATTAAATATGCGCATATAGCTTACACTATCATGTTTAAAGAGACTTTTTTTTTTTATAAAATACCATATATTAATCAATTGTAAATATTCCCCAGCCAGCATCCCCAATATTAAACGTATCAACCAAACATGGTATTTCTATTTACTTGTCACAAACAATGCCATCTTATATATGATATGATCCGTGCAATGTGCTAGCCATAAGCAATGAGAATATTAGAAATGTAATAGTGCCGTTTGCAAAACACAAAGTGGAAAAATCATAAATAAGGGTCTAATAAATTCCTTAAAATTCACATTTTGTAACAAGTAACAAGAATATTTTGTTCTTGATTGAACTAGGCTGCTATTTGTACAAGGGCTGCTCACAGGCAATTCAATAGCTTATTTTAATGAACTATACAAATTATGGAAGCTTAGATTTCCAACTGGATTTCATACTGTGCGTGTGAGAATTATCAGCTCTGCTTACCTTTTCAAGAGTCATTTTTATTATCAGTGCTGGGCAGCCTTTGATTTAAAGTAGAACTATAGGCAAAACTTTATTTTAATTTTGGATAGAGTAAAAGGAGGGTTATAAACCTTGTAATGTTTATTTTTGCCCTCTTTTTCCCATTGCAGAGATTTCCCTTCACTTCCTGTCCCATAGCCAAACAGGAAATCCCTGCAAATTCAGGGAAATCCTTGGGGACCCCCAGGTCACCAGACCTAGAGTCCCATGGGAAGATTTCTCCTCTATAACTTTTCTGGGGACAACCTAAAAATTGGCATTTTCTTTTACTTTCGATGATAATGGTAAACAGGAAAAATAGGAGGGGGGGGGGGGGGAGAATCTTCTTAAACGGGGACACAAGCAGAAATAAAAATTGACAAGGAATCTAATCCCTTGTAACATCCAAAAAAATAAATAAAAAAAAGTTTTGCCTTTAGTTATATTTAAGGGATAATTGGGGGTTTAGATTACCATGCAGGTCTTCTGTTAATAGTTTATTACTGTTGCATTTTAAAGCCAAATTCCAGCCCAAACTTTTTTAGCTTTGGACAGAGGGTAGGCAGGCGTTAGAACCTTGCGTTTTTTGCTGACCCCTTTAGATCTCCTGTCTGTTCTTATTTTGTGTCATATAGAGAGAAAGCAAGGGGTATGTATACTCAGTCTAGCAACAGACCGGAAAAAAAAACAGCAAATGTTTAAACTATTCCCAATGCGAACAAATGTTTGGGCTGGATTTGTGTTTGGGTATTAAAACTGCCCCTTAAGAGTATTTACTGCCAGCGCATTCAGGAGCAGCAGCATTTTGGCAGAAAAAAAAATGTCTGACACGCCTAAATGCGCGTTAACCTGTCAAAGCACACGTTAACGATTGATGTGTTTAGCGCTTGATTGTTAGTTTAAATGGACAGAATATGTCATTATTCTGGCCAGTTAAATTAACGCTCAAGCGTTTGAGGCTCCTAAACTTCTCTAAACAGACTTATCAAAAACATTACTTTAGGCGCGTTGATGGGCAAACGCTCAGTGTGCATGAGGCTTTAAAAACGCTGTTTATATTATAACACACTACACCCAAGAAATCCAGAAAGCCTGTGGTCACTGTCACAAGGGGAGCTCTAAAGCATTCAGATGAAACATAGTGCGAGTGTTGACTTCCACGTGTTTTAATAAAAAAAAACTTCTCATAAAATGCTATCTATTACACATTTGTGTCAACCCATGCTGGCTATTCCAGCCAAATAAAGAAGCAACACGTGGATTTTTGTAGTCAGAAATTGTAAGTAGATGCAAGCTTTTTAAATAAACACTTGGCACTTAAACAGACTTATGGGTTGTCTGCACAATCTTTAAAATATTGCGATTAAGCATGGTGCATCGCTATACATTCAAAAACTATTAAACACCCATGCACGTCTCTTATCTACAAAAGTTACATAAACTGTGGTTGGGGAAAAGTCTTGAAGGCATAAAAAAGTTTTTTTTTTTTTGTATATTCAAGTCATTAAACCACTTTTTAATTCAGCTTGTGGCATGACCTGACATTTGTGTCTCTGTTCTGAACTGCTACATGCCATATTAATGCTGAAATAAGGCTTGCCATTGGTGTGCTGCTGAAAGGAGAGACGTGGTGGAGTTTAGAGGAGCTTAGAAAATGGGGGAGTACATAGTGGGTGTTATCAGTGTAAAGATGCTTTCTGTTTACCCAAGGCTAATGCTAGAGGTGATAGGCCGCGTACACACGGCCGAGAAACTCGACAGGCAACACACATCGTTTTGCTCGTCGAGTTCCTTGTTCAGCTGTCAAAAAACTCATCGAGCCAAATGTTCCCATTGCCCAACGAGGAAATAGAGAACATGCCCTCTTTTTGGCTAGATGGGTTTCCCGACGGGTTTCTCGGCGAAAAGTGTACATACGACTGGTTTTCTCGGCAGAATACGTCTCCCATCGAGTTTCTTGCTGAATTCTGCCGAGAAAACCGGTTGTGTGTACGGGGCCTAACAGTGGCACAGAATCTGCAGAACTGCAAGCATTGAAAAGTGCAGCCACCACCCTCATATTATGCAGTCATACAGAACACAAGAACACGAGTATCACTTTACATTCGTTAGGTAGGTTAAAGAAATCCCACGTGTTTCAATTTTGGTACTTCGTAGTTTGGCAAGAATTGGCATTTAACCAAGAATACGTTTTGCAAAGTGTTCCTTCTGTTCCCAGATAAATAAAGATGACTTTTTAACATACATTTTAAGGCTGCTACAACCTACTGTTTTACATATATTGTGAGAATTTCATTGCTAGTCTAAGCAGTCTCTTTTTAAATACTGCATTAAAACAAAAGCAATATTGTCCATTCCAAGGTGTAATATATTGTCTAATGAAACATGTAAAAATACAGAAAACATCAGACCTTAATCAATAAAAAAGGGTTCTTCTTAAAAATACTGCTAACAGTTAAATCTAGTAAGCACAGGCCGAATGTTGGGCAACATCGGCCAGTTCAATGAAAACCATCAGACAATCGGCCCATGTGTATGACAGCCAGTCGGCTTCTGTCAGACGCGTATGCTGGAAAACCAGCAGCCAACCGACTCCAAATCAGCGCTCTCAGCCAACGGCGGATAGACGGAAGAGGGTGGCCCCCCTGTCAGAACACAATAGCACAGCAGGGGAGATTGCTGTACTAACATTGTATTGTTAGTTCAGCGGCCCAGATCTGAGCTGCCCTGTGAACCAGGGTCAAAGCCCAAAGGTTTATGAGCTGTAACAATTTTACTAGCTCATGCAATTCACACTCTGCCCACAAGTGGCTACTTTCATTGTGTTTGTGGGGTCCGCCATAAGACACTTCATGCAAGAGATTTGTATTGTAAGTTGGTGCAACCTCATTTTGATGATGAATTTGTTCATGTGCAAGGAAAAAAAACAAAGCTGCTCTTTCACTTAATGACAGTGTCATCACTTATCTATTTCACGGAAAGGAACATCTATTCAGGCAAAGTGCATAATAGTAGTTATAAATGTATATTTATCACAACCTTACCAAAATAAAGGCAATTTATTGATTACATCATGGAGTGTTTAAAGAGGAGACAACAAAATAGTATTCTCTGTTAGGGTGTCAAGTCTCCTTGCGGCTCGTGTATGAAAATATTGGATTGCTTCTGCAAGCTTTGTGCTTTGTCTGATGACTGAAAAGTATCATCATTGATCTGAAGGACGTCAGACTTGCCATCTTCACACACATCGGAGATGCTGCCAACATGGAAATCAGAGCTAAATGAACTGTTGGTGATTTCAGGTTTACTTTCTTCAGTTACATCACTGTGATTCATGTTATCTGCTTGCTCCAATTCTTCTACCGTGTCCAAATACTGCTGCAGAAGGCTGCTGTCGTGCTCACTGTTGGAATTATCCTTGCTGCTTTCATTGTGCACTTCAACAGCTGAATCTTGGTCCACTGGGCAGTTAGGTTCTTTCTGATGGCAAGGTCTCACTGTCTCCAGGGATTGCTCAGTAGATACACTGCCCTCAGTTGAACTTTTTTCCTGATGAAAGTCATGCTCTACATTAATGGAATGAAAACCAGAGTCTGGGATGTCAGGGGAGGTTTTTCTATTATCCTTTCCAGCAAGCGTTGCAGCAGAATCTGAATGATGCTCTAGTACTTCAGATGAGCAGTCTTGGAAACTGGACAATGGTCGCTCAAACATACCGAAGCCCTCAATCTGAGCATTTACTTTGTTCTGCCATTCTTTAAGGGACCGGACCTGAAAATGTGAAAATAAAAATGATCAAGTCTGAATACAGAAGGGCGATCAAGACTGAAAAATGAATTTTGGTAATATGTAAAAGGTTAAAATCCTTGCGGTTATGGAAAGGATGAAGGGTGGTTTCACATTTATGGGGCAGGGTGGTGTACCCAAGGTTTTCTTGTGAGTTTCCCATAGACTTCTATTAGTTTGCAGGTTTTTGGTGAGTCTTCTGAAAGCATACAAAAATTCAGCTTGCAGAACTTTTGGTGTGCTTTCAGAAAACGCAAAAAATAAATAAAAAAAAGAAGTGCAATCAAATAGAAGTCTATAGAAAACTGCAGCTACTCTGCGCTGCAGCCAAACTGCAGCGAGGCAGTGTAAAATTGCCTTATTGAAGAAAATGATCTACATTTCTATTTGTTTGCATAAACAGAAGATCTGCAAAAAAATAGGCGCTGTACAAAAGGAAACAAACTCCTGTGTCCATCACCTTATAGCTGTATACTGCATATGTCATGTCAGATCATCCACCACTGCTATGATATGAGGAAGCAAAGCCCTATTTCTCTATCAAGATGACCACCTCCACACAGAGACAGTGCAGAAGGCGGCAAGATAAGTCAGCAATGCAAAAAAGATCAGCTGCAGGAAGCCATAACGGAAATACTGGCGACTTGTTTGCCTTTTAAAAGGCACAGTTTACAGAGTTCAGTTGCTTCTTAGAGACTAAACCAATTTCATGAGCGGCTTTAGGTAAAAGGTGCTAAAACATTTAAAGTTTGTGTATCTTTTCTGAAGGTTATTGGAACATATTGTATATTTAGAATAAAAGGTAGGATAGTGGGGACGATAGTTTCCAACACACAGCCGACTTCTTGTCCAATATTCCCATAGAAGAAAGCGAACAAAGATCATTTTGGTGCTAACCTTTTTCTACCATGACGGCCAACTAAGAGCAGAAGGATACTGAGCAAAAGAACACACTGTATATGACAAAAGTCTCAATTTCTGTATGATGCAAATACAGATTTCAAATACAAAGCCGTCAATGGTATTAGTAGCTTTTTTATACAAATGTCTGTATAAAAGTTGGTCAAAAAGTTTCATATGTATTCCTTACTGTAAATAAAAGTAAAAGTGCAGCGCCAATAAGGAACCTGCAGTAATGCGAGTTCTGAGATAATGTGCAAAAAGGGGAATTCAAAAATGGATTCAGGACATAATGAAAAAGTTTGTTCAAAGCAGCAACAAAAAGTCCATCTGTCTAGTGACAGCTGAATCTTCCCACCCTCATTTTACCATTGGAATTCGGATTGGAGTCAGTCATCTGGGAGCAGTCCTATCAAGTCTTTTACCGTAAAGATCAACGCCTAGCGCAAGCAGGAAATTTGACCGCGACAACGACCAGATTGGGCAATTGGCCTATCATGCACTGGTGACCCACCGCCGTATGGTGTGTTTGTGGGTCTACTCCATCCGGTAAGGGTATTTTATCCTTTTCCTGGGGTTTATGGGAATTGCATTTTTGAGGGGAATCTTCCACGCTGACCCTACAGGGATCGTCTCATCACTTTCGTTATTGTTTATGGACACTTAGAATCACATTGGAGTGTACTTATTGTTTATGGTTTAATCCCATATCACTGTAGGGGTACCAAAATTTGATTTCCTTTTGGAAGCATTGATGGGCAATGGTGAGGCTGCAGATGGGAATAATCAAGCTGCATTGATGGCCAATGTTAAGACTGCAGATGGGCATTGATCAGGCTGCATTGATGGGCAATGACCATTTTTTGCTTCAAAGTTCTGTATT
Organism: Rana temporaria; assembly: GCF_905171775.1. Classification (NCBI taxonomy): domain Eukaryota; kingdom Metazoa; phylum Chordata; class Amphibia; order Anura; family Ranidae; genus Rana; species Rana temporaria. The sequence goes on along the minus strand of NC_053490.1, from coordinate 231,619,138 downwards.
TAAAATTTAAAGCGGAGGTCTGGTTTAAAAAAAATAAAAATAAATAAAAGTCAGCAGCTACTAACACTGTAGCTGCTGACTTTTAATAAGGACACTTACCGGTCCAGGATGCCCGCGATGACAGCAGCCGAACCCGAGCAATCGCTCGGGTCTCGGCTGCTCCGCCGCCATCCTTGGTGAGGGAATCAGGAAGTGAAGCCGCAAGGCTTCACTGCCCGATTCCATACTCCGCATGCGCGAGCCCGGGCGGCGCAACGTGAATGGGCGATGTCTCCTGGTACACACACAAGGTCCCAGAAGACACCGCTCCCCCATTCCCCAGGAGGCAGCGCGAGGTGGAGAAGAAAGAATGCGGACCGCGGATCAGGAAGTGGCAGATTAGGGCGATCTGCCTAGCAACAGGCACTTCAGGTATGTATATATATAAAAAAAAGTTTTTATTTTTTTGCAGCATTTTTGATATTTTTTTTTCTTGGTGGCGCTCCGCTTTAAGTTTTTTTCCTGAAACTCCCCTCTTAAAATGAAGGTGCGCGTTATACGCCTGTGCGTGTTATATGCCGATAAATACAGTAGTTGCTGGCCTGTAATTCATACATGTGTATCAGTGATCATTTGATCATTTATTCTGGACCATTCATCCACCAATCAGTGAAGAACAAAAAAAGCCTAACTATCTGGAACAAGCAGACTACAAAAAAAAAAAAAAGTCCGCAATGGCAGCTCCTATATTTTTGTGTCCTGACAGATTCTATTTAGTTAAATATTGAATATGAAGATCTCTCAACTAAGCTCTATTTTCTTTTTAATAATATACTACAAACATATGTAAAGATTTATTGGAACCCTAGTGTAGTAGTATTATGGTAACACATTGCCACACGGTGGTGTAATAAAGGTACTACCTGCAGTATTATACACTGAACTCATTGACACATTTGTGTCATTTGTTATCCTCTTCTGGCTTTACAAAGTTATAGAAAAAGATCAGTCTTTATCAATGCGTGTAGGTTTATCTAAATAGTCCTTCAGACGTAATTGGATATAAAAAACACAAATGTCTTTCCATATCAAAAGGAGGTCAGAGGTTATAAAAAAAGGGCAAGAGGAAAACAACGCAGCTATGGGAAATTACACATATGATGAAGACATGTCATCAGAATTACCACAGCAGCTTTTGTTTTTTTGTGACACCCTCTCCCTATAATATGGTTTTATTACATATTGATCGATCTAGCAGATGAGTTTATCTCACAACTTGCTGTAAAAAAAAAAAAAAAGTGATAAAAACGCAGTTCGTTTTGCAGTAAGATCATAGTGGAATTACAGTGCCTTGAAAAAGTATTCACACCCCTTGAAATTTTCCACATTTTGTCATGTTACAACCAAAAAGGTAAATATATTTTATGTGACAGACCAACACAAAGTGGCACATAATTGTGAAGTGGAAGGGAATTAATAAATGGTTTTCAATACTTTGTAGAACCACCTTTCACTGCAATTACAGCTTAAAGGGTCACTAAAGGAAAAACATTTTTTTGCTGAAATGACTGTTTACAGGGTACAGAGACATAAAAGTTAACTGGTTCCTTTTAAAAATGATTAAAAATAGATTAAATTCTATCATATAATGTGCCTCTAGTTTCACTTTCGGTTTTAAACTGGTTTCATGTTTATGTGAAGTAAAGAGACCCACAGAACAAAAACAAACAAATCCAGGGCAGTGTTTTGTTTTTAAAATGAATCTGATTGGTTCTGAGGAGTTTTAGACACACAGCTTAGACCACCGTGAGAAGCTCCCATGAGTTTTTTTCATAAGGATCCAAACAAGCAGGAAGTGTGGAGATCAGAGCAGAATTACAGTTACTTCAAAGCAAAAACGAACAATGAGGGCATGAAACCAGTACTGCAGTAAGGTAAAGGAAGCTATTTAGCTAAAAAAAAAAAAATCCTTTAGTGATCCTTTAAGTCTCTTTGCACACCTAGAGTGAACTTTTTGCCCATTTGTCTTTGCAAAATAGCTCAAGCTCTGTCAGATTGGATGGAGAGCATCTGTGAACAGCAATTTTCAAGTCTTGCCACAGATTCTCACATGGATTTAGGTCTGGACTTTGACTGGGCCATTCTAACACATGACTATGCTTTGATCTAAACCATTCCATTGTAGCTCTGGCTGTATGTTTAGGGATGTTGTCCTGCTGAAAGGTGAACCTCCACCCCAGTCTTAAGTCTTTTGCAGACAATTAACAGGTTTTCTTCGAAGATTGCCCTGTATTTGGCTCCATCCATCTTCCCATAAACCCTGATCAGCTCCCCTGTCCCTGCTGATGCTGCCACCACCATGTTTCACAGTGGGGATGGTGTGTTCAAGGTGATGTGCAGTGTTAGCTTTTCACCACACATAGTATTTTGCGTTAAGGCCAAAAAGTAACATTTTGGTCTCATCTGACCAGAGCACCTTCTTCCACATGTTTGCCGTGTCCCCCACATGGCTTCTCACAAACTGCAAATGGGACTTCTTATGGCTTTCTTTCAACAATGCCTTTCTTCTTGCCCCTCTTCCATAAAGATCAGATTTGTGGAGTGCATGACTAATAGTTGTCCTGTGGACAGATTCTCCCACCTGAACTGTGGCTCTCTGCAGCTCCTCCAGAGTTACCATGGGCCTCTTGGCTGCTTCTCTGATTAATGGTCTCCTTGCTCGGCCTGTCAGTTTAGGTGGATGGCCATGTCTTGGTAGGTTGTGCCTTACTCTTTCCATTTTTTGGATTATGGGATTGAACAGTGCTCCGTGAGATGTTCAAAGCTTGGGATATTTTTTTATAACTCGACCCTTCTTTAAACTTCTCCACATCTTTATCCCTGACCTGCCTGGTGTGTTCCTTGGCCTTTAATGATGCTGTTTGTTCGCAAAGGTTCTCTAACAAACCTCAGAGGGCTTCACATAACAGCTTTGTTAATACCGAGATTAAATTACACACAGGTGGACTCTATTTACCAATTAGGTGACTTCTGAAGGCAATTGGATCTACTAGATTTTAGTCAGAGGTATCAGAGTAAGGGGGCTGAATACAAATGCTTGCCGCACTTGTCAAATCTTTATTTGTTAAACGTTTTGAAAACAATTCATAATTTTCCTTCCACTTCACAATTATGGACCACTTTGGGTTGGCCTATCACATTAATTCCCAATAAAATACATTTATGTTTTTGGTTGTAACATGACAAAATGTGGAAATTTCAAGGGGTGTGAAAACTTTTTCAAGGCACTGTATATCATCCTCTGGGCAGGGTGGTTTTAGATGGACATGTAATCTTAAATGGATCTTAGAGTGAATGTAAACCCAATTTATTTATTAGAGCAGTGGTTCTTAACCCTGTCCTCAAGTACCCCCAACAGGCCATGTTTGCAGGTTTTCCTTTATCTTGCTCAGGTGCTTTAAATCAGAATCAATGGCCTGTTGGGGGTACTTAAGGACAGGGTTGAGAACCACTGTAGTAGTGGATGTCAAGTCATCTGTGTCCAGTCTTGCCAGAAATAGTTAATCCAGGAGAGAGAGAGAGAGAGAGAGAGAGAGAGAGAGAGAGAGAGAGAGAGAGAGAGAGAGAGAGAGAGAGAGAGAGAGAGAGAGAGAGAGAGAGAGAGAGAGAGAGAGAGAGAGAGAGAGAGAGAGAGAGAGAGAGAGAGAGAGAGAGAGAGAGAGAGAGAGAGAGAGAGAGAGAGAGAGAGAGAGAGAGAGAGAGAGAGAGAGAGATTCCAGGATTGGCTGCTCCACACCTCAGCATGATTGGGCACACTGCATAAGTTAAAAGCATGTTTTGTCTAGGGAAGAGGAGAGGCTAAACTTCAGCCAAAACCATAGTTTTTCCCTAAAATGATGAGCGCAATTTCTAAGAAACATACAAATCATTTATGCGAGATTGCATTTCCATTTACAGAGCTACAATTATACCTGTTCCCATAAATATTTCACAGCTTCTGCTTGTACAAGTCGTTCCATTTTCTCCTCATCTTTCTCTTTCTTCAACCTACAGAACAAAAATACAAATTCTAACATCAAAACAAGATTTCAGAACAGAGATTCAATGAGCCACAACAGTTTCATACAAAGGATTTGACATTTCTATCTCCCCTTGCCTGTTATTCCAAAGGTTTCAGACATTTGTGAAGTTCTGCCTATCCTCTGACTTCTCATCTACATGCCAGGTCCAGGTAATGATCATAGTATTGATGCCAAAGACAGTCAGGCAAATTTAATATTTAGAAAGTTATTAATGGTAGCCCTCTGTACTCTCTCAGCACAAATCTACTTTAAGTCATAATGACTTGCTGTCAGCACTGCTGCCTCCAAGCCTTTCGATTTGTTTGACAGAGTTTTGCATTCCTGTACTAGTCAAAAACAATGCAAAGCCTGCTTGTAGCGGGTGAAATGCAGAAGGTCAGCAACTGCAGGTCAAATGCACTCGTCGATGAATTGTGGGCGATCTTTGAATAACTTTAAACCGATACCATCAAAACAGGTCCTTAATTGCTCTCACTCCACTGTGTGATGATATTCAACATGCGTAGTGCAAGCAACATTTTGGTATATAGGCACCCCATGCATGTATGTAGAGGAGGGAGGGGTGGGTTTAATTATTTTTATTTTGGTGGGGGGGGGGGGGGGGGGGGGGACTTTATTTTTAGACCTTTTTTTTTATATCACATACAGGACACAAAGTCTTTGTACCAAGTTCTCTTTAATGAGACATCAGGGGTCTTTTCAACCCCTGATGTCTCACCTGTCCTCCATTGAAACAAATGGAGCGCAGCTCACTCTCCATTACTGTCTTCCCTGTCCACGCCGGCCAGGGAAAGTGACAACAGAAACCAGAAGTGACACACAGAGAGCAGACAGTTGGCATGTGGAGTGTATGTAAAAACCCCTCCTGCTGCCACCACCATATGATGTGGCGGTGAAGGGTAAAAGAAGCTCCTCTTTTTAAAGTTGTACAGTGATTTTTAATCTACAGGGGATGATTGAATGCGTGGGAGCTTTTTGTTAAAAGGGGTGAAATAAACTTTTAAATATATTTTTGGAGTGGGAAACCGATTTGCAGGAAACCATTGACCTAGAAGACTGGTGTGAAATGGCAGAGATAGCGTCCCGTTCCCTCATCAATACTTCTATAATAGAAGCCAATTACAAGGTTTTGCTGCGCTGGTACATGGTGCCAGCTAGACTGGCAACTTTTGTGCCAGGAGCTACTCCGTACTGCTTCAGAGGATGTGGCCAACTAGGTACTATTTATCACATCTGGTGGACATGCCCCAGGGTGAGGAGGTTCTGGATCAGGGTGTATAACTTTATTTACTCCCTCACCCAGATAAACCTGCCCAAGTTAGCGAAGCAAGCGTTGCTGGGGAGTGGGGTGGTTGAAGCCTCTAAATCCAGCAGACGACTACTGACATTTATTTTTATTTCGGCTAAGATCACCGTTGCCAGAAACTGGAAGTCAGCGGCTCTCCCATTTGAACAGCTTAAGGGCATATTATCTTGGCTGATGTTAAATGAGAGGTTGTCAGCCCTGACACAAGATAAAATGAAATTTTTTCATCAGATGTGGGATCCTTGGATTTGCTACCTCACTAATGACACCAGTATGCGTGGGGCTTAGCCTCACTAATGACACCAGTATGCGTGGGGCTTAGTTCTAATTTTCAGTTCTGTGGCTTGGAAAAGCCGATCCGTGGCTCCTCCCCTCCCCCCCCCCCTTTTTCTCTCCTTCCTAACTCTTTCCTTTCTATCTTATTCTCTCTCTCTGATTTCATTGTCCCTGCTACCTTTTTATATCTCTATTAGTCTGACCTGATTAAGCCCATGTAGGGTTTGCTAGGCTCTGATATCATCTTTCCTGGCTTGTCCGCATTGTACGATCATTGTTGGTCAATCATCCGAAGCTGAGGGAAATATTTTTTTTTTTGCTCGTTTATGCATTCTCTATTGGATTTCTTATTTTATTTTTTGTTTTTCTTTTGATGATGTTTTCATGATATTCCAACTGAGAGTTTTGGGCATCAGAACCCTTGGAATTGAAATCCCATATGCTGTTGTGACTGTACAATGACTAGATACGCTTCTTGTCTGTTTATACCACTATGTCTTTTCTAATAAAAACATTGAAACATAAATATATTTTTGGTTAGGTTATACATTTGATATATATTTTGATAACTACTGTGTATAGGTTGCAACTATGTAAGCATTTCACATGCGTGAATGAAATCACAGGTTCACACTTCCGCATAGCACACCCAAAACAGACTTGTACTGACATCCAGTGAGAACCAGGGCACAAGCCTATTCCACACCTACTCCTTACTTCTTAGCACACAGGGCCTATTGCCTCAGTAAAAACTTTAAACTATAGGGTTTCCCATTCATTTCTATTTGGTGATAGCGGTCATCAGGATAAATAGAGGGGTTTACTTTTCCAATAAGGAGACAGACAATAAAAACTTGGTAACAGGGTCTAACCCTTCTACATTCTATCCGAAACGGAAAAAAAATTGTCTATGTGCATTCACAAGTTTGTAGCACACACTCACATTAACTCAAGACTACATTGCGCTTTATTTTTTTCATTTAGGAATCTCATTTTCCAGAGTTTTTCCTTTCTACCCAAATTAAAACTTGTTCCACACACATGAATGATGGAACAAGCTAAAATTACTAAAATGTTTTCATCTCACCGAGTCTGAGAAACAAAAATAGATACCAGATAAAATTTAGCCTCAAGAGTAATTCTGTGGTTTACGTTTTACTTAAACTGGTTTTTGAATGAAAGGTAGGATTTTTGTACTCACCGTAAAATCCATTTCTCTGAGTTCATAGACGGACACAGCAGCCTTTGACCTTAGGGTTATATCCTGGAAGGAAGCGGATATAACCCTAAGGTCAAAGGCTGCTGTGTCCGTCCATGAACGGAAGAGAAAGGTAGATTTAAAACAACTACTGCTCATATTACAGCTGCATGCATAGTTTCCACCTTAAAAAAAAGTTGAAATGTTATAAAGCTTAGAAAAGACCTGTATACGTATTTTAATATTTATTCTTTTCAGGTAACATAAATGTATAAATAGTCTGGCTTTCACTTACTACACTCCACTGAAACTGCCCTACTAAAACTCACTAATGACTTACTAACTGCTAAAACCAAGGGCCACTACTCTGTACTCCTACTCTACTACAGTGTAGAGCAGATAGCGACATCTGTTCCCTATTAAAAATTATTAGCCCCTATGTAGCAGTAATGGGGTACTGTAGATTCAGGTCTAGATAGGTGCAAAGTTCAATCCATTGTTTTCAACCATGCTGACATGGTAAAATGCATAGTTAATGGCCAGCATGACATTAAGGCAAATTGCATTACCAGCAAATTGCTAATGGAAAGTCTTTTAAAAATTATGTAATGCTATTTTAGAACAGTAAACAAAGAATGTTAGCTAAAAGAAAATTTGTTTCAACTAATCAGACACTATGTCTAGCCTCTTTTTGCACCCATCCTTGAGAAAGTCCCCCTGTGCAGTGGTAAAATTTTGATTTTTAAGTGGTAAATACGATTTTTTTTACTAAAACAGCAATAGCCTCCACTTTGAAACCTACCTTATGACTTCTTCACTTAAGAAGACGATATACTCATGCATTCTGCTTAGTCTGATTTCATAGTATACTTCCTTGATTTTGGGATTGTTTTTCCTTGCGTAGAAGCCCCTCCAGAGTGACTGAAGTTTTGTAGCGGCTTTGTTCATACAGTTTAGCTTATCGGCATTAGTGTTCTGGAGACAAAATACTTGGCTATTTTCTCCATTGCTGCAATAAGAGTCATCGCTTTTTGGCTTTACATCAGAAGAAGATGTCACATTATCAGTGAGGCTTGCTTTTACATTCTCATTTAACATCACGGTTTGATTACTGGGATAGTTTTTACTTTCCACTTCAGATTCTACCTGTTCCTCGTACGAACTTGTGGAGAACCTCTCTGTTTTTTTTCTATTAAATTCCAACACAGTTTCATTGGCACCTGCATCATTTGACAAGCCTGGTACTCTTTCTACTGTGGGAGATACCGGGGATAAACCTGGCGCAACAGGCATAAAAGTCGATTCAGAGGAAAGAAGGCTGCAATTTAATTTGTCTTCATCTGTCTGGATATCTTCTAAATAAAGCCTATTATAGTTTGGGGTGCCAGAATGAGCAGGACTAAAGGGAAGGTTTCTTGAAGAATAATCTTCACTGCCACTTGTGCCAAGCCAGTTGTTAACTTTCACAGTAGGCTCTAGGAAAAAAACAAAATAAAAATAGTTCAAGGAAGGAAGACAAAAATAATACATAATATATATAAGGTATACATATGTAAAGGTCACATGCGACCTTACAAAAATCTTAAAAATGGAATGGAAAGAATGCCACATTATAAGTAGAAACACGTTTAACATCTATTGAAATATGAAATAGGTGGAGAATGTCTGATGCTGCTATTTCAAACAAGAGTTGGAACTTTAGCAAAGTAAAAATGCTGAAGTCTGGAAAGAGTCAGCAAAAACAAGCCAATTGATGCAAGGTTCAAATGGAAAATAGTCAGAAAACATTGAAATAGACATGGAGCAATAGGGAATGTTTTGTTAATATACTTAAAGATAAAAGGAGAACAAGTAATCATCCTTTTCATATAATACATTTGCCTAAAATGCTTCCGACAAACATTCAAGCTAAATATTTCATCACTATTGGTTGGAACACTGCACCTTATGGAATCAAACTCAGTTTCTGACAGCCTAAAAGCCCATAATATTCACTGCAAGTACTAATACCATAAAGAAAATGTACTTTGTCTGCTTACCACAATCGTTCGATCGCTGGAGAGGTGGGGTTGAAGTCCGTGGCTCAGAAAAGGAAAATGATCTTGTATTTGGTGTAAAGGAGAGATGACTTTCATTGCAAAATTCATTAGGATTCAGGCTTAACTGTCTCTGGTGCAATCTATTAAAAACAAATATTTGCATCAGTGCTCAAAAGAAAACCAGTCATCTGCACGGATCCATCAATGCATGTAAATGTGGTCATGCAATACAAATAATCAGCTAAACTGATTTTAGTACTTACCGTCAAATCCATTCTTTGGAGTTCCTTGAGGGCATACAGGAATTCATAAACTGTTAGGTTTTACTGCTATAGACCTTGGCACCAAAAAAATAAAAATTCACAGGACTGTTGTGATGTCCAAAAGCAAGACCAAAGGAAGGGAAGAGATAGATATTCTGGGACTAGACTGAGTTGAAAACAACCAGACTGGCGAACTAAAAACCTCCATGAAACACACAAAATACCTCTAGAACAACCCTTCTGAAGAGCAATTCTGTTTTTCCCCGGAATCTAGGAATTAAACCCCCAAATTCAATGAGACACCAGTATCTGTGGAGCAAGGAACAGGGGATGTATTTGTACAAACAAGAATATATTCCTGGTTGGAAGTCCAAACAAGGGAAGGCAATAGATAGAAACTGTGGTCAAAGACAGTCTCTTCAAAGATAGACTATTGGGACTCTGAATTTAGGTCAGAGGTTGTTACTGCAACTGGTGGCCTGTTCTAAGGTCTCTGAAACATCAGTGTTAGATTCTGTGGGGAGTGGCACTGGAGAACGCTTAGAATCTTTGTGGTCAATATCTGTGACAAATTGAGTTAACGTGGCTACAAAGTCTTCAGTGACAAAATAAGGGGCCCCTGACTCCAGGTTAGAGGATTTGACCACAGGAGTAGGATACTACTAGGGTAATTCATAGTAGCAGGACTTTCCCCTCTGTGTGTCTGTATCGACTTCATCTGCGTAACAGTAAAAAAACAAGGCCCAAAGTGTGGAGGTATTGCCTCAGGTACTCACAAACAAAAGCAGCTAGTGCTGATGAGGGTTGGACAGTTGGAAATGACCAGTTCACTGTAGGAGGGCAACAGAAACAAGCCAGAGATCAGAGTTCCACATGGTGCTCTGCAAAGATGATGCTTTCTCGAAATTGAATGGCAGGACAGAGCAGGTCACACCTGGGTTTTTCTATGGCTCTAGACATGGAAAACTCTCGGCAGCCAACACAATATAGTCAGGACTGGAAAATGACGAAGGTCACACTCCTGGCAAACTCCACAAACCCCAGTTTACCTAGGTCTGAGTCTGGCTTCTAAAGCTATGTCACAGAACTGGACCTGGAAAGCAAGCTGTATCGAACACAATACACATAGGCCTGCAAAGTGCCACGATGCAGAGCCCAGTGCCTGAAGGTATATCATATTATCCAGCTTAGCAAGGTCTAGCCACCAAATTTGTTGATGAAGATAAGCTAATCCAGACAGCAGCTATATAGAGATCAGCTCAAGCAGAGGTGCAGTGAGGAATCTTGATTGAAGGCACAATGGAAAAAAAATCCATAAAGAGTGAAGAAAAAGCTTTGAAAAAACAGGCTTTTCTCATAAGTGCTTAAGAAAAGGCATCCGACCTCCCTGGTTACTGCAACAAACTGAAGCATGCTGGGAGTAGGAAGGGTTATCCTGGGCTGAATCACAGTTCTTTTGCTTGCCAGTGTCTATTCCTCCTGTAGGTAGCAGTTAAACCTAACAGTCTGTGCATTCCTTTGTTCCTCAAAGAATGAGAAGGCAAAGGTAATTATATTGAGGAATCATTGCTTAACAGCAAGATCATTCAGTCCTTATTCTGAGTTTTACAAAAATCCATTGCAGCCCAAGATGCATCTCATCAGAGTTACTGGCAGGACTGTAACCTTTTGTCAATTATTGCAGCTATTTAAGCACCCTTGAGGCTCATACACACTGTAAGAAAATCGGACGAACATTTTCGTCCAAAGACTTTTCGTACAGTGCGCGCACAACTTTCGACAGCCAAATTTTAAAATTCCCGAAGGGACAAACTCCCAAATTTTTCGACGATTTTTGTTTAATGTGTACCGTTTTCGTACAAGAAAAATCAGAAAAGAAAGACTTTGCATAATCAGAAAAAAAAAAAAAAAAAAAAAAAAAAGCCTTTGTCGTTCGAGAATATCCTTGAGAATTTTCTTTCATCGCTCCGATTTGCTGTGAAACATTGGGGGGGGGGGGGGAATCGGACGAACGTTCGCCGATTTTCTTATAGTGTGTACCCCACTATTGACCTTGTAGACAAAAAACATGGTGAAAATATGAGAAATAACATTTTGTCAGCTTTGTGTAATTTGAGGGATTATGCATGTTTACATGAAAATAACGTGGACATTTTACCTTTGTTTGCTTAATATTTTCTCTAGTTTTGCATCTTCCTCAGTTTGCAGGCCATTTGCTGATGTCAAAGGACACACAGAAGCCAGGTATGAAGTAAGGGGTACATGTTGGCCTGGCCTGTACAATCTCCCTTTACCTTGACTATAAAGCCATTCAGCTTTCAGACTAGGAAAAAAAAAAGAAAAAATACATTAAACATTAATTTAAACAAATGTTTAGATAGCCGTATGTCCCCAGAACGCCCCTTATATTTACCTGGTTCCTAATTTGATCCAGTGCTGTGCCCATCTGTAGCAGTTCTGCCGCTCTCACAGGCTTTGCTGAGGCAGCGGGAGCCACTGGCTGCTGCTGTTAGTCAAATCCCGTAACAAGGGAGCGGGGGGGGGGGGGGGGGGGCTGAGCCGCTATGTCTGTGATTTATGGATTAAGCCCGCAGGTAAGCTACAATAGGAAGCAGATTCCTATGGTGGCAAACCAAAAAGAGGAGGAGCCAGAAGATTAGTGGGGGACCTGAGAAGGGGAGGTTTGGGGCCGAAAATGAAGTTCACAATCACTTTGAGTTAAACAAACCTCTAAAGAGCCAATAGATCTAGAATTCAAATTTCACTATTTTAAAGTAAATCTAAAGTTTATTTTTTTAATTAAATTTAAAAAGAGGTTTATACTTACCTGCTTTGTGCAACGATATTGCACAGAGTGGTCCTTTACCTTATCTTTAGCAGTTCTCCCCCAGTGCTGTCCCCATCTTCTTCCTGCAGGTACCCCCATAATAATGCTATTGGGGACATGTGCTGGTGCGCTCCCGAGCTGAGCCGTGTGCAAATGTATAGACATACACACACACACACACACACACACACAGTGTGGCTCGGCCATACCCCCCGCTCCCTCATCACAGAATTTGACTGAGCAGCGAGCCTATGGGCTCCCACTGCTGCACAAGTCTCCTTTGAGACCAGGAAGTGAAGGGAGATGACCAGCCAGGACAGGGCTGGATTGATCAGATTGACATGCAAGTGTTTTGGGTGGGGTAGAAAAGGTAGTTAAACAGGGAATGCATAAAGGTAAAAAAAACAAAAAAAACATTTAGACCCCTTTCACACTGAGTCGATTTGCAGGTGCTATAAACGCTAAAAATAGCGCCTGCAAAGCACCCTGAAAGAGCCGCTGCTGTCTCTCCAATGTGAAAGCCCCAAGGGCTTTCACACTGGAGCTGTGCGCTAGCAGGACAAAATCCTGCTAGAAGCATCTTTGGAGCGATGGAGTGGTGTGTATACCGCTCCTCCACCATTCCTGCCCATTGAAATGAATGGGCACCGCGGCTATACCAACGGCAAAGTGATGCTGCAGCGGCGCTTTGCGGGTGGTTTTAACCCCTTTTTCGGCCGCTAGTAGGGGTTAAAAGCACTCTCGCTAGCAGCCGAATACCCCCGCAAATACGACGGTAAAGCGCTGCTAAAAAAAGCGCAGCTTTGCCGCAGACACCCCAGTGTGAAAGGGGCCTTAGACATCAGAACCACTTTAAAACATGCACTAACAACATTCACAGATAATAATCCAACAGTTACCAAATCCAAACTCGACACCTAGCACTGGATATACATTATTTAGGAAGTTAAGGTGGACCTATAATTAAAATACATATCCAACATTAATTTATGGGGATAATATCAATATAACCATACCACATTATATTATTTGAGTAGGATTAAAAAATACTTTGAGCTTGATCATGTATCTTATTCTACAGTTACATATATTCCTTTAAACACTGGGATCCCTGCTGCCGATTCATTTCCTATTACTAACTTCCAACACCTTGCTCCACTCTGTGTCTCTGACACAACGAAGCAAGGGCCTTGCTCCACAACCACACAGAGCTGCACCCCTCAAAACGGCTGATCTGTTGACTGATGGAGAAATAATCAAACAGCAGGAGGAGTGCAAATCTACAAGATGAAGTAAAGTAAAGGCAGGGAGATTCTCACACTGTAGGTTCTCAGGTACAACTTCCACTGCAGCGAGAACAGTGAGCAGCACAGTAGTGATAATCACACTTCAAACCTTGTGAGAATAGCAGTAACAGGCAGCAGGGCCTTAGATGATCTGGCACTGCTGATATACGACTATAAGGTTGTAGGCACAGGGAATGCACTGCTATTTTCATATGGAATTCCAGGCAAAAAATTGATTTTTCAAGGGTATTACTAAGACACAAGTAATTTATATAGATCCTTCCTATGAAAACATCATATACTGTATCTTTCATTTTTGAGTTCAGGTCCACCTTAACAAAACAAATATATATCTTTAGTGCTGGCAATCTGAAAAAATGTACACCACACACACAAATATTTGAACAACGTTTATATAGCGTATGCAGCAATTTACCTTTCTTTTTGAGAAACTACGTATCCATCTAGAACTCTGAGGTTCAAACACCAACTAACAATGTAGGGTCTGTAGTCAAAGCCAGGTATTGAAGGAGTGGCCATCACACAGGGATTGTTCATGATTGACAACTGTTCCAAGTCAGTAAGACCTGAAAGGAATGAAACCTGGCAAAAGGCAAAGAGGGGTTTTATTGTTGGTAGCTTGAACAAATCATTCGCTGAAGATCTATATAGCAAAAGGAAATCATAAAACACAGTAAACAAACACAAAAATCACCAGCCTAGATTAAAATTGAGTGGAGTTTGGCCATACTATAAAAAGGGCAATTCACAAAACAACATTATTTTGTTGTAAAGTTATATACTGTGCTAACCTTAGACTCCACTATTTAGCAAGCAACCTTATATATTCCCTCGCCCCAACTATCTAGAACCCTTCATTTAGTGCAAAGTGTAAAAAAAAAAAAACAAGTGCCTACTCTAGAATAAAATCACATAACAAAATCCAAAAGTCCATTAGTCAGTGAAAGTTCAATCAATGTGTTTTTTTTAATCGAATTTTTGGATTTTCTTTTTCTAAACTAAAGCACTAAATTAAGGATTCTTGATAGTTGGCGCAAGGGAATCTATAGGGTTGCTTGCCAATTAGTGGAGTCTAAGGTTAGCGCTGTATATGACTTCACATTGATTAAAGGGACACTAAAGGTTAATTTTTTTTTTTTAAATAAACAAGTTATACTTACCTCTACTGTGCAGTTCGTTTTGCAGAGTGTCCCTGAAGGTCCTCTTCTGGGGTCCCACGGCAGCTGTCTCCGCTCCTCCCCGCAAGAGCTAACCCCCTCTGGGAAGCTCTCTTCCAAGGGGGTTACCTCGCGGGCGCGCTGCCGTGTTATACACTCGGCGTGCATAGTCGCCAAGTGTATGACTCTGCCCCCGCGTCACTGATTTGATTGACAGCAGCGGGAGCCAATGGCTATCCAATAAGGAGCCGATCAGCCATTCGAGAGAACGACGCGGGATAGCGCCCATGGAGATTCGGGGCTCAGGTAAGTGAAATGGGGGCTCAGGAGTGCCGGAGAGTGAAAGGTTGCATAGGATGCATTAAGGTGAAAAAAAAACACAAAACTTTACAACCCATTTAATCTATCCCTAAAGAGGGGATTGGCATACAGCTGCTTTGGCTAATACACACATTGACGTCTCGGCGCTGGTATCAGTTTTTATCTTTATACATTATTTTGTTAGTTAGCTGAAGTTGTGAGAATTCTACACTAGCACTTTGCCATTTGGCATCCTTACTCACAGCAGGGCATATGTAACCCAATAAATAAATAATACACCAACTTTAGCGTTCCTCTGTCACTTCTAAATGAGTTAGGCAGACAATAAAGCTAGTACTAATCTCCCAAAGACTGTAACGCCTTGCTTTGGAGAAACAAGGTATAGCTACAGTTTTACTTCTTGAATTGTACACTATTATTGCGGATTTTAAAGATCTCCCTATAGTATACTTGATTTATAGCAAGTCTTTTTTTCAACAATCATGTAAAGATGGCTTGTCAGTTAATGTAGTACAGTATGCTGCAGAGAACATGCCATGATAGAAGGAGAAGGAGAAGGACCTCACCTGGTTACTCCTGCCCCCGCGGACAATGGGGGTCGTAGGTAAGCAGCTCAATCCTTGTTCTTCCCCATAAACTCTATTTTTAAGTCAGGCTTGATTGTATTTCTATGCCTGTCACCTGTTTAGTTATTGATTGTTTGTCAATTCATTTCAGATTGTTCTCCTGACGAAGCGGCACTGGCCACAAAACTAGTAGAGACACCCTCAGTGACCCCTATTCCCACTGTGACCTTCCCCCTCCTAGGGGGTCGATTACTGTGGTGATACATATGGATCGTCACTATTTTAAATTGTATTTTTGTTTGTATCTTACTGTTTTATATTAATAACATTTACATTTTCCTTTATATGTGCATATTTTTACAACTGCTCATCGTACCGCAATAGTCCAATTGCCCACAACCCCCCCCCTTTTTTTTTTTGGGATCCAAATTCCAATCTCTATTCAATTTAGAACCCTGGATGATGGTACTTTTAACTAACTTTACACTACACGCATCCTTTAAAGGCCAATTCTATATCATGATAGAAGGAGAGCTTGGTCTCATGACCATGCAAGGTAATGTGACTGCGCTACCATCCTTATAGCACCTTTCTTCTCCCATTTATTACAATGAAGGGGGTCTTGCTTGCTTCGACATCCCAAAGCAAGCAAAGTTGAAGGCACATTGGTAAAGCACATCAGTGTTTTAATACCATGGTTTTTTTTTTTTACGAAAGGCAAATCCACTTTGCACTACAAGTTCAAAGTGCACTTGAAATTGCACTTGGAAGTGCAGGTTTTGTAGATCTGAGGGGAAGATCGGAAATGAAATGAGGGGAAGATCTGCTGATTTTATCATCCAATCAGGTGCAAGCTAAATGGGCCCTTCAGTGAACTTACACGATAAACACAGTTTCAATGTCCACCCTTGTTTTAAAGAGGCATGTCAGCTTTCCCATGGAGACACCTATAGAGGCAAGATGACAGGGATTCCTAAGGGATACTGAAAATGTTCTGTGTCTTTAAAGTGGTTCTGATGTCGCTTACACACGACTGTTTTTTATGACGAGAAAAATGCAGGTTTTTTAAAATGGTCATTAAAAACGATCGTGTGTAGGCTCCAGAGCATTTTTCTCAACCTGAAAAATGATCATTAAAAATTTAGAATATGCTCTAAAATTTCTCATCCTTTTTCACGTCATGAAAAACGGTCGTGTGTATGCTTTAACGACGGGAAAAAAACGCGCATGCTCAGAAGCAAGTTATGAGACGGGAGCTCTTGTTCTGGTAAAACTAGCGTTTGTAATTGAGATAGCGCATTCGTCACGCTGTAACAGACTGAAAAGCACGAAGACTGAAAAGCGCGAATCGTCTCTCAAACTTTTAATAACACAAAATCAGCAAAATCAGCCCAATGGGTGGCGCCATCCAATTGGAACTTCCCCTTTATAGTGCCGTTGTACGTCACCGCGCTTTGCTCGAGCATTTTTTATACATGATCGTGTGTATACTAGGCAGGCTTGATAAGAATCACGTCGAGAAAAACTTTGTTTTTTCTAGGACATTAAAAATGGTCATGTGTACTCGGCTATGCATGAAGGTAAAAAAACTTCAGTGTGCAGCTCTCTTCCACCAAGCCCCCTCAATACTTACCTGAGCCCAATCCAGCGACGTGCATGAGAGCACATGCTCTCCCAGGTCTCTCCCTTCTCATTGGCTGAGACACAGCAGCGGGAGTCATTTGGAGCAGGGGTCAGGCCGAACCACGTTCTGTGAGCCACCATGCACGAGTGCCCCCAGAACAAGCAGCTTGCTGTAGGGGCACTCAGCAGAGGGAGGGGCTGAGAAGAGAAGGATTGGAGCTGCTCAAAGAAAACCCATTGCACAGGGCAGGTAAGTATGACATGTTTGTTATTTAAAAAAAAAAAACGTTTTTCAAACCTTTGCAAACACTTTGAAAACTCATACATGTGGTTTGAAATACATATACAGTTTTGAAAACAGGTCCACTTACTTCACAGAGGTCTCCGATTTCATTTTCTGCCAAGGACAATATGGTGAGACACTTTGGGAGGCAGGTTGGTGCTGTTCGTAACGAAGTGATGTTATTGCCATGCAGCAGTAGAGTCTACAAGAAAAAGTAAGACCCCAATCAGCTTTTTTCATTTTATATTAATGCCATAACTCTACTTTCTACATACATGTGACTACATGTGAGTAAATGCTGCACATGACAAACTAAATCTAGGCTTCTGAAAAAAGTTGTCAGCATTGCTTCTGATGATTAGTGTGCAAAACTGGTCACAGAAATTACAATTAGGATTGTACAACTTTGTAATCTAGGGGCCTAGCTGACTGAAAATGAATAGAACAGACTGTTTAGGCAGTCTTCTGTATACATTGAAGAGAGATTGTACAAATATTGTACAATTAGATTCCAATGTGTGTGGCCTGCCTTTAACAGTCCTGTGCAGCCATATTTGCTTATTACATACACATGCACTGTCTGCAGTATAGTAGCCATGCCTTATTCCATGTACCTCTCTGCCAATGCAAGTACACCGGTTCAGGGGGTATAGCGGCGCGATCCTTTCCTCTTCATTTACTGTTATGGGGGACTGGTATGGGGTTAAAAGTGATACTCTATATATCTGCCTGAATGTGATTTTATTGCCGCCGTTGTCCGCGATCGGTCACCGGAGCTGAAGAACGGGGAGAGGTGTGTGTAAACACACCTTCCCTGTTCTTCACTGTGGCAGTGTCATTGATCGTCTGTTCCCTGATATAAAGAAAGACGATCAATGACGTCACACGTCCAGCCCCGCCCCCCCCCTACAGTTAGAAACACATATGAGGTCACACTTAACCCCTACAGTGCCCCCTAGTGGTTAACGCCTAAACTGCAATTGTCATTTTCACAGTAATCGATGCATTTTTATAGCACTTTTTGCTGTGAAAATGACAATGGTCCCAAAAATGTGTCCAAATTGTCCAATGTGTCTGCCATAATGTCGCAATCACGAAAAAAAAAAAAGCTAATCGCCGCCATTAGTAGTAAAAAAAAAAAAAAATTATTAATAAAAATGCAATAAAACTATGCCGTATTTTGTAACCGCCATAAATTGTGCGCAAACCAATCGATAAACGCTTATTGCGATTTTTTTTTAACAAAAATATGTAGAAGAATACGTTTTTTTAATATATTTTTGGGGGATATTTATTATAGCAAAAAGTATTGCATTTTTTTCAAAATTGTCTCTATTTTTGTTTATAACGCAAAAAATAAGAACCGCAGAGGTGATCAAATACCACCAAAAGAAAGCTCTATTTGTGGGAAAAAAAGGACGCCAATTTTGTTTGGGAGCCACATCGCACGACCGCACAATTGTCAGTTAAAGCGACGCAGTGCCGAATCGCAAAAAGGGGCAAGGTCCTTAACCTGCATAATGGTCCGGGTCTTAAGTGGTTAAAGGGCTACAAGTATATATTACAAAGTAACAATCGTTATTCAACACATTGGCATTAATATGTTTACTCACTGGAATTTTTTTATTTTTTTAAATGCCCTTTCCTCCCTCGTGATGTAATGATGCCCTGTAGACTGAAATACCCTTTTTTCAAACATTACAGCTCACAGATATCTCACAAAATCACATTAAAAAGACTCGGGCTTCCTTTTTTATTCTTATCTATTTGCAAAATGTTGCAAATATCTAATTCATTGCCACCAATAAATTATTAATCATTTGAAGCCACATAAGATCTATTACAGGAAATGACTTCAAATCTCACCCTTAAGTATATCAGCTTTGTGAGATCACCAATCTGGGATATATTATTATCTGACAAATCCAAGTGTTGAAGTGACGTACAGCTGTTTATCTGATCGATAACCTGAAGAAGAAGAAGAAAAAAAAAAAACAACACAAAATGTTTGAAAATTCAGAAAAATTATTTAAAATAAATAGTAAAACTCTTTTACCCTCTATAACTTGTATAAGCACGGCGGTTGGCTCATAATGGTCAATGTTTGCCAGATATTAAGACAGCATAAATCTTTTAAAAAGATCTGACATTTAAAACGTATGGTTAATGTCAGAAACCTATACAAAGGCTACAAATTTATTTTGATCATGCATGTTAGACATAGAAGAGAAATCTGACTGGGTCTGATAGATTTACTGAATATATGTGTAAATTATTAAATCCAAAATTGACACCACATATTGTGATGTGTTCATTTAGTACTGAATAATCAGATCCTCCTTTACATTTCAATGCAAGTCTACTTTAAAGAAAACAGTTTGGGATTTAAAAAACAAACAAAAAAAACAAATTATACTCCTCTAGGTGGATAAAAGCATCGATCTGATGCTGCATCAGTCCGTCACCGACTCTACACTGAGAACTGAGCAATCAAAAAAACACACTGGGCTAGATTCAGATAGGTTAACGGATCTGATTTACGATCCGCCGGCGCAAGTTTTTGAGGCAAGTGCCTAATTCAGAAAGCACTTACCTCAAAACTTGCAGCGGCGTATCGTAAATCCCCCGGCAGAATTCAAATTCCGCGGCTAGGGGGCGTCTACAATTTAAATCAGGCGCGTCCCCGCGCCGATCCAACAGCGCATGCGGCGTCCACGAATTTTCCCCGCGTGCATTGCTCCAAATGACGTCGCTAGGACGTCATTGGTTTCGGCGTGAGCGGAACTTGCGTCCAGCTCTATTCTGGATCGACTTACGCAAACGACGTAAAAATTCAAAACTCGGCGCGGGAACGACGGCCATACTTAACACAGGATACCCCTCACATAGCAGGGGTAACTATACGCCGGAAAAAAAAGGATTTTTGTACTCACCGTAAAATCCATTTCTCTGAGTTCATAGACGGACACAGCATCCTTTGACCTTAGGGTTATGCTTCTTCCTACCAGGAGATTTAGGCAGAATTCTACAGCACTTAAGGTGTTAAAAACTTTCCTTCATGCCGCTCCTCCCAGGGGGCGTGGCTCCCCCAGGCATAACCCACACTCTGCTTTAGCAGCCTCAGTTCGTAACAAGCAGTACAAACAAAGGAGGGGTGGGTGCTGTGTCCGTCTATGAACTCAGAGAAATGGATTTTACGGTGAGTACAAAAATCCTTTTTTCTCTTTCGTTCATAGACGGACACAGCATCCTTTGACCTTAGGGACGTCCCCAAGCAGTGTCAAAAAAATTCGAGGGGTGGGAAAATAACACAGCAAAAACAGGTTACACCCCAAACAAAACCGGAGTTACTCAACGGAGGAACTCCAACCTTAAACTGCCGCCTGTAACACCCTGCGGCCGAAGGAGGCATCAGAAGATGCACTCACATCCACCTTATAAAACTTTGAAAAAGTGTGGAACGACGACCAGGTCGCTGCCTTACACACCTGTAACACAGAGGCTTGGTGTCGGAAGCCCAGGAGGCCCCGATCGCCCTGGTCGAATGCGCCATGACCCGAAAGGGAGGCGCCCGCCCCTTCAGGGCGTAGGCCTGAAGCACAACCTGTCGGATCCACCTGGAAATGGTGGCCGACGAGACTGCCAGGCCCTTACTGGGACCGGACACAGACACGAACAGCGAGTCCGACTTCCGGAACGGAGCTGTCGCCGACAAGTAAACTCGAAGGGCCCGAACCACATCCAGAGAATGTAAAGAGGCCTCCTTCGGGTTCTTCGGCTGAGGACATAATGATGGAACAACAATGTCCTCGTTAATGTGAAAGGCCGAAACGACCTTCGGAAGAAAAGAGGGCTGCGGGCGCAGCACCGCCTTATCCTGATGGATGACCAAGTAGGGGGCCTTGCAATACAAGGCCGCCAGTTCAGACACTCGTCTGATAGAGGTAATAGCTACCAGAAAGACCACCTTCTGCGACAAAGTCAGCAAGGGGATCTCCCGAATGTCCTCAAAGGGGGCACGCTGAAGCGCCGAGAGGACCAAGTTCAAGTCCCAAGAAGGTAGCGGAGGGCGCACCGGGGGGGCCACATGCCGGACCCCCTGCACAAACGTGCGAACCAAAGAATTCGCTGCCAAGGGACGCTGAAAATAAACAGCCTGAGCAGAAATCTGACTCTTGATCGTGCTCAAGGCAAGAGCCTGGTCCACTCCCCGCTGTAGGAACAGCAGGATCCGGGACACCACGTAAGTACGGGGGTGCCACTTCATCTCCTCACACATAGAGATGTATGCTTTCCATGTACGATGGTAAATTTTTCGAGAAGTGGACTTCCGTGCACGCAGCATGGTAGAGATTACCGGGCCCGACAGGCCCCGGTCCTTCAGTACCTGGTTTTCAACAGCCACGTCGTTAAAGCCAGTGACCGTAAAGCAGGATGGAAGATCGGGCCCTGAGACAGGAGATCTTCCCTCAGAGGCAGACGCCAGGGGGCGTCTGTCACCAGACGTACCAGGTCCGCGTACCAAGAGCGACGCGGCCAATCCGGGGCGATCAGGATCGTTGGAATACCTTCGGCTTCCACCCTGCGCAGCAGGCGGGGTAGGAGCCTTAGAGGAGGGAAGGCGTAAATCAGGTGATATTGACCCAGGGAGCCACTAACGCGTCTGACGTGTCTGCCCACGGGTCCCTTGACCTAGCCACAAACCATGGTACCTTCCGATTGAGACGGGACGCCAGAAGGTCCACGTCTGGAGTGCCCCATTTTTGGCACAGGATCTGAAACACCTCCGGGTGGAGAGACCACTCCCCTTGATCCAGAGTCATGCGACTTAGGGAGTCGGCTTGCCAATTCAGAACTCCCGGAATGTATACCGCCGACAGGGCCGGAACGGACCTTTCGGCCCACCGAAGTATGTGAGCGACCTCCGTCGCCGCGGCCGAGCTCCTTGTGCCGCCCTGATGATTGATGTACGCCACGGCCGTGGCGTTGTCGGACTGGATCCTGACAGGACGGCCCTTTAGCTCCAGCGACCACCTGACAAGGCACAGCTTGATTGCTCGGAGCTCCAGGATATTGATCGGCAGGCGGGACTCCACCCGAGTCCAGCGCCCCTGGGCTGACTGGGTGCCCCAGACGCCCCCCCAGCCGAAGAGGCTGGCATCCGTCGTGACCACTGTCCAGCGGCACGGAAGAAAAGACTTCCCGGACCGAAGCACCGGAGACGTCAGCCACCATGCCAGGGAAGACTTGGCCAGATGGCTCAACCGAATCTGGTGATCCAGAGAAGATGGGACCCTGTCCCATCGTGACAGAATCTCCTTCTGTAGTACCCTGGTGTGGATTGGGCATACAGAACTGCCTCGAAGGAGGCCACCATCAGACCCAGAACCCGCATGCAGAAGCGAAGAGATGACCACTTCTGGGTCAACAACTGTCTCACTGCAGATTGCAGGGTCAGCAGGTTTTGCGATGGGAGGAACACTTTTGTCTCCCCCGAATCCAAAACCAGCCCCAGGGGTTCCAGCCTCTGGGACGGAACCAACACTGATTTTCTGAGATTCAGAAACCAGCCGAACTCCTGCAGAGTCCGACACGTGATGGACACGTCCTCCTCTAACTCTGAGCCTGAAGAAGCTCTCAGGAGAAGGTCGTCCAGGTATCCCACGATAGCGATCCCTCGCTGCCGTAGCAAGGCCAGGATCGGGGCGAGCACCTTGGTGAACACCCGTGGTGCCGACGCCAGCCCGAACGGGAGGGCCACGAATTGATAGTGGTCCTCCCCGATCGCAAAGCGCAGATACCTTTGGTGGCTTGTGCAAACGGGAACATGCAGGTATGCGTCCATGATGCCTCAGGACGCCATGAAGTCCCCCTGGTGGAGGGACGCCATGATAGAACGGACCGACTCCATCCTGAATCGCTGCACCTTGACAAAGGAGTTGAGGGCCTTTAGGTCCAGGATAGGGCGAACCCCTCCCTTCTTGGGGACCACGAACAGATTGGAGTAGAACCCCCGAAACCGTTCCAGCGAGGGGACCGGCACAACCACCCCCCTGTCCAGAAGATCCTGGACAGCCCCGGACAGGGCTAGCCGACGATCCGGAGGAAGCTGGAGGTTGGATGGAAAAAAATCTGTTTGGGGGACAAGAAAGGAACTCTATCTTGTACCCCGAGGCGACCACCTCGCAAACCCAACGGTCGGATAGAAGAGAATTCCACCGATCCACGAAGTCGTGAAGCCGTCCCCCCACCCGAGACCCGGGCGGGGGCAGACCTTCATGCGGAAGCAGGCTTGTTCGGTTTTTTGAACCAGGGGCGCTTACGCCCGGCAGCAAGGGCTTTTGCACCTTGCGGACCTTTTCCAGCCGCGCTGGCGCACGAAAAAAACCGTTTAGGGGGTAGTAAAAGTAGGACCTTGCTTGCGGCGAGGTTCCCTACCCTTCCCCGACTGAGGGAGCAAGGTGCTCTTACCTCCAGTGGCATCCTTAATGATGTCATCCAGGGATGCCCCCAAAAGCCGTCCGCCCTTAAAGGGCAAATCTACCAAGGCCTTTTTTGAGTACTGGTCAGCCGACCAGCACTTCAGCCATATAAGGCGGCGCAGAACCACTGCGTAGACAGAAGCCCTGGAAAGCAAAGGAATCTAATCCATATCCGCCTCGCAGAGAAACTTCTGACCCTGAATCAACTGTTCAGCCAGGTCCCTAGAGGACTCGGAAGCCCCCTGGACCTCCAGGTCCTGCAGCAGGAGCTTCGCCCTTTCAGTCAGCGTCTGAGCTACCAGGGCTCCGGCCAGAGCCGGCCTTACCACCGAACCCACCACCGAGAACAGGGAGCGGGCCACGGCCTCCACTCTCCTATTAGCGGGGTCCTTGAAAGCAGGAGCCCCCTCCACAGGCAACGTAGTAGCCTTACTCAGTCTGGACACAGGAGGGTCCACCGACGGAGGAGTGACCCACTTTTTTAAAAAAGTCCTCCTCCAGGGGGTAACGGTAGCAAAGCTTTTAGGAACCGTAAAAGCCTTTTGCGGTGTATCCCATTCCTTATACAACATATTGTCTAAATAAGGAACACAGGGGAATACCTTAGCGGTACGCGGTGGTTTGCGGAATCCAAAAGGACCGACACCGCTGGTGTCTCCGCCAAATCCTCTAAATGAAGAGCCTCACGCACCGCAGTAATAAGAGCTCCAACAAATTCCTTATCAGCAGACTCCGCAGCAGAGTCATCCTCGCTGTCCATGTGGGTTAAGCCCGCATCCTCTGACATGACAGAACCAGAAGCATCAGATTCTGCGTCAGAGATATCCCCAGAAACAGCCTCCGGGGGGGGGGCGCTTTTTTACCCCCCAACCGAGCACTGGCTGCTTCAAACCTGGTGAGAAAAGACTCCAGGACAGCCGACACCGATTGAACAGATGTGGCAGGGGGAGGGGCGCTTAAGGGTTAATTCCGGCATTGTAAGAAATGAGGGGCCTGATTCAGGCTCCATATTGCAGCTGCCGTGTCACCCCCACTGCCAATGGCAGGAAAAAAGTCCCCCACAGGTCACCTCCCGGCCGCTAGAGCACAGTCTGGGGCCCCCTGAGACTCACCACCCCCCTGGTACAGCGCGGTCTGTGAAGGACAAGTGTGTGCTGAGGAGAAGCTGCAGCGCTGCGTCTGTCCCCTCAGATGATTCGCGGTCTTTTTTCCCCGCCGAAACGGCCACTAGAGGCCGAACTAGTGCTGAAAATGGCGCCGGCCACAAGAAAATGGCCGCCGAATAATACAAGCGCGGCTCCGGCAAAATGGCCGCCGTTGCGCAGTTTTAAAAAGACAGTGTACCCAAAAATGACAGTACACCAAAACAGCACACAGCACACACAAAAATGCCCAGAATGTCCACCACAGTCCCCTGCAGTGACACAGAACAGCCCCAGCCATACCCGAGTGAAAAAAAAAAAAAAAAAAAAAAAAATATGAGCCCCAGGGAAAAAACCCCCTGCACAGCCGTCACCCAAAGGGGAAAGGAGGGAGAGGAATAAGGGAGAGAGGAAAGCAGGGGAAAACCCTCAGTCGACCTCCCAAGGGAAAACATTCCAGCCAGACCACTTACCTGAGTAAGGGGCCACTACTTACCTGTCCTGCGACTACCTGGCTGGAGGTATCCCAGACAGAACCAACGTCCGCGAACGGCATGGCTGTCAGCCAGACACACTGTGACAAGGCCATAGAGACCGGTCATATGTGTGCCCTAGAACCGAAGTTCCCCGGCCGCCCCTGGAGCAATGGGGCCTGTCGTGGACGTCCCAAAGCGGAGCTGAGGGCCGGCACACGCTCGAAGGCCGAACCTGGGGGGACTACAAGGGTCGAGGACCCAGCCTGTCACCCAGTCGGCTGTTGATAGAAGAATCGCAGGATTCAAAAATAAAAATAAAATAAAAAAGCGAGGAAAAAACTCGCAAAAATGCAAAAAAATTTGCAAGAAAAAACTCCAGAGTCCAGGACTCCAGAGAGAGCCTGACTCTCCTGACGGTTAGGCAGAAACAAACTGAGGCTGCTAAAGCAGAGTGTGGGTTATGCCTGGGGGAGCCACGCCCCCTGGGAGGAGCGGCATGAAGGAAAGTTTTTAACACCTTAAGTGCTGTAGAATTCTGCCTAAATCTCCTGGTAGGAAGAAGCATAACCCTAAGGTCAAAGGATGCTGTGTCCGTCTATGAACGAAAGAGAAATCCAAACGCAAGCGACGCAAAAAAAAAGCGACAGGCGGGCGTTCGTTTCTGAATCGGCGGAACTCCTCATTTGCATATTTGTCGCGTACAAAAAACAAAACGCCACCTAGCGGCCGGCCTGGAATTCCAGCCTAAGATCCGACGATGTAAGTCACTTACACCTGTCGGATCTTAGGGAGATCTATGCGGAACCTGATTCTATGAATCAGGCGCATAGATACGACGGACGGAACTCAGAGATACGACGGCGTATCAGGAGATACGCCGTCGTATCTCTATCTGAATCCGGGCCACCGATCGGTCAGTTCTTCCCCTCTAAGCAGAGAGCTGCGACTTTTAGTCAGGGGCCCTCTGCTCTCCCCTCCAGCGCTTGGATGTGGAGGAGGCGGGAAAGGCTGGTTCAGGCTTTTAGCGGATCGCTGAGAGGCTGAGCCAGGTGCTGGTCCAGGCACCTGGGTGGATCCTGACTACATAGGTTGGGATCTTTTCTGAGCCAGGATCAGCTGAGTGATGTCAGCTGACAGTGGGCTTTAGCCTGCTGTTGGCTGAAAATGGGTTACAGGAGTGCAGAATGAACTGCACTCCTGTTATCCACAGTAGTAGTATGGCCTAAAAAGTTTTGGCTATACTCCTCCTTTAAGATAAACCATTTTGGACAATAATTTGCCTATATATGAGCATATTGATGCTATAAGCTTTAGGGATCTTTAAAGGAAATTGAATAATATGTTGATAAATCATCAACACTTCATGTGTTTGTGGCTATAAAAAAAAAAAAAAATTACCTTTAAATTGTTCCCCGCAAGGTTAAGCCACGCCAAGTGCACCAAGTTTTTCAGCCCTTCTACATATCCAATGCTGTTATGAGGCAGATTCAGAACTCGAAGATGGATTAATTTTGAAACACCCATCATCCGAACAAGGCGATTGTTGGCCACAGACAACTAATAAGAGACAAAGACATAGCAAACACTGATAAATACTTATAAACACAAAATAGCAATATAATGACATTTACAGAACAAACTGTTACGTAATGGAAACCAATGTGGCTTGCTACCACAATAGTATACCCATTCTCTTTTTTTCACCAGA
Organism: Rana temporaria; assembly: GCF_905171775.1. Taxonomy (NCBI): domain Eukaryota; kingdom Metazoa; phylum Chordata; class Amphibia; order Anura; family Ranidae; genus Rana; species Rana temporaria. The sequence goes on along the minus strand of NC_053490.1, from coordinate 231,592,103 downwards.
ACCATACCAGACAGTCTTTAGTGTAAGGGAATCGGATAAAGATTATGTAAAAACGATACCTATCCCATATGCCACAACTTGCTTAATTAAGATACCTCCTTGGCCACATCACACAGAAAAGCAAATAGCCATTGCATTTTGTGCTGTAGTGAGAGGAGCCAGAAAGGGAACTAAGAGGTTAGTATCCCATCAGGTCTGCCTTACTGTTGATTGACAATGCATGGCATTGGGCACATCTGTAGCCGCTATTCAGTCCAATAACAGCTTTCAAATCCATTCACTGCTATATACAAGTTAGGAAGACTTGATGGGGAAGTAGTCTCTCAGTTTCCTATCAGGTGGTGCAGCCATGGAGACTAGTTCCTCCATTATGTTCGCCTCCTCTGTGACTCACATTGCCATATTGGGGTAACAAAAATGACCAGTATTCCTAGCCCAGGCCTGGGGGAATCTCCCAGCCAACAACTGAATGAGGCTGGAGATATAGCCCTCAGCAGGAAGCAGCCAGATTCAATATAGCTCCCCAGTACCGCTCTGTCACACTTTGAGCACTGATTTACCTCTGTACACCAGCTCAGAGCTGGTCGGATTTACCACTAGTTTCCTAATCTGCAAACTGGAGGTAATTCTTTAGGAATCTGTCACTGCCATCGTGGCAGGTTCTTAAAATAGTAGTAGTTAGAACTACCCAAATTGGTGCACCTGTTGGTAAGGTTACAAAAAAACAGCGAAAAATTCCTGAATTAGGTGCAGGTAGTTCATAGGGAAACAAAATAGCAGTAAATACCTTTACAATGGTATTAAACCCAAACCAAACATCTACTATATTGCAGCTTGCCAATTCTTAGATGCGATGGCTGCATTACACACCATAGAATCCATCCGCTGAAAAATCTCAGCGGATCGGTTTCAGCGGATAGATTCTATGGTGTGTACATTCCTGCGGATATTTATCGGCGGAAATTTCCCGATTCCAGCAGATAAAAATTTGTAGACATGTCTACAAATCTATCCGCTTGATCCGCTGGTCTGTACAGACTCACCGGATCAATCCGTCCGAAGGGATCCCCCGCATGCGTCGTAATGATTCGACGCATGCGAGGAATTCCTTATATGACAGCGTCGCGCTCGTCGCCGCGTCATCATCGCGGCGACGGCGCGACACGTCATCGCGAGGGGATTTCGGCGCGGATTTCGATCCTATGGTGAGTACACTCCATCGGATCCAAATCCGCTGAAATCCTCAAGAGGATTTATCCGCGGAAACGGTCCGCTGGACCGTATCCGCGGATAAATCCTCTCGTGTGTACTAGGCCTTAGTGTTCTTTAAGTTTTCTTTTCTTTATTTTCACCTAATAATCTGGCCAGTAGGTCTGCTGTTTTTCAAAAGAACAAGCTGTCCTGCAGAAGAAGCAGTTTCAGGCTTGGGACAAACCGTTCACTACTGACAGGGGATCTTACGATGGTCAGCTTTTAATATTTAAGTAAAACCTAAATCCCAAAAGAATCATAATGGTTTGCTGTAACTGCTTATAAAGTGTTAGATGGAGTTCAGCTTCAATTTGTTAGTGTATCTTAATCTGCTGGTACATACTAGGGTTGTCACGATACCACTTTTTTAGGACCGAGTACAAGTACCGATACTTTTTTCCATGTACTCGTCGATACCGATTCTTTTTTTTAAATGTGTCCCCAAATGCAGCCATGTGTCCCCAAAAAGAAAGCCAAGCCCTCTCCCCCAGCTGTCTAGTTGATCAGCGCGGGGAACATTACAGCTTTCATTTGAATAGCTGTGTGTTCCGCGCCTCGTCATATATAGCCCCTCCCCCTTGTCCGGGCACTTTGATAGACAGATCACCCATCCAATCCTGGGATGGGTGATCTGTCTATCAAAGTGCCCGGACAAGAGGGAGGGGCTATATATGACAAGGCGTGGCGGGGAACACACAGCTATTCAAATGAAAGCTGTAATGTTCCCCGCGCTGATCAACTAGACGGCGGCCGGGGGGGAGGGCTTGACTTTCTCTTTGGGAACTAGACAGCGGCAGCAGCTCTCTCCGGCCGCTCTCCGCCCCCTCTCCACCCGCTCTCCGAAAAAAAAAAATATCGGTGAATCTTCGGGAGCATTTGCGCGAGTACAAGTACTCGCGCAAATGCTCAGTATCGGTACAACCCTAGTACATACAACAACATGTCAAACCCCCCAATACTGCTGCCCAAAGCACCAGGGGAAAACAGAGAGAAAAAAAAATTCAGCCACAACATGGACCGATTGCAAAGCTGCAAACGATTACATTTTTTGATTTACTGTTGCTCAGGGGCTCTGGGCTTCAGCAAAATGGCGGATCTGCAAGAATCTGAAGAACATACCATCGGGGAGCATGAATTTGCTACGAAGGGCATGGAAGGTCTTCAGTCCTTCATCAGAGAGTAATTGGTGTAAATAGTAGATCCCTCATGCCCCAGATCTCCATGTTGGGAATCTGTAGGAATTCAGATGTGCCATATGGGAGTGAAATTGTTATATTGAGGTATCCCAAGTTTAACCATAGCTAGGTCCCAGATGCACCTATAGTGGTATAATAGGGTCTTGCCATCTCCCTCTGAACCCACTGCACAGGTAGGATCTGAGGTCCGTTGCGCCAATTGTGGGCACAGAAGAATACAGAACCGATCCCTGTCTGTTTTCTCTATGTGATACAGTTGAGATAGCTGTGAGGCAATGTAACAGATTAAAATCTGGAAGGGCAGTGCCCCCAACATCACTGGAATTCTAAAGTGTCCGCCATGCCAGGTTGTGTCTATTGGGTCCCCAAACAAATGGCTTGAGGAGAGCCTTGAGGGATTTAAAGGATACATAAATCAGGGTAGCCCATGAAATGTATAGTATTTTAGGTAATAATACCATTTTTATAAGGTTAATATGCCCCCTTACTTCAAGGGGTAGGCGGGTCCAGGTTTGTATTTTAGATTTAACAAGGGCAAAGAGGGGCTCTATGTTGAGAGATATGTAATCGGCTGTGGACCGAGACAGTCGCAAATATTTAATATGGCTTGCTCGTTGTAGTGGGAGTTGGGCTTGTATCCTGGATGGAGGAAAACTACCAATAGGTAGGATTTGGGATTTTTCCCAATTAATCTATAAATGTTTTAAAACCCATCTGAACTTTCAGCTAAATACATTCCAGGTACATTAAAACAAAAGTGTGTGAAGTCTTACAGTTTGTTTTCTTTACAAAGCAGCCACAGCCTGAGTAGAAAAAGAAAAATGGTTCCCTGGCAGCATGCTATAGAACAGGGAAATGCAATTAGCGGACCTCCAGCTGTTGCAGAACTACAAGTCCCATGACGCATTGCAAGACTCTGACAGCCACAAGCATGACACCCAGAGGCAGAGGCATGTTGAGACTTGTAGTTTTACAACAGCTGGAGGTCCGCTAATTGCATATCCATGCTATAGAAGGACTCTTGCTCACTGGGTGGAAGCAGCGGTCTCTCAGAGAGCAAGAGTCCTTCGCTTCAGCAAGTTGGCAGGAACAGACTTTTCTACTCTGTGGCTGCTTTCTAAAGAATACAAACTGTAGGAATCATTTTGTCTGGATGCACATAGAAGGTATGTAGCGGATTTGAATTGAAATAATTACATTTAGACTATTGGCTGCACATGAACCCTGTAGTTCTTAGAATGACATTTTATTTACCTGGGTTAGGTTTTTGCATTTTTCCAAGTGTTCCAATTTGATTATCTGGTTCTTGTCTAAAATCAACGTTTGCGTGTCGGCTCCACAGGGTAATATGGCGGTCAGTTTCTGAAGACCCTGTCCTGTGAGATCCACTGCTGTAACTGAAGAAAAAAAAGTAGTAGTACACAGGTAAACATTTCTGCTGGGATAGGCTGGACATCAACAACCTGCGAAAATTATTTTCCTACAACTAAATATGCCCTCCAAAACAGTGCTAAAAAAAAAAAAAAAAAAAAAAAAGTCTACACATTGTAAGTGTCTAAAGGTATTAGTACACATGCAGATTAACAGCAAAGTAGAATTGCATTTTTCTGGACACGTTCAAAAATCTAAAAAGTCTGGATTTCTAAACTGAGCATTTCTCACAAAATCACAAAGACCTACATGCAAATATACAAGAGAATCACAAATGTAAGAACCTGGATCAATCCTAGTTTCAAGTCAGAGAAACATGCAGAATGACCCTGTTAGTAGGAGACTGAACTATGCTACCTGAGCTTTAAGTTACAAGATCATTAGGCGCTGCCTCCTATTCCAACACCTCCATGATCTGGTTCCATTGCTTCGCTCTCTCTTCCCACCAACACAGTCCAGGGAGCCCTCACAGTAGTCATTCTCCCTGTCCACTCCCTTCTTGGGTGTTCACACTTTCACATCGGGTTCTGCTGCCCCCTCTATTCCTTGTCCCACACCCCACATTTGGTTTTACTGACACCTCTTTTCCAATTTCCCCCTCAAATCTGGTTCCATTGCCTTTTCCTCTGCATATGGTTCTGCTGTCTCTAAGGATTAAGCACAAGGTGTTTGTGTGAAACGCGTCTACGTGACCTCGTGTTGGTGTCTTTGGTGTTATCACTTTGAACAATAAAGGGCATTGAATTCCTGGATGTGCAGCCATTTCTTTTCTTATATGGTTCTGCTGTCTCTGCTGTTCACTTTCTTCCCACTTCTGGTTTCACTGCCTTCTTTACTTCCTTCCCCCCCACATTTGGTCCCTCTACTTCTGGCTCAGCTGCTTACTTCCTCTCACTTCTGGTTCTGCCAGCTATGCTACTCCCCACCCCCCTACTTCTGGTTCTGTTGCCTTTGCTATTCCTGTTTGTCTCCATTTCTGGTTTCAAGTCACTTTCAACGCCTTCACTATCCCCTCCTCTCCTGGTTCCACGGCCTCCGCTATTCCCTCCCCTTCTCTCCTGGTTCCACGGCCTCCACTATTCCCTCCCCTCCTCTCCTGGTTCCACGGCCTCCGCTATTCCCTCTCCTGGTTCCACGGCCTCCGCTATTCCCTCCCCTCCTCTCCTGGTTCCACGGCCTCCGCTATTCCCTCCCCTCCTGGTTCCACGGCCTCCGCTATTCCCTCCCCTCCTCTTCTGGTTCCACGGCCTCCACTATTCCCTCCCCTCCTGGTTCCACGGCCTCCGCTATTCCCTCTCCTGGTTCCACGGCCTCCGCTATTCCCTCCCCTCCTCTCCTGGTTCCACGGCCTCCGCTATTCCCTCCCCTCCTGGTTCCACGGCCTCCGCTATTCCCTCCCCTCCTCTCCTGGTTCCACGGCCTCCGCTATTCCCTCTCCTGGTTCCACGGCCTCCGCTATTCCCTCCCCTCCTCTTCTGGTTCCACGGCCTCCGCTATTCCCTCTCCTGGTTCCACGGCCTCCGCTATTCCCTCCCCTCCTCTCCTGGTTCCACGGCCTCCGCTATTCCCTCCCCTCTTCTGGTTCCACGGCCTCCGCTATTCCCTCCCCTCCTCTCCTGGTTCCACAGCCTCCGCTATTCCCTCCCCTCCTCTCCTGGTTCCACGGCCTCCGCTATTCCCTCTCCTGGTTCCACGGCCTCCGCTATTCCCTCCCCTACTCTCCTGGTTCCACGGCCTCCGCTATTCCCTCCCCTCCTCTTCTGGTTCCACGGCCTCCGCTATTCCCTCCCCTCCTCTTCTGGTTCCACGGCCTCCACTATTCCCTCCCCTCCTCTCCTGGTTCCACGGCCTCCGCTATTCCCTCTCCTGGTTCCACGGCCTCCGCTATTCCCTCCCCTCCTCTCCTGGTTCCACGGCCTCCGCTATTCCCTCCCCTCCTCTCCTGGTTCCACGGCCTCCGCTATTCCCTCCCCTCCTCTCCTGGTTCCACGGCCTCTGCTATTCCCTCTCCTGGTTCCACGGCCTCCGCTATTCCCTCCCCTCCTCTTCTGGTTCCACGGCCTCCGCTATTCCCTCTCCTGGTTCCACGGCCTCCGCTATTCCCTCTCCTGGTTCCACGGCCTCCGCTATTCCCTCCCCTCCTCTCCTGGTTCCACGGCCTCCGCTATTCCCTCCCCTCTTCTGGTTCCACAGCCTCCGCTATTCCCTCCCCTCCTCTCCTGGTTCCACAGCCTCCGCTATTCCCTCCCCTCCTCTCCTGGTTCCACGGCCTCCGCTATTCCCTCTCCTGGTTCCACGGCCTCCGCTATTCCCTCCCCTCCTCTTCTGGTTCCACGGCCTCTGCTATTCCCTCTCCTGGTTCCACGGCCTCCGCTATTCCCTCCCCTCCTCTCCTGGTTCCACGACCTCCACTATTCCCTCTCCTGGTTCCACGGCCTCCGCTATTCCCTCCCCTCCTCTTCTGGTTCCACGGCCTCCGCTATTCCCTCTCCTGGTTCCACGGCCTCCGCTATTCCCTCTCCTGGTTCCACGGCCTCCGCTATTCCCTCCCCTCCTCTCCTGGTTCCACGGCCTCCGCTATTCCCTCCCCTCTTCTGGTTCCACGGCCTCCGCTATTCCCTCCCCTCCTCTCCTGGTTCCACGGCCTCCGCTATTCCCTCCCCTCCTCTCCTGGTTCCACGGCCTCCGCTATTCCCTCCCCTCTTCTGGTTCCACGGCCTCCGCTATTCCCTCCCCTCCTCTCCTGGTTCCACAGCCTCCGCTATTCCCTTCCCATCCTCTCCTGGTTCCACGGCCTCCGCTATTCCCTCTCCTGGTTCCACGGCCTCCGCTATTCCCTCCCCTCCTCTTCTGGTTCCACGGCCTCCGCTATTCCCTTCCCTCCTCTTCTGGTTCCACGGCCTCTCGTTTTCTATTCCCCCCCCCCCCAGATTTGGTCACGCTGACTTCACCCCCCCCCATATGTAGTTCTGCTGCCTCCTCTGTTCCCTTCACCCCCCACATCTATTACTGCTGCCTCCCCCTTATACACCACCAATTCCTGCCCTATCCCCTAGCATGTACCATTGTCATATAGCCAGCAAAAATGGGTAGTGTTATTAAAATAAAATCACAAGGTGTTTTTATTTCCCCCAAAAAAGGTGACAATGCCCCACAGCCCACCTCTTTGTTTACATAAACAGTGGGGCAGGAATGACCCATCCTGCAGCTCACTGGAGGGGGAAAAAAAGAGTTTGGGTAGAGATGAGTTCAGAAGAGGCCAGAGCACGTCTCTACCTCTGTGACACCAGAGTGTGCACATCATGTCAGTCACAAGATATACAAGTATAATGCGGGGGGGGGGGGCAATAATGACATCACAGGAAATATTCATGTTATGTTTCACAGTCAAGACTACAGGACAGAGGGAAATATGAACATAGAAAGTGACGGGAATGTTGTGACAGACAAGTGGTCTTGCCATAAAATGATCATGGGCTGTCAATCCTACAGACATCATTGTTAGTCAATGTGTTCCTCTGCCCATGGGTTGATGTCCTGGCCCTGGTTCTGCTCATGGTTCTGGCCCTGCTCATGGGTCTGGTTAGTACACTGTTTATTACACCAATCTGGCCTGTCCCACTGATCACACTACATAATGATCATGTGCTTTTCATCAGGGACACAAGATCCAAATATTCTCTTAACCAGGGCCATTTCGGTGCTTGTTATTAAAGTAATACAAGCAGCTGTGTAATCTGCAGCATTCCCGATCACCAGAGATTTCCCTGGTAAGCATTCTTCTTCTATATATAAGGCTGTTTTCATAAACATACTTAGCCGCCCTCTTCATATGACAGTTAACCGTCAGTAGGGACCGCGCAAAGAACGCCGGGATATGTAGTGCCCTCACCCAACCCACACACAGTATTCCCAGTCATACACAACTACAACTCCCAGGAACACTCGCGGCAGCCCTGAGCCCGCTATCGTCCGTAAAGAAAAACATTACAGATGACAAAGTAACAGTCCTCATATGAACCCCGCCATTTGTAACCCCATAAGCAGCATGTCTGAGAAAGCTGCTCTCACCGTTCTTTTCTGCTCCACCTGAGGACTCCACCGGAGCCGATATCACCTCCTCCCCAGCCATGTCTACCACCGCTTCTCGGCACCTGGGCAACCGAATATCCGACGTCACTTCCGACAACACAAACGGCTCATGCGTTCTGTGCTAACAAACCCACTCATGCCATCTTGTGGTGCCTTAGGGGAGTTACAGCTGGTGTAGGCTGCTGAATCCTGATAGGACTTGCACCTTTCTGCAAGGCATCAACCACTTGACCTCCGCAAGATTTACCCCCCTTCCTGACCAAGCCATTTTCTGCAATACACACTGCTTTACTTTAACTATTACGCGGTCGTGTGACGCTGTACCCAAATTAAATTTATGTCCTTTTTTTCCCATTAAAGCGGGTCTCCGCCGGAAAAAAAATATTTAAATCCAGCAGCTACAAATACTGCAGCTGCTGACTTTTAATATTAGGACACTTACCTGTCCTGGAGTCCAGTGCCGCCAGAAGCAGAGGACGAGCGATCCGACGTCCTGCCCGCAGACTGTGTGACCAGAAGTGGGTGCAAATACCTGTCTTTAGACAGGTATCTGCACCCCCCTCCCCCCTGAAAGGTGTCAAATGTGACACCGGAGGGGGGAGGGGGGTTCCGATGAGCGGAAGTTCCACTTTATGGTGGAGCTCCGCTTTAATAGAGCTTTCTTTTGGTGGTATTTATCACATACACACACTGAAAATGTACTGGAGAGGTGGGGCAGCTATAATCTTGGGATTTTTTAAAAAAAAAAACACAGATTTTTACATACTGTCCCTGGTTTTACTGAGGCTGGCAACCCTGATGGGGCCCCCTAGTGGTATGGGGCCCTCGGGCAGTGCAAGAGTGCCCAAATGGTCAGTCTGCCCCTGCACCCACCCATCCACCAGACTGTCTGGAGACTGCACTGTCCACTGTTAACCCTTTCCTGTGAACACCAGAAGTTCAGGGAAGCAGTACTGGGTGAGCAGGAGCCAGCAGCATTGAAAGCTATAATCTGCAAGTGCTGGGGTTAATAAAAGTAACAAATAGTTTACTAGGAAATTTATATTTTTTGTACTCGGTGTGTTAAATTTAAAAGCGCTGTGGGTTTTATACTACTTTAAAGAGGAAGTAAAGTTAATAAGTAAAAAAAAAATTGAGCGGGCAGGCGTTTTATTGTAGGAGAGACATGCTATTTCTCTTCTGCAGGCAAACAAACTTACTCCCCAGTTTGCTATTTTCTTTAGGATGTACACTGAGCTGTGCATGCATGGGAGGCATTTCATTTCCTGCCAGCAAATAAATATGACCAAAGATCCCACAGATGTGTTGCCTTAGTTAGGCTGGATTCACTCCTTTGCACTATTGATAAGTTTTCTACTGAAATCAATGAAAATGCTTCAAAATTCATGTCAATGGATGTTTTAAGTGCATAGATGTGCATTATGCCTTTGGCCCTCAATGCTGACATCATAGGTGTGCACAGCCTAAAAGCTCAAACACACATGCATGTGTATATATACTGACAAGCGAGTGTCAGTAGGGTAGAGATTGGTGTCAGTAGTTTTCATTTTTATTTTTTTCTACAACTTTATTATATCCCTTCTTTTTAAACATTTTTTAGGAGCCCCGTTAGGGGGCTTTGCTGAAATAATAGGGGGGATGTGTGCCACACAGGGTGATTATGTTGTGCCAAGGCATTCCTGGCACACCTATGGCTGACATGGGATGAAGGGTGATTAAAAGGCTTGGAACTTTTTGAAAGCTTTGTATATATTTGTTGTACAGTGTACATATTGCTGAAGCAAGTGTGAACGCCATAACATATAGCCACCATATCTGAGCATGAGTTCTGCACCAACCATTTAAAATGTTTATTTTCCAGCTTAAAGCAACTGTCAAGGATGATGCATGCATGTGCGCATGGTTCCTGAAAGCCCTTTTCATGTCCGTTTAGCAGGTGCACACACACAGGTTTGTGCACGTGTGCATTGGCGCCAGGCAGGATATGTAAGCTACACTAGTGCCTTGCGTCAGTGCTGTTTGGTCCAACGTTCCTGAAGCATCGCATCTGTTTATCTATTCCTGTATTGCTCACCCGTTGCCAACCTGATCTGCTCCTGGCTTTGCCTGAATTCTGCCTGCACTGACCCCTGGAATACGCTTCTGCCTTATCCTTCTGCTCATCTGCCTTGTTGTTACCGACCCCCAGCCTGACTTCTGACTATTCTTCTGCCTACCACCTGTTTCTGATCTACCTGCTAGTTGGTTACCTGGACTGTCTGACCTTGCCTTGGCTCTTCTTCCTGCGCCTGATCCAGCCGTGCTGTGCCCATCTTCATTTCCTGCTCTTCTGCCAGCTAGTTGCCCCTGTGTATCCCGATGCACATCAGAATTCTCCAGCAGAAGTCCTGTTACTCTACTAGAGTTGCAAGAGGTCAACCATGCACCTGCATGATCACCAGATACGTTAGAGCAGTGATGGCGAACATTGGCACCCCAGATGTTTTGGAACCACATTTCCCATGATGCTCATGCACTCTGCAGTGTAGTCAAGCATCATGGGAAACATAGTTCGAAAACATCTGGGGTGCCAAGGTTCGCCATCACTGCGTTAGAGCAACTCTGCCACTATTCAAAAAAAGTTTAAAAATAATCTAACTGGATTTGACTGGCAGAAGCAGGAGCCAATGGCCCCTGTCGCAGCCAAGTCTCCTGTGAAAGGAGAGCTGCTGCAGACAGGCATAGTGATGGAGATCAGGCTCAGGTAAGTGTTTAGGGGTTAGGGAGAGCCACAAATACATGAAGGTTTTTAGTATAACTAAAAGACAAAACTTTTTTGTTGTTTTTTGGACAGAGTGGAGAGGGATTAGAGCCCCTGACAGTTTTTATTGTGCCCCTGCTAAGGAGATTCACCCTCTCTATTTGTCCTGTTTACCGTTATCATTGAAAGTAAAAAGTAAACCCCAATTGAAAAAAGTGAAAAAAAATAGGACCCGTTTTAAATTTTTCTTATGGTTAAAAAACCGATCGTCTGTGGGGAAATCCATCGGTCAAAAATCCACGCATGCTCAGAATCAAGTCGACGCATGCTCGGAAGCATTGAACTTAATTTTTCTCAGCACGTCGTAGTGTTTTACGTGTTGGACACGATCGGATTTTAAACCTATGGGGCCATATTCTCGTAGTTTGGCGTAACTTTGTGCGGGCGTAAGGTAACCTATTTACGTTATGCCTCCGCAACTTAGACGGGCAAGTGCTGTATTCTCAAAGCACTTGCTCCGTAGATTGCGGCGGCGTATCGTAAATAGGCCAGCGTTAGCCCGCCTAATTCAAATTTGGAACAGGGGGGCGTGTTTTATGTAAATGTTCTGTGACCCAGTGTGCATTGCTCCTAATACGCCGCAAGGACGTATTGGTTTTGACATGAACGTAAATTACGTCCAGCCCCATTCACAGACGAGTTACGCAAACAACGTAAAATTTGCAAATTCCGTCGCGGGAACGACGGCCATACTTAACATTGGTACGCCGCAAATACGCCACCATATAGCAGGGGTAACTTTATGCCGGGAAAAGCCTAACGTAATCGGCGTATCTGTACTGCGTCGGCCGGGCGTACGTTCATGAATTCGCGTATCTAGCTGATTTACATATTTCTAGGTGTAAATCAGCGTACACGCCCCTAGCGGCCAGCGTAAATATGCAGTTACGATCCGACGGCGTAAGAGACTTAAGCCGGTCGGATCTAATAGAAATCTATGCGTAACTGATTCTAAGAATCAGGCGCATATATACGACCGGCCAGACTCAGAGATACGACGGCGTATCTGGAAATACGCCGTCGTTTGAGAATCTGGCCCATGGTGTGTAGGCAAGACTGATGAAAGTCAGCTTCATCGGATATCCGATGAAAAAAATCCATCGGATTAGATTCCATCAGATATCCAATCGTGTGTACAGGGCTTTACTCTATCCAAAATGAAAAAAAAAAAAAAGTTTTCCCATAGTTCTACTTTAAATCGGAATTCCACCCTCAGCAGCTACAAAATGGACACTCATCTGTCCCACGGTCCAGCAATCCGGGTGTACGAAGCCCCGCTCCTCTCCGCGGCGCCGGCATTCTGACTGTGGGCGCCTGGCTGTGGCTTCACAGCCAGGCACGCAGTGCGCATGCGTGAGCCACGCGCGCTGTTATTGGCTGGGCAATCTTCTGGAGCCTGTGACGTGTCCCAGAAGATTGCAGGGAGAGGTGATCTTCCTTTCAGCACTGTGGAGCCCCAGGAGGAAGTGGGAGCTGGATGACTATAAAAAGAGGGTATGTCAGGAGGTCACCGTCACTTAAAGAAGTTCAATTTTTGGGTGGAACTCCATTTTAATGGAGAGAATGCATTAACTACTTCCAGCCCAGGACAATTCTGTCATTTCTCTCCTGCATGTAAAAATCATCCTTATTTTGCTGGAAAAATTACTTAGAACCCCCAAACATTATATATATTTTTTTATATCACGCAAAATTTGCGCAGCGATTTTGTTTGAAAAAGATACACTTTAATACATTTTAATGCAAAAAAACAAAACAAAATCTATAACCCCTCTTTTTTTTGTTAAATTATAATAGATGATGTTACATCGATTAAATAGATACCGAACATGTCGTGCTTTAAAATTGCACACACATTTTTTACAGGTTACTAGTTTAGAGTTACAGATGAGGTCTAGAGCTAGAATTATTGCTCTCACTAGAACGGTTGCGGTAATAACGCACCTGTGGTGCGTCCTATAGTCGGAAAGTGGTTATAGTAAAACAAAAATGTTTTGCCTTTAGAACCACTTTAAATGTAGTGTAGCTTGGGTCCAGGGACAGGAAAAAACTGGCAAGCTTCTTCACCGGTCCGGGGATTTGAAGTCCCAGCGGCTTAATCTCCTATGCTTCACTAACGATCCGTAAACACTATAGCTCACTACCATTGAACAGAAAGGTGGCGGAATGACAAGTGGTAGCACCTCCTGAAAGTAACATGCTGCTTAATTTCTAACACAACCAGGGCTTTTGCACATGTTCTCTGCACTGTGTGATAACCATTGTAATATTCATGGCAGACTGAGGCACAATTAAGAGGATGTTCCCATCAGGGCTTCCCTTCCTCCAAGAAGTAGTTCATCCAGTACTACCACATTTTAGGTTTATTCCGAGAAGATGTAATGCCATATTTTAATAGTACGTCTGAGAAGTGAGCCTTAAAGCCTGCGTTACCCCAACATTTCATATTCCCGATATGTGCCTGCTGCACTATGTACTTGTATCAGCAAAGTATCCTGTTCTCTTTGAATTGCTTCCTTTGTGTGAAATTTCGGGCATTTCTGCTAGTTCCTCCGATTTCCTATGAAAAACTGACCACACCAAGCAGGAGAGCTCAGCTCAGTCAGTTCTCTAGCTGTGCTGGTAACTCAGCCTGCTCACCTCCAGTGATCAGACTTGTCCTAACATACCCCACCTATACAGCCTGTCACTGGGAAGCTCAGTGTGCTGATGCTTCTTCTCCCCCAGCTTTATGCAGATGAGAACAGAGGGAATGTGATCACTTATTATAAAAAAAAAAAAAAAGAGAAAAATTATGTATACAAAAATGTTTTGCCTTTCATTTCTATTTTAAACGAAATGGGTTGTTTTACAGGGTGATCGTTTATAATCACTTTAAGCATTTGAGATATACAAATGTAAGTATGACCACAGCTGTCAAATAGTACTTTTGTATTTCACTCTGGGCAACTTACTGGCCCCGTTATATAAATAGAACATGCAGCACTTTGGTAGAGCGGCATTTCAGGGCACGTGAAGAAATGAACTCACAAAAGTAGATACATTACTTGTTTTTGCCTATTAGTGCATGTGCACCATAGACACACCCTAGTAAATTGTTCCCACAGTTTTTATCTGTTCACCATCTGATAAAGAGTGGCTTAATACTCTCTATAAAATGTAAGTTAATGAACACATTATTGAAAACCTGATGGGTTAAATAGACCAGTCTGGCTTTAAACAAAACCATGAAATTAAATTTAACGTTTGTGGTGGGCTTATAGCCAGGGGGTCCAAAGTAATACAGATGTCTAATTTCTCATGAACCACACAAAGACTCAATTTGATAGAATGAGGTCAGCCTCATCCTGCGTTTCCCAATTTATTTATTTATTTATTTATTTTTAAATCGGTCTGGTCTGCAGGGCTAACAATAAGTCGAATTCTGACCTGGATATACCACACAGATTAGATGGCGTCAAGGATCTCAGAGATGCAAAGGCAAACAAGGATATACCTCAGGAATAATTTTATTTAAACTTTAAACTGGGAGATGCTTGTATCATCACAACAGATTTACTGGAAAAAAAATAATATATATAACGCTTTAGGAGTAACATATGTAACATCCAATCGAAATAAATAATACAGAAAATTAAGTGTACATCTGCAGCGGTTCCACGCTTAGCAGTTGGGGAAGTTAAGTAGTCTCTCTTGTTTCACTGTCTGGTTGGGTAGGCGATGGTCTTCTCTCCTTTGTTGGGTCTTGCTGAGAACCAGGATTTAGGTCTGGATAACAAAAATAAAAATTAAGTGATAGAACAAATATAAAAAAAAAAAGACACCTGAAGAGGTATCCTACCTGGCTTTGGTTGATTTTCTAACTGTGCCTCTGGCTGCTCACACCACAGTTTGTAGTTTGGGTTATTGAGGAAGCGTTTGGTAAGACCACAACTCAGGCATCGAACGATTGTTAGTCGTTGTCCTCGGCGTTCTGTGTGAAGAATATTTTTAAAGCATTTTTTCCCCCTCATTAACCTATACTCTTAAAACAGACAGTCTAGTCATAGGAAGCATAACCAGATTAAAGTGTCTACAGTTGGGTAATTTTTCTGCCAAGTTTGAGATTACGGCATTTCACACAACATCCATTTAACTAACTGATATAATGCTGCAAAATTTTACTTTTAATCGTTTTTTTTTATTAAGACAGGTTTTAATACCAGGCATCAGGCTGTGGCTGTAGCAAAGAGCCATCAGCGTTTGGGGCTACCTACCCTGCCAATACCAATATCAAATGGGTGTTTCAGGAGCTAAAACCATTAGGCCCCTTTCACACGGGCAGACCACTCAGGTCCGCCTGTCAGTTTCTCAGGCGGACCCGAGTGGATGCTCCATGCAGGTCTATGGAGCAACGGATGTCAGCGTTGACATGTCCGGCAACAGCCAATCTGCTGAATGCGGATCAACGAAAACAGACAGGGGGTCCGTTTTCATCCGATCTCCCATAGAGGATGCTCAGCAGGGATCAATGAAGTGATCCTAGCTGAGCATAAGCAGAGGCCATACACAGACACATCTGTGTGAAAGATGCCTAAGGGTTCATGCACACGGGCATGACCATGCACATCAGACATTTAGATCAGCATTTTAAGTTTAGAAACAAAAAAATAAATTAAAAAAAAACAACTGTGTTCAAAGAGGAGTTTATGAGCATAATTTGTGTGCGTAAAAGAGTAAATGTATTCCAATGGCCAGAGTAAATTGATATTCTGGCTAGTAGAATGCATTTGGGTTCAATGCCATACATGCAAAAATGTGCAACATTAGAAGCATTTTTTCTGCCAGGTTCAGGCAGAAAAATTCTAGCATACTTGGACCATAATATTCATACACTTGTGTGAATGAGGCTTAAAAATCAGCTCTCCTTCAAACCTGGGCAAATTATCCTTACAATATGATAAAAAAAAATGGCTAGCCCGATATAAACCCAGACATAGAAGCAGCTGAATGGAAATCTTACCTAGTCCTATAAAAACTCTAAACTGCCTCTAGATTCTATCACCACCCTATTGGTCCTTTACTGCTCAGTCAGGCTGGCCATATACGGTTTGAATCTCCTCTGGTTCTGCAGGAGCCCGCCGAGATTCGCACTGTTAAAGCGTTTAACCCAAAAATAAAACAAAAACTGATTCTATTCCTTTAAAGCAGAAATCTCCAAACTGTAGAATGGGGGCCGGATGCAGCCCTTTGCTTGCCTTTATCTGGCCCTTGGGGGGCACTATTCCATCAACGGATATGATACAGTATTCTGCCAATTTACACCAACAATAGGGCACCATATCTCCCATTGACACTGATACAAACAATGGGGCACCATTCCTCCCCGAATACTAAATCTGGCGAGGTTTACTCCCACTGATGACAGGAAAATTTCCACTCCTGCTGGCCACAGTCCGGCCTTCCTAAAATCTGAAGGACAAAAAATAAAAAAAAATGGCCCTTTGTCTAGAAAGTTCGGAGACCCCTGCTTTAAAGCATGTTATACAGCACAGTGCTTGTGCTTTGTCATTTGGCCCCCTGTATACCCTAAAAAACCTGTCCGATCCTGCTTGGCTATACCCTCTCCCCATTCAAACAGACCACGATAATCATGGCTGCTAAGCCCTTGATAACGTGGTCTATTTGCGTGATTCCATCATCCGCAGCTCTCAATGTGTCTGTGTCCTCTTGTTCTGTCCTCCTCCCCCTCCCTGCTTGTACCAGTGCCCCTGCAGCCGGCCCCAACTTCTGTAAAATGATCTCATCTCCTCTGTCCCTTACTAACATGTGTTTCTGTGCCTGTTTAATGTAAACAATCAGCCGATCTGTACCTTGTATGAGCACGGCTCCAGGCTCTCATCCGATTGTCAGCTCTCTGTCTCTCTTCTCTCCACCTCTTCCTGGCCAACGTCAGCAGGACGGCTCGGCCCCGCCCACTGCAGTTGTGAGGTAGAGAGAGAAGCAGAAGAGGAATCAGCTGTGCGCCCGGAACGCAGTTTATATCAGTATAGATCAATAGATTTTTTACAGAACAAGGGCACAGAGACAGATACTATTAAAAAGGGTACAGAGGTGATAATTTCATAGAAGAGGGTTAACAACTTTAATGGGCAGGCTGAATGTACCAAGTTGATCAAAATCAATCAACTTGGGTACAACCAGCCTGACAGGTTCTCTTGCGATTATTACTAGCGGCTGCTATAGCAGCTAGTAATAATTATTGTCTTCTCCCAGCAGGGACGGCTTCCCCGGCTCCTCCCCTAGGAGAAGACAATGGCTCAGCAAGAGGGATTGCCGCATCAACACTGTGGGGGTTATTTACGAAAGGCAAATACACTTTGCACTACAATTGCAACCTACAAGTGCAAAGTGCAGTCACTGTAGATCCGAGGGGGACATGCAAGGAAAATAAAAAACAGCATTTTAGCTTGAACATGATTGGATGATAAAATCAGCAGCGCCTCCCCTCATTTCAGATCTACCCCTCAGATTTACAGCGACTGCACTTCGCACTTGTAGTTGTAGTGTAGTGCAAAGTGGATTTGCCTTTCGTAAAAAACCCACTGTGTGTTGCAAATGTATTTCTTGCAACCTGTGGCTGCAGGAAAGAAATGCGCTTCATGTATGGCCGGCCTAAGCCCAACCATCATATTAGAGAGGATTGAGAAGTAGGCAGAGTTTGACTTTTGAAAAAAAAAAAAAAAAAAAAAATATTATTAATCACATGCTCAGTTTCAATTGCCCTAGTTTGTGACAAAATTGCCTTAGAACCGATCAAAGTCAAATTATACATTAGTCACCTAAAAATTATTTAATTAAAAATGTATAAGCTTTCAGATTTTGCACAGCTTCACTCAAACCATTGTGATAAAGATATTGTTCGCCATCAAAACCTGTCGTTGACTTGAGTATTTTTAGCTTACTTCTTTGACGCACAGTACACGTGATTCCAGAAAGAAGGAGGGAGCTGCATCGCTTACAAATCGTTCTTTTGACAGATGGATCCCTAAAAAAGCAATTTCAAGAGGCAGTTTTTACAAATGCTGCAGTTACTTAAAACATATAATGCCTGGAAGAGAACATCAAGCAATTACTTCTAGTCACACTTCATAGTGGCTAAAGTATAGTCTTTGAAAAGCATCGACTGTCAAAATAGTTTCTAAATACTCCCGAGTACCATAGTTAAAATTCTTTGAATTCTGCTTATGACTACACATCTGTTCTGTTTATTGGATATACATTAATATCTCTAAACTATTCCAGAGCTTTAAAGAGAACAGTTAACCATTCAAAACGTTCCTAGTCCCCACAGAATCGTACAATCTAATGGCCTGCCGACAGACAGATCAAAGTTCAGCAAGGCAGAGGACAATTCATTAAGAACATCACTTTGGGGATAACCTTTTACCTTTTAATGCATATTGCCTCCAATAATCAAATCCAAGTCATCAGGACTACTAACCACTGCACAATATACATAGTTATATAAAAAAATAAAGTAATTGAGTCTTTGACTAGGGTAGTCTAAAATGCTCCATTTCTTCTTTTTGAGCCTTACCTTGGTGGGTTTCCTAGGTGTTTTGGACCATTATTCATTATCGTATTGAAAGTCTAATTTCTGGTTCAACTTACATTTTTAGACAGAGGGCACTAAATTAAACACACTTTGATATGATCAAAATGTAAAGCGGACTCAATGAGTTACCCAGGCTATGAAGCAGCAAAGCAATCCCAAACCTTAACAATTCCACCACCATGCTTCACAGTCCCTGAAATAATGGTCTTAGGTTTGTAAACAGGTCTACTGTTACTGCAACTAAACTATTCTATTTTACATTGATGGGCATCCAGAACATTGTTCTAGTCTTGGCTTAGGTGTTCAATAGCCAATTCTAGTCCTATTCTCAATCTCATTTTGAATAGCAAAGGCTTTTTCTTAAAGTGGTAGTAAAACCAGGTCTTAAAAATAAAAGAAGCTGGTCCTCCTGCAGGTTTAAATCATAATGTACTAGTAAATCCAGCGTCTGTTATGATGAATACTGCTGCCACAGGGGGGAATAACTGCACCAGAAACTGGCTCCCGCTGCCTGGCAGCTCCACTTCGTAGCTTGCCGAGGTGACTATGTCACAAGAAAAAGAGATCCCTTTGTTTATTTAGCGGCGGCTACGAAGTGGAGATGTCAGGAGTCAGCTTTGGGTGCAGAGCTCTTTATTTGTTGGAGTCAGTGGCATTCATCGTGATTGATCCTCAATTTACTAAAAGTACACAGAACTACTGTCAATTATAACTTACTGTCTCAAGACTAATCGCTTGCTAATTGTTCTTTGTGTATGGCAATAAAAGCGGGCAAGTTCTACGTTTTCTGGGTTTTGAGCCAAAACGCAATGTGCAGCCTATAAGAAAAAAGAAAAAGAAAATCGTAAATAAAAAATATTAAAATAAAGTTAGCTAAAAATAAATATATTAGTTATACGAGTTACATGGATCTCTACATGAGAGAAAGCTAAAATGTGGTCTTATGTTTATCCAAGTCATAAAGAATAACAGCATTGTAAATCACAGGCCTTTTAGAATGTCATATCTTTATGCAACAAGACAATAACTTTTTTTTTTTTGGAACTTCTTTATTTGAATTTTAACAGAAAAGTTATACATGTAAACAATAACTTTCAAGGGTCGCAACTCCGACTTCAGTCTCTACAATACAGGACCAGTATCCCACATTGGCCCGGATTCACAAAGCACTTACGCCGACGTATCTCGAGATACGCCGCGTAAGTGTAACTATGCGTCGTCGTATCTGTGCGCCGTGCCCACAATCTGAGATACGCCTAAAAATAGGCTTCTTACGACCAACGTAACTTGCCAACGCCGTTGTATCGTGGGCACATATTTACACTGGGCGCATTTTCCGCTCCCATTGATTTTCTATGCACATATGCAAATGAGGGAGATACGCCGATTCACGAACGTAGTTGCGCCAAGCACATACTATACGCGGTTTGCGTAAGTCGTACGTCCGGCGTAAAGTTATTCCCCATATAGGAGGCGCAACTCATGCAAAGGTATGGACCAGGGAACACAGCCGTCGTATCTTTTGTCGTTTACGTTGTGCGTGAATATGACTAGGCGTAGGTTACGTTCACGTCGTAGGCAGTGATTCGACGTATCTTAGGCAGTGGTTGCGACGTGATTCTGAGCATGCGCACTGGGATGCGGCCACGGGACG
The DNA here is from genome assembly GCF_905171775.1 of Rana temporaria. Classification (NCBI taxonomy): domain Eukaryota; kingdom Metazoa; phylum Chordata; class Amphibia; order Anura; family Ranidae; genus Rana; species Rana temporaria. The sequence goes on along the minus strand of NC_053490.1, from coordinate 231,572,082 downwards.
GCGCATGCGCCGTTCATTTTAAGTACTTCTATGGCGCTTGGCCCATCATTTGCATGGGGTCGCGCCTCATTAGCATGGCTCACGCCCACCGGTGGCGGTAAAGTGCCGACATTTTTAGCAGCGCTTTACCGTCAGAATTGCGGCATTATTCGGCTGCTAGCGGTGCCGTTTTATCCCCCGCTAGCGGTTAAGAATAGTATAGCCGTGGTTTCCCATTGCTTTCAATGGGAAGGAGCGCTAAAACACACCGCTCCAAAGATATGGCTAGCAGGACTTTTGGAGCGGTCCTGCTAGCGCACCGCTCCAATGCGAAAGCCGCTGTTTCAGGTCGGTTTGCAGACGCTATTTTTAGCGCAATAGCGCCTGCAAACAGCCCCAGTGTGAAAGGGGTCTGAATGTTTTTTTATTCCTGGAGTTCAGCTTTAACTATGAATGTTTAACCCACTTCCCGACCGCGCTATAGCCGAAAGATGGCTACAGTGTGGTCATCCAGTTCTGGGATGGTGTCAATAGATATCCTCCCAGAACCCCACCCCCTGAGCACCTCCTGCGGTGCACATCAGGTTTCTTTACCATATGATCAGCGGTGTCCAATCACACCATCTGTTATCGTCAATCCTTTCCTCCCACGCTGTGTCTGTGTGAGGAAAGGAAAGCAGATAACCTGCAAGTCTGTCTGCACATCGTTTACACGGATTACTTATTTGCAAAATTTTATGACGAAAATAAACTTTTATTTTTTATTTTTTTAATTTTCACATTTTGTTTAAAAAGAAAAAATTTAAAACCCAGTGATAATCAAATAAAAAAAAACACCAAAAAAAAAAAAACTCCATTTGTGTGTATGCCTTACATAAAGTCACAGGTTTTAATTTGTGCAGCATTACAAACTTAGGGCCCGTACACACGATCCGAATATCGTACGACTTTTTTCGCTTGATAGTCGCAAGTAGAAATTAAATAGGTTATTAAAGTCATGAAAATTCTCGTCCGATATTCGGATCGTGTGTACGGGCCATTAGGCACCATGTGATCCAACTGCTGGGATTCTAATAAATTATGTCGTAAATTGTTAAGGAAGACATTGAGCAACTTAGGATGTCCTTCTTTGCCCTTCTCTGTCTGCACTGGGGTTACATTAGCTGAATGAGGGAGGGAAAACGAGGGAGAAGAGAAACACTGGAATATTAGTCAGTACCATTGTGTGTAAAGGTGTAGAAAATAAATCATCTCTAATGTTGGGTGTCCTATGTGTGTTGATGCTGCAGTGTTATGTAAAACTATTAGTTTTTTACATTTTAGAATGGGGTGCCTCAAGATTGTGCCTAATTTTAAAAGGATCCCTTGACAAATATAAAAAAAAAAAAAAAAAGTTGAGAAACACTCAATTAAAACATTCATACACTGTTCATCAAAAACACTGGCACTTTTGTCAGGTAGAAATGCACTCCTTTCTGTGGTTACAGGAATACATTTTACGTGTTAAGGATACATTTTTTAACAGAATAATAATAATAATAAAAATAATAATAAGACATGACTGGAAAAAAGAAAGGAGCCTGCACTCCGATGATGTAGAAAAAAAAAAATAGTAATTTTTGTGACATCATAGTGGCGTGTATTGCTTGTAATGTAGATGGGCTCCTTGGGCTTTGGCAGCCAGATGGCTACATTGAGGGAGGGCAATCACACAGCTTGATGCAATGAGGATTCTAAATTCTAACAGCATAACTGGAGTGGCTGGAACTTTAGCAACATAAAAAAAATAATAAAATAAAAAGTACCTGGTAAAGAAAGTTAAGACGCTGAAAAGCCTCCTTGTCCTTAATTTGACCAGCCATGTTCTGAAATGAAACAATAGATAAACATGCAAATGTATATTGAAATGTTACAGTTCCATACAATTTTAACACCATGCTCGATGGTGAGGGTGCATAGCTCTGAACGCATCCAGGATGCATTCAGGGACACGCACCAGCACCCACGTGGATTTCATAATGGGTGCAGCCACTGGTGGCAAAAAAAAAAAGCCAGTATAAATAAATATATATATATATCACACACATGCACACAGTTTTTTCTAGCCACCATCCTGGCAGACCATGCTGGATGGTTCGGTTTACCCCCCCCCCCATCTGTGCTGTTTTGCACTGCTGGCCCATTTTGAATACTTCACAGCTCCCAGGTCATATGTCTCCAGTGGTTACAGGTGGGACTTTGGCATACACAGCATTCTGCATCTTTGCAAGTATGGATCCCTCAGTCTGACTCACACATTTCAATCTACAGCATACATTTCCATGTTTACTACTATGTTATATTTTCTTTGTTTCAACATTTTTATTGGAGTTTCAACAGTCATAACAAGCCGTGGTTTGCCCGTGCAGGGGCGACGTTGAACAGATATGTAAGGAAGTAGCACGTGAACGCGTAATAAATAACACTACCATAAACTGTAACCAGAGCCATAGAGGACCAGGTTGAAAATTAGGCACGTGTCATAGACTATATTAATCTGTACTCTTGAGTATAGTAGTCTACATTGCTAGACTTCATATCAGAAAGGAAGAGGAGAAGGAGGAAAGGGGGGGGGGGAATGGAGGAAATGAGGAGTCCCAGGAGAGGGCGAGTACCACAGACTGTTATATTTTTTTAACCATTTTTACTTTATCGATTGGGTCTATGCAGCAACCCCTGAAGCCTTGTCTAAAGACGAATGGCAGAATGCAGGTTTAAAGGTGTCTGGCGGGAGACTCAAGTGACATGCTGAATGTTTGTCTGAGGTGACCGGCAGAATTCTGGTAAGAGGTAAATGTTTGTCTGAAGTGACCGGTTGAAGCTTTGTCTGAGGTGACCGGCAGAATGCGGGTCCAAGGTGACGGGGCAGAAGACTTCCTATCTGAGGTGACTGGTGTTATTCTGTAAATCTTCCCTCCACCTGGAGGTACCAGAGACTCCCAATTGAGAGGGATAGACCTTGCTGGAGGGCAGGAGGGTCCCACAAACTCAGAGCGCCAGGTCTGCAGGCCTTTTCTGTCCTCTGGTCTCGCACTCTCTGCAGAACCTTCTACAGTCACATGGTTTTATTTTATCTCTGCCCCTCCCCCTGGCCGCAAAGCCTTCTGGGAGCTGTAGTTTCCCCCTGGAAGGGTGGAGAAGTGTGCTCCACTGTGGAACTATGCTTCTTATCCCCATGCCTATGATCTGGTGCCGGCCAATTAGGTGAGGCGACGTGGAAAGTACACAAAGATTAAGCTAAAAGGGGAGGTGCAGCTGCAGCAGAATACTCAATCAAGGCAGGGAGGGAGGAGATTGGCTAACACACAGACTATGGAAATGACAGGGAAAGGGGGAGAACGCAGAGCAGGATGATGGAGGCACGCAAACTGTCAATGCCATCGTGGATCAGCAGCCATGAAAAATGTGGTCAGATTACAGAAGAGAACACCGGAACAGGCAGGATCGACCAGGTATTTTACAACATGGAAAGGGACAAACGACACTGCAAAAGCACTATGCTGTATATCGTGCTTTAAAGGGACAGTAGCTTTTTATTGATTTTGTTCTTTTTATAATGGTTACAACCACTTACTAAACTAGCAGTTCCTACAAGGCTGTGCTACATTAATCATAGGCAAACTAATCTAAATTAAAGTGGAACTTTACCCATTAACAACTTGATAAAAAATGATGTTCTTTAGCAAGGAACTTACATTCCACATTAATAATTATGCTACCATAAGTGTGCTATAAGTTGCCTCCAGCATTGCTCTAGTTTCTTCTTGCTGGAGGCTGCCATTTTGCTGAAGCCATGAGCCCCAGCAGTAAATAATAAAAAATGGAACTAAACCCATTAATTTAAGGTTTCAGAATACAGTTACATTCCTAGAATGCTGGGATTGCTAACAGTCATATTTGCTTCTGTCAAACCATCAAATGGTTGGAGTCATAACTGATCACATGTGCAGCGCCATGGCAGTTGCAGATCAAACAGAAGAAGCTTCCTTGAGGCCTTGTTCACATCTGAGCGATCTGAATTGCAGGTGGAAACGCCACGATTTGAAATGGCGGCAAATCGTGGGACACTGGTGCGATTCCAGTCACTTCCAATGGCATCCTGATCGCGGCACGGTTTTGCAGCAATTGACACCCAAAGGATCATGATAAAACCATGCAAACAGAATCGCAGGTTGCCTGTCGTCCAAAAGAAGTACAAGAACTTCTTTTGGGAGACAGCCATCCTGCGATTCTGTTTGCATGGTTTTACTGCGATTGTCGCCTGACTAATCATGGAAAAATCTGAGTGCCATTGGAAGCGACAGGGATCGCACATGCGTCCTTCTTGCGATTTGCCGATATTTCGAATAGAGCGATTCCGCCCATTGCTCAGATGTGAGCGGAGCCTTACTGTAAAGTATAGGAGCATTTAATTCTGCTTTAGGCTCCGTTCACATCTCGGCGTTCCAAATCATGAGCCGAATCGCCGTGATTCGAGATAGAGGCAAAATGTGGCACGCCCGTGCGATCCAATCACCATTTCAAATCGCGGCAATTCAGAAAGCCAAGATGTGAACGGAGCCTTAAGGCTGTCAGTAGATCGGCCTGTACAAATTCAGTACAATGCTAAAAATAGAGAGCAACTGAGCATGAGCACAGCAGTGTATTACTGGATTTACACATTATAGGCTCCTATTTTTATTGTGTTACATAGCTATACCAGCAAACAGGGCCAGCCTGGAGTCATTTAGCAGGACTTCATTTTCTGACTAAAGTTCCACTTAAGAAAGAAAAAAAATGCTGTTACACCTAGGGACACTCTGACTGGCTACAATCTCATGTAAAGCCTCCACTTACTTGTTCCTTGCAGCATGTATGAGCACAGAGAAACTTGGCAGGCTGGGACCTTAGGGAGCAGATACAACGATGCCGCACAGAGGGAGTTTGGCCTCCTCCAAAATGGCGGCACTCCTGTACTGGTAACTGAAGACAGTTTAATACAGCTTCGTTCTAGTAAAAAGTTTTGACCACGGAAGCGTCACTTCCGTTACAAGATTTGTCGGGTCGCCTAATCTGACTGAACATACTTCCTCTAGGATGTGAGGTCACTTCCTGTGGTGCAGCAGCCATCTTGACTTTCCGTACGAAGAGACTTTGCTAGACGTTCCGACATTTGCAGTTCCTTGTGGCGCTGTCAGTGGTGGCGGTGCACAGAGGGGCTGGAAGTCAGGCTGTGCTGCACGGAGCCAGTGCCTGCAAGGTCAGGAGTGGCCGCGGTGCCACCATTGTGGGAAGATGTCCAATGAGGAGAGTTACCTGGCCATCCTACGCTACCTGACCAACGAGCGGGAGCCCTATGCTCCGGGCACCGAAGGGAATGTCAAGCGCAAGATCCGGAAGGCAGCTGCCTGTTATATTGTGAGAGATGGCACCCTGTTCTATCAGCGCCGGCATCGGGACAAGGAGCGCTTTACCGAGCTGGAGGTGGTACTGCAGGCCGACCGCAGGAAGGGGCTCATAGAGGAGGCGCACATCGGGGAGGGGGGGCTGCACCTCACCCGGCTCCAAACATGGCACCTCCTGTCCAAGCGCTACTGGTGGAGAGGTGAGCCAATGTCAACTTCCGGGGACACCACATCTCCTTCCTGCACTCTCTCATCACACACCTGGGACCATAATATTTCCTTCTTGTACTCTATGATCACACACCTGGGACACCCATCTATCTCTTCTGCACTCTCTGATCGCATACCCATCTATCTCTTTCCTGCACTCTCTGATCTCACACACTTGGCACACCCATCTATCTCTTTCCTGCACTCTTTGATCTCACACACTTGGCACACCCATCTATCTCTTTCCTGCACTCTCTGATCACACACACACCTGGGACACCCATCTATCTCTTTCCTGCACTCTCTGATCACACACCTGGCACACCCATCTAACTCTTTTCTGCACTCTCTGATCACACACCTGGCACACCCATGTATCTCTTTCCTGCACTCTCTGATCACACACGCCTGGCACATCCATGTATCTCTTCCCTGCACTCTCTGATCACACACACACCTGGCACACCCATCTATCTCTTTCCTGCACTCTCTGATCACACACGCCTGGCACACCCATCTAACTCTTTTCTGCACTCTCTGATCACACACACACCTGGCACACCCATCTAACTCTTTTCTGCACTCTCTGATCACACACACGCCTGGCACACCCATCTAACTCTTTTCTGCACTCTCTGATCACACACACACCTGGCACACCCATGTATCTCTTTCCTGCACTCTCTGATCACACACACCTGGGTAGGATTGCACCGGTACAGTTTTTCTATCGGCGAGTACAAGTACCGATACTTTCGGATCAAGTACTCACCAATACTGAGTACCGATACTTTGCGGTGCTTTTTGCGTCAAAAGAAAAATTGGCGCAAAGAATCGCATGCAATTTTTATTTGTATAGAAGCGCCATCTAGTGGGCATTTTAGAACTCGCAAAACTCAGCAGAGGGAGCACTGCTCTAGTAAGTAGGTAGAGACAGATTAGAAGCTCAAAGCAGCAATCATTTAATGGAAAACTGAACAGACTGATGACATTGGGTAAATGGATCACAAGCCCGTGCAGGGAGATGGTAGTGTGCCAATGAGACACTGGGACTTACGGGTTCTGTAGTTGATTCTGCTGAGCCTGGTGGAATGAACGACTGCCTCTAACCTTGGAGCTCCTGGGGGCGGGTGGTGAGCCAAATGGATGCCGGATCAATGGACAGAACCAGCAACGGCCGGAACACCCGGAAGTAACTGCTGACATCAGAGCTCATCACTGTCTGCTGGGGGAAATGCCAGGAGCGGGCTAAAGAGCTCCACTATGGAGACAGTACTGTACAGGCAACCAACGAGGACGTCCATCGATCCAGAAGTATCGGAAGCATTTGGGCGAGTACTGATACTCGCTTAAATGCCTGGTTTTGGCACCGATACCAGTTATCGGGGCATCCCTAAACTTGGCACACATTGTTACATGTGTTTGCAGTCTACATCATATTTAACAGATATTATTCGGAGCACGATACCAACTAATACATGGGATTCAGGGTACAGGCCCTGCAGCTAACTTTCTCATCAAGGTGAAACTGGCTGCATGGAAGTTATGTGCACCGCATCAGAAGCAGCTGTGGTTGACACCCACTTTAGCCCAGAGGTTTATCTATGATGGTCACTGAGTCTTGTGGGAGGCTGGGCATCATACAGTGTCTGTCCTAGACATATGTAGTGGGTACTCTCATGTGTACCTACTGCATATGTTTATGACAGCCACTGAGTCTTGTACCATATCTTGCAATTCCCTCCAATAAAAGTAGGTGAATGGGGGAAAAGGAAGAGCAGCACTAGAGGCAGAATCAGATGGGACATAGAAAGTTGTAGCTGAATTTCTGCATTTCACACAGCATTCTAATGAGCAGTGCACAAAGCTAAAATGAAGGGGAATGTAAAGGTAAAATCACAAGATACATGCCACGGCAAAACCGGATAAAAGCTGACGCCTTTCACATTAAAACTTAGTGCTTAATCATAGTGCACAAATCTACTTTTTAATCCTTTTTTTAATTTGTTCAATCAGGAATTTTGAAAGAAATGAAAGACTACATAAAAAAATGCAACAAATGCCAGGAGAAAATGGACCGATCGCGCTTGACATATGACCCCTCTGAAATGCTGGAGGAGTTTGGGATCGACGTGCAATTGGAGGAAACGGATGACGAAGGCAGCACCCCGGTGTCTAGTACCTGCACTGATCCAAAACCTGCAAAAAGGAAACCAGTGGCTAAGCATGAACTGGTCTTTGTAAGTGTTTTGTTCAATTGATGGTCCTAATACATTTAGAATTACTGACACAAGTGAATATACTCTGTATAATTATATATGTTTGTAAGTTTTATATTCCAGGATGCTCTGGCAGTAGTAGATAGAAGTACACCATGCCTAATGTACTGTTCTAAAGTGAACCTGTAACCCTTTCTGTTATATGCTCATATTTTAATGCATTTTTAATTTTTTTTTCTTGTAGGTTGATAGCAAAGGCATAGTTAAACAGTCATCTTCTAAACATAGCCAGGCTGTGCTTGATCAGTTAAACCAGCAGAGACTTGCTAATCAGTTCTGTGATGTGACACTACTCATCGAAGGTGAGGAATACAAGGCTCACAAATCCGTCCTAGCAGCCAGCAGTGAGTACTTCAGAGAGCTGTTCATTGAAAAAGGAGCCGTCTCCAGCCACGAGGCTTTTGTTGATTTATCAGGTGAGAACCAAGTTTTATTTGGTATTTTTTAAGGGGTTGTAAAGGTTCGTTTTTTATTTTCTAAATTGGTTCCTTTAAGCTAGTGCATTGTTGGTTCACTTACCTTTTCCTTCGATTTCCCTTCTAAATGTTTTTTTTCTTTGTCTGAATTTCTCACTTCCTGTTTCTCCTCAGTAAGCTTGCCCCCATCATCCGAGCTGTTCTGACTGGGGGTTAGTCAGCCAGAACAGCTTACCTGACGAGGAGCAGGAAGTGAGAAATGCAGACAAAGAAAACATTTTAGAAGGGAAATGGAAGGAAAAGGTAAGTGAACCAACAATGCACTAGCTTAAAGGAACCTATTTAGAAAATAAAAATGAACCTTTACTACCCCTTTAAAGTTAAGTCCTCAAATAAACAGAAGTTGCATCATTGGTGGCTGAAGTGGGGTAGAAGCAGGGTGGGTTTAATTTAAATCATGATTTATATTACTAGTAAAAAGACTTGATTTAAATCATAATTTTTAAAGAGCAACTGTCATCTCTGGCAGCTCCTCCTCTGACCCGCTGTTAACTCACAGATGGTCCCATTCACTTTAAAGGGATGGCCGGTGATGCGGCAGTGACGTAACAAGCTGGGGATGTGGTGGCAGCAGGTGAGTGGATGCTCACTAACAGGCGCTGCCATGATGGCTCTGAAATGACAGGTACTCTTTAACCACTTAAAGCGGTTGTATACCCTAGTGGCATACTTGCACCTACAGGTAAGCCTACATTAAGGCTTACCTGTAGGTGCTTGCAATATCTCCGAGACCTACATGGTTAAGGAGATATTTGCAGAAAAGTGGGCGCCGATGTCTACGGCACATGCGCACCGTAGACAACGGCCCAGGCGCACTGAGCCCGGCGGCTCTTGAATGAAAGCCTGCCGGAAAAGTGCGCATGCGCGGGATCGTGCTGTTCCACGTGCATTCACGGGAGTGATGTCATCGCCGCTCTGGCCAGTCACAGCGCCGGAGCGGCGATACCCGGAAGTCACTCCGGGGATAGTGGTGGAGGACGTGTCCGAGGACCGCTGCGGGGGCTTCGCTCTAAGGTAAGTAATTGATGAGCTAGTATGCTTTTTTTTTTTTATTTTTTTTACGGTATAAAACTGCTTTAAGCTGCTGCCACAACCGAGATATCCATCTCTTCAGGTGGCGGTGCTGTAAACGATAATGGTGATCTTCCGCCGCGAGATCAGCGTTATCGGCGGCGGGAGAGGGCTCTCACCTGCGCCGCGTCAAAACATCACTTCCGCCCATGCCTCTTAAAGGCACATCTTTTTGTTGACATTTTTTCAAAAATGTATTTTGACCCCAGATCTCGTTTTTAAGAGGACCTCTCATGCTTTTTTCTATTACAAGGGATGTTTACATTCCTTGTAATAGGAATAAAAGCAACCCATTTACGGTATTTATTTTTTTAAACCGTGTAAAAATAAATAAAATAAAATCAAGTATAATAAAAAAGAAAACAAAAAAAAAAATGTTTTAAAGTGCCCCGTCACAACGAGCTCGTGCGCAGAAGCAAACGCATACGTAAGAAGCGCCCGCATATGAAAATGGTGTTCAAACCACACAAGTGAGGTATCGCAGCAAGCAAGAGCAATAATTCTAGCTCTAGACCTCCTCTGTAACTCAAAAGATGCAACCTGTAGAATTTTTTTAAACGTCGCCTATGGAGATTTTTAAGGGTAAAAGTTTGACGCCATTCCACGAGCGGGCGCAATTTTGAAGCGTGACATGTTGGGTATCAATATACTTTGGCGTAACATTATCTTTTACACAATAAAAAAAAATTGGGCTAACTTTACTGTTTTATTTTTTTTATTCAAAAAGTCATTTTTTTTCCCAAAAAAAGTGCGCTTGTAAGACCGCTGTGCAAATACTGTTTGACAAAAACTATTGCAATGACCGCCATTTTATTCTCTCGGGTGAGAGAAAACCAATATATAATGTTTGCAGGGTCTAATTAATTTTCTAGCAAAAAAACTTGTTTTTAAAGTGTAAACACTGAGTCTGAAAAACAGTGGTTAAGTGGTTAAATGTAAGGATTTATTCTTGCTGGTAGTTAGAATCTTTAATATTTGCAAACAAAATGAAGGTTTCCTATTTAGAATAATAACCCGTCAGATTACTAAAACGGCGATATCAGAACCAATTCAATCATACAGTTTTTAGTGTACATAGATTTGCAAAACAATGGGAAAAAGGAATATTCCTGAACTTTGTTTTATTGCATGGTTACTGTCAAATTATGTGAATGCATCAATGCAGTGAATGTTATCTCAGTTTGCAGAGCTTGGATTCATTAAATGAGTTTACCAAAAATGTAAATATTGCAGAATATACAGCCTAATGCTACATAACTAAGCTTAATTTAATACTGAATAAATGGGAAAAAATTTTAAGGAATCTTAACCACTTACCCCCCGGACCATATTGCTGGTCAAAGACCAGAGCACTTTTTGCGATTCGCCACTGTGTCGCTTTAACTGACAATTGCGCAGTCGTGCAACGTGGCTCCCAAACAAAATTGGCGTCCTTTTTTTTCCCACAAATAGAGCTTTCTTTTGCTGGTATTTAATCACCTCCTGCAGTTTTTAGTTTTTGCACTATAAACAAAAATAGAGCGACAAATGAATATTTTTTACTTTTCGAAAAAAAAATCGAAATAAGCGATTATTGAAAAGTTATAGCGTTTACTAAATGGGGGGTATTTTTATGGCATTTTTATTAAAATTTTTAATTTTTTACTAGTAATGGCGGCAATCAGCGTTTTATTTTTTTCTGTACTACGACATTATGGCGGACACTTTTGACACATTTTTGGGACCATTGCCATTTTTATAGCGATCAGTGCTATAAAAATGCATTGGATTACTATAAAAAATGCCACTGGCAGTGAAGGGGTTAACACTAGGGGGGAAGGGGTTAAGTATGTTCCCTGGGTGTGTTCTAACTGTAGGGGGGGTGGCCTCAGTAGAGGAAATGACTGATCTTCTGTTCATACATTGTATGAACAGAAGATTAGCATTTCTCTCCCTGACAGGACTGAGAGCTGTGCGGCGATCGCGCCCCCCGGGTGCACGGGAGTCGGGGGTCGCGCGCCTAGTGGCCTGCGCGAGAGCCGACGTATAGCTACGGGCTCTCGCGCAGGGGAGCCGACCTGCGGCTGGTCGGCAAGCAGTTAAATATAAAACTCCTTTTTAGATCGATTTTTACTCCTAAAAGCATTTTATTCTTTTTTTTTTTTTTATTATTATTATTTGAAATCAATTTTTATCCACCCTGGGTAAAAGATGGTGGCAGTGGGGCAAAGCAAGCTGATAGCAAACCTGGATTTGTAAGGAAATTAAGAAGTTGGGTGTGCTAAAATGTGCAAGAATGCTGTGCCTCAGCTACATATAGCGATGTGTTCCAGCATCAGGACAGGTACTTCCCGTCCTGCTTTTAAAACAGAGTTGAGTCGGGCTGAGCATTGCCTAGTCATTCACAGGATGCTTTGTATTTTCTGAATGAATACAAGGCTACCTCTGATGGCGACTCATTAAAAAAAATACAGAGCTTCCTGTGAAAAACTGAGCAGCGCTCAGTCCAAATTTGAATTTGTTTCAGAACCAGAAGTTCCTTGTCCCGCCGCTGGAACACAGAACTGTATACTGTATGTAGCTGTGGCTGCAAACATTTCTGACAGCCGCTGCATGTGTTAGTTTTGTAAATGGTTTGTTTGGACCAGCAGAACGAATAGAGAGGGTGAAGCTCCCTTAGACCCCTTTCACAATGGGGCATTTTTCAGGAGCGAAAGAAGCTGCATCTGCAATCCCAATGTAAAAGCCCGAGTGCTTTCACGCTGAGGCGCTGCGCTGGCAGGGCGTCAAAAAAAGTCCTGCAAGCAGCTTCTTTAGGAGTGTTGAATACACCACTCCTAAAGCCCCCTTCCCATTGAGGCGCTTCTTTTAACGCCAAAGCGCCGGAAAAACGCCCCAGTGTGAAAGGGTCTTTTGCAGCGCTTTACCAGTGTTTTTGGGGCACTGGCAGTTTGAAAGGGCTTTGAAAGCACTTGAGCTTTCACATTGGGATTGCAGATGAGGCTTCTTTCAGGTGCTTTACAGGCTTCTTTTAACGCCAAAGCGCCGGAAAAACGCCCCAGTGTGAAAGGGTCTTTTGCAGCGCTTTACCAGTGTTTTTGGGGCACTGGCAGTTTGAAAGGGCTCTGAAAGCACTCAGGCTTTCACATTGGGATTGCAGATGAGGCTTCTTTCAGGTGCTTTAGAGGCTTTTTTTAACGCCAAAGCGCCTGAAAAATGCTCGAATAAGGCCGGAAAAACGCCCCAGTGTGAAAAGGGCTTAACTGGGACACAGAAAGCAATAAAACCTGACACGTGTTCTAATCTCTCTCCACTCTATCCAAAACTAAAAAAAAAAGTTTTGCCTTTAGTTATACTTTTAATGTTCACTAAAACATTGAAGTGGAAGTTTAGTCAGAAATGTAAGCACTAACAGACTGCTTCCAGCTGGCTCTCTTTTGTGTGTATGGCTATATATAAAGCCTTTTAACCACTTCAAAACCAAGCACCTGCACCCCTTCCTGCCCAAGCCAAAATCAATGGGCAGTGCCACTGAACTGCTGGCAAAGCGCCGCTTTACTGCCGACGGCACAATGCCCCAGTGTGAAAGTAGCCTAAAGGTTTAGCTGATATGAGTGTTATGAACATTTTCATCTTTGTGCTAGAAATACTGATAACTTCTGTGATGTGTTTTTGTTAAATATAATTTATGTTTGAATTTGTAACAAATCTTTCAAATTCCCAAATGATATTATTTTTATGCTTGATTTGTAGGTTTTTGTAAGTCCAGCTTCCTGCCGTTGCTAGAATTTGCATACACCTCAGAACTAATGTTTGATTTCTGCAGTATGGCTGACCTAGCCATGCTTGCCCGCCACCTCTACATGTATGAAGTGCTGGAAATCTGTGAATCTGTTCATAAACAGATGGAGGAAAAGCAGCTTACTTTGTATCATCAGGGGGATGTGCAGACTGTAGCTTCTGAAAAGAATATTCTTAATGTCAATATACAAGGACCTATACATGAAGATAAGACCACCTCCCCTGTGATGATAGAAGTGACAGATGGCCAACACATATTGAATGAAAACAACATGGAGTGTCAGACTGCAACACAAACCCATTCCGGAAACGATATAATTGCCATTGCTTCGCAAGACCCAACTGCTATTTCAACACAAATGTCTGTTCAGCTTACTAGTGACAATATTGCAGCCACCTCTGTTGATGGTGCTACAGCGGTATATATTTCCAGTATTTCAAATGCCTCATCAGAGCTGCAGCCTACAGTCTTTGTTCCTGCTGTTATTCAGGTTGCTTCTGTTCAACCAGAATCCCATCAGATAGTAGTTGAATGTCTAGATGCCCAGCCTTCTTCTCTTATTGAAAATCAAGCTTCTGAGGTAACAGACTGTGAAAATGCAGCTAAAGACTCTGAAGCTGTTTTAAAAGAAAATGCATTGCAATCGGACATGGCCAGTGTGAGTTTGCCATGTGTGGAGGATATAGAAGTTAATATGGACATTGTTGTAGAAGAAGATACAATGAGAAATAAAGAGAATTTGAAGAGAAAACATAGTAGAATATCAACGTCTCCAGATTCTCCTGGGGGTGGAATGACGTCTGCAGCTGGGATTCCAGATAGTGGAGCAAGCACATCTTTTGAAGGGGAGGCTGAAGCAGAGACATCGGCTGAAAACATTGCCTTGGCAGATACAAGTGCTTCCACAGAGGATGATCCCACTTCTTCAGATGGAGGCCCGTATAAGTTCAAGCTTAGAGAGCGCTCTATTGAAGAAGGTGGATACATTCAAATGCACAGAGGAAAAGAAAGAAAGCATGCAAGTAGAAAGATGACCCATAAATCTGCAGTTCAACAGGTACAGGATTTTTTGTGTGTAAAAGCAGATTTAATATATTTTTCTTCAGTTGTTGGCCTGTCAATATACTTTGGTGATTTTTGGTTTTCTAGAAATTCTATCATTGCTGCTAAAAGAATGGTGGCTTACAGTTTTTTAGCATTATACAATTGCCTAACATACATGCACACATTGGGGGGGCGGTTTGTATTCCATGTGTTCCACCTGTAACATCACTTTCTTTCTGGTTCATTGGAGTTATTTATAATATGCAATGTAAGCCCCCAGGTGTGTGTGTGTGTGTATGTATATGTATATGTGTGTGTGTATATATATATATATATATATATATATATAATATGTGTGTATGTGTATATGTATATGTATATGTGTATATATATATGTGTATATATATATATATATATATATATATATATATATATGTGTGTATATATATATGTGTGTGTGTATGTGTATGTGTGTGTGTATATATATATATATATATATATATATATATATATATATATATATATATATATATATATATATATATATAGTATTTAGAGCAACCTTGTCTTCATTTTACTACCCAAGGTTTCATCAACCACATTCTTCAGTCTGCTGCACCTAAGTGCTGTATTACGTTGCCTTTCTATACTGTATGCCTTAGACCAGGGCTCAAAATTTCAAGTCCTGAGCTACTAGCCAGGCCTCAAGAGTTACTCGCCACCAGTTGCCCCACCTAATTCATACACTGCCCTGCGCCTAATTGCACCCGTAAACACGCCCTTGTAGATTATCTCATGGAATGACACTGTTAAATGTTTTATGCAGAATCAAGTTACAAAATTAAATATTACCAACAACAACTTTAACAAAATGGGACAGGGCACTGGGGTCAGACCAGAGGGACAGGGCACTGGGGGCAGACCAGAGGGACAGGGACAGGGCTGTCTCCTCTGCAACTCCCATCCATCCTCTCTCTTTCTCCCATTCATCTCATCATCAGGAGCCTTTGTGTGCGACTCCACGCTTGCATGTCCCCACTTCCCCCTTTTATTCAGGCTGGCAGTGAGGAGAGGAGGTGCAGCACAGCGGGAGGGAGTACAATCCAGCGCTGAGATCCACACAACTGCACAGCCATTGACACCATAGCACAGCGCACACTGACAGCGCACAGCACACATTGAGACCAGTCTGTTCACAGTGCTCAGGCTGAACTGCTGGACACATACATAGAGCACAAGGAGAAGAAAACTGTACACACCGGAAGGCTGCCGCTGTCATGTCAGGGCAACTTTCAGTGAGCGCTGCACCGGAGTGGTAATTTTCGCAATCCTCCACCTCACTCATTACTTTCTGCTCTCCAGCTACATTGGTCGGGGGAGGGGGGGCAGGCTCAGAGAGGTCATACTGTTAGGTCCCATGGCTTAATGAGAATTGTAAGGAGAGCACCTGTGTACTGCTCTGCCTGTGCGTGGCTCACCAGACTACTTTTCCCGAGCATGCACCTTTCCTCTTCGGCCACCAATCTCATCGGGACTCTAAGTGTAGGCACAGATTGGAGGGAGATTGGTCATGTAGCCCTGTCATCACTCGCCCCCAGCTTAAATCCACTCGCCAAATGCTAGTAGGCGAGTGGAAATTTTGAGGGCTGCCTTAGACTCACTGTAAGCATTTTACCAACGCAAGCCATAAAATTATTAAATAAAACAATAGTCCAGTCTCTTGACCAAAATATATATCTCAAAAGGACCCTATTGGGAGAACATCATGGAGGCTTCTGCTGATGAGATCTCCTTTTGAGAATGTCCGTTCAGTGGCTGTCATGATGATTGTTTGGCTACATTGCTGTTTATGTATCTGACCTTAGAACAAGTATAAAGAAACTGATAATCGCTTAATTCCTGCTTGTTCTGGGTCCGTGATTGAAAAGTACTTTAGACTATGTAAACCAAGCATTTCATATTCCTTTATTTAGGATTGCATCAGCATGACAGTCAGGTAAACAAAAAAGAAAATGCAATACTGAGATGCATACAATCAAACATGTACACCTGTTAGTACAGTCAATACCAGCAGTGTATGACTTTCCAGTATCAAAACATCAGAATAATAATCCATCATTCCCCTTATCCACAATAAAAGGAAATAAAATCAGGCTATATAGGTTGTTGCGAGGAAAAGGGTGTGGGGGAGTGAAGGGGTAAAGTAGAGTGATTGGTAAAGTGGAGTGATTGAGTCCTGAGGGGAGTGGATGGGGTGTACTATATGTAAGCATCCTAAGGATGCCTTTTCAGGGAGCAGGTACCTGGTTCCACTTCTGAAGCCCCCCACCCCCAAATCCACCAGCCACCACCTCCAGGGACAAGTCACAAGAGGCTGCGAGTCCATTGAGCAAGTGCAGCAGATTTAACACTAGGGAGCCGGCCCCCCACATGCAAGATGGCAGCACTGGTTACTCGAAAACTGGGTCGGGTGACAACAGTGCTGGACTAGTAAGTGCATGTTTATTAAGTCGGCCACAAAAGTATTTGTAGCTGCTGACTTTTGATCCATTTTTATTCTAAAGTGACGTTCCTTTTTGGCCAAGATTTTTTATTTTTTTAACAAAATCTTTGCATTTTAAATGAAACTGTTTTTCTCTTGACTACTAGGCTGCCAGAAAACTGGTGGAGAGGGGCAAGAAAAGAATGTTGCCACCCAAAAATGAGGTTGTAAAAGATGAAGAGGAGCACACATGTAAAGATTGCGGAATGGTGTTTGAACGCAAATATGCCTTAATTATGCATGGCCTAAAGCACAACCACAAAGAGTTCAAATGTCCGGTAAGTCATCGGTTTTCTGAAATATGCAACTTCAGATTCTAATAAAGGTTTAAATATTGAGTTAATTCATTTATATAAATACCTGTCTACCTTTTTTTTAATATTAGCTAGAAATGTATTGTGTAAGGAAAGCCATAATTGACTCGCAGTTACATTATGTTCCATAACCTTGTATGGTTTTCTTTTAAAAAGTTTCCATCACATCACTGTGAAAGCAACCCAATAATGCTGAACTCCAGACAGGAGAGAAAAAAAATAATTAAATTGTCAATAGACCCAATAGTTTTGCATTAAAGGCTTCCTATGATAAAATGTGTGCTGTTTGTTTTTTGTAATGGTGCTCCAGTACAAAGAAAACACTTGGTGATCCCGTCAGTTAGTTTAATTTTCTTATGTAGTGCTGCCACCTGAGTGTCCATGCTCTTTCCCAAATATTACAGTGCCCTCTATGAGCTGCCTACATCACTGGGGAATGGCTCCAGCTTCGCGATTTTGGCAGCGGGTACTTCCTGGAAACTCACTGCTGTCATAGGGCAAAACAAAGCCGCAGAGTGCTTCATGGGACAGGTGAAGCATTTTGAAAGAGTCCCACCCACAAATCGGGGCCGTACCTTGGGGAGAAGAATTGATCAAGTGATAATGATGAAGTGGTAACTGTCACTGAGAACTGTTTTCATGTTAAAGTGGAACTTTACTCATAACCACTTGATAAAAAAGCTCTTTAATTAAAAATTGATAATTCTGCTTCCAAAATGTGTGGCTGTAAGTTGCCTCCAGCATTGTTTCTTTTTGCTGGAGGCTGCCATTTTGCTAAAGCTAATTTGTCTTGATAAATCTTTCTCTAATAAGCATATAGTCCAAATTTTATATTGTATTAAATACCTTTTTGTTTTACTTTTTGTAGCTGTGCAAGAAAGAGTTTCAGTACCGAGCATCCTTACGTGCCCATCTTATAAGACACGCACGGAGAACAGAACCATCTGTTGTAGAGACAGACAGAGCAGTGAACAAAGGAGCGATCAAGCGTCAATACATTTGTGATATTTGTGGAAGAACGCTTCCTAAAATGTGCTCTCTGAGAATGCACATGTTGAAACATACTGGTGTCAAGCCACATGCATGTCAGGTAAGTGTGCTGCTTTGGGGAACATAACTGTAACAGTAGCACCTCTACTTATGGGTATTTTTCAGTTAAAGAAAGTCAGTCAACTCTCATAAATAGAAAAGTTCAAATGAACGTATCCTGCATGGTCTGTGATAACAAAACCTGAGATTTTACTTGAGTAGTACAATCTTTTAAAAATGCAAGGATCAATTCTTGTCCCAGTGTGTCTTTTTGTGGTGTTGAAACGTTTGTGATATAGGGCATTGGTGTTTTACAGTTAAAAAAAACACTTTTTAGATAACAATGAAACAAAATGTCCTGTTAATGATTATATTCCTTCTTCTTCTTCCCTTAATACTAGGGGGATATATATTTTGTATATGAAGGATTTTTATATGATGAGGCTTACTTTCCCTTGTCGTTGGTTTTAACTGGGTAATATAGATAATACCAATGACTATGTCAAGGGAAAGTAAGCCTCATCATATAAAAATCCTTCATATACAGCAATACAAATTTGAAGCACAAAAAACGCAAAGATGTCCCAGCCTTGGCAACTACCACCATCTGTGTCCCTATGTCTGGAATAATCTGCACCCTGTGATACAAGCTCTCTAGATGGCTTGGCTATGACCTCTTTGCATTTTCTGTGCTTCAAGTTGTACTGCTGTATATGAAGGATTTTTATATGATGAGGCTTAGACTTTCCCTTGACACAGTATATACCGTATTTATCGGCATATAACACGCACCCTAACTTTAAGAGGGAAGTTTCAGGAAAAAAACTTTCCACAGCCCCCTGCGTTTAACACGCAGGCACAGTTTACCCTTTATTTTCAGGGTAAAAAAGTGAGCGTTGTACGCCAATAAATACAGTATTTATTTCCAATAAACCACGTTGGTATTATCTATATTGCCCAGTTAAAACTATCAGATGGCAATTTTCTGCAACTAAGCACACTGAACTTCAAACGTGTGCCCCAGCCACAGACTACATATACAGTACTCCTATCCTTAAACCCTACGCTCCTACAAAAAAAGTACATACAAGCTTCTGAAGAAGCGATCCTAGCTTAAAGCGGAGGTTCACCCTAAAAAACATCTATATACCATTACATCCAGCATACTTCCGACATCATCTACAGTATGCTTTTTTTTTTTGCCGTACATACCGTTTTATTATTTTCCCCCCCGGCTTCCGGGTTCTGGCTCCCGCGGGACTGGGCGTTCCTATTTAGAGGTTAGATGATTGACGTCTGGTGAAAAGCGTCCCCTGGCGCATAAGGCGTGTCACCAGTTTTCCGTAAGTAGCCGACCTGCGAGTCGGCTCTATATGGCGCCTGCGCAGTCGGCTCTACACGGCGGGCGCAGGTGCCGTATAGAGCCGACTCGCTGGTCGGCTACTTACGGAAAACTGGTGACGCGCCTTATGCACCAGGGGAAGTTTTTCACCAGACGTCAATCATCTAACCTCTGAATAGGAACGCCCACACTGGCGGGAGCCAGAACCCGGAAGCCGGGGGGAAAATAACAATAAAGCGGTATGTACAGCAAAAAAAAAACGGCTTACTGTAGATGTCGGAAGTATGCTGGATGTAATGGTATATAATTGTTTTAGGGTGAACCTCCGCTTTAATATAGTGCAACATTGTAGTTTAGCCACACATGTCCAAGTCTGATATGTTTTGCCATCTATGATCCGTATTGGAGAGACCAAGTTGTTTTTAATGTTTTCAATTTATATGTATTGATATTTTATTTGTTTTATTTTATTTATTTTCTTACTATTGGTGCCTAGAAAGTGTTTTTTTGTTTTTAAGCATTTAATTGACTTTAGCCTGCTGTTGGCTGAATACAGGTCACAGGAGTGCAGACCTAAGTGCACTCTTGTGACGCACAGCAGAAGTAAAGCCAAAAGAGCTTTGGCCGTATTTTTTCTTTTAAGAATCTGACTAGTCTTTCACAAAATGTTGTCCTCTTTTACAATTTTATGTGCCTATAAAATGTTCTCTGTTGTCTTTTTTTATAGATATGTGATAAGTCATTTACACACAAACATGGATTAAAGATGCACAGAGCTTTGCATGAAACAGAGAAGCAGTTTAAATGCCATATGTGTGACAAGTCTTTTGTAACCAACCGCAGTCTGCAAGAGCATGTGAGCACACATACAGGTAATGTGTTGTTGATGTATCTGTCAGTGCCTATTTCTTCATTTTATGTTTTAATGTGGAACTTCAGATAAATGGGCAAATGCACAATTTAAATATATTTTGGGGGCTGTTTTTATGTATAGCATTTGTAATTCTGTTTATTTATCCCTGCCACAATTGCTAGTCAAGGAGATTGCTCTACAATTATTAAATTAAATATATTAACAGGGTGCTGATTAGCTGTTCGATGCACATGCTGGAGAGGTGGGGAGGACTAAAGCTAAGCTAGTCATGTTACCTGCCTGGCTATGCAGTGTAGCAGGAGTGTGTAAATTGCACAAATTATAAATCCTTTGGCAACGTCATATATCAGGGCTATGGACTTTATCCATGTCTATGTGGTTGTGTTAGGCTCAATTCAATTCACATCTATGCATGTTGCTCTCAAGGGTTTCCGCAGTGCTTTTTGCTGTGCCTTCTGCGGTTTTTATTCTACCGTGCTTTTGCCTCGATTTCCTTTTTTTTGGTGGGGGTTGTTGGGCAGATTTAAAAAACGCAAATCGCGGTAAAAATGCTTTTCTATTGACCTCAATAGAAGCAAAAAAGCCCCGCTTTACGTTTAAAAAAAAATCCCTGACCCTTTATTAAAAATGCAGAGGCACAAAAATGCATTAATGTGAACCTATTCCATAGGAACCTATGTTAAAAAATGTCCTGCATTTCTACAAAAAAGCATGAAAGGACGCATTGGTGTGAATGGAGCCTTAGGCCAAGCACCAGCACTGCTACAGGAGAGGAGTGGAAGGGAGTCAAATGCATGCCTCCCTACCTGGAAGTACTTTTTCATTTTGTGTCACAATATTGGTGCATTGGTTTAAGTGCAAAACTTTTAAGACATACAAATGCAATATATTACTCAACTTTTTGGAAAATCTAAAAGGTAATGTTATGCCAAGTACATGGATACCCAAATGTCAAGCCTAAATTTTCCATAGGCGATGCTTTAAAAGCTCCTGCAGATCCACCATAAATAATGGGCCTGGAATGCTTGCTTTTACCTCGACGCACGTGACGATATGCAACATGTAGCACAATCAACACTTTTGCATGTAGGCACCCCTGATGTGTTTCTAGGTGTAAGGGGTAAAAAAATTTTTTTGGGGGGTGGGATTAAGTGCTTTGATGCAAGTTAAAAATGTTTTGTCTTTTTTTTTTTTCCAAAAAACATTTTATTTTTCATTTACATAGCGGACAAAATGTATGCTTTTGTAACCTTTTTTATTTTTTTTAATTCATTAACCTATTTTTTGTGACAGATTCTCTTTGATGAGATAGGGATCTTTTGAACTGACTGCTGCCCCCCCCCCCCCACTGCTGCTGACTTATGGCATACGTCGGAAAAAGGGTTAAAAGAGAAAGTAAGAGTAAGGGAATATACACTGAGAATCGAGCACCGCCGATCACTCGGGTTTTCAAAGCTTCGTGAGCAGAGAGCTGTAGACTGTCATTTGCAGCTGTTGGCTTTTCTCCCTCCTCGCTCCATTGGAGTGCTGGGCTGTGGAGGGGGCGGAGTGGGTGGCTCAGGCTCTCGCAGCTCACTGAGAGGGGTATCAGTCCAGGCACCTGGTGGATCCAGACTTTGTTGGGATGACACAGTGCCTGGACTGATATCAGTGACATCAGCAGAGAGTGGACTTCAGCCCTATATCTCTGCTGAAAACGGGTCACAGGAGTGCAAAATGATCGGTGTTCCTATATACTAAGAACACACGATCTGTCTCCTCTTCCCTTACAGGACGTGTATATGTGTGTCACGAGCGATCGCAGGTGCGTGGCGGACATCGCGGCTGCCGAGCACGCACATCGGCTTGGTGACGCGGCGGGTTCGCATGCCCCCTATCCTGCCGTGAAGCGAAGGACGTCATATGGGGCCCACCCAGGATGGGAGATCCCATCTGCGGGCGTCATATTACTATAGGCAGGTATTGAAGTGGTTAAAGTAAGTTCACTTTTAATAAATGCACATGTTTTGCAGGTAAAAAAAAGTGACTTGTTTTTTTGGAGCCTGTAAAGCAGGGGTCTCAAACTGGCGGCCCTCCAGCTGTTAAAAACTACAAGTCCCATCATGCCTCTGCCTGTGGGAGTAATGCTTGTAACTGTCAGCCTTGCAATGCCTCATGGGACTTGTAGTTCTGTAACAGCTGGAGGGCCACCAGTTTGAGACCCCTGCTGTAAAGCATTGCACTAGCCATAAGCAGATTGCTTGTGCCATGCAGGTCTCCTGCAGATCTGTCAGTATATCTACAGTATGTTCCCGTATATCTCGTAAGGGCAGGCAGATACACTGAGAGGTAACATGAATGAACTATCAAGGCTCTTCACAGTGCTGTTATAGTTCATAGAGAGCTATAAGCCGACATTCACAATGGATGTAGTTCATTCATACACAGAGCACTCTGTGTATGAATGATGTGGCACTGTGGGCGGAGCCCCACACGGCTACGCTCATTTAAAAAAAACTAACAGCTAGTATGGGGAACTTCTTCCCATACTGCTGCCACAGGGAGGGGTCGGGCATCAGCATTAGCAACATCTTACATGTTCCACCCTAAAAACAGGGGGAACATTTTCCCAAAGGTGGTAATATTTTTTAACCACTTCCTGCCCACTCGCTGTCATATGACATCCTTGACTTCGAACGGGTAAATCTGAATGATGCCTGAAGCTACAGGCATCATTCATATATTGTCTTTTTCAGTTGGCGATTCCCTACACCATAAGAATGATCATAGTGGCTGTTCCCCCGCTTGATTATTCTTACGGGTGGTGAGATGGGATGCCCCCTCTGGTGCTTCTATCGACTCACCGCTGTCATCGGTGAGTTGGATACATTCCTTGTAATAGGAATAAAAATTATCAAAATTATTTTTTATTTTTAAAGTGCCCTGTCCCCGTGTGCTCGCACTCAGAAGCGAACACATATACGTAAGTCCCGCCCACATATGAAAACGGTATTCAAACCACACGTGAGGTATCGCCACGAACGTTGTAGCGAGAGCAATAATTCTAGCCCATGACCTGTAACCAGTAAAATTTAAAGCGTCGCCTATGGGAATTTGAGTTCCACCCAAAAATGTTACTTCCTTCCACTTTTTGGAATCCTCTTACGCTCTGGTGTCACATTTGGCATCTTTCAGGGAGGGGGGAGGAAACAGATACCTGTGTAATACAGGTATTTGCTCCCACTTCCTGGCATAGATCACCGCGGTGACCTACGCCACTTGGGGTATGAAAAACTGCTGCTTAAATACTGTGTAAGCTAAAAAGTTGTTTGGGGGTTCTATGTAATTTTCTAGCAAAAACAAAATGATTTTTACATGTAGGAGAGAAATGTCAGAATTGGCCTGGGTGGCAACTGGTTAAAATAATTGTTTGTGTGCAATTGAAATGATGTACATGGAGGAGCCATATTTGCTCAATATACAGTTGCAAGAAAAAGTATGTGAACCCTTTTGGAATGATATGGATTTCTGCACAAATTGGTCATAAAATGTGATCTGATCTTCATCTAAGTCACAACAATAGACAATCGCAGTCTGCTTAACCACTTAAGGACCCGCTCATGTACATATACGTCCTGTTTTTAAAGATGGATATCTTGGTAACGGCAGCAGCTGCTGCCACAACCGAGATATCCATCTTTTCCTTGAGCGGTCCTGTAAACGATAACGGTGGTCTCCCCGGCGGTTTCGCCGCAAGATCACCGTTATCGGTGGCGGGAGAGGGGGCCTCCCCTCCCGCCGCTTACCGGAGCCGTCGGCAGCGGCGGAGGCGATCGGTTGCTGTCTCCTGCTTGGCTGGGATACGAGTGAGGGCAAGATAGCCCCCACCCGTCCCCATAGCGTAGCAGGGCGGAAGTGACGTCAAAACGTCACTTCCGCCCATGCTTCCTAAAGCAATATTTTCTTGTTGTCATTTTTTTCAAATGACAAATTATTATTATTATTATTATTATTATTATTATTATTATTATTATTATTATTATTATTTTTTTTTTTTTTTTTTTTTTTGCATTTAAGTCTAAATATGAGATCTGATGTCTTTTTGACCCCAGATCTCATATTGGACCTGTCATGCTTTTTTCTAATATAAGGGATGTTTACATTCCTTGTAATAGGAATAAAAGTGATCCATTTATTTATTTTTCAGTGTAAAAATAAATTAAAAAAATAAAACAAACAAAATTTTTTTTAAAGCGCCCTGTCCCGACGAGCTTGCGCGCAGAAGCGAACGCATACGTGAGTAGCGCCCGCATATGATAACGGTGTTCAAACCACACAAGTGAGGTATAACCCCGATCAATAGAGCGAGAGCAATAATTCTAGCCCTAGACCTCCTCTGTAGCTCAAGAGGCAACCTATAGAATTTTTTAAACGTCGCCTATGGAGATTTTTAAGGGTAAAAGTTTGACGCCATTCCACGAGCGGGCGCAATTTTGAAGCGTGACTTGTTGGGTATCATTTTACTCGGCGTAACATTATCTTTCACAATAT
This sequence comes from Rana temporaria, assembly GCF_905171775.1. Classification (NCBI taxonomy): domain Eukaryota; kingdom Metazoa; phylum Chordata; class Amphibia; order Anura; family Ranidae; genus Rana; species Rana temporaria. The sequence continues at coordinate 231,547,188 of NC_053490.1, read as the reverse complement.
ATAAAAAAATTGGGCTAACTTTACTGTTGTCTTATTTTTTTTAATTCAAAAAAGAGATTTTTTTTCCCCAAAAAAAGTGCGCTTGTAAGACCGCTGCGCAAATACCGTGTGACAAAAAGTATTGTAATGGCTGCCATTTTATTCTCTAGGGTGTTAGAAAAAAATATATATAATGTTTGGGGGTTTTAAGTAATTTTCTAGCAAAAAAACAGTTTTAGTCTTGTAAACGCCAAATCTGAAAAACAGCCAAGGTCCTTAAGTGGTAAAACTAATAACACGCAAAGAATTAAATGTCACCATGTTTTTATTGAACACACCATGTAACACACACCATGTGACTAATGACCTCTCCAAGAGCTCACTGGAGTCCAATCAATGAGATGAGATTGAAGGTGTTGGTTACAAAAAATACAGGTATATGCGCAAGAAACTAATATTCCTGTCCTCTGCCAATTGGCAGCATTTGGTATCATAACAGGACATAGTCTCTAAGAGTCCATGTGAAACTAATTATAGTGTGGAAAGGATGGGAGCACAATGTCCAGGGGCTCTAAGGGCTGCCGTCATAGGGGAACAGAAACCTGATTCCAGACTGCAAACAAGAAGAAGAGAGGCAGACAATGTCTACTCTTATGCTGGCTTTACACTCCACGAAAAATCGTCCGAACGAACTTTCGAAAAACAAAAGTTTGGTCGTGAGCGCAAATGATAGTGCCATCATGCCATCATGTGTGTTTTTTTGGTTTTGTTTTTTATACATATACCTAGTGCAGAAAGTTCGGACGCCCTCTCACCCGGTGTTCCTCATAAAGAATACAATGGGAAAAATTAGATCTGGAGGCAAAATGGGAAGGAATATTCTAGAAGAAATACCGTCTGAAGATGTCTCCCCTTTTATCTCTTTTATCTATATTAGTGTAAGGGGTACCTAATCGAGACCATGTATGTTGTTAGTCTATATGTTGATTTTATGTTGTATTTATTGTAATGTCTAGAAAAAATATAATAAAAGAATTTAAAAAAAAAAAAAAAAAAAGAAAGTTCGGACGGAAACACATTAACCTTCCTATTGGTCGTTCGTTCGGCAGAAAATTTCCAAACTTGTCCTTCGTTTTTTCGGCTCAAAAACGTCCAGAGGTTTATCGATTTTGTGCTCATTAACTGTTCGAAAAACGAACGTACTGTCTGAATGACCGATTTTCGCCCGATTTTTCGTATAGTGTATGGCCAGCATTAGAGACGCCTCTCTTCTTGTTGAGGTGTTGGTTACAGCTGCCCTGCCCTATAAAAAAACACACACCAGTTCTGGGTTTGCTTTTCACAAGAAGCATTGCCTGATGTGAATGATGCCTCGCACAAAAGAGCTCTCAGAAGACCTACAGTTAAGAATTGTTGACTTGCATAAAGCTGGAAAGGGTTATAAAAGTATCTCCAAAAGCCTTGCTGGTTATCAGTCCATGGTAAGACAAATTGTCTATAAATGTAGAAAGTTCAGCACTGCTGCTACTCTCCCCAGGAGTGGCCATCCTGTAAAGATGACTGCAAGAGCACAGCGCAGACTGCTCAGTGAGGTAAAGAAGAATCCTAGTGTCAGCTAAAGACTTGCAAAAGTCTCTGGCATATGCCAACATCCCTGTTAGCGAATCTACGATACGTAAAACACTAAACAAGAATGGATTTCATGGGAGGATAAGAGGAAGCCACTACCTTCCAAAAAAACGTTGCTGCACGTTTACAGTTTGCACAAGAGCACCTGGATGTTCCACAGCAGTACTGGCAAAATATTGTGTGGACAGATGAAACCAAAGTTGAGTTGTTTGGAAGAAACACACAACGCTATGCGTGGAGAAAAAGAGGCACGGCACACCAACATCAAAACCTCATCCCAACTGTGAAGTATGGTGGTGGGGGCATCATGGTTTGGGGCTGTGTCAGGGCCTGGACGGATTGCTATCGTCAAAGAAAAAAATGAATTCCCAAGTTTTTATCAAGACATTTTGCAGGAGAACCTAAGGCCATCTGTCACCAGCTGAAGCTCAACAGAAGATGGGTGTTGCAACAAGACAACGACCCAAATCATCAACAGAATGGCTTAAACAGAAGTAAATACGTCTTCTGGAGTGGCCCAGTCAGAGTCCCGACCTCAACCCGATTGAGATGCTGTGGCATGACCTCAAGAAAGCGATTCACACCAGACATCCCAAGAATATTGCTGAACTGAAACCGTTGTGTAAAGAGAAATGGTCAAGAATTGCTCCTGACCGTTGTGCACGTCTGATCTGCAACTACAGGGAATGTTTGGTTGAAGTTATTGCTGCCAAAGGAGGTTAAACCAGTTATTAAATCCAAGGGATCACATACTTTTTCCACCTGCACTGTGAATGTTTACATGGTGTGTTCAATAAAAACATGGTAACATTTAATTCTTTGTGTGTTATTAGTTTAAGCAGACTGATTGTCTATTGTTGTGACTTAGATGAAGATCAGATCACATTTTATGACCAATTTGTGCAGAAATCCATTTCATTCTAAACAGGTTCACATACTTTTTCTTGCAACTGTATGTTGAGGCCATGCTCCTTGGTTGTCAGTACTACGCAGTTGTTTTACTTTACTGCTTCTCAGGATGCAAAAGTAAAAGTCGGCCAACTAGCTGAAAACTAAACACTCCCTATAATGATATTTTATCTCAATAGTTGCTAGGAGACAGCCAGAGTAATTGCACTATTATTTTAAAAACGTCTTAAGCATCCTAAAGCGGAGCTAAACTTGCCTTTTTTTTTATCTGGCTTTTTTTTTTTTTTATAGGGGAAACAAAGTATGTCTGCACAGTGTGCGGTAAAACATACCACAGAGCATCTGGACTTAGTAAGCACCTCAAGAAGCACAGGCCTAAAGCTGACGTTCAAGAATATCATTGCACACAGTGAGTGTACTTTGAAAATAGTTCCAGGTTTTAGAATGTGATCTCACAAGTAAACCATGATGTTAGTCATAACATTGCAACTGTTTAGTATGTGAAGTTGTGACTGGGTTTATGACAAATATAGACCGCATGTGGGATGCACACAAATACAACCTCAGGTCTTGATTACGTTTGCGGTTGTGGGGTTGTAAAAAATGGGTGATTAAGTTGCATTTTTACCAACCCTGCCCAAGCTGCAAGGGCAGCTGATGGGGGGGGGGGGGGGGTGTACATTTTTCACGGCCATGATGCTTTATCCTTTCGATGCATTTGGTGGATAGTACTACTGCCAAATTTAACCTATTTAATTGCTAGGCTCATGTTTGCGGCAGACTATTTCCATTGAGAGCTCACCCGGATGCCAAAAGTAGGTATTGCCTGCTCAACATGTATAAGCCACCACCCTGTAAAAAGTGATTCGGAGTGGATTAAAGCTGTATTTCCTGTGTTGGACATATGTAGCTAAACCATTGCGGCTGTTTACTTGTACAAGTCTTTGAAAAAAAAATCCCTTGCTGGATTGGCTTGCACTAATATATCTGACTACATTGTTTCCAAGCTCTAGTCCTTAAAGAGGAGTTCCACCCTAAAAATTGACCTCCGCTTAATCCACTCCTCGCCCCCTTACATGACACATTTGGCATGTAATTTTTTTTGGGGGGGGGGAGTGGGGGCTTCAGGAGAAGGGGACTTCCTGTCCCACTTCCTCCTTCCGCCGAGGGGCTGCAAAGGCGATACGTCATATCGCCTTTTGGCAGCCCCTCCCTGTAGGCGATCGCCTAGGACACGTGACAGGTCCTAGGCGATCGCCTGTCCAATCAATCAAACAGCGCTGGGCAGCGCTGCGCGCATGTGCAGTGCCGCTCGCGCATGCGCAGTGGGTGCCCGGCCGTGAAGCCGAAAGCTGTCACGGCCGGGTGCCCACAGTGACAATGAAGACGCCGGCCGGGGAGGGGGGGAGAGGAGCGGAGCCCCGGCCGGCGCGTCGCTGGAACGTGGAGCAGGTAAGTGTCAGTTTATTAAAAGCCAGCAGCTACACTTTTTGTAGCTGCTGACTTTTAATAAACTTAAAAAATGGGTGGAAAACCCCTTTAACCACTTAAGCCCCGGACCATATTGCTGCCTAAAGACCCAAGGGGTTTTTACAGTTCTGGACTGCGTCGCTTTAACAGACAATTGCACGGTCGTGCGACGTGGCTCCCAAACAAAATTGGCGTCCTTTTTTCCCCACAAATAGAGCTTTCTTTTGGTGGTATTTGATCACCTCTGCGGTTTTTATTTTTTGCGCTATAAACAAAAATAGAGCGACAATTTTGAAAAAAATTCAATATTTTTTACTTTTTGCTGTAATAAATATCCCCCAAAAACATCAGTTTAGGCCGATACGTATTCTTCTACCTATTTTTGGTAAAAAAAAAATCGCAATAATCGTTTATCGGTTGGTTTGCGCAAAATCTATAGCGTTTACACAATAGGGGATAGTTTTTTTGCATTTTATTTTTTTTTATTTTTTTTACTACTAATGGCGGCGATCAGCGACTTTTTTCGTGACTGCGACATTATGGCGGACACTTCGGACAATTTTGACACATTTTTGGGACAATTGTCATTTTCACAGCAAAAAATGCATTTAAATTGCATTGTTTATTGTGAAAATGACAGTTGCAGTTTGGGAGTTAACCACAGGGGGCGCTGTAGGAGTTAGGGTTTACTTTGTGTGTGTTTACTAGTGTAGGGGGGTGTGGCTGTAGGAATGACGTCATCGATCGTGTCTTCCCTATAAAGGGGATGATGCGATCGATGCGCCGACACAGTGAAGCACGGGGAAGCCGTGTTTACACACGGCTCTCCCCGTTCTTCAGCTCCGGGGAGCGATCGCGACGGAGCGGCTATAAACAAATAGCCGCGCCGTCGTCCCGGATCGCTCCCCGAGCGGACCCGACCTCCGCATGTACCGGGGGGGGTCCCGATCGGACCCCCCACCCACGTCTAGCAGAGGACGTACAGGTACGTTGATGTGCCTGTCCGTGCCATTCTGCCGACGTAAATGTACATGAGGAGGTCGGGAAGTGGTTAAGTGCCACTAACAGTTCAATTTTGCAAGATAGCAGTGTTTATTAAACATTTGTTCCACAGTTATTTTAGGGCTCGTTTACACAGTGCAATGACAACAATTGTTTCCTATGTGCACTGTTTATACTACACAGCTGGGGGGTGCAGGGCGTGGAGCTGCGGTAAAATTACGGATGTAGCATTTGCTGCAGCACACTGCGCTTCTCTTTGGAGACATGAATTGAGGTGTCTTTGTGACACTTCAGATAAAGTTGAAAAAAACGTAAACCGTTTTCTGTGCTGAAACGATATTCACACTGCAGGTTCATTGAAGTTTTGGCATGCAGTTCCATGTGAAAGAGCCCTGATGATATAGTAGTAATTAGAGATAATAGGAATATTTTAAAGTAGTTTTAAAGGCAGAAGGTTTTTTATCTTGATGCATTCTATCCATTAAGATAAAAAGCCTTCTGTGTTCAGCAGCCCCTACTCACATCTACCTGAGGGCCGTCTAGATCCAGTGCTGTTGCACGAGAGACTCGGCTGTCTAAGACTCATCTCCTTATTGGCTGAGACAGTTGCTCCCACTGCTGCCAATGAGGAGAGAAAGGGAGCCGTGCTAGGCTACAGCTCAGTGTCTGAATGGACACAGGGAGCCGAGGACCAGAGAAGAAGAGGATTGAGTCTGCTCTGTGCAAAAACCACATTACAGAGGAGGTAAGTATGACAAAAAACGACTTTAGTATCACTTTAGGAGGAGGTGACCGCTAAATATTGGCTTAGGTTGGATTTACTGGCAAACTAGTTTCTCTGGTTTCAACACCATAGAACAGCATGCTGAGTGGCCATGTATGTTCCTTTTTTAATTGGTCTACATTTACTGATAAGGATCTGAAAGTTTTGCTAAACATGATCTCATTATTTGCATTGTGTGTTAAGTGGATGTAATGGTTTAGATAGAAAAGATGGAGGTAGGCTTTAACTAGGAGTTTTCAATCACCTTCACTATATACTTTTACTAACTGCTGCACCCGCTGCCAGCACTGTATGTAGCATGAACTATGAGTGAAACGTAAAGCCGACACCAACTTTCCCTTCAGTTTTTAAATGGTTATTTTGGGCCAAGGTGGCCCAAAGAGAAAAATTATTTTACAATTTGCTGCGGCTGCTGCCAGTGCTGTATAAGCTACATTTAGCATCAGCTAAATTCTGTATACTGTGTATATATATCAGAACAAAATCAAGTTGAGCTGAGTGCTAATTGGCCATTCACGGGAAGCCCAGTATTTTTTTTTTTTTTTTTTAATGACTACAAGGCTTCCTCTGGCTGAGGTGGAGATTGTGATTTGTATCTGCCTACTCTTCTACCCCAGCCAATCCAAGAAAGTCTTGTATTCAATGATGAATACAAGGCTTCCTGAGAATGGCTGAGAAGCACTCGGCTGGACTTGATTTTGTTCTGATGGGTCCCTGTCTCGCTGCCGGAACACATCATTGTATACTGCATGTAGCTAACATTACATACAGTTTATACAGCGGCTGCAGCCAGGGCTGGACTGGGACAAAAATTTGGCCGTGGACTTCATCCAGACTGGCCCACTTTGACAGGTCTCTCCCATGGCGGCCGGGCAACTCCCGCACCCCCCCCCCCCTGGCCACCCAAGCCCCCTCTCCCCCTTCACTAGCCATTAGCCATTCTACTTTATTAAAGTAGAACGGCTGGTACTGGTACTTTTATAGGCACTACCAGTGCGGAAGCTAGACATTATTTCACCCGGGGCAAAGAATCAGTTCGGTGCCCCCCCTTATGGGACAATATTAGGCAGAAGTGAGAAACTCCCAGGCCATAGCTGTTGAGTCGGCTGTCTGTCCCCTCCCCCATGCTCCTCTGTCATAACCCCTGCTCCTCTGGTCCTCCCCCTGCTTCTCTGTTCCCCCCAGGTGAGCACTGCGGGGAGGGAGAGGAGGTGAACGCTGCGGGAAGGGAGAGACAGAGAAGCGGAGGGGGGCGGCGGTCCACTGTCACTGAAGCCGGCCCACTGAGCCATCAGCCCACCGGGAAACTCCCTGTAGTCCCAATGGCCAGTCCATCCCTGGCTGCAGCCGTTCGTAAAGGAAATGGTTAGTTTGGGGCAGCATGGCCCAGACAAACCAAAGTGAAGGAAAAGATGGAGTAAGGCTTTAAATGAGCATATCATCTATTTTCTGCTTTTTAACAGGGGATGAAATGTGTCGAACATACTGTCATTCTGTATTGTTTCTGCACTACGTTATTGTGACTTCTTGTTTACAGGTGTGAGAGACGTTTTTCCGAAGCTCGGGATCTGCAGCAGCACATGAATAAACACCTTGGTGTGAAGCCGTTTGAGTGTGAGATTTGTGGAAAGTGCTACAGCTGGAAGAAAGATTGGTATTCCCATGTAAAATCTCATTCAGTTACAGAGCCCTACAGGTGAGGACCTTCTTTACAAATTGACATCCACTTGTCTTTCCTATTCTTATAAATTACTGGAAGGTAGAGATTGAAATAATTATTAGCTGTGTTGCTCGTTACCTGTATAATGTATATAAATGGTATTTAAAGCCTGAGTTTAGTCAAAATGTTTAAAAAATAAGCGCAATGAACAGTACTTACAATCAGTGGGAAGTTTCCCTTGTGTTGCTGACTGCAGTTTTGATTGAAATGTGAAGTCCTCTGATTTCCCTCACACCAACCCTGCATAATCTTTTGGTGCTGCAAGGGTTATTACCTACTGAGGAACATGTCAGACTGGAGGGTACTGATAACCCCTGGAAGATTATGACTGGGGGGCGATCAGGGGACTTCCGATTTTATCATCTAAAAGCACAGCCAGCAGCACAAGGGACACTTTGAACTGACTATAATTACTGTCCATTTTCCCTTTTTGTACTGTGTTCCCCCCCAAGTTTTAACTAAACTTGGGCTTAAAGGGTCTTAAATCCTTAAAGTGGATGTAAAACCGATTCATGAAATTTGAGCTGGGCACATATATCTGCAGTGTTTTCTTATCTCTCCACAAGGCAGTCATGTGTCTCTTGCCCTGTTGCTCTGTTGTCAGCCTGAAATTTGTGTTGTGGGAGGTTGCCATAAATAGATTAGCAGAAAGCTTGCCTTCTCACAGCAGAGCTTTGCACATTCCTTCCTTCCTTTGCCAATGTAGACTGGGGGTGTGTGTGTGTCTTTCCTCCAATCAGTTGTCTTGGCTGTATGCCCAGACTTTGCACTCAGTGCTGAATAGAAAGAGAAAATCGAAACTTTTTTAAAGTAATATATAAAGTTGAAGACAGAAGATATAGATGTAAAACTTATGTAGGGAGATTTGTTTCATCTCTGTGTATCATCTGAGGCTGATCACCTCGCTGGGTATATGTGAGGGTTTACATCCACTTTAAACTGACAATTGTCCGTTTATTTTTTAAAGGCTTTTTTCCTTTTTCTCCTGGTGATCAACCAGTAACGCATCTTTTTTCTTAGACCCCTTTCACACTGAGGAGTTTTTCAGGCGGTACAGCGCTAAAAATAGCGCTGCTATACCGCCTGAAAAATTCCTGCCCAGCAACCACTATGTGAAAGCTGGAGGGCTTTCACACTGAGGCAATGCGCTGGCAGGAGAGAAAAAAAATCTCCTGTCGGCAGCATCTTTGGAGCGGTGAGAGGAGTGGTATGTAAAACAATGGGAAACCGCGGCAATACCGCCTGCAATGTGCCTCTGCGTATTAACCCTTTATCGGCCGCTAGCGGGGGTTAATACCGCACCGCTAGCGGCCGAATCCTGCGGCAAATCCGACTGTATAGCGCCGCTATTTTTAGCGGCGCTATACCGCCACCGCGGCTCCCGCCTCAGTGTGAAAGGGGCCTTAAAGTGGTCACATGTATCTATCGAAGAGCAACGTAGCCACCCTTGGAGAGCAACATTTGTCAATCAGTGGAGGGGGTGGTGTTAGATGAACTAGCAGATTTAACTATACCTTACATACGTGACTAATCATTTTAAAGTTGAATTTATTAAGCAGTTACAATAACTGGTTGTTTTTTTGTCATTTTGGGATGAAGGTTTTACATAAATGAATAAATGGTGGCCATTGTAAGAACCCCTGTCAGTGTTAAAGGATAAGTTCACCTTTGGGAGCATGTTACACGCTACACCCTTATTGAGGGTGTAACATGCTCCAGTATTCCCACAACCCTCCCCCTATGACAGCAGGTGGGGGTTCTTCTTCCCACACCCACTGTCACTATTTTAAAAACGGCGCACTTGTGTGGGACTCCACCCACACAGCCACATTAATTTAGAGTTCTATGAAAGAATGGGTTACAAGCCCTGTCTGTCATTAGGGCTGACGGCTTGTAGTTCTCAATGAACTGCGAAGGTTGCGGTGAGCACACTTGTAGTTCATTGATCTTCCTGCTTTTCAGGAACTCTCTGCCTGCACAGGAGGTACGGCAGATGGCTATATTGAGAGTCTGCAGTCTACTGATTTTGGGTGCAATGCTTTCCAGGCATGTTGGGGTGGGGGACTCAAAACAGACTGCAGTGGGTAATGCTAGTGACAGACTGAATCATATACTGTATGTCATGCACTATAAGGAAATGACTTAATATTTATTATGAGCCAGTCTAAGGTGTAAATCCGTGATTTTAGGTGTAATATTTGTGGAAAGGAGTTCTTTGAGAAATCATTATACAGAAGGCACGTGAATAAGGCTACCCATGGCAAGAAAGGAAGAATAAAGAGGAACATTGAACGGGTTTGTAACCACTGCGGTAAAGCTTTTTCACAACTTAGAGAGTTCAGAAGACACGTGAACAACCATGAAGGTAAGAATGCAATTCTGCACCTAAAAGTCTTTAAATGAGGAAAAAAATGATTTGCTGTTCTTGAGATCCCACTGCCTCTTCTGTTTTCAACTTCTCCATGACCAGTAATACTCTCTGCTTTCTCTCTTGGCCTAGCGTGGATCGGTTTAACATTCTTTCCTCCTGTTCATGAATATCTACTTTGTGCTTTCTCTCCAGTACTTGATCAGCGCATGCTCTGCCGCCTCCTTTCTTAACTCCTGTGTTAATTCCTACTCTGCCTGCTGTAAATTCCAGTGTTTCATTATCCGCTTCTCTCCCTCTCCATCTCCCTGCAATGAACAGTTTCCTTTAATGATCAGTTCTTAAGTGGTAGGCAAGATCTCTTTTGAGCTCGCTCTGTTTCTCAATGTCGCTCTCTTTATTGCTCTCTCACTCTCTCACATTAAACTATATGTAATATAATGGACCCCGTCTTTACTGTATCTTGGTATTAAACTGTCGTCATCCCCCCCTCATATAATGGGCTCTACCAGGCCAATTATCTAGTATTTAACTACTTGCCTAGCTGGCCAATTTTGCCACTTCTCTCCTACATGTAAAAATCATAATTTTTTTTATTTTATTTTTTGCTAGAAAATTATTTGATTCCCCCAAACATTATATATGTTGGCAGAGACCCTAGGGAATAAAATGGTGACAGTTTCCGCTTTTTATTTTGCACGGTGTTTGCACAGCAATTTGTCAAATGCATTTTTTGTTTTTGTTTTTTAAACTGCTTCATGCATTAAATAACAAAAACAAACGTAAAGTTTCCCCATTTTTTTTATTTTTTTACATAATGTGAAAGATGTTGGCCAAGTAAATGGATACCTAACATGTCGAGCTTTAAAATTGCACACACTCGTTTAATGGAGCCAAACTTCGGTACTTAAAAAAAAAAAAAAACCCATAGGCGACGCTTTAATTTTTTTTACAGGTTACCTGTTTAGAGTTACAGAGGAGGTCTTGCACTAGAACTATTTCTCTAATGTTCGCGGCAATACCTCACTTGTGTGGTTTAAACGCTGTTTACATATTTGGGCGCGACCTACCTATGCGTTTGCTTCTGGGAGCGGGAATGGGGGCGCTTTAATTTTTTTTTTCTTTTTTTTTGTCACTTTAATTTCTAATTGTAAAGAATGTAAACGTCCCTTGTGATAGGAGTAGGACATAACAGGTCCTCTTTACAGTGAGATCTGGGGTCTTTAAGTCCCCAGATCTCGCCTCTAGGCTGGGAAGCATAAACCCCCCCCCCAAAAAAAACACACTATCTTGGCTTTCTGGCTGAGGCAGCAGCATTTTTTCAAATGCAGAGGCTGAGCGTGACATCATAACATTGCGCCCAGCCTTCAAACGATCATAGAGACTTCGGGGACCAACTGGCCTTCTGGAAATCTCTATAGTCAACAGTCCTTTCTCTGGCTCGCTGATTGCATTGGAGAATAGTGGGAGGACGTACCCTTCGGCACCTGTAAGAACGATCAAGCCGCTATGATTGTTCTTGAAAAAAGGCTGTAAAAGAAGATATCTGAATGATGTTTTTAACTGCAGGCATCATTAAGATATCCCCACTCAGTCTGCAATGTCATATGACGTTGGGCGGAAAGTGGTTAAGCAACTTCCTGCGCTCTAAACCTCTTGGAGTCCTCTCCCAATGTTCTGGTTCAGTGGGCTTAATGCCGTTCGCATGACCTATCATGACCTATGTTCCTAAACTCTTGTATGTTTTTTCTGTGTTCTTCTGCTCCCCATACCCTTCTCAAATCCACCAGCGGAAAGTTTTACAATTCATCTGGGGGGCTCTTCTCGCCCTCGGGTGGACCGTTGCGTTATATTCGTCCTCAGAATAAATGATGGATTTTCAAGCACAACGTTCAGCCTTTATTATCTAGCAACTAATATAGCTCCGCTTGCGTATATTCTGCTTTGGGCAACTATTGACATGATCTACTCTCATCCTATCCTGAAATTTGCCTTGCCCTGGCTCCCTCCAGATAGTCAGGACTCTGGAGGGAGCCAGGGCAAGGCAAATATCAGGATAGGATGAGAGTACTGTAGGTAAAGATACCTTAGGCCCTGCTCTGCTCCACACTCTTTGACTTTGGGACTCTGTTAATTATTCTGCTGGTCTAATGTCCCCTCATTTGTTATAACTTCCATTGCTTTGCTGCACTTTGTTCCCCCCTGGTTTTAAAAATCAGACGGAATTCCCCAGGTGGTCTGAGCAGGGCTTTATGTATGTTCACTCCCACCTACCAGGATTCTGACCTTTGAAACCCTTGGTTCCTCGCAGGAGATACCTTTTGTGAGCATTTCTGTCACCTACACCTCATATAGTCTGACGTCCTTTGAAAGTATTTGTCGCTCTCGTCTGCACTCAATGGGCCTAATTTTTCTGGTTTACTCCTCGATCTAGCAACACCCTTTAAGACAATTTAGGCAACAATAGGAGTCTGAACTGGGTTCGGAGCTGAATCCTCAGGACTAGCAGATTATGACGAAGTGTTCGAGAAAAATGTTCTTATTCTAGAAAATTCATCTTAAATACTGCAGGTATAATACACCAGCCCATTTGGCTTGCATTATCCCTAATTATCCCTTGACTTGTTTTGCGGTTGTAACCAAGAGGGAACAATGGTGCATAGCTGGTGGTAAGATTATGGATTCGGTTCTACGCTTTGCCACATACATATGTTACCCTCTGGCATTAAGAGAAACACTTTTGAGACTCTTTTTTTCTAAGCCTATAGATATTTCCTTTCACGCTGAGCGGCAAATCACTACTTATTTGTTTACAGCGACCAAGCTCACTATCGCTAGGGCATGGAAGTCCCCGGTCCTTAGTTTTGAAGTGGTGAAACGCCGAGTGGACTATATGGAAACGAAAAACTGACAGCTATGCTATCTGATTCTCATGACAGATTTCTTGGATATCGCATTCTTGCCCTTTGTATTTCGATCATCAGTTGTTGGACATTCGATACGCCTGCCCCTCTGACCCCTGAGATTGCTTTTGTTACCCTTGCTGTTTTCTCTTCTCTCCCCCATCCCCCCCCCCCCCCCCCCATTCTCCTCCTTTTTTTTTTTTCCTTTTTTCTCCCCTCTAGATTATCTGTTATACATGGTAGTCCTTTTTTGGCTGGCTTTTTCTGGTCCCTTTTTTTACTGTTGGACAACAGTCACCTTATGTGTGCGACCATTCTGTTTCTATTTGCACTATATGTGGACTTTTAGCTGCCCATTGTGTACCCAATTTCATTCTCTTGTATCCTTTTTATTTGTGCACTATTTTAATACTCCTTGAGAGTGTGTGGAATTTTTTTTTTTTTTTGCTATCTAGTAAACACTTGCTGCAAAATTACTTACCTGTACACCATTTTGGTTCAAGTGGTTGTACTGGAGTGATCACGCCGGTACAGTTTTTTTTTTATTATTATTTTAGAGCAGACGGTCGGCTTTCTTGTGATTGACAACCAATACGGCTAAGCAGCCGCTCGATTGTTATCACAAGCAGTGGGAGTGTCAGAAAAAGGCCTGGTCTTCAAGTGGTTAATAAAACTTGTAACATAAATACAGGTGCCCACGCATCCCCTCAGATGTGTCAATGGGCACAATGAATTCTAGGGCATTTTATTTCACACACCTGTGTTTAATCTGAGCTGACCCGGCACCCCCCCCTGCACTTTATTTGCCTATGAGGTCATCCAGGTGGTAGTCTAATAGAGGAGGGTCTTGGTGTGATGGAGCCAGCTTATAACTAAACCTGGAAATATAGAAATCACAAATGTGAGGTAATATGCGTTTTGAGTGTTTTTATATTCAACTAATCTTTCTTTACACTTAATTTTGGTGCCTGGATATTTCCTTCAAAGTGTATTGCATGTTTGATTTAAAGGCAAGCATGACTTACACAAATGTGTAGTGCATAAAACAGAGTGCATGTCAATGTATTCTATTTTATTTGCTTGTTTAAAAGGAGTTTTTTTTTTCTCCCCCTTTTTAGGTGTGAAGCCCTTTGAATGCCTAACATGTGGAGTTGCATGGGCAGATGCCCGCTCCTTAAAGCGTCATGTAAGAACACACACAGGGGAACGGCCCTATGTTTGTCCTGTTTGCAATGAAGCCTACATTGATGCCCGCAATCTACGCAAACACATGACCAAGTACCATAGCAACTATATACCCTGCAAAATTATGCTGGAGAAGGACAGCCTACAGTTCCACCACCAAGGAACTCAAGTGGAACATGCAGTCAGCTTTGTGCCAAATGAAATGACAGAAGCACAGCCAGAGATAATAAGTGAAGAGACTGAAACTGTATTAATAGCTGGGGATGTAGAGGATTCTGAAGAAGCAGAAACTATAGCAGCCGAGGATGGTTCTGCTGTGAACTCACTTTCTGACCAAAGCATCATGCAGGTGGTAAACTACGTGCTGGCTCAACAGGGGACTAAACTTGAAGTGACTGATCAACTAGAAACTGTGGAAGTAGAGGTTGGCCAGGTTTCGGAGGTCCTATGACACAGCAGTGTATAGGAAGATTTTGCTGTATATATTGTAGCACTTAATATTATCTCCATGCAATGAAGTATGCGACCCATAAGTGTATTGAAGACTTCACTGGTTTGCTTGCTTATGTTGTGTATTTGCATATATTCCAGTTTACAATGTTATTTTTTTTTTTTAGCTGTTCTACAATTCCAGTACAAGTTGTAATATTTCTTTGGGTAGGCTAGAACTTGAGCCTCTGTTTGTCAGACAGCCTAAAATAAATGTCATTTCCATTTCTTTTCATTTTGGTTTGAAATTGTCTTTAACATCTTCTAGTTCTTCAGTTTTGTGAAACTCCAGAAAGAAACCTACTTGTTTGCTAGAGACGGGATTGGAAGGTTGAGTCGATATTTGAGTAATTTTTGTTCTCCCTATAAAAGCCTGTTCTTGAAGTCCATTGAGAAACACAGCAATTTAGATACTGTTGCCTACAGAAGAATTCCAGGGGGTCACCAGAACTAGTGCCCCCTCTACATTATTCTGGTGTCAACCCAAAATTTGGAATTTTCTTTCACTTTCAATGATAACCGTAAACCTGACAAATAGTGTGAGTTTCCCTAACGGGCACAGACAGTAATAAAGATTGCCAGGTATTCTAATCCATCTTCACTCTTTTTTAATAAAAAAATAAAATAAAACAAGTTTTGTATTTTTAGTTACACTTTAAAGGGCACAGGAATCCAGACATTGCTGGAACATCCAAAAGCCGTGCAACTGAAGGATAAGCAACGCAGTAACAACCACTAACAGACACAGTACTGTCCGAGGAAAAAGGCCTAATGAGACCAAACGCGACGCAAGAAGGCAACATGATGCTGAGACCTCAACAAGTTGGCCACCAAAGGGAACAATTTCACATGGGAAAGGCACCAAACCTCCAATAACTAGAACCTTTACAAAAAAAGGTGAACCAGTGTCTGAAAGGAAGAGACCAGTGTCTGAAAGGAAGAGAAGACCCACAATATGATGTAGTCGACAGAAAAAAGAGGGCATCCCCTATTAAAAAAAAAAAAAGTCCCAGGAAGGGATCTCGGATAAAGACCATCTGGTTTGCACAGAAGAGCCCAAAGACTTTGCATTCTAGGATCAAAGGGAGGAGAAATAATCACACTAGGCAAGACTTGCTAGCTTCTATGATCGGATGGGCAGCCATAGTGCTCATTATTTTATGAGAAATACTAATGCGCTACTAGAAGTGTTAACGATTATTGGAGTAATTTATTGATGTCATTTGGTTGCACCTTTGCACGTTGAGATAAGATCCATTTATCTATATTTGCAATATATATATATTGGCATTTTTATATTATTTGAGTATTGGTCACAGTATTTAGCGCTGCTTCACTTTATACATAGTGCTCATCCCATCTTCCCTCTCTGACAACATATAAAGTATTCTGTTTTAACTTTAATTTCTCTGTTTTTGACTTTACTAGTTGTAGTGCCTGACCCCAAATTCATCCCACAACTTAAAGGGGTTGTAAAGGTAATTTATTTATTTTTTTTTCCCCTAAATAGCTTCCTTTACCTTAGTGCAGTCCTCCTTCACTTACCTCATCCTTCCATTTTGCTTTTAAATGTCCTTATTTCTTCTGAGAAATCCTCACTTCCTGTTCTTCTGTCTGTAACTACACACAGTAATGCAAGACTTTCTCCCTGCTGTGGAGAAAGCCTTTTGAGGGGGGAGGGGGCGAGCAGGAGTGTCAGGACGCCCACTAAGACACAGCTCCTTTTCTCTCTGCAAAGTAGAGAGTGTCCTGACCCTCCTGCTCGCCCCCACCCCCCTCAAGAGGCTTTCTCCACACCAGGGAGAAAGCATCGCATTACTGTGTGGAGTTACAGACAGAAGAACAGGAAGTGAGGATTTCTCAGAAGAAATAAGGACATTTAAAAGCAAAATGGAAGGATGAGGTAAGTGAAGGAGGACTGCACTAAGGTAAAGGATTTAGGGAACTTTTTTATTTTTTTACCTTTACAACCCCTTTAACATCAAAAATGTCCTTCTCTTGAGTGTTAATTATCACACTTGATCCATCCTGCTAACATAGCTGTTTAATCTGCATGATTCTTAGTCCCTGTGGGCTTTGGTGGTAACCCAGTTATCCGTTGTGGATCCCTGTTGCCTGGATCAACTGCAGATATTGTTACTAGTAGAACTACTTCAAATTCCAAAATATAGTTAATATCTTTCGCTTCGTATTTATTACCACAAGGCCCAGTCATTGCGACCAGAAAAATGCATATATCAAGAAAGGAAGGAAAAGACCCTCCAAGAAGGTCACCACTGCAGGACACTACAGTTAATTTTAATAAATGCATTTATAGAAAAAAAAACGCACGATGATATTTAGGCACAATTAACAAACTAATTATTTACCGTTTTAGAATATTTAAAAAGACAACGTTGTCATTAACCATTTGCCGACCGTGGCATGTACATTTACGTCGAAAGAATGGCACGCCTGCGCAAAGTAATGTATATTTGCGTTACTTTGAATTTTGCGATGTGGGGGCGTCTGCCCCTGCCGCGGGACCCATGGACTCTGTCCGCTGGTCTCCCGCGATCCTGTCATGGAGGGGCCAGTGTAAACAAGGCATCTGCCTAGTGACAGGACACAGAGGGCCTGCTCCCTCTCATCGGGAGCAGTGATCAGTGTCTTGTCACAGCAAGCCCCGCCTCCACAAAGTTAGAATCACTCCATAGGACACACTTAACCCCTTCCCTGCCAGTCCCATTTATACAGTAATGAGTTCATTTTTATAGCACTGACGTATAAATGTGAATGGTCCCAAAATAGCATCAAAAGTATCCGATGTGTCCGCCATAATGCCGCAGTCATGATAAAAAACAATGATCGCCACCATTACAAGTAAAAAAAAAAAATACCATAAAACGATACCCTATTTTGTAGACGCTATAACTTTTGCGCAGACCAATCAACCGCTCATTGAGATTTTTTTTTTTTTTTTTAACCAAAAATATGTAGAATAATATGTATCGGTCTAAACTGAGAAAAAATTGCTTTTTTTAAAAAAATTGGGGATATTTATTATAGCAAAAAGTATAAAATACTGAATTTTTTTATTTATTTTTTTTTTTTTCAAAAATTGCACTATATTTTTGTTTATAGTGCAAAAAATAAAAACTGCAGAGGTGATCAAATACCACCAAAAGAAAGCTCTATTTGTGGGGAAAAAAGGTTGTGCATTTTGTTCGAGAGTCACGTCGCACGATTGTCAGCGCAATTGTCATCAACAATCAACAGAAATAAGATTCCTTAATATGTACAACTGACACAAGCCAAGAATTGCAGGAGAGTCCTACTACCTACCTGACAGGTATAGGTGACCATGTTAGTGTCCCTTGTGTTGGCACCATCCCTATCATACCGGCAGCAGTGTGGACGCTTTATGGGGGTGCCATACTGATTTGTCTTGCGGCCCAGTCCACCTCTTAAGACTGGCACTACACTATAAGTGAAGCGCAAGCTGGTGGGGACTCTTTTCATATGCTCCCCCCCCCCCCCCCCCGCTGCAAAGTGCTGCCCTGTGCCTTGTTGGCCTAGGCCAGGGGTGCCCAACCAGTGGCCCGCGGAGCCATCTGATGTGGCCTGCGACCTCCTGCTCTGGGAGGGAATAGAATAGAATACTGTTATTGAAGATCAGTTTATTACTAAAACCAGTGTATATATGGGCACATCTGTTCTGCAGTGGTTACTGGGCTACTTTCAAACTAATCCGCAGATGCAGAGCAGTGCACCTGCGCGTTACCTGCACCGAGCCTAATGCCGCGTACACACGACTGTTTTTCGCGATGAAAAAAACAAACAAAAAACTATCGTGTTTGGGCTCCAGAGCATTTTTTGCGACGTTAAAAATGGGCATTAAAATTTTAGAACATACTCTAAATTTTCGAGTCGTTTTTCACGTTGTAAAAAAAGGTCATGTGTAGGCTTTAACGACGTGAAAATAACGCGCATGCTCAGAAGCAAGTTATGAGACGTTCTGGTAAAACTAGTGTGCGTAATGGAGATAGCACATTCATCACGCTGTAACAGACCGAAAAGCGCAAATCGTCTCTCACCAAACTTTTACTAATACGAAATCAGCAAAAGCTGCACCAAGGGTGGCGCCATCCGAATGGAACTTCCCCTTTATAGTGCCGTCGTATGTGTTGTACGTCACCGCGCTTTTCTAGAGCATTTTCACGTTCGTGTGTAGGCAAGGCAGGCTTAACAATAATCGGGTTGAAAAAAACATTGTTTTTTCTAGACCATTAAAAATGGTCGTGTGTACTCGGCAATAGACTTTTGTTATTACCTGCTAGTTTGGTGAGATTTCTGAAAGTGCACCAACCTGCAGAATATAATAGAAGTCTATTGCAAAATGCAGAAAAGCCAAAGGTACACTGTGTCCACAGTGCAGGTAAACCTCATCGCATCAGTGTGAAAGCAGTCATGGGCCCCTTTTACATGGTCAGTCTGACCCAATTGGATCCTCCATTCACCTCTAAGGAGTGGCAGATGTAAACTGACTTGTGTCCTACCTCCAATCGGATCAGGCTGTATCCTTGTCTGCTCTGCATATGCAGAGCAGACACAAACCTGCCATCCGCCCGCTCTGCTGATTGTGGCCCCTGACCAGTTAACAAGTCGCTTAAGTGGCCCTCTTGCTTCAAAAGGTTGGGCACCCCTGGCCTAGGCCAAGATACAGCATTGCCTCCATCCCTCTGTCTGACTCCTGTATATCCTAAGGAGATTTCCATCCATTGTTTGGATGTAGTTAGGGCTCTTAGTGTTTCCCTCCCAGCTGCATCTTCATTCATACAAGCAGACTCTTTTTCCCATTCGCAAGGGTCCCCATAAAGCATAAACTCCTTCCCATTGGCTTTTGAACCTCAACAAAAAAACAAAATTTAGGCTTAAAGCTGGACTCTTGGAAAAGCGGGAACCTCCTCCATTTAGAAAATGCCTTGTGTCCAATTCACTGAATGCAAGACTTTCTCTGATTGTTCATTCATGCTCCCCTCCTCACATCACACAAAGCTATGCATTTAGTAAAAAGAACACAAGGCTTTTTCTGAATGGAGGAGGTACAGTATACAACAAGTTACCTGCTATAATCAGTCTACTGCAGCCGGAACTACAAATATCAATGTCAGATGTTGAGCACTTACAGTAATGTGGGGGCTGAATGAATGTAACATTTTTACCAAATAGAGAAGCAGGACAGGTATCAGTAGAGGTCAGTATTTTTAAACAGCAAAAGGACGAACGTTGTTGTTCTTCCCCAGAGTTCAACTTTGATAGGAAATGTTGGAACCTTATCCTTAAAGCGGTTGTAAACCTGCATATACATTTTTTTTTTTACACCTGCAAGGCAAAAGCCATAATGAGCTAGTATGCACCGCATATTGGCTCATTATGAAATACTTACCTCGGAACGAGGTGTAGGGAACTTACCTGGTCCACGCCGAGCCCAGCATGTCTTCTGGGTATCGCCGCTCCAGCGCTGTGATTGGCTGGAGCGGCGATGACGTCACTCCCGCGCATGCGCGTGGGAGTTTTTATTTCGGCATGCCGGCCCTTCAGCCGAGGATCCCCCCTGCGCATGCGCCGCTGCAATCAGCGGCGCATTGCGAGGGGAATATTTCCTAAACCGTACAAGTTTAGGAGATATTCTTTATACCTACAGGTAAGCCTTATTATAGGCTTACCTGTAGGCAAAAGTCAAAAATGTGGGTTTACAACCTCTTTAAAGTGCAGTTTCTTGAAGGCAATAAATGGACACAGGTCCCACCCCTCTATGTTTATAATCTACTGCTTTTTTTTTTTTATCAAATCATTATGGGAGTGTGAGGGATTATATCTGGTTGACCAACACCTTTTTTTTTATGCAGTTATTCAATGCCTCATAGCCCAGTAATCTCAGATTATACTGATCCTGTGTCCCTTGATGAAGGATTTTATGGTGAGTACAGAAATCCTGTTTTATTGCTACCTGTGTATCTGTTGGAGAGATTCTGCTCACTTCCTTTCCTACTGACACCACAGGAAGTGACAGGAACCTCCCCAATGGGGACCCAGAGAGGAATACAAACTTTTTAAGGGATGTAACCTGTTCACACTCCACTAAAAATGGATGCTTTGTTATGGATGATATTCTGCTGCCAAAAAATTATCCTTCAATAGTCTATATTTTAAAAATAAATTACAGAAAGAAAACATAAACAGTTCAATCTAAAATTTATAGGGAGTGTACACAAATAACGATAAAAAAAAAGATATGTACAAAAATGAACATCGGCTCTAAAAAAAGATGTTTCGCCACCACTAAGAGAATGGAAGTGTTTGATATTGGAAGATGAGCGAAATAAAACCAGGAATTAATGCACACAACAAAGGGCTCCTCTTATGAAGTTTAACCACTTGGTGACCGCCGCACGCCTATTTACGTCGACAGAATGGCACGGGCAGGCAGATTGGCGTACAGGTACGTCCATTTGAATCTGTGGGCGTGCGTGCGTACGTACGGCCGCGGGGCCTGGGAACTCGATGTTCCCGGGAGTCCCGCGATTGCGGTCGGCAAGAGCAGAACGGGGGAATGCCTTTGTAAATAAGGCACTCCCCTATTCTACCTAGTGACACTGTCACTGATGTCTGTTCCCCGTGATTGGGAATGGTCATCAGTGACGTGTCACCTGTAGTCACGCCCCCTAACAGTAAGAATCACTTTCTAGGGAACACTTAACCCCTGCAGCGCCGCCTAGTGGTTAACCCCATCACTGCCAGTGTCATTTACACAGTAATCAATACATTTTTTATAGCACTGATCGCTGTAAAAATGGCAATGGTGTCAAAAGTGTCCGATGTGTCCGCCGCAATGTCGCAGTCACAATAAAAATTGTTCATCGCCACCATAACTAGTAAAAAAAAAATATTAATAAAAATGCCATAAAACAGTCCCCTAATGCAAACCAATCAATAAATGTTTATTGTGATTTTATTTATTTTTTTTACCAAAAAATGTAGAATACGTATCGGCCTAAACTGTGGGAAAAAAATGAAAACCTGTGACTTTGTGTAACTAAAAGGCAGGCTTGATCCACCCACTTGCTTGTATACGAATTTGGGTAAATTTTTAGGCTTTTGCCTAGGCACACCTAAAGACACACCAGGGTGCACCCTGGTTGAAGAAAAGCTGCCTAAAAAGTAAACGGTAGACCCCCAAATGCTTGTCCTGAAAATGTAATTGTTACTGCAAATTATGATGGACAGTATTCAACTGTTAAGCTTATACAGTGGAACCTCGGATTACAAGCATAATTCGTTCCAGGAGAATGCTTGTAATTCAAAGTACTCGCGTATCAAAGCGAGTTTCCCCATAGAAGTCAACGGAAACAAAAATAATTTGTTCCACATTGACTTCAATGGCATGCAATACCACATGTGGCCAGAGGTGGGGGGGTGCCGGAGAGCCTTGGAAACACCCGGAAAGGCCCGAGGACAGCTTGGCTGTACTCGGAAAACCTGTGAAAGGCTCTGGAACTGAGTATTTCCGAGGTTTCATGAGCATTTACGCTCGGCTCTGCTCGGCTCCGGTGCCCCCCACCTCAGGCCAAACACAGTACTGCACACCGCTTTGACTTGAATCCTGCTCATTTTGCGAGACAACACTCACAAACCGAGTCATGATTTTTTTAAAATACAGTGCTCGTTAACCGCGTTACTCGCAATCCGAGGTCACACTGTAGTTTAGATCCAATTGTATTCCTTTATAATCTTGGTGTGTTGCCTATTATTACCATCTACATCTCCCACATTTGTTGCCAGTCATCCTGCTCCTAAAGTAGTTATAAAGCTTACAATAACAAACATGCCTATAACTACATCTGTGCAATGGTTTTGCACAGAGCAACCCCGATCCTCTTCTTTTGGGGTCCCTGCCAGCCCTCCAGGCCCGTCCTCTTCATCGGGTGCCCCGGGAAGACCTGTGCATGCTCGCTCCTGAGCCCCGCTGCTGCGTCCATTGACACAGACGACAGGACTTGACCCCGCTCCCATGTCAACGGATTTGATTGACAGCAGTGGGAGCCAATCACTCCCGCTGCTATCAGTCTGTCCAATGAGGAGAGAGACAGCGGTGGGAGCCACTGCACTCATGCACATTACTGGATTGGATGGGCTCAGAAAAGGAAAGGGGGGATCTGGGGGGGCTGCAGCACGGAAGGTTTTTCACCTTAATGCATTAAGGTGAAAAACCTTAAAGTGGTTGTAAAGCCTAAACATTTTTTACCTTAATGCATTCCTTGTATTAGGGTAAAAAAATGTAGGTTTCAGTATCCCTCCTCCCCTCCTTTTACTTACCTAAACCCTCATTCGATCCAGTGCCGCGCATACCTGCTGCTCTTCTGTACCCTCAATTCCGGGTCTCGCTGGCTTTGCTGTGTCCTTGGCTTCCAGTGCTGTAAATCAATACCCATGACGAGGGAGCGGGGGGCGGGGCCGTGTCCCGCTGTCTGTGTCAATGGATGCAGCAGTGAGGTGCAGGCATGCACGAGTGCCCCCATGGGAAGTGGCTTCCTATGGGGGCACTGGACAGAGAGGGGCCAGGAGCACCGACAGGGACCCAAAAAGAGGAGGTTCACAGCAGCGCTTTGTGCAATTCCGTTGCACTGAGCAGGTAAGATGTATGTTATTAAAGCGGAGTTCCAGGCTTTTTTGGTTTATTTAAAGTCAGCAGCTACAAAAAGTTTTGCTGCTGACTTTTAATAAACAGACACTTACCTGTTCCACAGTCCAGCGATGCGGTCGCCGGAGCGTTGCTCCTCTCCCCCCTCCTCTTTGCCAGCGCCATCATAGACACTATGGGTACCCAGCCGTGACAGCTTTCGGCTTCACGGCCAGGTACGCACTGAGCAAGCGCAAGTCGCGCTGCGCTCTCTCAATGGACAGGCAATCTTCTGGCACCTCTCATGTGTCCCAGAAGATTGCCGAGAGGGAGGGGCC
This sequence comes from Rana temporaria, assembly GCF_905171775.1. NCBI lineage: Eukaryota > Metazoa > Chordata > Amphibia > Anura > Ranidae > Rana > Rana temporaria. The sequence continues at coordinate 231,523,750 of NC_053490.1, read as the reverse complement.
GCCTAGGGGGAGAGGAGGAGTCTCCGTAGGCAGAAGGAGGAAGTGGGACAGGAAGTTCCACTAAAACGAAGCACCCACCCCCCCCCCCCAAAAAAAATGACATACTAAATGTGGCATGTAAGGGAGCGAGGGGTGCTTAAAGCGGAAGTTGCACACATTTTAGAGTGTTGCTTTCTCTGAGAATCACTTTGTGAATTTTCACTGTGTCATTTAAAAGTCACAAAGTGCAGAAGTTTTTTACACAATCGACAGACAGTGAGGTTTCAGATCGAGCACACACAAGTGCCTCATAGAAGGCAAGGGGAGGAGCCAGGAGCACCAACGGGGGATCATTACGCAGAGCAGATAAGTATAACATGTTTATTAATTTAATGAAAAAAATGAGCCGGTTTACACAGGGGCAACACGACTCTGGCCGCGACTTTGCGAGTCGACCTGAGCGCGCACCACAGTGCGGCTTGGGGTAACTTACAAGGCAACTTCAAGTCGCCTCCAGGACAGGAGGCTTTCCAGTGGCCAATAAAACAACAATCAGCTCTGGGGAAGGGAGGGGTTTGCCTGAGAAAAAAATGTCTCTTCCTGTATTGTTGCTTCAGTTAAGACAGGGGATCCGACTTGGAGGCAACTTCCATTGAAATCAATGGGTACAAGTTGCCTACAAGTCGGATTTAAGTAGTACAGGAACCTTTTCTGAAGTCAGAGCGACTGCAGTAGTGTACATTAAGATGGCTCCCATTCACTTACATTGACTTTCTCAACCGCGCGACTTGGGGCGAATTCAAGTCGGATCCCAAGTCACCCCTGTGTGAACCGGCTCTTACAGTCACTTTAAGAAGCAAGAGATTTTAAAATTTAGAATTTTACAATTATATTGGAGACTAGAGAAAGGCTTAATACTAAAGTACAGATTGTGAGGGAAGGAAAACACTTCTTGTGAATAGAGCAGATCCTCTAGCCCTGGATAACAGGAAAGAATTCCCGTGATATTTTGTGAGGAGAATGTGTAGGAATATAAAATGTATTAAAAATTAATATAAAATTCCATGGGAACTTGATATTTTTTCCTAGCTAAGGGGGATGTTTCAGGATTTAATTGTATATCCTGTTCTTGGGGTGAAGCTAGAAGACCCCTGATGTCTCCATTGTCACTACTGTCACATAAGGGGCTTGTCAGTACATACGGTACATATATACATTGATAGGACACATGTTTAGACATAAACACCTATTACACATCCCAGAAGTGGAAGAAGTAGCCATAGAGCCCCTTCCAGCCTTGAAAATGTGGCCTGTGCACCCAAGTGGTAATGACCCCCAGTCATGATAGAATTAAATAAAAGAGGAAGCAATTCAAATGTTTATTGTGTGTTTATGAAATTGTAATTATGGACCTATACACATTTTTTCCTTTTCCAACTATATATACTCTGATTAAACCAAGAGTTCTTTTGGTAAAATCAATTGGCCATAAGTGAAGATCTAGTGATCCTCCTCCCCATTCGCTGACACACTTTTGACCAAGAGATTCCAAGCCTGCCCACCACAGCAAGGTAGACTCTACTAGGGCAGGACCTACACTAAACTACACTAAGCTACCCTACTGGATGCTAGTCATCATTTTTCTAATGTTGGATGTATGTTTGTAGTACGGCCTCATCCTATAATCTGTGTGTGCGATCTACTCTCTCCTAAATTGGTTTGTCCGTCTGTGTGCATCTCTCTAATGGGCCGTACACACGACCGAACATGTCTGCTGAAACTGGTCCGCGGACCAGTTTCAGCAGACATGTTCGGTCGTGTGTAGGCCCGAGCGGACAGGATTCCAGCATACATTTGCCCGCCGGGCCTTTTTCCAGCGGGCAAATATTTCTGGACTTGCTTTAAAACAGCCCGCTGAAATCCTGCCCGCTCGGACATGTTCGGTCGTCTGTACAGACCTACCGTACATGTCCGAGCGCCCGCCATCCCTCGCATGCGTCGAATGACTTCGATGCATGCGTGGAAGCATTGAACTGGCAGGGCCGCCCACGTCGCCGCATCATCGTCGCGGCGACGTCGCGGACACGCCCCGCGTATTGTTAATGCGCGGATTTCTGTATGATGGTGAGTACAGCCACCATACAGAAATCCCCGAGCAGACATGTACGGTGAAAACGGTCCAGCGGACCGGTTTCATCGTACATGTATGCTCATCTGTATGCGGTCTTAAGCATGGAGCGGTCAGTTTATGTACATCTGGACGTCCTTTGTTAGTGTCGGTCAGTGCATGCCAGTCATTGTATGTTAACCAGTGTGTGTCAGTAAATAAATGTTGTTTTCACCTGGGCATGTAGCCGAACGCATCTGCAATTCAGAGTTCATCTTGCGTTCAATCAAAAAATCTTTCATTAAAATAAATAAATATAGAAATAACATCCATAGTCAGTTATATACTACAAGACCCTCATCTCAAGATGAGGTTTGAATGCACAACTCGGTTACATGCATTTTATTGCAGAAAGGACACTGCATGTCCCATTGGATCGACCATGGCAACCAGTCAACTAACATTTACAAAGTTCAGCAATGGCAGCCTATGTATTTTTCTCATTACAGGTTTCCTATCATAAAGGAAAAGTGGGAACATACCAGTAAAGCTGGAGAAAGCCTCAATATCCTTGCTGTGTAAATGTAAATACACACACACACACACACACACACACACACACACTGCATTCAGTGTAGCCTATATCTACAGTGCATTCCGTGGTGTACACTTGCTAATACAGTGCATGCGGTGTACACGGTATTTAATACAGTGTTTACGGTTTCTATTACACTTCTGGTGATATACACAGTATACAATACAGTGCAGCCATTGTATACTTTCTAATACACATCAGGCGGTGTACACAGTATGTAATACAGTGTAGTGTGGTGTTGCAAAACAAAAAATACATCATGTCTGGAAGGCCACCAAAGAAAGGCAGACGCTCACAGGCCACTAAAAGAGGGCAAGCAGCCTCTGTGTCTACATTCAACAGTGGTGGTCGTGGACATGGTGTATCCTCTGCAGGTGCCATTTCCTGCGCCCAACAAGAGTAACTGTGAGGGCCTATAGTGTTCTGGTACCACCAACACCTAATTTTCTGCAGAGTATATAGGGCAGGTCGTATAGCATATATACTGCTGTTCAGAGTATATAGTGCAAGGGGTACCCCTCCCGCCATTAAAAAAAAAAATTGGGTGTGGGGTTCCCTTTAATATCCATACCAGACCTGATGGGGGTTTTTTTTTGGGGGGGGGGGACTACGCCATATTTTTTTGGTATATTTATCTATATTTCCGGGATCCAACAATACATTACAGCTGCGAGCAGTTTTAAATTACATTTTTTCCTTTAGAAATGTAATTTTGCTGTGGCACTGTTATAAACATGAGAAAGATGCATTACTTTACAGGCATACTAAGGACACTCCTTTCCTTTAAAGGATACTTCATTTTTATTGGTTCACTTTAAGCATTATTAAAATCACTGCTCCCGAAACAAAACGTCAGTTTTTAAAACTTTTTTTGCATTGATACATGTCCCCTGGGGCAGGACCCTTGTCCCCATACACCTTTTATGGCAATAACTTGCATTAAAATGAGCACTTTTGATTTTTCACGTTCGTGTCCCATAGACTTTTAACGGTGTTGGCGTATTCAAACAAATTATTTGCCTGTTCGCATGTTCTGCTGCAAACTAAACTTGGAGGGTGTTCGGCTCATCCCTAGTCACCAAACTTTTGGTAGTTTGTTCCAGTTGGCAAACACCTTAGGTGGGAACAGAGATACTAAATTACAAGTTTATAATATTAATTTTTATATATTATGTTTTTGTTGCCATAATGCCTGTTTATTAGAGTACTGCATAGAGCAACCCTGTCCTCAGGGCCCACTAACTGGCCAGGTTTTATGTATTACCTTGGGTAGATGCAGACTAGAATACTGCAATCACTGAGCAGCAAATCACCTGTGATGTATTTCAGTTATCTTGCAAACCTGGCCTGTTAGTGTGCCCTGAGGACAGGGTTGATGACCACTGGCATAAAGCAATGATTGCGATTCCTTGGCACACCAGATGTTTTGGAACTACATTTCCCATGATGCTCATGCACTCTACAATGTAGTTGAGCATCATGGGAAATGTAGTTCCAAAACTTCTGGGCTGCCAAGGTTTTCCATCACTGGCATAGAGGGTTTAATAAATAGAATCCAGCAGGATAGGGAGGAAAACTAAATGACCGTTTCAATGTTTAGATTCACACTGGGCTTAAAAAAATGCCAGTTCTTTTGCAAGAAAAAATTTGATCATATACTGCTCTTTTGCACAGGTGTTTAGGACCTGTTCAAGACCTGCCCTGAAATTTTCCAGTGAGGACACTAGTTCTGAGGGCCTTGTGGGAGGGGGGGGAATTCCCTTAATCTGCAGAGATTTCCTCTCGCTTCCTGTTTGGCTATGGGGCAGGAAATGAAGGTAAATGGACCATCCCTTACTCTATCCAAAATGGAAAAAAATTGGATTTTTGTACTCACCGTAAAACGGAAAATTGAATACTTACCTTTCCGTAATTTTCCTTTCCTGGTGCCTACCCATGGCAGCATACCAATGGTCATGGCTCCGCCCCCGACCGACCCACAGGACCTATTAACTCTCTAATAAAAGGAGTAATTCCCCCCCAGTTAGGCATTCTTAGTAACTAGACCTCAGACCCAAAGAGCAAGTCAACAAGGGAGGGTGTATGCTGCCATGGGTAGGCACCAGGAAAGGAAAATTACGGAAAGGTAAGTATTCAATTTTCCGTTTTCCTGGTGCCTCCATGGCAGCATACCAATGGTCCAATAACTCGCTTTACAGGGAGGGTACTGCTCAAAAAATATATTTTAATGAATTACAGAACAGATTGCTGTAGCACTTTTCTCCCAAAATCGCGGGAGGTGAGAGCTGCTGGATCTAGGCTATAGTGAGCCATAAATGTGCTGAAGGATGACCAGCTTGCCGCCTTGCAGATCGTTTCCGGAGAGACCCGAGCCAAGGCTGCCCAAGATGATGCGATTCCTCTCGTCGAGTGGGCGTTCACCGCTTTGGGAATAGGGAGACCACTAGCCCGATAGGTGTTTTGAATAAGTTTCACAATCCAGTTAGCTACTGTTGTCTTGGAGGCCGCTTCTCCTTTCCTTGCCCCTCTGGGGATGATAAAGAGTCGTTGGCCCTTCCGGAATCCCTGTGTGAGTTTTAGGTAATGTTTTAAGGACCTGGCCACATCTAGCTCGTGTAAGTTCGAGGAGTTTTGATCTTCTCCAAATGCTGGAAGGACCCATTCCTGATTAAGATGAAAGGCCGAGGGGACCTTGGGAATGAATTGGTGAATAGGCTGCAAAACCACCCTGTCTGGGAAGAATGTGACATAGGGTTCCTGAGCACCGAGAGCTTGGATCTCTGATATTCTGCGACCCGACGTGACAGCAATTAGAAAGGCCGTCTTCCAAGTGATGTCCTCCAGCGAGCATTCCTCTGTAGGGGCGAAGGGTGGACGTGCCAACGCCTCTAAGACTACAGTAAGATCCCACTTGGGATATAGCGTTTTCCTAGGGGGGCGTAATCTTAGGACCGCCTTAAGGAAATGATCGACTAGAGGGTCATGGGCCCATCTGGTATCCGTTAAGGCTGAGATGGCAGATACCTGGACTTTTAGTGTGCTGTGGCCAAGACCCAGGTCCAGACCTGATTGAAGAAACAGCAGTACATTATGGATCCCGGGAACTAGAGGGTTGAATTGGTTGGAATCCGCCAGAGCTATAAACCTCTTCCATATCCTGTAATAAGTGGCGTTTGTGGAAGACTTCCTTGCCTGTAGGAGAGTTTGAATCACCTCCTGAGAACACCCTAAGCTGCCCAGCCTCCTCCGTTCAATCTCCAGGCCCTCAAACTCAGGATTTCTGGGCGTGGGTGAAGAAAAGTTCCTTGTGACAGTAGTCCGCTCTTGTGAGGTAGAGGAAGCGGATTGCCCAGTGCCAGACTGACCAAGAGTGGGAACCAGGGTCTCTTCGGCCAGTATGGAATTATCGCTAAGATGGTGACATCCTCCTTTGTCAGCCGTTGGAGAAAGCGTAGTATTAAGGGTGTTGGGGGAAAGGCGTACCCCAACCGGAAAGACCATGGCTGTATCAGGGCGTCCACCCCTGCCGAGGTCGGACAGGGGCCCCTCGAGAAGAATCGTGGGGTTTTCGCGTTGAGGGGTGAGGCAAAAAGATCTATTTGGGGAGTCCCCCACTGCCGGCATACTGTATTGAAGACTTCTTGGTCTAGCGACCACTCGTTGTTGCTCACAAACGACCTCGATAGGTGGTCGGCTAGTTGGTTTTCGGGACCCGGAATATAGGATGCCCTCAGGTTGCATAGGTTCTTCTCTGCCCAGGAAATTATTGGGGTCACCTCGCTGAATAGTGATCTGCTGTGTGTCCCACCCTGGTTCTGGACGTAGGCCACTGCTGCTCTGTTGTCCATTTGGAGGAGGATTGATTTCCCCCTGAGTAGAGGAGCTAAATGTAGGAGCGCCATCCAAGCGGCCCTGAGCTCCAGGACGTTGGAGATCACGCCCTCCGCACTGAACGGCCACTTCCCTTGAACTAATTTGCCTTGGGAGTGAGCCCCCCAACCGAGCTGACTGGCATCTGAGGTAAGAACAGTCCAGGCAATCGGCCCTAGGGACCGAGGTACTAATAGATTGGATGGCCTTGTCCACCACCAGAGGCCGGACTTCATAGAAGAGGTAATAATTATCCTCTGCCTGAGATGTACTTTCCCCCATTGTGCCAGGAAACCCAATTGGAAGTCCCGTAGGTGCCATCTGGCCCACTTTATCATTGGGATGCACGACGCGAGGGAGCCTGTGAGGCTCAAGCAATCTGATGCTGACATGCTGTGGGATTCTAACGCCCTCTTCACCTTCTGGATTAATGCTGGTATTTTCTCTGGAGGAAGAGAGACTGCTCTCTCCGGGGTGCTGAATAAGGCTCCCAAGTACACCATTCTTTGTGTTGGCGCTAGCTGGCTTTTTGTGAAGTTGATCAACCAACCGAACCTGGTTAAGGTGTTTAACACTGTTTGAGTGTGTTCTTCCAGGGTACTCTTGTGTTGCGACAGAACCAGTATATCGTCTAGATAGTGCAATACTCTTATCCCCCTTTCTCGGAGGGGGCCCAGGATGGCTCCCAAGACTTTTGAAAAGGTTCTGGGTGCTGACGAGATTCCAAAGGGGAGGCACTGGAATTGTAGATGTAGATTGCCCACTTTGAAACGTAAGAAATGTTGGAACTGGCTGTGGATGGGGATGTGGAAGTACGCATCCTGAAGATCTATGGAGGCCATCCAGTCCCCCGGCTGGACTAATAGAATCACTGTGTTTAGGGACTCCATCTTGAAGTGTTCTAAACGAATGTACCTGTTCAGTCTCTTTAGATCCAACACAGGTCTCCACCCTCCCGTCTTTTTGGGCACTAGAAAGACTGGAGAGTAAAATCCCGAGTCTATCTCTGACTCCGGAACTGGCAGAACTGCCTTTTGCTGCAGGAGCATCTGAACGTACTGAAATAATATTTCCCTTTTCTCCTTGGAGGCCGGGATTTTGGTGTTTTGAAAAGAAAATGGTGGAGGACGTGTCTTGAATCTCCAAAAATGACCTTGGAGAATAGTGGACACTACCCACTGGTCTGTGCAGCCCTCCACCCAGATCTGCGCATAGGATCTTAGCCTTGCTCCCACTACGCTGGTCTGGGCGGTAGGGGAGTCAAAAAGACTTCTGGTTATCCCCAACTGAGGTAGCGGGTTTTGGCTTTCCCAGCTTGAGGAAGGAAGCTTGTGAGCCCTTCCAGCCCCTTCTGTATTCTCTACCTGGGCGGTAAAATCTTGAGTCCCTTCCCCTCTGTTGAGCCGCTGGCCTAGGAGCAAACCTCTTTCTTCTGCTTCTGTCTTGAGGGATCAGACCACTCTTTCCCCCCGTGACTCTGGTGATTGCGGAGTCCATCTTCTCTCCGAACAGCGCCTTCCCGTCGTACGGGATGCGGCACCATGATTGTTTAGATGATGCGTCTGCCGCCCATGGTTTCAGCCACAGGGCCCTTCTGGCGGTAATAGAATACAGCATGGCTCTAGATGAACACCTCAGGACGTCTATGGCCGCCTCTGCCATAAAATCTGAGGCCAGTTTCAGCTCATCCAAGGCCTTTATAATTTCTTCGGAATCTATGCCAGCCCTGAGGGCTGTCTCAATGTTATCCGCCCATACTTTGGTCGCTCTAGAAATAGAAGATAAGGCTACTGCCGGTTTGCAAGCCCCTCCGGTCGCCTGGTAAATCTTTTTGAGGTCCGTGTCGATCCTTCGATCCAAGGTATCCTTGAAAGAGACTGCGTCTTCTAATGGCAAGGTCGTATTTTTTGCTAGCCTCATAACTGAAGCGTCTACAGAAGGGATAGAGTCAAAAAGTTTTGCATCCGATTCGGCTAATGGGTATAATTTCTGAAGACGGTTAAAGGCGACCGGCCTCTTGTCTACCTTTTGCCATTCTCCTACGATAACCCCCTTAATCTCTTCCATTAGGGGAAAGTTGGAAACTTTTTTAGTTAAATGCGGGAAGTACTTTTTTGTTTTGGAAGGAGGTTCCGGGTCTTCCTCCCATTGAATAGCGTCCTTGACCGCTACCACAAAGGGCTCAACCAGGCCAAAGTCAAAGGTTGAAGGCTCTTCTTCATTCAGGATTGACTCATCCTCTGAGATGCTTCCCTCAGGGCGAGAGACGGATGTCCCTGCGACCTCCTGATCAGCGGGAGGGGAGGCGGGAGTGCTCTGTACTGTGGCCAATTCCCTGATAGACTCCTTGATTAGATCTTTAATGGAACTAGAGGAACCTTGTCTTTCTGCTGTGGCCTCCAGAAAGCACTGGCCACAGGCTAACTTCCCAGGAAGGGCCTTTCTGCCACACACCCAACAATCGTCCCTCTTAGGTCTGGAGGACGCGTGGTGGGAGGAACTCTGGTGACTACTGGAATTGTGGGCTGAGTGTCCCGAGCTTCTATGGCTCCTTGAGCCTCTGTCTTGGGAAGATCTGCGAGAAGAGTCTCGTTGCGGGCTGGGAAGACAAAAAAAAATATAGGATGCTAATTTGACTCCCACCTGTTGTAGTGCTCTTTTAAAAAAAGCTTACCTGCTGTTGCAGCCCTTACCTAGTGGAATGTTGAGGATCTTTTTGTAGCGGCATGACTATGTCCAGGGCAGCTAGGGGTAGATTTATTTCAGAAATTACTATCTCTTTTTTTTTTTTTTTTAAACTAAAAATGAAGCTATACATTTTATACACAAGATCAGCTGGATAACATATACATATACATATATATACACATATATATATATATATACATATATATATATATACACGCACCTACATACACATATATATACACAAGCACAGCAATCCATTAAAAGAAAGGATGGTTCTCACTTTTTCCTTTTCTTTTTTTTTTTTAAAAGTAATATTCCTCTGATAAGAAAATTAGCCTTACCCTGACAGGGGTCCATGATCAGAGCAGGAGAGGTGGAGAGATGCTTCCCTCAAGACAGCCTGCCCTCAAATGAGGCAACAGGCTGCCTTAAGTAGATGAGAGCACCAAGATGGCCGCCCGCGACGTACCGCGCATGCGCCGCCGCGCCGCTGAGGCCCCGCCCACCAAGATGACGATGCTGAGCTCCGTGACGCGCGCGAAGCGCCGACAGCATGTGGAGCCGCAAGCAGGGGAAACAGCTGATCGCTCCCCCTCTCCCTGCCGTACCGAGCGACGAGCGGAGGCTGGGGAGGCGGGGGTCAGGTAAAGTACCTCAGATGAGGCTGTGCTCCTGTATGTGGCTTGTACTGGGGAAATGTATGTTTAGGACAGTCAGCCTGTGCACCTAACGAGGAGAGGAGAAGCTCCTGGAGGTTACAAGTGTGTGTATTGCCAAAAAAAGATCCACAGAAAAAAGGGCTCCTATACTTATCTGGTGCCTTTAGCAACCCAAGCGATAGGACTCCATCCTGCAGGAGAGCATGAACCTGCAATGGTACACCATAAGACGGTGAGGTAGGGCTGACGAGTGATCCTGCGGGGATGAGGACAGAAAAAAGAATGCCTAACTGGGGGGGAATTACTCCTTTTATTAGAGAGTTAATAGGTCCTGTGGGTCGGTCGGGGGCGGAGCCATGACCATTGGTATGCTGCCATGGAGGCACCAGGAAAATCCATTTCTCTGAGTTCATGGACGGACACAGCAGCATTGACCTTAGGGTTATATATCATTCCTTTCAGGAGAGACTAGGCAGAAAAAACAGCACTTCTAGTGTTAAAACACTTCTTTCAGTACAGCACCTCCCAGGGGGCGGGTCCCCCGGGTACATCCCACTCTCTGCATCACGCAGCCCCAGTTCGTAAACAAGCAGTACAAACAAAAGAGGGGTGGGTGCTGTGTCCATTCATGAACTCAGAGAAATGGATTTTACGGTGAGTAAAAAAATCCTATTTTCTCTTCCGTTCATGGACGGACACAGCAGCATTGACCTTAGGGACGTCCCCAAGCAGTGTCAAAAAATTTCGAGGGGTGGGAAAAAACACAGCAAACCAAGCTTCACCCCAAACAAACCAGAGTTCCTCAACGGCACTCACATCCACCTTGTAAAATTTTGAAAAGGTGTGGATTGACGACCAGGTGGCTGCCTTACACAACTGTAAAACAGACGCTTGATGACGGAAAGCCCAAGAGGCACCAATCGCCCTGGTCGAATGCGCCATAACCCGAAAGGGAGGCGCCCGCCCCTTTAGGGCATAAGCCTGGAGCACGACCTGTCTGATCCACCTAGAAATGGTGGCCGACGAGACCGCCAGACCTTTCTTAGGACACGAACAGTGAGTCCGACTTCCGAAACGGAGCCGTAGCAGACAAATACACCCGTAGGGCCCGAACCACGTCCAAGGAATGCAAAGTGGCCTCCTTCGGGTTTTTCGGCCGAGGACATAAGGATGGCAAAACAATGTCCTCATTAATGTAAAAAGCCGAAACAACCTTTGGAAGGAATGACAGCTGCGGCCGCAGCACCGCCTTATCCTTATGGATGACCAAGTAGGGAGCCTTGCAAGACAAGGCCGCCAGTTCAGATACCCGTCTGACCGAGGTAATTGCCACCTTCTGGGACAGAGTCAACAAAGGAATCTTCCGAATGTCCTCAAACGGAGCCTCTTGGGTCCTTAAAAGCGGGAGCCCCTTCCACAGGCAACGTGGTGGCCTTGTTCAGTCTGGACACCGGAGGGTCCACTGAAGGAGGAGAAACCCACTTTTTTAAAAAGTCCTCCTCAAAGGGGTAACGGACCGCAAAGTATTTTGGAACAGCAAAAACTTTCTGCGGCTGATCCCATTCCTTGTACAACAGTTGGTCCAGATATGGAACACAAGGAAACACTTTTGCGGTGCGGGGTGGCTTACGGAACCCAAAAGGGACCGGCATGTCCGATGCCTCCTCCTCAAGTTTCTGAGTATCCCGCACCGCAGTGATAAGAGCTCCAACAAACGCCTTATCATGCGCTGAACCTGAAGCAGAGTCATCCTCACTGTCCGTGTGGGCTAAGCCTGCATCATCTGACATGACGGAACAGGGCCAGATGCAGTAGCAGGGCCTGATTCCGTGTCAGAGACATCCCCAGACGAAGGCGCAGGGAGGGGGTGCTTTTTACCTCCCTTCTGGCCACTCACTGCTTCAATCCTGGCAACAAACGCCTCAAGGACTACCGTCATAGCATCCACAGAGGCCGCAGGAGCACTAAGGGTTAACTCTGGCATGGTTGGGATAGAAGCCTCCGGTTCGGACGCCATGCTGACCCACCGTATATGCCGCCCTAGTACTGCAAGGCTGGACCCACAGGCCACCCTCCCGGTCGCAAACAGACCCCCCAGGGGACTCACCACCCGACCAGGCTGTAGTGCTGCCGAGAACGCTGTCCGTGCTGTGCCGTCCCTCAGGAAGTGTGCTGCGAGCCTTTGGCGCCGCTATTCTAGTCACTAGAGGCCAAAAACGTTTCCAAGATGGCTGCGGACAAGCAGAAAAACAGCATGCGGGCTACAAGAAAATGGCCGCCGATACAATAGAACCATGTCACCGGTAAAATGGCGGCCATACACTTATTTTAAACATACAGTAACATACAACAGAACACAGTAAAGGCAGCCCCAGCACACATGGCACCATAAAGGGCAATACAAATAGCACCCCATAGCAGCACAGCCCCCCGGTAGTAACGGAGCCCCCCAGCTCACAGCCGCCACCCAGAAAACAGGGAAGGAGGGAGAGGAAGGGAGAGAGGAAAGCAGGGCGGACCCTCGATCGACCTCCCCAGGAATGCACCAGCCGAACCACCATGCCAAAGCAAGGGGATACTACTTACCCATCCTGCAACCACTGGCTGGAGGCATTCCAGACAGACCCAACGTCCGCAGCAGATACGGCATGGCTGTCGGCCCGGCACACTGTGACACAGCCATAGAGACCGGTCATATGTGTGCACTGTAGCATATAGCTCACTGGCCACCCCTGGAGCAACGGGGCATGTCGTGGACGACCCAGCGCGTAGCTAAAGGCTGGCACCAGCTCGATGTCCGAACGTCGGGGGACTACAAGGATCGCAGATCCAGCCTGTCACCCAGTCGGCAGTTGATTGTAGATCCCAGGATCCAAAAATGCAGGAGAAAAATAAATAAAACCTCCAGAGCACATGGGCCCAGAGGAGCCATGTCTTCTCCTTACGCTAGGCAGAAAAAAACTGGGGCTGCATGATGCAGAGAGTGGGATGTACCCGGGGGACCCGCCCCCTGGGAGGTGCTGTACTGAAAGAAGTGTTTTAACACTTGAAGTGCTGTTTTTTCTGCCTAGTCTCTCCTGAAAGGAAGGATATATAACCCTAAGGTCAATGCTGCTGTGTCCATCCATGAACGGAAGAGAAAAAGTTTTGTCTATAGTTCTACATTAAGCACGAACTTCTGCTAAATTTATGGAGGACTAAGAGGATATAACCATGCCAGTGGTGCAGCAGAAAACATATAGCACAGTGATGAAGGTATGTGATCCATGCAGTGAGCAAAGGAAGGATTGGGGACAGGAACAAATAAATCCATCTGTTTATTTTTCTCACCAGCAATTAACAGAAATAAGATTCCTTAATATGTACAACTGACACAAGCAAAGAATTGCAGGAGAGTCCTACAACCTACCTGACAGGTATAGATGACCATGTCAGTGTCTCTTGTGTATGTGCCATCCCTATCATACCGGCAGCAGTTTGGCTGCTTTATAGGGTCATGAGACCGATTTGTCTTGCGGCCCAGTCCACCTCATAAGACTGGTGCTACACTAAAAGTGTAGCACAAGCCGGCAGGGACTCTGTTCATGCTGCCCCCCTGCAAAGTGCTGCTCTAGGCCTGGGCCTTGTTGGCCTAGGCCAAGATATAGCGTTGGGACTGGTACTGGGGCAGTCACCCCATTCTCTGTGTATGTTGAGCCTCTTCTTAACAAGAACACTGTTGGCTGTGCAGCCAACAGTGTCAAAGCAACAGATAACTTATCCCCAGCTCCATCAAGCTGCCAGTCAGATCCCCTGGCTGACCGCTGAAAGTAAACAAAAGGGTGGGGATGCTGGCGAGTTACAGCACCAGATGGAGAAGAACCTTTGCAGGAAGTCACAGGAAAGGGGCTCTAGGGGTGGGTGCTTAGCAGCACGTTACATCCTTAACATGTTGCTAAGGGTGGAGTTAGCTTTTAGGTACTGCCAGTTTGCTTATCTGTGGACTGGCAGTAATATTTTTAAATACTTGATGCAGCCTCGGGGACAGATTCTAAAAGTATCAGTTAAAGAACTACCTGAATCTTTTCAACAGTTTCACAAACCTTTCTGACTTGCTCCAAAATTCAGGTAGTTCTACTGTCATTTTTAGAATCTGTCAAACTATCAAACTCCAAAAAACAAACTAGGTGCCGTTATAAAAGGGTCAGACCACTAAAATGTTATAGAATTTTCCCCTTGGTGCTTTGAGATCCAAGATGGGGTAGATGCCCTTCTGGGCTTGGCATCTTTAATAAATGCACATTTGCAAAAAAAAATATGCATGAAATTATTTAATTCTTGAAAAACAGTGCGACTGCGATCAGTGTATTGCGGGGACAATGCCAGGCTCCTGTAGACTCTTCCTCCAGGTCTAGGTTCATACTGAGGTATTGACTTTCAGTAAGAGAGCTGGAGATGTCTATGAGCATGGTGCTTAGTTCACCACACTGGTGTCCTGCTGAACTTCCATCTGCCACGAATGTTTGCACCTGGATGCATCTAACTGCGCCCAGGCTCTGATATCTGTCCCTTACCACAGGTATCCCCGCTTGGTGTGTGGATACATGGAGACAGTAATAGCTGCTTTCAGCTTCTCATTACTTTGTACACGCTGAGTTGTTGCCACTGTTCACATATACCTGTCATCCCAGCCTCAATCCACCGATTCTTGCAGCTGGAATCTGGTGTATGCAGGTAACTTCCCGTGTGAAGGAGGCCTAAGTGTTCTAGCCAGAGAAGACCTGCTTTCTCAAGCAGAGGTCATCCATCCAAACTTTATCTGTTTGGCATTTCAAAGACGAATGTCTTTTATAGGAGAGCCAAAGAACAGAAAACCATGTACTTAAGTCTATTCTTATACTTTACATGTTTGCCATGGTAGGACAAATCATTGTCTACTAATCTAGTCTTGACATTGGGCTTTCTTCACATGAGTCTGGACAGAGGCTTGAAGATGGCTACTTCATGTCAGTGGGTCAAATTTCAGACCTTTTCCCATTGGGAAACATTATTTGCTATGATCTTCAGCTCCATCTAGTGGCAATAATGCAGTATCTTCCTGATTCATTATACCCTAAAGTATAAGTTCACTTAAAGTGGAGTTCCATTAATTTCCGTGTTTACTAAAAGTCAGCAGCTAAAGAGAGTGTAGCTGCTGGCTTTTAATAAACAGGCACCCGCCTGTCCCACGGTCCGGCCACCCAAAGCCTCGCTTCTCTCTGCAGGCATTGCAAGTGTGGGCACCTGGCTGTGACAGCTTGCGGCTTCACTTCTGGGTGTGCACTGTGCGTTCTGAAGGGCTGGGCAATCTTCTGGGACCTGTCCCAGAAAATTGCAAGGAGAGGAGTGTGGAACTTCTGCTCAGTGCCATAAGCGAAAGAGGTACCACTTAACCCCCCCCATGTAATACAGTAGAAGGAATATATAAATATACTCATGAGATTCCCATAGACAGGCTCCTCTACTGGCTGTATGTATGGTCTAAAGAGGTGTTAGCTTACCACAGGGTTGGTTCCTTAATGGATTTGTTTTAGGGGGGGATTACACGCCTAATTATGTTCACTCATTGACCTGCAATATTTATTTGAGCAGAATTAAGTTCAGCCTGCTGGATTGGCCCTCCACAACAGTCCCAGTTTCTCATGTGGCCCCTTGGGTAAATGCATAGCCCATCCCTGAACTAGACACAAATAAAGAAAGCAGAATTTCGTATTCATACCATGATTTAATATGTTTAATTTTGAAACATTTTCATATTGATAACAATTCCCGATGATGTACAAAACAGGAAGAGTATGTCCCGCTAAGGGCAAGATACAAAACATATATACACACTTCTCAGGACAAAAACAACAAGCGTATTTATTCCCATTGACAAATGAAAAAACTATAGACAAAACATCTGAAAACTGGATATAAAATTAAATATCCATGGATATGTTTACTAATATACTCCAGTATTTAAAAAAAAAAAAAAAAAAAAAAAAAAAAAAGGGAAGATTCTGAACGCGAAAACACAATATTCTAAGGCTTTTACACAAATATACAAACATTTCACTCATCTTTAACATGATCTAATCGCGATTTTATATTTCGTTCCCAAAGTTTCTGGGTATCTGTAAATCCATGCTTTCCTTTGTTGAATGAATTTGGCCCTGCTGATGTCGGTGTTTCCCTAAAAAGAGTTTGTCAAATGAACACATGTTAAAGCAGGCTAGGCACTGGAGGACATTTCACAAATTATACTACAACTTCTTTTCCTATCTTAATGACATTCAATAAAAAGTCGTTCTCACGTGGAAAATCATTTTTTTTTTTTAAATAAGTTAGGAAGGCATTCAGAAATTGCTTGTATTCTATTGCTTATAGTCATATTCAGGTGTTTAAATACAGGAAAAATTCTTGACTGGTTAGATTTGATGTTTCATCTCCAAATACGGAAAGGTTTCTTCACAGTAAGAGCTGTGAAAATGTGGAACAGACTCCCTCCAGAGGTGGTTCTGGCCAGCTCAGTAGATTGCTTTAAGAAAGGCCTGGATTTTTTCCTAAATGTACAGAAAATAACTGAGTACTAAGATTTGTAGGTAAAGTTGATCCAGGGTAAATCCGATTGCCTCTCGGGGGATCAGGAGGGAATATTTTCCCCTGCTGTAGCAAATTGGTTCATGCTCTGCTGGGGTTTTTTGCCTTCCTCTGGATCAACTGTGGGTATGGAGTTGGGTGTATGGGATTGTACTGTGTTTTTTTATTTTGTTTGTTTATTTTTTGTGGTTGAACTGGATGGACTTGTGTCTTTTTTCAACCTGACTAACTATGTAACTATGTACTATGTTTGCTATGTCGATGAGGAAGCCAGTCTTAATAGTGTCCATCTTCTGTAAGCATGATATACAGTATTTCGTTTTTGCAAGTGACAAAAAATTGTGCCTGTCTTGTTGATGTAAAGAACCACACACACACACAATGAAAGTCAAGGAGTCCATTTTTACAGTGGAATGTTCCCTGACTGTCTATGCCAACACCTTCTAATATTGCAGTGTCACAACACTTCCAATATAGAAATCTGATCAGATGACGTTTAGGCCTGATTCACACCTAGGCATTTTTAGTGCTTTTTGCATTTTGAAGATTTGCACAAGAGAACGTGTTCCATAGGAACCCATGTTAAATGGACTGTAGTGTAAATCTGCAAAATGCACTAAAACTGCATTGGTGTGAATCCAGCCTTAGGCCCCTTTCACACTACCGCGACTTCAAAGATGCGGGATTTTTGCCACGATTTTTGGGAATGCCTGTGTTAACTTGTGTCAACAAGTCGGACCAAAGTAGTACAGGGAGTACTTTGAAGTAAAGATATGAATGATACTCATTGGGGAACGATTAGTGATGTGACTTTTCAAGTCGCACAAGTGTGAAAGGGGCCTTAAGCTGTTTTTGACCAAATTATTGCATTTGATTAATTACTTTCTGCCTTCCCACAGTATCATTAAGCCATCCAACCTGTTGTGGGTCAGGGGCGGTATGTGCGTGCTCCTTGCTAATCCACGCCGTCCCTGGCTACAGTGGGATTTTGT
Organism: Rana temporaria; assembly: GCF_905171775.1. Lineage (NCBI taxonomy): Eukaryota > Metazoa > Chordata > Amphibia > Anura > Ranidae > Rana > Rana temporaria. The sequence goes on along the minus strand of NC_053490.1, from coordinate 231,506,260 downwards.
CAACAGGTCCCGGCCAATCAATTTATGGCTGAGACTTGCTGATCATGTGTAGCCAATAACAGCAGAGTACTGTGTTTAAATACACAGGGTTCTGTACACAAGGAAAAAAAAAAAAAAAACAGGGAGGAAAAAAAACAGCAAGATCTTTTCGTAAAAGCAAAACACATTACACTTGTTAGGCACAGTTAACCCCTTGATGTTAATCTCTTCCTAGCTGTAGTAATCTTAGCATTAGTATGCAAGGATGCATACTAATTAGTGACTTCGGCTGAAGTCACATCCTGTCTTTTAAGAGTGGCAGGTAAATATGTCCTGCTGTCTTTTAATTAAGAGACAACCAATCAAATTGGTCAGCTATTCAAAAGAAACAATATATAATGTTGGGAATTTCTGGCTATCAGTTAGAGAAGAAACCCCCATGTATTCTCTGCATGAACATGTGAAGGCACAGATCTAGAAGGGATCAGAACATGTATTCTCTAAGATGAGACTTTGACACTACATTACTTTGTTGGATTCTTGTATCATCTGTGGACTTTGTATGTTATTGGAAGATCCATTAAATGCGTTCTCTGGAGAACCTGGTGTGAGTTGTTGCGGAACAACCTAATTTACTCTCTGACTTCAGTACATTGGATCTTATGGTTCTGTGTTGGACACTATACAAGATTACTACACTAGCTAGTGTCGTTAATACAGTGTACGGTATTATATCTGATCACTATTATGATCAGTCCTGGCATAGCACCAGAGCTGCATAAATTCCATTCCACACAGTTGTGCTCGCCCAGAGGCGATTCAGTTCGCATGTGTTGCGCTATATAAGTTTCTCAGTTACTCGTAAGTTTATATACCCTGGCAGAATTTATGATTTCTTGGCCATTTTTCAGAGAATATGAATGATAAAACATTTCTTTCACTGATGGTTAGTGTTTGACTGAAGCCATTTTATTATCAATCAACTGTGTTTACTCTTTTTAAATCATAATCACAACAGAAAATACCCACATGACCCTGATCAAAAGTTTACATACCCTGGTGATTTTGGCCTGATAATATGGACACAAGTTGACACAAAGGGGTTTGAAGGGCTATCAAAGGTAACCATCCTCACCTGTGATCTGTTTGCTTGTAATTAGTGTGTGTGTGTGTGTGTGTGTGTGTGTGTGTGTGTGTGTGTGTGTATATATATATAAAAGGTCAATGAGTTTCTGGACTCCTGACAGACCCTTGCATATTCTATCCAGTGCTGCACTGACATTTCTGGATTCTGAGTCATGGGGAATACAAAAGAATTGTCAAAGGATCTGACGGAAAAGGTAGTTGAACTGTATAAAACAGGAAAAATATATAAAAAAATATCCAAGGATTTGAGAATGCCAATCAGCAGTGTTCAAACTAACTCAGAAGAAATGAAAAATGAGGAGTCCTGTTAAAACCAAACCACGGTGAAGTAGACCAACTAAAATTTCAGCCACAACTGCCAGGAAAATTGTTCGGGATGCAAAGAAAAACTCACAAATAACTTCAGGTGAAATACAGGACTCCCTGAAAACGTGGCGTGGCTGTTTCAAGATGCACAATAAGGAAGCATTGGAGAAAAGATGAGATGCATGGTCGAGTTGCCAGAAGAAAGCCATTACTACACAAATGCCACAAAGTATCCCGTATACAATACGCCAAACAGCACAGAGACAAGCCTCAAACCTTCTGGCACAAAGTCATTTGGAGTGATGAGACCAAAATGTAGCTTTTTGGCCACAACCATAAATGCTACATTTGGAGAGGCGTCAACAAGGCATATGATGAAAGGTACACCATTCCTACTGTGAAACACGGAGGTGGATCGCTGATGTTTTGGGGATGTGTGAGCCACAAAGGCACAAGAAATTTGGTCAAAATTGATGGCAAGATGAATGCAGCATGTTATCAAAAAATACTGGAGGAACATTTGCATTCATCAGCCAGGAAGCTGCACATGGGACGTACTTGGACATTCCAACATGACAATGATCCAAAACACAAGGCCAAGTCAAACTGTCATTGGCCACAGCAGAATAAAATTAAGGTTCTGGAGCGGCCATCTCAGTCTCCTGACTTCAATATCATTGAGCCACTCTGGGGAGATTGCAAACGTACAGCTCATGCAAGACAGCCCAAGAATTTACAGGAACTGGAGGATTTTTGCCAAGAACAATGAGCAGCTTTACCATCTGAGAAGATAAAGAGCCTTACCCACAAAAGACTTCAAGCTGTCATTGATGTTAAAGGGGGTAATACACGGTATTAAGAACTGGGGTATATAAACTTTTGCTCAGGGTCATTTGGGTAGTTTCTGTTGTGATTATGATTTAAAAAGAGTAAACACAGTTGATTGATAATAAATGGCTTCAGCCAAACGCTAACCATGAGTGAAAGAAAAGTAAAATTTATGACGAATTGCATTTTTTTAATTGGATATGAAAAAAGAAAAATAGTTCGCTGGACAAATTGGGCCAGATCCTCAAAAGAGATACGGCGGAGTAACTGCTGTTACTCCGTCGTATCCCTGGTCCTAACTATGGAACTGATCCACAGACTCAGTTTCCCATAGTTAGGACGAAGATCCGACATGTGTAATTGAATTACACTGTCGGATCTTAAGGATGCAATTCTAGGCCGGCCGCTAGGTGGCGAGGCCATTGAGGCCGGCGTAGAATATGCAAATGACCAGTTACGGCGATCCACGAACGTCGTTTACGTCGAGTTCCGCCGCGTAAAACTAGGGCTAAGCCCTAGTTGTCCTAAGCCATGTTAAGTATGGCCGTCGTTCCCGCGTCGAATTTTAAATTCTACGTCGTTTGCGTAAGACGTCCGTGAATGGCGCTGGACGCCATTTACGTTAACGTCTAAGCAAATGACGTCGGAGCGACGTCAGTTAGCGCAATGCACGTCGGGTAATTTACCCGACGGAGCATGCGCAGTACGTCCGGCGCGGGAGCGCGCCTAATTTAAATGGGACTCGCCCATTTGAATAGGAACGCCTTGCGCCGGACGGATTTAAGTTACAGCGCCGCAAATTTCCAGGTAAGTGCTTTGTGGATCGGCACCTAACTTGGGAGATTTGCGGCAGTGTAACTTAACTCTGAAAAGTTAAGTTGCGCTCGGCGACTGTGGATCTGGCCCATTGAATGACCGCATAGTCCGTGCTGGCAAAAAAAATATGGAAAATAGTTAATTTTTTTCAAAATGTTGGCTTTTCGGTTATACAATACAAAATAAAAAAAACCCTATGGTGATCAAATAGCATTACAAGAAAGCTGTATTTGTGTGAAAAAAAAATTGTGAACAGTGTTGCATGACCTCGCAGTTGTTAAAGACGAGCTCCAGGCTCCCCCTTCCCCCAAATCAAAAGTCAGCAGCTACAAATACTGTAGCTACTGACTTTTAATATAAGGACACTTACCTGTCCAGGGATGTCCTCACCGAGCCGATTCTTTAATGGGCTTTGGGTGCAGGGGCCGGCATCTCCAGTAAGGGAAACAGGAAGTTAAGCCTTGCAGCTTCATAGCTGATTTTCTACTGCCCATGCACGAGTCGTACCATGCCTTGTGAATGGTTCCATGGTCTTCTGGGAACAGTGATTTGTCCCAGAAGACTGCAAAGGAAGGAGGGGGACCGAACTTCCGTCTCACATTACGACGATGCAAGACGGAAGTGGGAGTGTGGAACCTGTCAAAACCAGGTATCAGCTCCCTCCTTCCCACCAAATGTGGCAGTGGAGGGAGGGGTGAGTCAGGAGAGGTGCAAACAAGCGGAACTACCTCTTTTGGAGCTCCGCTTTAATGTAGAACAATACTAAATAGAAAAAAAAAATGTTCTGGTCATTATGGTGGTAAAACATTCCGGGGGTCAAGTAGTTAAAAAAAAAAAAAAGTCCATCAGGCTAGTTTAGAAGACACTGCTAAGCTAACAACTGTCAGTACAAAATGGTACTGTAAATGTCATCAGCGGTTAATGTTACCTTCCAATATTTTTCATCCGCATCTTTGCCTCTGGTGGCATCTCTTCAGGCTCACTCTGAAATTCAAAAAAAAAAAAAAAAAATTTAAAACAGCACCAGCCCAGGCAAACCTTTCCAAAATGTACAAGCCAGAAACAAAACTTTACAGCGAACAATATTTTAAACAGACAAATCCAAGAGTCATATAAATGTTTTTAGAAAACTTGTGTGCTGTAATCACATCAACATCATTTAGTATCTCATGAGGAACATAACATGTCAATGAAGGGCCCCAGTAGATTATTAAATCCAGACAATGCTCCCCTCTATCGCCTACACATCATCAGCACCATTGCAACGCTTCTCTCATCAAGACCAAACAAGGAAAATTGTTTATATTCAAACCAGCCCCCTAAGCCCTTTCAATTTGTATGCAATCAGGCAGGCCCTTGTACTACACAGTTGAAGTTAAATCTAAAGGATATTAAATAAAAAATAAAAAAAATTGTATGGCCAGCCTTAGGGTGCTTTCACACCGAGGCGTCGGCGGTAAAGCACCACTATTTTTAGCGGCGCTTTACTGTAGTTTTTGCTGAGGTTTTTGGGCACTTTTAATCCCTGCTACCAGGCGCCTTTAACCCCCACTAGTGGCCGAAAAAGGGTTAAAACCACCCGCAAAGTATGGATGCAGCGGCACTTTGCTGCCGGTGCTGCCCATTCATTTCAGAGGGCAGGGGCGCTTTAGGAGCAGTGGAGGAGCGGTGTATACACTGCTCCTTCACCGCTCCAAAGATGCTGCTTTTCTTTTTTTACACCCTTCCAGCGCATCGCCTGAGTGTGAAAGCACTCAGGCTTTCACACAGACTGCAGGGGAGCCGCTTTCCAGGCGCTATTTTTTGCCCAAAAGCACCTGAAAAACACCTCAGTGTGAAAGGGGTCTTAGACATGCACTAATGCTGCCAGCATTTAAGACCCCTTTCACACTGGATGCGTTTTTCAGATGCTTTAGCGCTAAAAATAGCACCTGTAAAGCACCTGAAAAAAGCCTCAGATGCAATCCCAGTGTGAAAGCCCGAGAGCTTTCACACTGGGGTGCTGTGTTGGCAGGGTGTCAAAAAAAGTACTGCCAGCAGCTTCTTTGCAGTGCCGAACCGCTGGCACTTTTAACCCTTTTCCGCCCGCTAGCTTCCGATAAATGCGCCCCGCTATTGGCAGAAAAGCGTCGGAAAAAACAACGGTAAAGCACCGCTAAAAATTAGCAACGTTTAACCACAGACGCCCGGGTGCTTTCAGTGTGAAAGAACTCTTAAGGAGTGCTGGATTATGATTTCTGTAGCAACACCCATGTAAAGGCAGCGTAAAGCAAATCCTGAAGAAAGCACTATTAAATAAATGAGAAAAAAAAAAAAAAAAAAACCTTTAGTATTGAAATGAGAAAAGCAACTATGATCCAAGCCAGGACAGAGGAGCCAAGAACCCTTTGCCTGTAGTGTGGAATATTGCCCACATGGGAGAAGCAAGCACACCTTCTTAGTTCCAAGACTCCTAGGAGCATGACTTATACTTGCTAGGTAGGCCTTCTTGTCCCAAGATTAATGATAGAATCAAATGGGTATTATATACATGGGTTCGATTTATTGAAGGAGCCCACTTAGAAAAGAGAAAGTGGTTTCTGAAAAGTACGTTTGCGAAGAAGGTAAACCTGTGTTAATTCCAAATACAATCATGTGCAAGGGAATATAAACATTTTTCTATCAGGTGAAAGGTTGTGAACTGGAAGTAAAAAGCACTTCATCTTATTTACTACGTAAACTTTCACTTTGCTAAGTGAACAGCAACTATTCCTTTAATAATTAATCACCCCCATACTGTTCATTAAATATTAAAAGTAAAATGTCAGATGGATTTACTTACATCATCTTCATTAAATACTGCTGCTACAGAGATCTTTTTTGGAACAGCGGCAGGAGTTACTTCCTTGGGCTTCTAAAAACGAAAGAAAATTATATTTTCATATTATTATACAGGTTTATATTAAAAAGAAAACTGCAAAAAGGAATCAGCGGTAATGACTGCTATAAAAAGACTGTACTGCATCGAATAGCATTTATACTCAGAATATTTACTTTATATGGGGGCTAAACCGATTTAAAATAATTTTCTGTCAAATACAAATCAATATAAAAAAATTTAAAAAAAATGTATTTTTTTATCAAGCAGACTTTTCCAAAAACTTATGTAAATGGCCCTCCCTAAAAAAAAAAAAATGGGTAAATGCCATTTGTACATGGCAGGCCATTACGGCAATGCCACGCCCACTTGCTGTTTCATCTTCCCATCCCTATGTCACTTCAGGAATCAGCAGCAAAGGTAGGAGACGAGGATTGCCAAAGGGGTAAATAGAATACCTCTTCTATTGCAGTGAACAGTCATTGGATTTTATGGACAACTGACAGGGTCACTTTAAAGGAGAAGTTCACCTCTTTAAAAAATAAATGCACATCTTTTAGCAGGTAAAAAGAATTGTGCATTCATAATTTTTTTATTGGGAGCCTAGAAAGCATTGCACTAGGGCTGCAACTAACGATTATTTTCATAATCGATTAGTTGGCCGATTAGTGTTTCGATTAATCGGATAATAGCCTTAAAAAATAAAAATAAAAATAGAATTTTTTAAAAAAATTGGGACAATTTGTTGTTGGGCAGATTACAAAACACAAAATTGCCACAAAAACACATTGCAGCTTCTCCATTGAAGTATATCGAACCAAAAAAAAAAAAAACGTTTTGCGTTAAAAAGTCCTTGCCCTTTCCAAATACGCAGCAGCTGAAAAAAAAAATCATGGATGTGAACGTGTCCCATAGGAAAACATGTAAGTGAACTGTAGTGTTTTTCTGCAGAAAGCACCAAAAGACAGAGGTGTGACCCCAGGCCTGAGATGTTTAGTAACATAATGGGGGTTAAAAAAACTAAAATTAATACAAAAAGAGAAAATAATCGCTACTGTAAGGGGTTAATTTTTTACTGTGGGACAGTGAAAGTAATATTTACAGTAGAGATTTGCTTTTTTGTACTATAAAAGGACTATTTTTTTTATTTTTTTAACCCCATTATGTTACTGGCCAATTAATCGATTATGAAAATTGTAAACGATTAATTTCATAATCGATTAGTTGTTTCGGCCCTACATTGCACCTATCATCAGCAGATCGTGGGAACAATGCAGGGCTCTTTCATAGGTACATAGTCAGGTTGAAAAAAGACACAAGTCCATCCAGTTCAACCACAAAAAAAAATAAACAAACAAAATAAAAAACACAGTACAATCCCATACACCCAACTCCATACCCACAGTTGATTCAGAGGAAGGCAAAAAACCCCAGCAGAGCATGATCCAATTTGCTACAGCAGGGGGAAAAATTCCTTCCTGATCCCCCGAGAGGCAATCGGATTTACCCTGGATCAACTTTCAGACTCTGGGTGTAAGCTGTCTGGCTGTGTAAGGCCAAGCAGTTACAAACAAACAGACAGGAAGCATTAATGAACTACCACAGAGCACTCAACAGCACCATGGTAGTTCATTGAGAAATACAAGCCGACAGCTGCAAAGGCTGCCGGACCTTGTAGTGTTTTACCCACAGAGCACTGTGAATGAATGATGTGGGCAGGGCCCCGCAAAGCCACGTTCTTTGCAGATTGTGACAGAGCGTGGGGGTGGGGGGCTCCCTGTCAGTACATATCCTTTAAAGCTCAATAAAAGGTTCTCCCTTGCACTGGGGCGAAAATTTCAAGGGTTAACTGCTCATTTATGTCTAGGGGACTTGGTAAAGAACTTTTACATGACTGTTACTCAGTCACTTGCTGTTGAGTGCTAAACACCCCCCCCCCCCCATGCTTTGGCAATCTAAGGTCCTCTGATGTCATCACAGATGCAGAGGCCATAGTCTTGCATTGAACATGACCACATAGGGACAATCCATTAATTAATGTGTACCTGCACTCATGGAATATACTGTATCATCACTCAAATGAAAGACAGCTGAAGGCAAAACTTATTTTAGCAAGTCAAGATTTTCATAACAGATCTTCCTATATTTAGGGGATCCCATGCAGTGTTAATTTTGTTGACGAAAATATTTTCGCCAACGAAATTCACACTGATACTGGAGATTTTTAGTTGCCTAAAATAAGACTAAAACTGCATTTTAGTCAAAAGACTATGACATAAAAAATAACACTGCTCCCATGGAATTCTAGAACATGTGTTATTCGATTACCTACACATTGCTGTGAGGCACATGTAGCACACAACTGGTGTTGCAGCTTTGTGCTGGGAGCGAGCTTACTCAATGCCACTTGCGCTGTGATCGTGCTGTCACCGACAGCTCCCAGTCATGGTTAGTAGGGATCTCGATCGTGTGATCACAGTGACAGCCAATCACAGTAACACAAGAGGCCCCTGGTGTTTAGATTTTGTTAATGGGCTGGCTCCTGTTGGTAATAGGGAGTTATTTATTTATTGACACTTCAACAGTTAATAAAAGAAAAATATATATAAAAAAAGAAAAAAAAATCAGAACAGTTGAAGGGAAAGAAGGAGTTAATAAAAGCTGACTGACCTAAACTATGGATTAAAAATGGTTAAATAGTGGCAAATTGTATTTATTTTTACTTTGCCAGCTTGCTTTGACATAATTTCTAGATGAAAGCTTATCCCTTTGATCTGCAGATGACTGAAGCAGTAGATACAAAGGTAACAATGTTACTTTGAATCTCTTGGATAAACATTGTATCAGACGGCCTTGTTGAAGACACTGTTTGTACACTGCAACCCCTGGTCATTGGGTGTGTATAGCGTGCCCAGTTTCCCAAACTAGTTATTTGGTCTGTATTGTGATTGGTTCTCTGGCAAAAATGCAAAAATCCTGTCAGGGTTGATCAACAAGGCAAGGTTAAAATCAAACAAGAGCTCTCCAAGTCACTTGCATTGTAGATCTCTGCTTTGTGATTTGTATTCAGTTTAATGGTTTGGAATGGTCATATTGTATGATTATGGCTACATTATGACACATATGGTAACTGAAGGTTTACAATTACAAAGTAAGGGCTGAGAGACTTCAGACAATGCTCCATGAATAGGTTTCTTTTGTAGTGGGGTTATTGCATTGCAAGACTTTTTTTTTTAATACATTTTCTGCATTGCAATTAACATTTAAAACTAGCATTGATGTACTTAAATAGAACAATAGTTAATAATGATAGACATATTTCCAACAGCAGTCTGTTTATGACATAACATAACACTATTGATTGTGATGGAGCAATGTTTCATATCCTACTTACAGGAACACCAAGCTTAATCGATATGTATGGCGACTTTTTTCCAATCTGACCTCCTACGGCAAATCCAACCTTGGAGACTTTAGGTGGGCAGGGTTGCGTGCTGGACTCCTCAGAAGATGTATCTGCGGACCTTTTTTCTGCACTTCGGCTCGAGCTTTCCCCTCCATTGCTGGAAGAAACAGTCTTAGTTTTCACTTCATTTTCTGCCTCTTCTTCTGGTCCTGGTGAAGTTGAAACAACTTACCAAGATGAGCATTTGGTTACTGGGCTGAATGATGGGAACAGCAACCACAAAAGATACCAAAATGCACCTTAGTATTTGTGTAGGCAAGAAACCCACACCAACATATTTACAGGGTAAAAAGAAAAAACTTTATCAAGACAGTAGTGTATATAGAAATGAAATTCTAACTGCAATCTAATAATACTGCATCTATAAAAGTAGAATTATATACCCACAGGCTGGCTCATTCACTCCATGCTTTTCTAGATAGGTGTAGTTGTGAATACATTCATTCAAACAGAAAAGACTGTATTTAACCTGCAATTCATGCATCTCAATACAGAACCAGATCTAGGAAGGGGGTGGGGTGGGCTGTGCCCCCCTCCAAATTTTTGTTGTGCCCCCCAGGTCTCAGAGTGCAATAATCTATTAGCTGGTTTGATGAGGACAATTAATTTAAGAGGGCACTCTGATGGAAACAGTTAAAGTGGAGGTTCACCCTATAAAAAAATTCTAACACTACATCCAGCACCGTGCTGCATATAAAATGACACTGACCTTTATTTATTTTTTGGCGTAGATATCGTTTAGCCGTGGAACTCACCGCGGCTTCCGGGTAGGGAATCCCGTCGGAGTGGGCGTTCCTATTGACATGCCAATCAATTGGCATGCTAAACGACGGCGCACACAGCTCGTCACGACTTCCCGAAGGAAGCTCGGGTTGGCTCGGCTCTATTCGGTGCCTGCGCATCGGCGCCGAATAGAGCCGAGCCGACCTGAGCTTCTTTCGGGAAGTCGTGACGCGCTGTGTGCTCTGTCGTTTAGCATGCCAATTGATTGGCATGTCAATAGGAACGCCCACTCCCGCGGGATTCCCTACCCGGAAGCCGTGGTGAATTCCACGGCTAAACGATATCTACGCCAAAAAAATAAATAAAGGTCAGTGTCATTTTATATGCAGCACTGTGCTGGATGTAGTGTTAGAAATTTTTTATAGGGTGAACCTCCACTTTAATGTAAGGTAAACTCTTAAGGGAAGAGTTCATGCAAGGGAGCAATCTGATGGGGATAGTTGATTTAGGGGGCACTCTGATGGGGACAGTTGATTTAGGGGGCACGTGATGCAAGGGGGCACTCTGATGGGGACAGTTGATTTAGGGGGGCACTCTGATGGGGACAGTTGATTTAGGGGGCACATGATGCAAGGGGGCACTCTGATGGAGACCATGGTGTAAAAGGAGACTCTGATGATGACCCTGCAGTAGGATCGGTTCGATTCCGATCATGTGTAGCCCCATCTGAGTGTTTTCATTGGATATTCCGAGGAATTCCGTTGGAGTTTAGATATAAAACATGTTCTATTTTACAGAAGTTCCTGAGGGAACAAAGAAAGTGTTCTAACGAGGGTTACATCTTTTCATGATAATGCCAAAATGCATGGTTAAAACACATTAAAGGAGTTGTAAAGACAGGTTTTTTTTTTTTTATCTTAATGCATTCTATGCATTAAGAAAAAAACACACCTTCTGTGTGTAGCAGCCCCCCAGCAACCCCTTATTACCTACCTTAGCTCCTTTTTCCAGAAATGTCCAGGATCCCCCAGCCATTGCTGGACACTCCTTCTGATTGGTTGAAAGAGCAGTGGTGCCATTGGCTCCCGTGGCTGTTAGTCAGCCAATCAGGGTAGTGAGGGGGAGGGGCTCCATGTCTGAATGGATACACAGAGCTCTGACTTGACTTGGGTAAGCCGTCATCTACCTCACAGAGTTCTGTGAATGAATGACTTAAGTCCCATTGGCCACTGTGGCAGAGGGCTTGTAGTGTCCGCATGGACCTGGACTTGGCATCGCACCTACAATCCAGTGATGACGGGTGCAATGCTTTGTAGGCTGTGGTGTAAAAAAAAAAAAAAAGATAAATACACATTTTTTTATCTGCAAAAAGATGTGCATTTATTATTTTTTTGTATAAATGGTGAACTTCTCCTATAACCACCTCCAAACCAGGTCTTACAGGCACTTTTTGTTTATATGTATCAATCAGTATTTTGTTGCTAGAACATTAGTTCGAACCCCCAAACATTATATATTTTTTAAAGTAAAGGCCCAAGAGAATAAAATGATGGGGGTTCCAATTCTTTATGTCACATGTTTTTTGCACAGTGGATTTTCAAATGTCATTTTTGGGCGAAAAAAATTATATTTTTTTAATTCTAATGCAATAAAACACAATACATACTCAATTTTGTTGTAAAATATAAAAGATTATGGTACAATGTTACAAATATGATACGCTTTAAAATTGCACATGCCCGTACAATGGCGACAAACGTCATACATTTTACTATCCATAGGAGATGTTTAGATCTTTTCAGGTTACCACTTTAGATCTATAGGGGAGGCCTAGTGCTAGAATTACTGCCCATGATCAGATGTTCGCAGCTAAACTTCATGTGTGGTACGATTGCTGTTAGTGTGCAATCGGTACTGATGCGTGTGTTCTCTGAGTGCGAGCATTTTCATTGTTTTACCATCACAGGGAATGTAAACAGCCTTGTCACAGCAATAGGTATGAGACAGGTACTCTTTAGGGAGAGATGTGGGGTCGGAAGAGCCTGAGAAAGCCGTGGAAAGCAGCGGGGCGGGAAGGGTCTAGTAAGCCACCCCCATTGCTATTACAAGAGAGCCGACTGCCAGCTCTAAAAAAAATAAAAAGTACCAGGGTGATGCCTGCATCTGCAGATATCATTCTGGCATAACCACCCAAAGTCCGGAAGTGGTTAATCAGCTGATACACTTGCAGTACACTGAGGAAAGTGGTAGGGTCTGCATCCCGTTAAAATTGGCAAGATCCCAACGCCGCGCAAAAAAAGTTTCCCCATGCAGTGGAGATGGGCCCGCACTGCTGGCTTTTGTCTAGGGGAATGGAAAAAAAAAACACACTCACCCGATCTTCTGCTCCACCAGCAAACGGTGCTCCCCTACGATCCAGCGGTGGACTGTTACCGACACCCTCACGTCCAGAGCAGGTTTATGGGCATGATGACGTCAGGAACAGGACACCACACAAGAGCATTGACAGCGGGGGGGCAGGAGCCTCAGGCATCGGTCTTGGTGAGAGGATTAAGCGTATCTTCTTTCTCCAATCCCCTAGACAAAAATGAGCAGCTGACCTGTGTAGTGCGGGGTACAGCCCCACTGCATTGGAAATTGTTTTTCTGTGCCCGGAGTTCAGCTTTAAAGTGTTACTAAACTCAAAACAGTAAAATCAGTCTGTATATGCAGTAAAGCATGCCTATTATGCTCACTGTGGAACCTAATGGGTTAATCCTCTGCATTGTGTAATAAGGTTGTTTGATCCTGTCTTCTCTGATCCTCCCCTTTTTCCACAGTCCCTAAACCCTCTCCTCATAGAATAGAGTCTTTAGCGTCACTCTGCACATGCTCAGTTTGGTGTGTATTGCTAGAGAGTTTAATTATTTATTTATTTATTTTGGAGGGTGCATGCGATTGTGATCAGCACAAGGCCAATCAGCACTGTCCAGACAGAGGGTCAGGTGTCACGCAGCCTAAAGGGGTTGTAATGGTTCATGTTTTTTCACCCTAATGCATCCTATGCATTAGGGTGAAAAAACTTCTGGTAGTGACTGGCCCCCTAGCCCCCCCCCCCCCCCCGTTTTACTTACCTGGGCCCGTATTTCCCTCTATGGAGACACGCTCTACCTCTCTGCACGGGGTCCCTACTGATTGGATAGATAGCAGCGGAAGCCAATGGCTGCGCTGCTGCTGCTGTCAATCAAATCCAATGACGTGGACACAGGGGGGCGGGGGCCGAGTCCAGCATTCGTGTCTATGGACACAAATTCTGGACTCGGGAGCAGGCCTGCATGGTAACCCCCAGGGAGTTATCTGATGTAAGGAGGAGCCGCCGAGGGACTGGGGCCACTGTGCAAAACAAGCCACACAGTGGGCGGTAAGTATGACATGTTTGTTATTTATGAAACAAACAAAAAGAAAAAGGTTTACAATCGCTTCAAAGGGGTTGTAAAGGTTCCTGTTTTTTCACCTTACTGCATCCTACTTACCTGAGCCCTGGAAAGTCTTGTGTTGTGAACGCGCTTGATCTTTGCCCAGGCTTCTCGGCTCTTCATTGGATAGATTGATAGCAGTGCAGCCATTTGCTTGCGCTGCCGTCAATCAAATCCAATGACGCAGGCTCCGGGTGGGCGGGACCGAGTTATACATTTGGCGGCTATGTACGCAGAGTGTATCACACGGGAGCTCGCACGCAAGGTAACCCCCTCGGCAGAGAGCTTCCCAGAGAGGGTTAGCTATTGCGGGTGGCGGAGACAGCCGCTGTGGGACCCCAGAACCGGAGGATTGGGGCCACTCTGTGCAAAACTAACTGCCCAGTGGAGGCAAGTAGGACATGTTTGTTATTTTTATTTTAAGTAAAAAGTTTACAACCACTTTAAGCTTGGTACACACAATGAGATTATCAGACGAATTATTGTCCATTTTTTTTTTGCATGCTAATCTCAGTTTACTAAAGTCACGAAAATTTGCGTACGATAGAATAAAAATTCGGAATGTCATGTGTTGTAATGCATTTTCGAACGTCAGTGGTACTGATTAAATGAAAAATCGTACGATCTTACGAAAAATATTTCCGTGCATGTCCGATCAAATAATAAACGGGATGAACTGTCCTGATTGGCTCCTTGAAATCTCTGTACCACTGATCTGATTATCGTACCATTCGAAAGCAGTATTTTTCGTCCGATTTTTCGATCGTGTGTACTGGGCATGAGTCAGGGTAGAATGAAAACTCCTCCTACAAGCTTTAACCAGACACTCATAGAAGTCACAAGACTCATCTACTGCTGATGAGAAAAAGGTAATTTATTGGTTTATATTTACTAAAATGATTGCATTTCCATGTTCTGTGTACTGTTGGAGACCAGATATAGTGAATGCAGGTTCCTGGGTTTAGGAACACTTTAAACCTTTGGTAATATCTAACCAAAACTGAAAATGTTGTTCCCAAAATCTGAACTATTATATATATATATATATATATATAAAACAATAAATTGTAATATAGCTTGTGTAGCAATTGTATAGGCTATATTTTTTTCCCCTTTAACTGAACAAGCTAAAAGCGGATTGGTTGCCATGCACAGCTGCTCCAGTCTTAGTAAATCCCCCCCAGAGTCCCTGGGCTCCTCCATTCCAATGAGGGAGGCAATGCTAGGATTAGAAATGGTGACATGTGGCATACACTGTGATTGCATGCAGGGCAGCAGAGGCCCAGGACACCCAATCACATCTCATTGTATCCGTGCGATAGGGAAAGGAACACATCTGCTCATCCCCTGGCCTTACCAATACAAAGATCTCCATAGACCAAGAGGCAGCAGCAGCTATACGTGCCATTCCACGTATAATGAGCCGCATTTGCATTGGACAAAACACTGCAGCTGCAACCATTGGTATTCCTATACAACACAAGGCAATGTCTAGTCACACCCCACGCAGCACTACACACATCGAGCGCCGTCTGTGTGCACATTACTAACGAGCCCAACAGGCTCTGTATATCAAATCACACACGATTCATATCACCTCCATGGTTCCCCTTCTTATCCGCCATCTTCTGGGCAGCCATGACGTCACTGCTCCTAAACGACCAGCCCCCCGCCCTCCCAAGTATCATAGAAAAACGTCCTCCTAGTACAGACGTTCCACCGCCTGTACTCACAAAATATGCAGCTCTATTGTCAGGTCGGAGAGCTTCCGGTTTTGATAAAATATAGCTAGCTTAGTATTTGTATAGGGATTTAGGAAGTGTGAAACGATAGCTATGCACAGTTCTGTATATAGTGGTTATGTGCATGTAGTAGAAGAGCTAGGACTAAGAATATATTAAAGTATTTATATATATATATATATATATATATATATATATATATATATATGTTTATATATACATTTATGTATTTTTGGGGTTATGTTGTATAAACACACTCTCTCTCTCTCTCTCTCTATATATATATATATATATATATACATACATACATACATACATACAGTAAAACCTTTGATTGCGAGCATAATTCATTCCGGAAGCATGCTTGTAATCCAAAACACTTGTATATCAAAGCAATTTCTCTTTTGTCCATGGACGGACACAGCTTCCTTATACTCTTGACTGTAGGCACCTCTTCTGATAGGGTTATGTTCCATCTATCAGGAGAGGTGCCTACAGTAGGGTGACCAGACATCCCCAGTTTCAGGGGACAGTCCCCTGATTGAGGACACTGTCCCCGGACCAAGTCTGTCCCTAGTTTTGTCCCCAGTTCGGATTTAATAGGGGACAGGGGCAATTTCAAAGGCAGTCAGTGCAGAATTAAAATAAACAAATTAGAATTACACACCCCTGCTCCGCCATGCCTACTAGCATAGTAGGGGGGGTTGTATTTATCCCATTGTCTGTGTCCCCTTCTGATGATCATGTGCTGGTCGGAGCGGAAGGGAATATTTCTTCAGTTTCGGGCACATGCCCATTCAGCTCCGCTCGCATGATCTTCTGCCTTGGCTCAAATCCTGGCCAGCCACCTGCCTATCTCCTTGCCTTCCCTGGCGGAGTGATATTCCTCTGCTCCCCATTCAGTAGTAGCCGGGGGCCCGAAGAGTAAGACTTGAGAGGCTGTGAGGCAGGCGGCAATGGCCAGAGAGTCGCTGATTGCCGCCATTACTAGTTAAGAAAAAATATGTCCCCGGATTTCATTTTAAAAATCTGGTCACCTTAGCCTACAGTCAAGAGTATAAGGAAGCTGTGTCCGTCCATGGACTTCAGAAAAAAAGATTTTACGGTGAGTACAAAAATCCTATTTTTTCCCATAAGAAATAATGGAAACTCAGATGATTCGTTCCACAACCATCTATTCATAAATCCTTCAGTTTATAGTCTATAGAAAAAGATTATAGCAATGTGAAAGGTTGTGTAAAAAAAACAGTGTGTGTAGTGTGCATTTTAGCAAATAATAAAGGTAATAATAAAAAAATACACTTACATGCTCCGTGCAGCAGTTTTGAACAGAGCAGCCCTGATCCTTTACTTATTCTCTAGTCCCCCACTGGTGCACCTGGCTCCTGCTCCTGCTTACTGGATGTGATTAACACCCAATGGCTCCCGCTGCTGTCTTAGCCAGCGAGGAGGGAGAAACCCAGCAGAGCTGAGGCTCCTGTGCACAGCGCTGGTAAGTATTGGGGGGGGGGGGGGGGTTGGTGCTGCACAGAGACGTTTTTTTACCTTCATACATAGAATGCAAGGTAAAAAAAAAACTTGAGCCTTTAGAAGCACTTTAACCACACTGACCTATAGCAGATTTACTGTTACAGGGTGCCTGTTCTGTGCAGAATCACTTATATATGTGATTCTGCACTTCCGGGTAAGGTGCACATGCCACTTCTGCTGTGATTGGTCACAGCAGAAGCCGGCCAGCGGGGGCCAGCCAATGGATGTCCGCCGGCACCGCTGATCTCTGAAGAAACACACTGGATGAAGCTCTGCTCTATCCTGTCAGCAGGGATGTGCTGGATTTTGTTTCTTTGTAAAGCAGGGAATAAAATTCAGCACATCTCTTAGTAAAAGCAGCACACTGCAAAATACATATTGGCCTAAATTTATTAAGAAATTCTTTTTTTTCTATTTTTTTTTTATTGGATATGTTTAATAGCAGAAAGTGAAAATATTGTTGTTTTTTTTTTCAAAATACCACCAAAAGAAAGCTCTATTTGTGGTAAAAAAAATAAAATCACATTAATTTCATTTATGTACAGCAATTGTCAGTTAAAATAATGCAGTGCTGTATAGGAAGAAATGGCCTGGTAATGAAGGGGAGTAAATCATCCCGAGGTCAAGTGGTTAATACATAAAGTTATTTTTTTCGTTTAATTATTCTTGTATATCTAGATGCAGTGCTAACTATAAATAATCAGCTATATGGACAGAAAAAAAAAGACTTAATATACTGTTTTGCAGATTTTTTTGTAATATATATAAATAGGACTGTAGCATATATGTTTAAGGTAAAAAAAACTTCTGCCTTTTAGAATCACTTTAACCACTTTAGTACCAGACCATTTGGCTGCCAAATGACCAGGCCACTTTTTGCGATTCGGCACTGCGTCGCTTTAACTGACAATTGCGCGGTCGTGCGATGTGGCTCCCAAACAAAATTGATGTTCTTTTTTTCCCACAAATAGAGCTTTATTTTGGTGGTATTTGATCACCTCTGCATTTTTTTTTTGCGTTATAAATAAAAATAGAGAGACAATTTTGAAAAAAAAGCTATATTTTTTTACTTTTTGCTATAATAAATATCCCCAAACAATCTATAAAAAAAATATTTTTTTTTCCGTTAAGGCCGATATGTATTCTTCTACATATTTTTGGTAAAAAAAAATATCACAATAAGCGTTTATTGATTGGTTTGCACAAAAGTTATAGCATCTACAAAATAGGGGATAGTTTTATGGCATTTTTATTAATATTTTTTTTTTACTAGTAATGGCGGCGATCAGCGATTTTTATCGTGACTGCGACATTATGGTGGACACATTGGCCACTTTTGGCGTTATTTTGGGTCCAGTCACATTTATACAGCAATCAGTGCTATAAAAATGCATTGATTACTGTGTAAATGTGACTGGCACCTAAGGGGTTTACCAGTAGAGGGTGCTGAAGGGGTTAAGTATGTCCTAGGGAGCGATTCTAACTGTCTGGGGGATGGGCTACCAGTGACACAACACTGATCACTGCTCCCGATGAGAGGGAGCAGACGATTAGTGTCCTGTCACTAGGCAGAAAGGGGAGCTGCTGTGTTTACACTGGCATCTCCCCGTTCTTCAGCTCTGTGACACGATTGCGGTCACCCGGCGGACATCCATCGAGTCACGGCAGGTAACATATATATACGTTACTTTGCCCAGCCGTGAGCCGGTCCTTAAGTGGTTAAATCACTTCCTTCTCCTGCCCAGGACTACATGTCCAATGAAACAATGCTCCTCACACATTCACATTCCCAAGTTCTCAAGCACTTACTGACATGTATGGATGGTGTACAGAGCTGTATGTGTGCTGCACTGTGTATACTGACATGTATACAACAGTGCTCACGGACGGGCTCTTGTGGACAGAGCAGAAGCAGCAGTTCAGGGTTAAACACAGTATAGTCAGGAGAACAAACCAAGGTCAGGGCAACTAGCAGACAAGGATGGTCAGGAAGACACGCCAAGGTCGGGGTCATTAGCAGACAGGAATGGTCAGAAGGACATGCCAAGGTCAGTACACAGAAGTCATGGGTAGGCTACCCATGATTAAGTCACGTGGCGTGTGACGTAATGCGTATGGGGAGGAGCCGAGGGACACAATCGACGGTGACGGACATCGCATGAGAAGATCGCTACACTGAGCGAGGCTGGATGCTTGTTTTTGTCCAGGGATTTGTGAGTATGATTGTATTGCTGTAGTACCATCCCTCTATTTGGCACGACATATTGCGCTATGAGCTTTTGTTTTTGTCTTTTCTTTATGAGCCGTTGTCTCTGGATGAGGAAGTGTCATACATAGGCGGTGGGGTGAAGCATTGTGGAAGGAAGATCGTACCATAGG
The DNA here is from genome assembly GCF_905171775.1 of Rana temporaria. NCBI lineage: Eukaryota > Metazoa > Chordata > Amphibia > Anura > Ranidae > Rana > Rana temporaria. Next base: position 231,487,033 of record NC_053490.1, on the reverse strand, counting down.
AGACCATCATTACTGACATGGTTCAGATGTATGGACTATGAATTGCATATAGTTGTTTTTTTATCACTTATTGGCACGTGGTTTATGCACTTTTTGTCACAGCTTATTCACTCAGCTTTTTTTAGCACTCATATATTCAGGTTGTATGGTTACAGCCATTGTAATATTTATATATCTTTTCACTGTACAGCATTAAGGGTTGATTTTAGCGCATTATTACATTATATCACATTCTTATTAGTACAGCACACTATTTATGTATGCAGCTTTTATTATTTGGTTATCTTTGTTGTTTTTTCCTTTGAATTTACCACATTAACGCTGTAGTATTACCCTTTCACAAACTCCATTGGTGACCTTTGTTGTCCAATACTGGACCTTTTCCGGTTGTCAGGAAATGGGGTAATTTCCTCCAAAATATGCTGATTATGTACTGATCCTAATCCACCATGATACTCATCTCCCTGATGAAGATTCGTATCGAAAATTGAAATGCGTTGGGGCTTATATGCATGTGATACATTTGCCTATATGTCTCAGTTTACTGCTCCCTGCTAGCCAGGTTATTGATGTGCTAATGTCCCCTCACTATTTCTAAAGGTTAATTGATCTATTGTGTTGTGTGAAGGAGAGCTGGGTTTAAGTGGCTTGTGTTAATTATTCTGATTGCTTCATTGTGGTAATTATCTCTCTATATGCGGGGTCGAGCGGTCTGGTTGATGTATTCAGTACAGCTAGTGCTCAGCGTCATTGATGTCATTGTCTAAAGAAAATGTGTTTCAGCATCGGCCCCGTCGTGTCTACCTAGTCATCTGTATGGAAGCCCCAGTGTGAGGGGGGCGGAGATTTGTCATTGTAACAGTTTTGGAAATGACATATAAGCTGTGTGTTATAACATTAAAGTCTGTGTTGTTCAAGCAGTAAGCTTGTCTCATGTGTGGCTTTCTGGGCGATTCCAGGGATATCCCTCCTCGTGGAATATTGGGGTGATTTTCGTTATGGGAAGAAGGGAACGTTGACGGGGATATCATACCGATACCGTCACAATTGGTTGGTAGCAGTGGGATTTTTCCCTTCTATTCCCCTTCACACCCGGATTCCAAGCAGACACTGGAAGAACTACTGGAAGTTCGTGGAAGGATTGCTAGCAACAAAACCAAGCGGGTCATCATAGCAGAATCAATGGAGCTAGACCAGGAGGACGGGATTGCAGCAACGCCAGCAGTACAAGAGATGGAGACACCAGTGATTCAGGAGGAGGAATCGCCAGCCAACAAGCTAATGAGAGAGAAGCTAGCGTGGTTCGGCCCGAACCCAACGCCAGATGTGGTACTGAAAGTGATGGACATGTTAGTAAACGCAGAGCTACAGAAGGCTAAAGAAATAAGAGACGCAGAGCTACAGGAGGATAAACAAATAAGGGACGCAGAACTACAGAAGGATAAACAAATAAGGGACGCAGAGCTACAGTTAAAACTGGCAGCAGTCCAACAAGCAGCCGCACCTTCTACGAACAGTGAGTACAGCACAGCAGACGCAAGGAAGATTCCGTTTAGCGCTTTTAAAGCTTTTGATGAAAAGGACTGTGAGATTGATAACTTCCTGGCGGATTTTGAGCGACAATGTAACCTGCACCGAATAGCTAGAGGAGACTGGGTTGCAATATTGTCAGGCAAACTGTCAGGCAAAGCTTCTGATGCTTTCCGGACCGTGCCAGATCAGGATATCCATAGCTACGCCCGGGTTAAAGAAGTGCTCCTGGCTCGTTATGCAGTAACCCCAGAGTCCCACCGACAGAAGTTCAGGGACTCACGCAAAACCACGAAAGACTCTTATGCGGAATGGGCATGCCAATTGTCCCGGTCGGCCTCTAACTGGGCTAACAGCAGCCAGGCCACCACCGCAGAGGACATTTTGCAACTAATGCTCCTGGAGCAATTTTACAATCACATCCAGACGGACGTCAAGGATTGGGTGAGAGATCGCAGGCCCATGACTCTACCAGAGGCCGCGAAGTTGGCGGATGAATATGCAGATACTCGCAAGACGAACCAGGTCACACCACAGGAACAACCTCCACCACAAACGGTGCCCTCACACCCACCAACCGCTAGATACCAACCTCCTAACAGACCGGTGACATCTAGCCCTCGCTATCATCGCCAGGAGGGCAACGAACAACGCTGCTTCCGGTGCAAACAGCTGGGTCACTTCAAGCAGAATTGCCCCATGAATGACAACACCAGGTCAAATTGGTCTCAACCTGCGTACCGCCCACCAGCAGCAGCCCATTGTGTAGACTCGGCTTGGGATCCAAAGGAGCTGGGTCAGGAAGAACCATTGGGCACCCCTTACGAAGCCCTCATGGTACAATCTGTTATTACGGACAACAGGGAACACCATTGTCAGCTGGTCATGGGCGACAGCCCTGAGCCGGAGGGGCCCTGGAGGGAGCTGGGCAGAAAGAGGCACCGCCGGCCACCCTTCAAGAAGAAGAGGTCCTGGAAGCCGTATAACAAGCTGACCTGGAAGGAGAAGAAGCGACTGGAGGAGAGGGAGTCGCAGCGGGCGTCCCAGATGCGTGCCGAGATGTTCGCCAAGGGCCCACCGGTGGCCCCTTACACCACCACCCAGTTCCTGATGATGAAGGACCACGTGGAGAGCCTGCAGGACATGAGCAAGCAGGAGCTGATCCGTGAGTACATAGAGCTGGAGGAGTGCATAAGCCGCATGGAGGAGGAGAACAAGCACCTGAGGTCACAGCAGCATGAACTGGAGATGGAGCTGGAGAAGCTCCAAGAGGAGAACCGGCGGCTGCGGAGGGAGCAGGGGGTGGCTGACCTTATGGGGCTCTGATTCCCCTCCCCCCCCCCCCCCGGACTCTGAGCACCAGTGCTACAGCATTTCAACAAATATAACTTTTTCTTTTTATGAATCTCCTGGGATTGTCACTTCAGAGCCATAACCTGCCCCCTCCCATAGCGGGACACCTAGACGGCGGCGCACAGACCCATTCGCTGTCTTCACACTGACTTCTGGTGACTTTGCAGATCGCACAAAGACTTGGGGACTGACCGGCGTGTGATCTGACGACCCGGTGACATACCTGAGTCTGAAGCAGTTGCCAAGGGAGGTCAGTCATGCCAAACGGAGTTAACCTCTGACTAATAGCTCTGAACCCGTCAACCCTACTGGACCAGGGAAGGTCCAACCGGGTTTGCCGGAGCAGGGAGCAAAAGGGGGGCCATTGTGATACATTTGCCTATATGTCTCAGTTTACTGCTCCCTGCTAGCCAGGTTATTGATGTGCTAATGTCCCCTCACTATTTCTAAAGGTTAATTGATCTATTGTGTTGTGTGAAGGAGAGCTGGGTTTAAGTGGCTTGTGTTAATTATTCTGATTGCTTCATTGTGGTAATTATCTCTCTATATGCGGGGTCGAGCGGTCTGGTTGATGTATTCAGTACAGCTAGTGCTCAGCGTCATTGATGTCATTGTCTAAAGAAAATGTGTTTCAGCATCGGCCCCGTCGTGTCTACCTAGTCATCTGTATGGAAGCCCCAGTGTGAGGGGGGCGGAGATTTGTCATTGTAACAGTTTTGGAAATGACATATAAGCTGTGTGTTATAACATTAAAGTCTGTGTTGTTCAAGCAGTAAGCTTGTCTCATGTGTGGCTTTCTGGGCGATTCCAGGGATATCCCTCCTCGTGGAATATTGGGGTGATTTTCGTTATGGGAAGAAGGGAACGTTGACGGGGATATCATACCGATACCGTCACAATGCATTATTATGCTTATGTATCATATTATGGTTTTGTCTATTTGACTACAGAACACATTTTGTATATGTTTTTAACTGGAAAGTGTTCCTTATGCTTTTTAAACCTAGCATAATAAACATTTTGGTTTTTAGTAATGTTTGATTGTCTCTTGGTGCGCTAAAAATCCCTTAGTTAGTTTGGGACATCAACGTGTTTCGCAATGAAGTAGTGTAGCTTTGTCTGAACCACTTTAAAGCAGCAGCATTTTGAAATATAAAGCTGGTAGTGTTTGCACAGAACAGCCCTGAACCTCCTTTTCTGGGGTCCCCTGCCTTCGCTCCTGGCTCCTCATGCTTTCAGCGTGCCCTCATAGCAAGTCGATTGCTATGAGGGCACCTGTACGGCCTTTATCCTTATCTGCACTGTGTTCTTGGCCCTGCCCCCCCCGGCCCCCGCCCCTCATAGGCTGTAATTGACAGCATCTGGGTCCCGGAAGATTGGGATCAGGCAAGTACACAGGGGAGGCTGGGGGCATCTGGTCACAGAAGGGGTTTAGCCTAATGCATAGAATACACCAAGGTAAAAAACCTTCTGCATTTGGAATCACTTCCTTATCCTGCCCAGGACTACATGTATGATGAGACATTGTTCCTCACACTGCACTGTGTATTCTGACGTGTGAACAGTGTACTGAGCTCTATGTGTGCTACACTGTGTATACTGACGTGTATACACAGTGCAGCACACATACAGCTCAGTACACTGTTCATATTGAAATGTAAACAAATGATTAATTCTGTATGAAGGCCAACTGATTGGCTGACCAACTAATCAATAATGAAATTTTTGGACAACCATTGTTATTGTTGATTATAATCTATTATGTCACGATTAGTTGTTTCAGCCCTAGAAGCAATATAGGGAGCATCTTTTTGATGCAGTGGTGTACTATTATTTAACCATTTAAGGACGGCGCACTGTATATATACATCATTTTTTTAAAGATGGATATCTCGGTAACGGCAGCAGACGCTGCCACAACCGAGATATTTATCTTTCCTGTGAGCGGTCCTTTAAACGATAACGGTGGTCTCCGTGGCGGATTCGCCGTGAGATCAAAGTTATCAGCGGCGGGAGAGGGGTCCCCCCTCCCGCCGCGCCCTCCGCCGCTTACCGAAGCCGTCGGCAGTGGCGGAGGCGATCAGGTCCTGTCTCCTGCTCGGCTGGCATACGAGTGAGGGCAAGATGGCCCCCAACCCGTCTCCATAGCATAGCAGGGCGGAAGCGACGTCAAAACGTCACTTCCGCCCATGCTTCTTAAAGGCATATTTTCTTGTTTTTCTTATTTTTTTTGCATTTTAGTTTATGTGAGGTCTTTTTGACCCCAGATGTCATATTTAAGAGGACCTTTCATGCTTTTTTCTATTACAAGGGATGTTTACATTCCTTGTAATAGGAATAAAAGTGACCCATTTTTTTTTTGTGTGTAAAAATAAATAAAAATAAATAAGAAAACCCCCCAATTTTTTTTTTTAAAGCGCCCCTTATCGACGATCTCGCGCGCAGAAGCGAACGCAAACATGAGTAGCGCCCGCATATGAAAACGGTGTTCAAACCACACAAGTGAGGTATCACCGCGTTCGTTAGAGCGAGAGCAATAATTCTAAACCTCCTCTGTAACTCAAAAGATGCAACCTATAGATTTTTTTTAAACGTCGCCTATGGAGATTTTTAAGGGTAAAAGTTTGATGCCATTCCACGAGCGGGCGCAATTTTGAAGCGTGACATGTTGGGTATCATTTTATTCGGCGTAACATAATCTTTCACAATGTAAAAAAAAAAATTGAGCTAACTTTACTGTTGTCTTATTTTTTTAATTCAAAAATTGAATTTTTTCCAAAAAAAGTGCGCTTGTAAGACCGCTGCGCAAATATGGTGTGACAAAAAGTATTGCAATGACCGCCATTTTATTCTCTAGGGTGTTAGAAAAAATATATATATAATGTTTGGGGGTTGACAATTGCACGGTCATACGACACTGTACCCAAATTATATTTTTATAATTTTTTCCACAAATAGAGCTTTCTTTTGGTGGTATTTTATCATCTCTGCGATTTTTATTTTTTGCGCTATAAACAAAAAAAGACAGAAATTTAAGAAAAACACAATATTTTTTACTTTTTGTTAAAACAATATCCTAATTTTTTTTTAATATATTTTTTTCCTCGGTTTAGGCCGATACGTATTCTTCTACATATTTTTGTTTAAAAAAATCGCAATAAGCGTATATTGATTGGTTTGCGCAAAAGTTATAGCGCCTACAAAATAGGGGATAGATTATTTTTTTAGTAGTAATGGCGACGATCTGTGATTTTGTCAGGCCTGGATATTGCGGCGAACATATCGGACACTTTTGACACCATTCACATTTATACAGCGATCAGTGCTATAAAAATGCACTAATTACTGTATAAATGTGACTGGCAGGGAAGGGGTTAACACTAGGGGGTGAGGGTGTGTTCTAACTGTGTGTGGAGGGGGGTGACCGATGCTGTGTCCCTATGTACAAGGGACACAGCATCGGTCTCCTCTCTCCCTGACAGGATGTGGAGCTCTGTGTTTACACACAGAGCTCCACGTCCCTGCTGTCACTGCCGATCGCGGGCACCTGGCGGACATCGCGGCCGCCAGGCACGCGCATCGGCATCTCAGCGATGCGCCGGGCACAGTGTTTCCCCACTGCGCGCCCTCAGCGTCGCGCGCGGCAAATGCACATAAAAGGACGTCCAGGGACATCCACCCGGCAGTTGAGAGTCGCGCTGTGGACGTCTTTTGTCTACAGCGCGGGTCTCAAGTGGTTAAATAGTTTTCTAGCAAAAGAAAATGTTTTAATCTTGTAAATACCAAGTCTGAAAAACAGGCAAGGTCCTTAAACTAACATGTGATCCAGCCAGTGACAATTCCTTTTTTTTATGACTAGTATTGCTCTCTGAAGAAGAGCAATCCACGTTCAGATTGTTCTGCAGAGAGCATTTGACAGGCAGTAAGAGAGGCATGGTTTCACATTGATGCCACTTGCTTTAAAGCGGAGCTCCACCCTAAAGTGCAACTCCCGCTGATCGGAACCCCCCCCCCCCTCCGGTGTCACATTTGACACCTTTCAGGGGGGAGAGGGGGTGCAGATACCTGTCTAAAGACAGGTATTTGCACCCACTTCCAGCCACAGTCTTGGGTAAACTGCGGGCATGACATCACCTCCCGTCCCCCCCCCGTTGTGTTCTGGGAACACTCGGATCCCAGAACACAGCGGGAGCCAATCGGCAGGCGTAGCGCGACTCGCGCATGCGCTGTAGGGAACCGGGCAGTGAAGCCGGAGCGCTTCACTTACTGGTTTCCTCACCGAGGATGGCGGGGGGGGGGGGCAGCAGAGTGACGAGCGATCGCTTGTCCTCTGCTGCACACGGCGCTGGACTCCAGGACAGGTAAGTGTCCTAATTTTAAAAGGCAGCAGCTGCAGTATTTGTAGCTGCTGGCTTTTAATATTTTTTTTTCAGCGGACATCCGCTTTAACCCAGACATGTCCAAAGTCCGGCCTGCTGGCCATTTGCGGCCCGCATTCCGGCCTAATCCGCCAGTGCCTCTCACTGACTGAAAAGAACCACGTTCCGGTTTGATGTGGCCCCCACTTGGAATTTACATATATATATCCATTTGTGGCCCCCCAAAAAAATGTTTTTTTTGCCGTGAATATATCTATCTTCTTTAGCTGAACAAATCCCAGAGCGCCACGCTCATTGTTAGAATGAGCTGGGGCGTGTGGCTGGGTGTGTTTAGAAGTCGATGTGCCAGAGCCGCTATCAAGCTGACAGCACGCAGAGCCAATCACAGGCACTGTGACTGTTCGCGATCTCTGCATCTGCGGACTGCAGATGCAGAGATCTGGGAAATGTCACAGTGCCTGTGATTGGCGGTGGTGCTGCCAGCTTCCTTGCGGGCACATCGACTTGTGAACACGACCCAGCCACACGCCCCGGCTCATCCTAATAATGAGCGTGGCGCTCTGGGATTTGTCAGGCTAAAGAAGATAGATATATTCACAGCAAAAAAAAAAAAACATAACCCGCTCGAGCTTGGGGGGCCACAGATGGATATACTTGGGGGGAAACAGATGGATATATATATGTAAATTCCAAGTGGGGGCCACATCAAACCGGAACGCGGTTCCTTTCAGTCAGTGAGAGGCACTGGTGGATTAGGCTGGCTGAAGGAAAGATTATCATTCAACCACTTCCCGACGGCCGTACGAATATGTGCGGCCGCAGGGTGGTTCTAAATCTCTAACAGGACGCATATATGCGTCCTCCGCTCTTCCAGGCCACTAGAGGGCGCGCGAGCGCCGCCGGCGGCGCGCGCGTGCCCGCCGCATTCCTGAGATACCGATGCGCGTGCCTGGCGGCCGCGATGTCCACCAGGCACTCGCGATCGGCGGCTACAGGGACAAGACGTGGAGCTCTGTGTGTAAACACAGAGCTCCACGTCCTGTCAGGGAGAGAGGAGACCGATCTGTGTCTCTTGTACAGAGGGACACAGCATCGGTCACCTCCCCCAGTCACCCCCCTCCACACACAGAACACACCCAGGGAATACATTTAACCCCTTCCATGCCCCCCTAGTGTTAACCCCTTCACTGCCAGTCACATTTATACAGTAATCGGTGCATTTTTATAGCACTGATCGCAGTATAAATGTGAATGGCGCCAAAAATGTGTCAAAAGTGTCCGATGTGTCCGCCATAATGTCGCAGTCCCAATAAAAATCGCAGATCGCCGCCATTACTAGTAAAAATTTTTTTTAATAAAAATGAATAATAATTCTGTCCCCTATTTTGTAAGCGCTATAACTTTTGCGCAAACCAGTCGCTTATTGCGATTTTTTTTTTTTTACCAAAAATATGTAGAAGAATTCGTATCGGCCTAAACTGAGAAAAAAAAAAAAAATGGGATATTTATAATAGTAACAAGTAAAAAATATTGACTTTTTTTCAAAATTGTCACTCTTTTTTTGTTTATGGCGCAAAAAATAAAAACCGCAGAGGTGATCAAATACCACCAAAAGAAAGCTCTATTTGTGGGGAAAAAAGGACGCCAATTTTGTTTGGGAGCCACGTCGCACGACCGCGCAATTGTCAGTTAAAGCGACGCAGTGCCAGAAGCTGAAATTTCACCTGGTGAGGAAGGGGTATACGTGCCCAGTAAGGAAGTGGTTAAAAAAAATAACAGAAAACACCCGAGCTCATCCTTACAGTGAGAGGCGCTCGTGGATTTGGCTGGCTAAAGAAAAGATTAATATAAAAAAAAACAACAAAAAAAAAACGCTTAAGCTCATCCTTACCCCGAGAGGTGCTTGGTCAGAAGGTAAAGAAGAGATATAATATATATATATATATTTTTTTAAACATGACACGTCTGAGCTCATCGTTACCCTGAGCAGAGAAGAGAAGATATATATATATTATATATCATCATATATTGTCATCAAATGTATATAATGTCGTTTGCAAAAAACTTTTCATTAAATATTTAATTTGCATTTCATTTTAATGTTTCAAAAACTGTCAGGCAAAATGGTCGGCCCTCACGCATGTTCACTTTATGAAATCTGTCCCTCTTTGAAAAAAGTTTGGACACCCCTGCTTTAACCCATTGAACCCCATACCAGCACACATCTAGTTAAATGGATCACATTGAGCAGGTGGTACTGCTGAACATAACAGTGGAGATGACTTTTGGGCACCGTGATGCAAAGCATCACAGCACATGTACACCCCCTCTGCTGCCTTTGCAGCTAAAAGGGGGAGTGATTGGGGTTTTACCAACACCACCCCCCCCCCCCCCCCCCCCCTCCAACCACTAGGGTAAACAAGGCCTTAGGATGTCTGCATTTTATATGTAATAAAACAGTGTTTAACTCCAGTTCTCAAGGAGTCCCAACAGGTCATGTTTTCAGGTTTTCCATTATTTTGCACAGATGATTTGATACATTTCACTGCCTTTGTAATTACCACAGCTGTTTCATCTGAGGGAAATCCTGAAAACAAAACCTGTTGGGGTGCCTTGAGGACTGGAGTTGAGAAACACAAATAGTAAAGCAGAAACCTTTGGACAGCAGAATTATCAGTCTTGGGAGAGGGCAGTGTTAAAGTAGTAGATTTAGATAGATTTGACTTAGACCCCTTTCACACTGAGGAGTTTTTCAGGCGGTACAGCGCTAAAAATAGCGCTGCTATACCGCCTGAAAAACTCCTTCACTGCCTACTCAATGTGAAAGCCCGAGGGCTTTCACACTGAGGCGATGCGCTGGCGGGAGAGAAAAAAATCTCCTGTCAGCGGCATCTTTAGAGCGGCAAATTGAAAACAATGGGAAACCGCGGCAATACGCCTCTATAGAGGTGCATTGCGGGCGGTATTAACCCCTTACCGGCCACTAGCGGGGGTTAATACCGCACCGATAGCGGCTGATTCTCGCGGCTATTTTTAGCGGCGATATACCGCCACCGCGGCTCCCGCTGTAATGTGAAAGGGGCCTAACAAATTGAAGCTGAGCTCCAGCTAACACATTATACGCAGTTACAGCAAACATTTTTTCTCCTTTTACATAAATAAATGAAAGCTGAGCAGTGATCGTTACATGTTTGTTTTTTCTTTTTTTTGGGAAAAATTTATGTCTTTTGATGTCAGCATATCATGCATTTTCTGTGTCTTGCAGTATACTACCATGCTACTTAATAGTCTTTGCATTCCATTTCCCTCTGTACGTCAAACCATGTTGAAGTTGATTTATGCAAAATTGAATACCACATGTATATCCATTCCACTATCTATTTCGCTGTGTTTTGTAATTACCAGAGCTCATAAATTCATGAATCTTTTCTATATCTCTATGTGCGCTAAGTGCCATTTTTTTCTAAAAATAAAACCAACATCTTTTTATTTTAATTTGATTTATTGATTTTTTTTTTGCTGCTAAAAAGTCCCACGGGAAAATATCTCTTCTTTGTTTAAGTAGTCTTTGCATTATGTAAGATATTGTAGCTTTTCTGTGGTGCATTTCTCTGCAGGATGCTTTATTCTTCTATAAAAATAAAGAAATTGAAAAAAGAAAGCTGAGCAGTGTGTAAACACCTGTCATTGTTAAATGTTTTGTCTCAGAACGGGGAGAGGTGAGTGTAAACAAACCTTCCTCGTTCTTCCTAGTGTGGCTGTCAGTGACCGTCTGTTCCCTGTGTTAGGGAACGATGATCAGTGACGTCACACGCACAGCCACGCCCCCCACAGTAAGAACACTCCCTTAGTACACACTTAACCCCTACAGCCCCTCCTGGTTAACCCCTTCACTGCCAGTGTCTTTTTCACAGTAATCAGTGCATTTTTATAGCACTTTTTGCTGTGAAAATGACAATGGTCTTAAAAATGTGTCAAAAGTGTCCGATATGTCCGTCATAATGTCGTAGTCATGAAAAAAAAAAAAAAACGCTGATCGCCGCCATTACTAGAAAAAAAAAAAAATATTAATAAAAATGCCATAAAACTATCCCCTATTTTGTAAACACTATAAATTTTGCGCAAACCAATCAATAAATGCTTATTGCGTTTTTTTTTTTTACCAAAAATATGTAGAAGAATACGTATCGGCCTAAACTGAGGAAAAAAAAAAGTTTTTTTATATATATATATTTTTGGGGATATTTATTTTAGCCAAAAGTAAAAAATATTGCAATTTTTTTTTAAATTGTCACTCTATTTTTGTTTATAGCGCAAAAAATAAAAACCGCAGAGGTGATCAAATACCACCAAAAGAAAGCTCTATTTGTGGGAAAAAAAAGGCCAATTTTGTTTGGGAGCCACGTCGCACTACCACGCAATTGTCAGTTAAAGCGACGCAGTGCCGAATTGCAAAAAGGAGCCAGGTCCTTTACCTGCATATTGGTCTGGGTCTTAAGTGGTTAAGTTACTGGTCAAGCATTATATACAGTGTTCAGCATAAATGAGTTTTGAAAAGTAAGATTTTAATCAATATCTCAATGAACACCAGAACAATTTCCAAAATGTTAACAAAACTGGAGTTATATAGCACATTTGTTTAGCTCATTACATGAAAGTAAGGTTAATAATACAACTAAAATCTTCAGTTTTACTCAAATCAGTTGATGCAAAAACAAATACATCCCACAACATAAACTACTTCATCTAGAATTTTTTATGACCTCCATGATTTGCAAGGACAGCACTAAGCCTTCTAGGCATGGAGTGAACAAGGTGGCGACATATTGCAACATACAGGGAGTGCAGAATTATTAGGCAAATGAGTATTTTGACCACATCATCCTCTTTATGCATGTTGTCTTACTCCAAGCTGTATAGGCTCGAAAGCCTACTACCAATTAAGCATATTAGGTGATGTGCATCTCTGTAATGAGAAGGGGTGTGGTCTAATGACATCAACACCCTATATCAGGTGTGCATAATTATTAGTCAACTTCCTTTCCTTTGGCAAAATGGGTCAAAAGAAGGACTTGACAGGCTCAGAAAAGTCAAAAATAGTGAGATATCTTGCAGAGGGATGCAGCACTCTTAAAATTGCAAAGCTTCTGAAGCGTGATCATCGAACAATCAAGCGTTTCATTCAAAATAGTCAACAGGGTCGCAAGAAGCGTGTGGAAAAACCAAGGCGCAAAATAACTGCCCATGAACTGAGAAAAGTCAAGCGTGCAGCTGCAAAGATGCCACTTGCCACCAGTTTGGCCATATTTCAGAGCTGCAACATCACTGGAGTGCCCAAAAGCACAAGGTGTGCAATACTCAGAGACATGGCCAAGGTAAGAAAGGCTGAAAGACGACCACCACTGAACAAGACACACAAGCTGAAACGTCAAGACTGGGCCAAGAAATATCTCAAGACTGATTTTTCTAAGGTTTTATGGACTGATGAAATGAGAGTGAGTCTTGATGGGCCAGATGGATGGGCCCGTGGCTGGATTGGTAAAGGGCAGAGAGCTCCAGTCCGACTCAGACGCCAGCAAGGTGGAGGTGGAGTACTGGTTTGGGCTGGTATCATCAAAGATGAGCTTGTGGGGCCTTTTCGAGTTGAGGATGGAGTCAAGCTCAACTCCCAGTCCTACTGCCAGTTTCTGGAAGACACCTTCTTCAAGCAGTGGTACAGGAAGAAGTCTGCATCCTTCAAGAAAAACATGATTTTCATGCAGGACAATGCTCCATCACACGCGTCCAAGTACTCCACAGCGTGGCTGGCAAGAAAGGGTATAAAAGAAGAAAAACTAATGACATGGCCTCCTTGTTCACCTGATCTGAACCCCATTGAGAACCTGTGGTCCATCATCAAATGTGAGATTTACAAGGAGGGAAAACAGTACACCTCTCTGAACAGTGTCTGGGAGGCTGTGGTTGCTGCTGCACGCAATGTTGATGGTGAACAGTTCAAAACACTGACAGAATCCATGGATGGCAGGCTTTTGAGTGTCCTTGCAAAGAAAGGTGGCTATATTGGTCACTGATTTGTTTGTTTTGTTTTTGAATGTCAGAAATGTATATTTGTGAATGTTGAGATGTTATATTGGTTTCACTGGTAAAAATAAATAATTGAAATGGGTATATATATTTTTTTTGTTAAGTTGCCTAATAATTATGCACAGTAATAGTCACCTGCACACACAGATATCCCCCTAAAATAGCTAAAACTAAAAACAAACTAAAAACTACTTCCAAAAATATTCAGCTTTGATATTAATGAGTTTTTTGGGTTTATTGAGAACATGGTTGTTGTTCAATAATAAAATTAATCCTCAAAAATACAACTTGCCTAATAATTCTGCACTCCCTGTATATATTTTTCCATTCTTCAAGAATAACCTCTTTTAGAGCCTGGATGTTGGATGGAAAGTGACGCTCCACTAGTCTCTTCAGAACTCCCCATAGGTGTGTGATTGGGTTCAGATCAGGAGACATACTTGCCCACTGAATCACTTTTACCCTTCAGAACTACAATAGTGGCCTTAGATGTGTGTTTTGCATGATGCACGATGACTAAGGGCACAGAGTGATGGTAGCATATTCACTTTTAATATAGAGCAGTACATCTGTGAACTCCTGATACCATCAATGAAATGCAACTCCCTGACATCAGCAGCAGTCTTGCTGCCCCACAGAAGAACACTGCCACCACCATGTTTCACTATAGGCACAATGCATATTTTTTGTACTTCTCACCTTTGCAGCCATCAGTTCCAAAAACATTTATCTTCGTCTCAGCACTCCATGATTAAATAGACCCAGTAGTCATCTTCTTTTTCAGCATGGGCCCTGGCAAATTCTAGGTGAGCTTTTTTTGTGCATGGGCTCTAGGACAGGCTTCCTTCGTAGACGACACCCATGCATGCTATTCCTTTGCAGCGTATGCCGTATTGTGTCACGGGAAAAAATCACCCCAGTTTGGCTTTCTACTTTTTTAGCAGTGAACTTGCATGGCGATTTTCTTCAACCCTGCTCATCGGAAGACACTCCTGTCGAGATGTTAACTTCCGTGGATGGCCTGGACATCTGAGATGGTTGCAGTTCCATCTTTGTATCACTTTTCCTACAGTATTTTTTTTTTTAAGTGTATTTTGTGCGTGTACTCGAGAGAGCAGGAGTTGGGAGTGATTCTAACTGGTCTCACTACAACATGACAGATCACTGCTCCCGATTACAGGGAGCAGACGATCAGTGTCCTGTCACTAGGCAGAACAGGGAGATGTCTTGATTACAACGGCATCCCCCCGTTGCCCCAGAGGCAATCTGCCACCTTTCTCCATGCCCCGGGTGGCAATGGCGGGTGTGTGAGGGGGTCCTCCCACACAGCCCGCCCTACCTGGCAGATTGCCCCAGAGGCAATCTGCCACCTTTCTCCATGCCCCGGGTGGCAATGGCGGGTGTGTGAGGGGGTCCTCCCACACAGCCCGCCCTACCTGCTCCGCTTTGAAGCCTAACGGGGCAGAGGGCAGATCTAGCCCACTCAACCAGCCCCGTTAGTCCTTCGCCTCTCTTTTTTTAGAGACCGCGTGCATGTTAACCCAATTTCGAGTGCGTGTAAGTGTGGTGGTTTTTGTGGGAGGGGGGTGGGCGTACTAAGCGCAGGCTTACCTCGCATAGCACACCCACCGGGAGCCGGGCTGAGACCACCAAACTCAATTCACATGTAGATGAGACCGGGATCCGAACCTCTAGCTGCAGAGGTGAATGGCTTGTCAGCGCAGTGCCAATCGCGTTGAGCCACCGCAGCTCCCCACTTTTCCTACAGTATTCTGACTGATAAGTAAAGCTTTGCTGATCTTGTAGCCTTCACCTTTCTTGTGTAAAGAAATGATTTTCTCTTTCTCAGGCCTTGTGACATGTCTCTTCTATGTGGTGCCATTGCTGACAGCATAAAATGGGAAGAGGTATTCTTAGTTAACCACTTGCCAGACAGCTGCACACCAATATACGTTGGCAGAATGGCAGTGGTGGGCAAATGGTGTACCTGTACGTCCCCTTTAATTTGCCATCTAGTGGGCGCACGCCCGCCGCGTACAGTGTGATTCTATGTCCGCCGGTGTACCCCGCGATCGTGTCACAGAGCGGCAGAACGGGGGATGCCATTGTAATCAAGACATCTCCCTGTTCTGCCTAGTGACAGGACACTGATCGTCTGCTCCCTGTAATCAGGAGCAGTGATCTGTCATGTTGTAGTGAGACCAGTTAGAATCACTCCCTAGGACACACTTAACCCCTTGATCGCCCCCTAATGTTTAACCCCTTCCCTGCCAGTGTCATTTACACAGTAATCTGTGCATTTTTATATTACTGATCGCTGTATAAATGACAATGGTCCCAAAATGGTGTCAAAAGTGTCTGCCGCAATCACGATAAAAAAAAAAAAATCGCAGCTCGCCGCCATTACTAATAAAAATAATAAAAATGCCATAAATCTATTCCCTATTTTGTAGACGCTATAACTTTTGCGCAAACCAATCAATATACGCTTATTTCATTTTTTTTTTAACCAAAAATATGTAGAATACATATTGGCCTAAATTGAGGGGGGAAAAAAACGTTTTCTACATATTTTTGGGGGATATTTATTATAGTAAAAAATATTGCTTTTTTTAAAAATGTACGCTCTTTTTTTGTTTATAGCGCAAACAATTAAAACTGCAGAGGTGATCAAATTCCACCAAAAGAAAGCTCTATTTATGGGAAAAAAAGGACGTAAATTTTGTTTGGGTGCAACGTCGCACGACCACGCAATTGTCAGTTAACCGAACAAAGTGCCGTATCGCAAAAAAGGCTCTGGTCAGGAAGGGGGTAAATCCTTCTGGGCTGAAGTGGTTAAGTAACGCCCTTTTATATTCAACTGTCTGCTGGACACCTGTTTAATGAATAATTTGATGTAGTTGAATTCTTGTTAATTAGGATTTTGCTCCTAAGACTTTCATTGGCGTGTATTAATTTTTTGCAACAGGGTCTTGAATGAATTTGTTAAGAAAAATACTTGTTTGGGTGTGCAAATTAACAAATCTCAGTTGCAATCAATGGCCCGCATTTGTGGGAGTATTTTGTAGTATAGTGTCCCATAGAAAATGTTGATTCTGAAAGCAAAAGGAAAAGTTTTCTGAGAAATCTGTTGGGGTGTACTGATTTATGCTGAGCACTGTACACGTATTTAAAGATGTGGTAACTAGTTGATATGGGAGAGCCATTTTTACCCTTTATGACTGTGCACTTGCTTGCAAAATCATACTAATTATAAATCCTCAATATGCTTTCTCCCTGAGGTCCAGCGATACCTGTAATGTGTGATACATTTTTATCAAGCAATTCATCAGATGCTTTCATAATATACTAGTCTGTCATTCTGCCATAGAGCTTTATAATTTCTTATTTATTTATTTTTTTACATAAAAGGATGAAGCTTCACAAATAATGTCACGATAGCTCAAAACATCACAGCATACATTAGGATGTATCATACAATTATTTGCAATATATACACAAAATAATACAGTAGTAATAGAAAAGCAAGTTAAAAAAAAAAAATTAACGAGCTTGTTTGTATACTTCATCCCACCATTTTGACTTTTGGTGGACAGAATTGTTGCTGGAGGTCTTTTGTGGACCTCTTGCTCCCCTTCCCTCAGGCGATTTATCTTTTTGTGACATTTGCATAAAACCAGTGTGTTTTCTTGTTGGGACAAATGAGAGCGCGTCCTTCCAATCTCCATTGTCCTTTACAGTCATCAGTATTTCAATCATTTGATTAAGGGTAAGATTTTTCCCACCAATGTCCCATTTCAGGTAGTTGTCCAGTGGCAGTCTTGCAGTGGCTAATTTTAGCCGCTTTGCATTTCCTAGAGATATTCCTGTCTTTTGACTTTTATCAACAAATGCGCCCACAATGTAAATCTTATCATGGTCAAATTCTTTTAACACATTAGGAGAATCAGCTGTTAAGTACACAAGTTGATCTCTAGGAAAGATGTCAGAATGAGATTTTTCTGTGGCAGTTATTAGGAGATTATTCCATGCCTCACCATAACGCTTTACCAGTTCATTATGGTATGCGCCACCAGGTTGCAAATTGCAGAAATGGATGTGAAACGGATCAACAGATCTCCTGTTAAGCCCTTCGCTCATCATAAGCTGACTAACTGTGTTCTCAATTTCTTTTTTTGACATATATCGATCATATGCCATATCAAATACTAATGGTTGCCCATGTATCATTGCCTGAGCAGTTCGCCACCCATTAAAAGAGTCCTCACTTACAGTAAAAAATTTTAAGAGGTATGTGCTTATTTTTTCATGGCTAAATTCCATTTCACTCCTCGACTTCTGCTTTTCTAATTTCTTTCTTTCCTTGCTTTTCTTTCTGAACTCTTTAAACGTAAGTTCCTTCAAGTATTTCTTTCTTGAAGACTTGGTAGGTAGGTTTAGAAGTTCTTGCAACTCCTCTGTGCTAATATTTTCTGGAACAGCTTTTCCTGCTAATCTCCACATATCAACAACCTTCTGCATACTTTCTATAGTGGATTCCTCTTGTGCTTCAGATTCTTCTTCTTGATCAGTAGTGCTCTGGGTTCCACTTCGAAGAATATTTTTCCAGGAGTCTAGGTTTACTGTTTCTGTGGAATTAGGCTTGTCTTGACTCCTCTGACAATGGGTCAGTGTCAGCATTCTACATTGTGCGAGCTGGTCACATACTTTAATTGTTAAAGCTTTATTTACACACCTTATCGATAATGGGAATGCAGAAAGCCTAACAGTTCTCAATACTGCACTCATGAATGCCATCCTGGAAGATGAACATGAAACTGTAAAAACAAGAAAACATATTCATTTTTTTTCTGACAGTAAAAGTTCTTCTATTTTGAAGACAAAACATACACACAATCCAATGACAGTACAAAAGACAAGGTAATTGCATAATTTCACAGGTATACCTCAAAAATCCATACAGCAATAATGAAATAACAACCCGGCGATACATAGATTGGAAACAAAACTGTTAAGAGGCATTCGCTAATCAGGGGAGAACACTAATCTGGTTCCATGCGAGCGACTACCCAGCATCACCATCCCCCTCCACCCCCAATTGGGGGCGAGGAGGTAGAGCAGGAGGGGAGCAACATATTCATTTTTAAATCAGTATACATATTGTGGAGCCTTGTTCATATGGGCTTCAGCTTGTATAGCGGTATGTACAGCCAGCTTTGTATAGCTTTTGGCAAGCTTCAGGCAGTTTTAATTAAGCTTTTGTTCAGTTCCAGTTTTGGAATGTTGAAAACAGAACTTTAAGAACTCTCACCATAACATAAAAGCTTATTAAAGAGGAAGTAAACCCTGATATGTCTCCCTGCAAAGGTAAAGCATAATGGGCTACTATGCATCGCATAGTAGCCCATTATGTGACACTTACCTGCAGTAGAAGCCCGCAATGTTGCCATCTTCCTCAATGGCAGCGAGCGTCCATCTTCACCCCTCTTCTTCCGGAGGGCCGTGAACTCCGGCTCTGTGACTGGCCGGAGTCGCGTGACGGCACTCCCGCGCATGTGCGCGAGAGCCGCCTTTAACGGCATGACCCCGGCTTGAAACGGCACGGCGTGCCCTTTCAAGACGGCGCATGCGCAGAAGAAGGCGTCGCTCGGGGGAAATTGCAAATATCTCCGAGACCGTGTAGGTCTCGGAGATGTTGCAAGCACCTACAGGTAAGCCTTAATCTAGGCTTTCATGTAGGTGCAACTTCCGCCAGAGGGTTTACAACCACTGTAAACCCACCACATTGCGGCTGGTCTCATTCAAATATGTGCAGGGGTTTGAAAATAAAATTACATTTTTTTGTCAATGCTGACTGTAGCTCCACCTCAAGTTAAAACACCCAATTTCTGGGCATTCCTATGAGAAACTTACTGTACAGCACTGAGCTCCAGCCCCCTCTTCACACTGCAGCCCTCTCCCTTCTCTGTGTATAACCACACACACACACAGAAGAGCCACACGACCCCCACCCTCTCTGAAAGTTGACAGACATCTTTTTAATTGTGCAGCCCTGTGCCTTCTCTGATCTCCTCTGTAAGATCATTTGAGGTTGCAAGGACTGAGCCTGTCCACCTACTGTTTTGGGCAGAAAGAGAAGAGTACAGTAGTTGCTGGCAGCTTATGTTGCTACTACAATCGAAGGATGAGGTAAGTGAAGGAGGACTGCACTAAGGTAAAGGAAGCTATTTAGGGAATGTTTTTTTTTTTTTTACCTTTACAACCCCTTTTTAATGTCATGTGACAGTTTTCAGCACAATACAGACTAATGATATCTTCTGGCACAGATTAAGCAGCACCGATTGGATTAAGTGGCACTGATAGGTAGCACTTATGGACAGGCACTGAAATGCAGCACTGATTGGCAATCCTGGCATAATAAATGACATGAATTGATGAGGAAAGTAAAGGTTTTGCAATGCTATATGGCATAAAGCATTGCAAAATCCTTCCTTTCCTCTTATCTTTCATGTCATTTATCATATAGTATATGCCACAACGCCCATCTTGGTACACCTTGCACTCTGCCAGAGTAACCAACAGCAGATATCTTGTTACACCCAGCCCAATTATATGGGCTGGGTGTAACAAGATGTCTGCTGCTGGCTTATGCCGCGTACACACGGTCGTTTTTTGTGATGAAAAAAAACGACGTTTTAAAAACCGTGTG
The DNA here is from genome assembly GCF_905171775.1 of Rana temporaria. Classification (NCBI taxonomy): domain Eukaryota; kingdom Metazoa; phylum Chordata; class Amphibia; order Anura; family Ranidae; genus Rana; species Rana temporaria. The sequence continues at coordinate 231,466,978 of NC_053490.1, read as the reverse complement.
TGGGCAAAAGGTCATTTTATGTCTTCAAAAAAATGACCAAAAAAAATTTCGAACCTGCTTGATTTTTTTATGTCGTTTTTCTAAATGTTGTTTTTTGTGTCATAAAAAATGATCGTGTGTGGGCAAAACGACGTTTAAAACCCGCGCATGCTCAGAAGCAAGTTATGAGACGGGAGCTTCAATGGAACAGAGTGCCGTCGAAAGTGTCTTACGTAACCGCACTTTGCAAGAGCATTTTCAGAAAACGATGGTGTGTAGGCAACATCGTTTTTTAAAATGATGTTTGAAAAACGTTGTTTTGTTTCGTGAAATAAAACAATGTTTTTTTCCATTGTATAAAGTGATGGTGTGTACGCGGCATTACTGCGGCCGAGTGCAAGGTGTACCAAGATGGATGACGGATGTTCAACCTCTGACGGAGACACGGAACTTCCGTTAACCAAATGCGATGGCCCCGGTCACCAATTCTGATGGAACATTTGGCTGCGCCCTGCACCCCTGCCAGCTTACCTAGTTCCACTGCTGCCAGACTGTTGAGGACTCACCCTCCACCTGCTGACTTCTGGTTGCAAACAAAGCCACCTCATTCTCAGGTATCGGATTAGGCATTGGGAGCATGAGTACTCGCGCCAATACTAGTATCGGGGCAACCCTAGTCTGTAGCCAGTGATTTAAAGTGGTTGCAAACCCTTACAACACACTTTTTTCTACAGGTAAGCCTATAATAAGGCTTACCTGTAGCTACCCTGGTTATCTCCTAAACGGTTTAAGAAACATCCCCTGTATTTGCATGTGCCAACGTTACGTTACGTGTGAAGTCATCGCGGCTCCAGCTAATCACAGCGGCGGAGTAACTCCGGGATGACATGTCGCTGGCCTGTGCTGTGTCGGGCACCGCAGCGAGGGCTTCGATCCCAGGTGAGTATTACATAATGATCCAGTATGCTATGCATACTAGCTCATTATGCCTTTGTCTTGCAGGTGTTATTCTTTTCAAAAGTAAGGTTTACAACCACTTTAAAGCGGATGTTCCACCCCAAAAATATATTAAAAGCCAGCAGCTACAAATACTGCAGCTGCTGACTTTTAATATAAGGACACTTACCTGTCCTGGAGTCCAGCGCCGTCCGCAGCAGAGCACGAGCGATCGCTCGTCTCTCTGCTGCTCCCCCCGCCATCCACGCTGAGGGAACCATGAAGTGAAGCGCTGCGGCTTCACTGCCCGGTTCCCTACGGCGCATGCGCGAGTCGCACCCGCTGATTGGCTCCCGCTGTGTGCTGGGAGCCGAGTGTTCCCAGCACACAACAGGGGGGGCGACGGGATGTGACGCAATGCCCGTGAATGCCGGGCCGGAAGTGGGTGCAAATACCTGTCAAATACGGTGTCAAATGTGACACTGGAGGGGGGGAGGGTTCCGATCAGTGGGACTTCACTTTAGGGTGGAGAACCGCTTTAAGCTATTTATTAAAATAAACCTGTAAACTGTAGGAGTGCTGGGGGAATTGTTTACAGCCTGTAAGGTGTGGACTGGGTGACATAGTAGATCGGAATTTAATTCCCCTTGTGTCATACAGAACACACCAAGCAGGAACCACCAGTGTCCAACCTATAAGGGAAGAGAGTATCATATCTCTAGTGTTTTCTCATTCTCCATCTCCTCTCAGGATAGGCAGCAGTGATACCCGTCCTTTATTTATCAGTGAATGTAGCGCTGTCACTAAGCAGCCTTTACACCTAGAGAACCAGTTATGTCCTTCACTGAGAGGAGAGCCCATACTCACCATACACTTCTCACAGCACATGGAGGGCGGAAGCCAAGCCTTCACTTCCGCTTCCGGGGTACACAGTGCTGTGTTATCTGCCTGAAGGAGGACTACATATGCTGGATGCGGGAGGCACTTAGTGTAATGTGGTCTCTCCCCACTCAGGTAATACGTTTATACACAGAATATTGGGGATATGTAATCTCCGCTCCTGTAATAGGTTCACGCCTCTAGTAGCAGCATAGTTATTGCAGTGTGTAACATAGGATATGTCTTCCCCAACCTGTATGCTGATATTTCCTTGCAGCAGGTGTTCAGCATATATAATCTGCACTGACCAGTATATAGCTGGTATACCCAGCACGTCCTAAAAATCAGTTTTTTTTTTATCTTGTAAATACATGTTTAGGTAAGTGTGACACAATCCCACAAAAGGTAGAATCATACAGGTAATAAAGCACAGCCTGCGATTTTCCAGCAGCAAGAATCTGTGGCATGCCACATCTGGAATGAGAGGTGTGTGTGAATAGCTATACAATGTAATGACAGGCTGAGACTGCACACCAGAATATGTCCAGCCACGCTGCAGGCAATCGCTGGCTGTCAAATAGCTGCAATCAGCCTGTCACTGCAGCGGCTGAGCAGCTGTCCATACACACACATACACCTGTCATTTCAGATGCAGCAATCTGCAGACGCCTATCACTGGAAATGGCAGGGTGTAGTAATCACCGGTGGGAATGTAGTGTAAAGGATGACTTCAATTATTTAACCACTTAAGCCCCGGACCAATATGCAGCTAAATGCCCAGAGGTGTTTTTACAATTTGGCACTGCGCTGCTTTAACTGGTAATTGCGCGGTCATGCAATGTTGTACCAAAACGAAATTTGCGTCCTTTTTTCCCCCACAAATGGAGCTTTCTTTTGGTGGTATTTGATCACCTCTGCGGTTTTTATTTTTTGCGCTATAAACAAAAATAGTGACAATTTTGAAAAAAATGCAATATTGTTTACTTTTTGCTATAATAAATATTCCCTAAAAATATATAAAAAAAAACATTTTTTTCCCTCAGTTTAGGCCGAAACTTATTCTTCTACATATTTTTGGTAAAAAAAAAATCGCAATAAGCGTTTATCGGTTGGTTTGCGCAAAATGTATAGCGTTTACAAAATAGGGGATAGTTTTATTGCATTTTTATTAATTATTTTTGTTTTACTATTAATGGCGGCGATCAGCGATTTTTTTCGTGACTGCGACATTATGGCGGACACTTCGGACAATTTTGACACATTTTTGGGACCATTGTCATTTTCACAGCAAACAATGCATTTAAATTGCATTGTTTATTGTGAAAATTACAGTTGCAGTTTGGGAGTTAACCACAGGGGGCACTGAAGGAGTTAGGGTTCACCTAGTGTGTGTTTACAACTGTAGGGGGGTGAGGCTGTAGGAATGACGTCATTGATTGTGTCTCCCTATGAAAGGGATCACACGATCAATGCAGCCGCCACAGTGAAGCACGGGGAAGCCGTGTTTACATACGGCTCTCCCCGTTCTTCAGCTCCGGGGAGCGATCGTGAGGAGGTGGCTAGAAGCGAATAGCCGCCCCCTCATCCCGGATCGCTCCCACATGATTAACGACCGCCGTATGTACCGGGGGGCGTCCCGATCGGACCCCCGACCCACATCTAGGCAGCGACGTGGAGGCACGTCGTTCTGCCTGTCCGTGCCATTCTGCTGACGTATATGTACATGCGGCGGTCGTTATGTAGTTAAAAACTCCATTATCCATAGGTTCTCTGACCCCTGTGCAAGCAGCATAGACTTGTTTCCCCTCTACCTGGCCCTCCACCAAAGCCATGCAATGTGATGTGTTCTATTGAGGTACGCTATAAGCATTTTGCTATTGCAGACCTTCATGTTTGTGTTTTGATTATATGGGGTTGATTTACTAAATATAATGTGCACTGAGCTTAGTAAGTCTGGGTTCACACTGCTGCGGTATTTAAATTGTGCGAGTTCAGTAGAAATCGCACAATTTCATACCCGCATGTCAGTCTGACTTTGGAGGGGCGATTTCAGAGACATCCTGCACAGTAAGGATGAGCTCCGGCGTGTTCGCATAGAACACGTGCAGAGCCCGCCAGGAAGTCGGCACCCGCGCTGCGCTACTCACAGTCAGGCAGACATTTCCCGGTCTCTGAAGCCGAGCATCGGACAATGTCTGCCTGGCTGTGATTAGCGCAGCGCGGGTGCCGACTTCCTGGCGGGCTCTGCACGTGTTCTATGCTAACACGCCGGAGCTCATCCTTACTGCACAGTACATAAACTACTTTGGGGAATCTGTACAATGCTGTCCAACAGCATGGCTTTTGCTGTAGTATGCGACTAAAGCCTTGCACCCACGATCTGATTATCCAATGGGAATTGTGTGATGGCAGGCTGTTGTCAGAAAATCCGAGCGTTTGTATGCTCCATCGGACAATTTCCATGGACAAATGTGGGATAGCATGCTTTAAAATTGTCCAGACAATTGTTGTCGGATTATCCGATCGTGTGTATACAAGTCTGTCGGACAAACACGCATGCTCACCATAACACAACAGTAGCAGAAGTAGCCCAATGGGTGGCGCTAAAGAGCTGAAAAAAAACACATAGTTTAGTGTTTGTTGGACGACAATTCTTTGCGTTTGTATGCAATACAAGTTCCTGGCCAATGCCCTATGGACAAAAGTTCTACGCTTTGTCCGCAAAAAAATCAGATTGTGTGTATGAGGCTTAAGGAAATGTCTGGAAAGACCTACTAGAACAGCTGAACATTATTTGGGGTTATTCAGAAGCAATTGGAATGACGGCAGATGTGTACTGACTCTCCTATTTAACATGAGTTTGAATTGTGATTGCTTAATTCTGAACACAGCAACATTCCCACTTATAGTATAGGAAGGTGTACACACTTATGCAACCATATTATTTTTTTTTTTTATTTTTACTTCCGTGCACCTAAAAGATTTCAGTTTGTTGTTCAACGGCGTTGTATCGTTTATAGGTCACATTAAGGGCCAGTTCACACCAGATGCAGTTATGTGCGTTTTTTTCTGAACTAAAAATGCATGCACAGTGTTTTCCATGTATTCCAATGGCTCTAGTTCCCACCATGCAGTCAGTTTCTGCACCGGAAACTGACTGGAACTGACTGCACTGGTGTGAACTAGAGCCATTGGAAAACACAGTGCATGCATTTTTAGAGGCAGTCCACACCACACAAATGCACTCCTACGTTCCTGATGAGTTTCTGCTTACAGTCCACACCACGTGCAGTTCCAGTGCGCTTTCTGATACAATGTGCTAGGTTCTAGTACAGTTCTGTGCAGAAAAAATGCAGCATGCTCTACATTTTTAGTGCAGACCAAAAAAGTGCATGGAACTGCATCCGGTGTGAACTAGCATTCAAGGTGGAAAAAGCTCTGAAATTAATTATATTTATCTCGTGTTTTTTTTTTTACATCACAGAAACCTGACATTTTAACATTGTATGTTAAAACACCAATCCATATGCTCAAGTTCAGAAAATTCATTTTCTTTGCACCCTGTGAGCCCCATTTCCCACTTTGCTTAAAGTTGGTGACTCCCCCACCACCTCCCCTAGATATTCCATACTGACACATGGGTACTTTTTAGGTTTCTGAGGCACCTGTTGTACATTTTGGGCATTGGGGGAAATCCACAGTGCTGGCTTATACCACTAGCTAGTAATTACAACCGTTTTTTTTTTTTTTTTTTGGGATGTACTTATCTTTTCTGAGTGGAACTTTAGTTAAAAAAAAAAAAAAGTCCTGCTAGACCACTTCAGGCTGACCCCTTTTGCAGGTATAGCTAAACTAAATGTCTATACCAGGGATTAAGGATGAGCTCCGGCGTGTTCGCATTGAACACGTGCGGAGCCCGCCAGGAAGTGGGCACCCGCGCTGCGCTAATCACAGCCAGGGAGACATTTCCCGATCTCTGCAGCCGAGCATCGGGAAATGTCTGCCTGGCTGTGATTAGCGCAGCGCGGGTGCCGACTTCCTGGCGGGCTCCGCACTTGTTCAATGCGAACACGCCGGAGCTCATCCTTACCAGGGATCTTCAAACTACTGCCCTTCAGCTGTTTGCGGAACTACAAGTCCCATGAGGCATTGTAAAACTCTGACATTCAGACATGATGGTAATTGTAGTTCCTGAACAACTGGAGGGCCGTAGTTTGAGGACCCCTGATCTATACTGTTTAAAATCCAGTAGTATAATGTCTCACCCTGCTCTGCACATGCTCAGCTGTGCTTCTTTTTTTTGGCACTGTGACGAAAATGAGAGCCATTAGAGGCTGATCAGCTTATAGCCTAAAGATTTACTGCTGCTCGAGGGCTCTGGGCTTCAGCAAAATGGCAGCCTCCAGCAAGAAGAAACAGGAGCAATGCTGGAGGCAATTTACAGCACACACTAATGTTGATAGCACAATTATTAATGCGGAATGTATGTTCCTTGCAAAAGAACATTGGTTTTGGGTAAAGTTCTGCTTTATAAGCATAGAAGAAACTTTCATAGGCTGTAATGAGGAGATCATACAGTATGCATTAATAGTGGATATGTGTGTCAGAAGAAAGTTTCCTTCCCTGAGGATCTGAATATGTTTTCTAATGATCAGATTTCCTTGTCTAGTTCCACCTTTTTTTTTTTTTTAAAGTGTATTTTGTGCGTGTACTCGAGAGAGGAGCCGGACTGCAGGAGTTGGGAGTAGGCAGGCCTCCCCCAGAGGCAATCTGCCATCTTTCTCCATGCCCCGGGTGGCAATGGCGGGTGTGTGAGGGGGTCCTCCCACACAGCCCGCCCTACCTGCTCCGCTTTGAAGCCCAACGGGGCAGAGGGACTCCCTATAAGGGAGTGAGAGGATCTAGCCCGCTCAACCAGCCCCATTAGTCCTTCGCCTCTCTTTTAGAGACCGCGTGGTCAAAGTGCGTGTGTTAACCCAATTTAGAGTGCGTGTGTAGGTGTGGTGGTTTTTGTGGGAGGGGGGTGGGTGTACTAAGCACAGGCTTACCTTGCATAGCACACCCACCGGGAGCCGGGCTGAGACCACCAAACTCAATTCACATGAAGCCGAGACCGGGATCCGAACCTCTAGCTGCAGAGGTGAATGGCTTGTCAGCGCAGTGCCAATCGCGTTGAGCCACCACAGCTCCCTTAGTTCCACCTTTTATTCTTTATTTTTGCTTAATCCGCTTTACTAGCTGGCCCATATTTGTGCAGCAACTGTGTCTCTGCAGAGAAACCGAGGAGCTGAAGCTATGCTTTCATTTTCCAGTTTCATGGTCTTAGTTTTATTTCTTTAACATGTCTAACCACAAGAGAAATGGAAAGCTTTATCTTTCATGGGGGAATTTGAGTTGAAGCCGTCGGAATCATGCTGGTATGTAATACCCAGGAAATGAGTGTTATTTAACATGTATTCCCTTTTGTTTCTAGACATTGGTTTTTGGATATCAATAACGGAGGTACCATGAGTTTTCTCCTACCAAAACTGACCACGAAAAAAGATGTGGATCAGGCAATTAAAACCACAGCAGAGGTGGTCTTGGTTCTCCGATTTGGAAGAGATGAAGATTTTGTCTGCTTACAACTTGATGACATAGTAGGTTTCTGTGGCTTTTAATAGAATATTAGTGACCGCTACATTTTATATTGCTTCTGTACTTTAGTTTTGAATGATTGCTGTGTAATATGAATGATTTCTGTTCTATAGGATGTGAAGTGGCATTAAAAGACACGTTAACCTTTTGTAACATGTTACACCTGTATTCAGGGTGTAACATGTTATTGTTGCAGCAGCCCCCCCCTCCATTGGGCGATCTTCTGCCCGCTGTAAAACAAAGAACATGGCTGTGCAGGGCTCTGCCCACCCAGCTGCATCATTCATTCGCAGAACCTTTGCAGCTGTCGGCTTGTAGTTCTCAGTGAGCTACCAGAGCGCTATAGGTGGTTCATCGATGCTTCCTGTCATTCGGTAACTGCCTGCCTGTATGAGGCACGGGCAGACATCTACACTGACAGTCTTCAGTAGCCTTGAATTGCACCCGTGATCTGCTGGTGCATGCTTTACAGGCTCCTAATAAAAAAAAAAAAAAAATAATAATAAATGAACATTATTTTACCTGCAAAAATATGTGCATTCATTATTATTATTTTTTTTTTTACAATAGTGAACTTATCTGTTAAACCCAAAATTGAATATATTGCAGCTTGCCACTCATCAGATGTGGTGGCTGCATTGGTTTTCTTATTTTTAGGCTTTTATTTCTCTGTTTAGCATTCGATTAGAGATGACATGGGAAGTTGAAAATTATGTACGTATATGTGTGCAATAAACTCTCCTATGTTTCTGTCTTATTAGCTTTCAAAGACGTCACATGATCTAAGTAAAATGGCAACTATTTACCTTGTTGATGTGGATAAAGTGCCTGTCTATCGCCACTACTTTGATATCAGTTACATCCCGTCTACTGTCTTTTTCTTTAATGGACAACACATGAAAGTGGACTATGGGTAAGATTTGTTTTGCTGTTTATTAATCAAGACTTAGGGCCAGATTCACAAAAGGGATACGCAGGCGTATCTGCTGATACGCCGTCATATCCCTGTTTCTATCTATGCGGCTGATTCATAGAATCAGTTACGCATAGATATCCCTAAGATCCGACAGGTGCAATTGTTTTACACTGTCGGATCTTAGGATGCAATACCGCGGCCGCCGCTGGGGGGAGTTCTCGTCGTAAACCAGCGTCGGGTATGCAAATTAGCACTTACGGCGATCCACAAAACTTTTTCCCGTCAGAAAGTCGCCGCAAGTGTTAGTTTGCCGTCGCAAAGATAGGGCTGCTTTTACAAAGTGTAAAATTAGTACACCATGTAAAAGTATACCCGTCTTTCCCGCGTCGCTTTCAAATTTTTTTTTAAAACATTTTTTTCCCCGGCGCAACTCTTTTTTTCCCCGTCGCGATTCACAAAACCTTGGCGCATCGTAACTTCTCGCAAAGCACGTCGGGAAATTTGCGTCGGGAGCATGCGCAGTACGTCCCGCGCGGGAGCGCGCCTAATTTAAATGGGACTCGCCCCATTTGAATTGGCCCGCCTTGCGCCGGACGGATTTAGGATACACCGCCGCAAATTTCCAGGTAAGTGCTTTGTGGATCGGGCACTAACTTGGAAAATTTGCGGCGGTGTAACTTAAATCGATTGTTACGTTGCGCCCGGGCTACGTGAATCTGGCCCTTAGTGCTTACTCATTGATTGTTCTAAAGTGCTGTCTGGCCATAAGGTGAAACCAGACAGGTGGTTTTAGACATGTAAAGTGTTTTCTAAAGGGAAGACTCTCTTTTTTTGCAAGGTTTGGAATGACCGCTAAGTGTTCTGGGCAGCACAGTGGTTTGCACTTCTGCCTTGCAGCACTGTTGACCAGACGCTGTCTGTATAGAGTTTGCATGCTCTACCTGGGCTTGCTTGGTTTTCCTCACGTATTAGGTGCACCAGTTTCCTTCCATATTCAAAAGACATGCTGGTAGGTCAATTGACTTTTGTCTAAATTGGCGTATGTGTAGTTATATGTACAGCTCAAAAAAAATTGAATATCATCAAAAAGTTAATTTATTTCAGCAATTGAATTAAAAAAGTAAAACTTGTATATTCGATAGATTCATTACACAAAGAGTGATATATTTAAAAACAAAAAAAGATTCATGGAGATTTACTGGTATTTACTAAAGGCAAATCCATTTTGCACTACAAGTGCACTTGGAAGTGCAGTCACTGTAGATCTGAGGGGGAGACATGCAAGGAAAATAATAATAATAATAAAAAAAAAAAACTGCATTTTTGCTTGCACATGATTGGATAATAAATCAACAGAGTTTCCCCTCATTTCGATCTTCCCCATCAGATCTACAGCGACTGCACTTCCAAGTGCACTTGCAGTGCAAAGTGGATTTGTCTTTAGTATATCAACCCCCCCATGGTGTCACATTCTAATCAGCTAATTAACTGAAAGGTTTTCCGAGCCTTTAAATCAGGGGTGCCCAACCTTTTAAGGATCAAGGGCCACTTTAGCGACTTGATAACCGGATGTGGGCCACAATGAGCGGAGTGGCCAGATGACAGGTCCATGTCCACTCTGCATATGCAGAGCAGACAGGGACACAGCCCGCTCTACTCTGAGCCCTCCGATTTGATCTGCCCAAACAGAAGGGGACGGGTCCCCCTTTGTTTTTTTTAAGTGGATCGGCACAGAATCCAAGTTGCATGAGGTCCAGTGTGAAGTTTCCACAGTCAGTGATGATTTGGGGAGCCATGTCATGGGCTGGTGTTGGCCCTAAAATATACACTGCCCAGTTTTATTTAAAAGAAAGAGGAAAAAGTTCAACAAAATAAAAAGTTGCCCTAGCAGGGGTTTCCACCATCTGTTCAAACCTGAAAAAACATAATAATCAGCCTCCTGGCTCACTCTTGCAGCTCTGCTGCTCAGGCTTCAACCTTAGAACTGTTAAAGCGGAGGACCACCGAAAAAAATATATTAAAATCCAGCAGCTACAAATACTGCAGCTGCTGACTTTTAATACATGGACACTTACCTGTCCAGGACACCCGCGATGTCGGCAGCCAAAGCCATCCTCGGTAAGGGAATCAGGAAATGAAGCCGTATGGCTTCACTTCTTGGTTCCCTACTGCGCATGTGTGAGTCGCGCTGCGCATCCTCACTGGTCTCTGCTGTCTCCTAGGACTTGTGTGTCTCCCAAAAGACAGCAGGGAAGGACAGAGTAGGCGCCGGAAGTGGCGTAGATCACCGTGATCACATCGGTGATCTATGCAAGGAAGTGGGAGCAAATACCTGTATTAGACAGGTATCTGCTCCCTCCTCCCCCTGAAAGGTGCCAAATGTGACTACAGAGGGGGGAGGAGGATTTCAAAAAGTGGAAGTTCCATTTTTGGGTGGAACTCCACTGTAATTGGTCCCTCAGACCGATTCACAGTACCTACTGTACTCGCATGCAATCCATGCACCTCGGTCATGCATCCTTTGCATATACTTGTAGCATCCTGCTGCATGAGACATCCTCCCTAACCTGAGAAGGGGGTCCTCCTGTCTTCTGGATAGGGCCCTAACTCAAGGCCAGGTCCTTTATTATAAGGGATGTGTGCACACACACTGCTGGTTTCCAAACACAGAATCAAAGACTTCTTCCCTCCCAAAACTCTAGACCCTGTATCCAGGAATTACAGAACCTCAAGTTTGTGAAATCAACTGTTCAGCTCCAGCGCCCCCCCCCCCCCCCCCATCTCAGGCCAAAAGCGGTACTGCACACCGCTTTGGCCTGAATCCTGCTTGTGTTGCGAGACAACACTTGCAAACTGAGTTAGGATTTTTAGAAATACAGTGCTTGTATTGCTAAACGCTCGTTAACCGCGTTACTCGCAATTCGAGGTTCCACTGTATATTATAAATGACATGAATGAGGAAAGGAAGGATTTTGCAATGCTATATAGCGTTCCAGGCAAAATGTAGAATCCAGTAGCAACAGAATTTGATGTAAATTTTTGGGGACTTCAGTCTTTGATGGAGGCTTACAAAATTTTGAGACTTAAACTGATGGCGGAAAAATGATCCATTGAGCCTGCCCTATATCATTTTTTTTTTAAGGATAGACCTATATTTATCCAAAGCATGTTTAAATTGAATTACTGTTGAGTGACACACTACCTTTGCTGGACGACTGTTCCAAGTATTCATCACACTTTTAGCCCTGGTTCACACTGGGCTGCAGGAGTGAAGCCATGGGAGTTCAGCTGAACTCGCACGATTTCACTCCCGCTGGCAGTCCCGATTTCGGCCGCGATTTAAGAGACATCTGTGCAGGTTTCTGCACAGATGTCAATGTAAATCGCGGCCCGAAATCGCAAAAAGTAGTACAGGAACTACTTTTTTAAATCGGTGCAGCGCCGCAGATGTGGTGTCGCACCGATTAGGACGGTGTCATTGCCGGCAAATGCAGCCGATTTGAGATGCGATTTCACATGTGAAATCGCATCTCAAATCGAAGCAAATCGTACCCAGTGTGAACCTAGGCTTAGTCAAATTTCTAATGTTACTTTCCTCAGCCTTGTTTTAGGTCATGTCCCTGTGTTTTTGATTTCCACTTTTATTTTATTTGCAGATCCCCAGACCATACAAAGTTTGTGGGAAGTTTCAAGACAAAGCAAGACTTTATTGACCTTATTGAAGTGATCTACAGGGGAGCAATGCGTGGAAAGCTGATTGTACGGAGTCCTATTGACCACAAGAACATTCCAAAATATGATCTTCTCTATCAAGGAGTTTGAAGTGGTTTCCACTCTTAGAAAATTGTTTTCCTTTGTTACAAATACTTTCAAAAAGAAAAGATCCCTGCTACAAACATCTAACAGAAATGGTTTTCCAATACAGTATTAAAAAAAAATGTTTTGCCCAAAGTACATATATCAGTTAAACAGATTGCTAATCTAAAGTGTTTTTTTTTGTCTGTAAATACATTTGCAATTGTTATATTTATGAAAATAAAGTATTTATTTTCTAAATTTACCCCAATAATTATTTGTTATTTAAACTGAACAACTGTTTATAACTTAGACTGTAAAGTGTATTTTTATGTTTTCTAACACAATGCCTTGTGCTGAGGGATAGCGATTTACCTTTTCAGCTATTAGCTGCTGCTAGCCATCAGATGAGAACTCCTGGCCCCTAATAACAATCCGTAACCAATCAGCGAGGTTCCTGATCAGGCGATCACTAAATCAACCATGACAGTGATTTACATCCAAGCTTTAAGCTCTGTTTGCAAAACAAACTTTACAGTTTGAAGGAGCCACACCTACATGTAGAGGGTTGTGTACCGTTTTATACTATAATGGTAGGACACAACAGTATTAATAAAAATAAGTTATTATACAGGATTTATATAGATAGCACCAACAGTTTACACAGTGCTTTAGAATATAAAAAGGAGACAATACAGTTAGAATACAAGAGGATTAAGAGGGCCCTGCTCAGAAGAGCTTACAAAGTTATCTTTGTTTTACACCTTTTTTGTCCACCTATAATAAAAAAGGATGTTATCAAAACAGCTCAATGCAGCGGGCTGAACGAAAAACAACAACAACCCTGAAGCGCTCATGAGGATCCGCTGTACTAACACTGGATGTCCTCTCCTGCCCCCCACCAGAACACACCAGTCAGCGCGCGCAGCCATTACCCAAATGGCCGGCTTCTGTACACACAGGCCGATTGATGAACGGTTTCTATTGAACCGGCCGATGTCACCCGATATTTGGCCCATGTGTACTAGACTTTACACAAAACATTTACAAAGCTTTGCTGAAACCTTTAAAGCAGGGGTCTTCAAACTACGGCCCTCCAGGTGTTCAGGAACTACAATTCCCATCATGCCTAGTCATGTCTGAATGTCAGAGCTTTACAATGCCTCATGGGAAGTGTAGTTCCGCAACAGCTGGAGGGCCGTAGTTTGAGGATCCCTGCTTTAAAGTAACCTTCAGTGCCAGTTTAGGGATTAGACTGTAATGCAAATGCAGATTATCACTTTAAACCAGCTGCCAGCAAACTTTCAAAAGCTTATGTAATGCTTTTCAGAAACTAGCATTACCGTACCGTAGCTATTCGACCACCAGCGGGGTGCTTTTTAACCCCGCTAGCACCTGAATAACGGGTTAAATGCGCTGCTGCCGAAACGCTTTGCAGGTGCTTCGGCAGTGGTGTTCATTAATTTCAACGGGCAGGAGTGGTGAAGGAGCAGTGTATTCCGCTCCTCCACCACCCCAATGATGCTGCTTGCAGGACTTTTTTTTTCTTTAAACTACTGCAGATGAGGCATTTTACAGGCGATATTTTTAGCCCAAAAGAGCCTGAAAAATGCAGTGTGAAAGGGGTCTTAGAGTTAGCATTCCCATAGCCCTTTTGCTCTGGAAAAATACCAACCCAACCCCAAGGGTAAAAACCCTCTAAGCAAGATGGTCTTTGGGTCCTAAAATTATTTACAGTATCTAAGCACCCTCCTGTAGCAAGAACATAGAAACATCAGGGTTACTCTAGGAGAGCTGGACAGGGTCATAGAAGGTCCATAACCCATCAGCAGGACCGGTATGTGCAATGAGGAGCAGGATAAGCACTGCCATAGCCCTCCAGCAGGCCACTCGTGTGAATGTATCTGACCAAACAAACAATCGAAAACAGACTTCATGAGGGTAGCCTGAAAGCCTGACATCCTCTAGGGCAGTGTTTCCCAACTCCAGTCCTCAAGGCACACCAACAGGTCATGTTTTCAGGCTTTCCATTATTTTGCACAGGTGATTTGATCAGTTTCACTGCCTTAGTAATTACCACAGCCGTTTCATCTGAGGGAAATCCTGAAAACATGACCTGTTGGTGTGCCTTGAGGACTGGAGTTGGGAAACACTGCCCTAGGGCAATGGTCATCAACCCTGACCTCAGGGCCCACTAACAGGCCAGGTTTACAAGATAATGAAATACATGACAGGTGATATCATTTGCTGCTCAGTGATTGCAGCATTCTAGTCTGCATCTCCCCAAGGTAATACATAAAACCTGGCCTGTTGATGGGCCCTGAGGAAAGGGTTGATGACCACTGCTCTATGGAGTCCTGTGCTCACTGCCTGGCACCGTGGCGCTCAATTGGCATTTGCCATTGAACACCAGCATTGGCAGATCCGCCACTAACACCCTGTGCTTTTCACAGATGAGAACAGGTTCACCCTGAGCACATGTGACAGTCATGAAAGGGTGTGGAGAAAGTAATGCTGCCTTTAACGTTTAGTATGACCAGTTTGGTGGTGGGTCAGAGACATATCCATGGAGGGACACACAGACCTCTACAAGCTAGAAAACGGCAACCTGACTGGTATTAGGATGAAATCCTTGGACCCATTGTCAGACCCTACTCTGGTGCAGTGGGTCCTGGGTTCCTCCTGGTGGACGACAATGCCCGGCCTCATGTGGTGAGAGCATGCAACCAGTTCCTGGTGGATGAAGTAAGTGATACCATCGAATGGCCCCCCCACGCTCGCCTAACCTGAATCCAATAGATCACCTCTGGGACATTATGTTTAGGCCCATCCGATGCCTCCAGGTTGCACCTTCTTCTATTCAGGAGCTCAGTGATGCCCTGATCCATATCTGGGAGGAAATAACCCAGGATACCACCTGTCAACTCATTAGTAGCATGCCCCAACATTGTCAGGCATGCATACAAGCACGTGGGGGCCAAACAAACTACCAAGTACTATTTTGAGCTGCTGCAATGAAATGTAAGCAAACTGGACTAACCTGCTGCATACATTTTGTCACTTTGATTTTTGGGGTGTCTTTGAATTCAGCCCTCTGCAGGTTGGTCATTTTCGTTCCTAACACATTACCCAGTCCATATCAGTGATGTCCAGCATGATATTTCTCACCATTGAGATCTGATGTTTTCAAAGTGCATTTTTTTTTTTTTTGGAGCAGTGTGTGTAAAAAAAATAATATAAATAAAAAATATATATATATATATATATATATATATATATATATATATATATATTGTATATACACACACACACACACACACACACACTAAGATAAAAAAAGATTGACAAAATGTACAGAGGAATTAATTTTCTTACTGTTTTATAACATACATTTTTGTATTTTTTTAAATTGCATAACATATTACAGACTACCATGCTAAGAAAGCATAAAAAACAAAAAAGGACTTGCCTATAGTTTACATTTAGTAGTGTCCATGTGCCTTCACAATACATAAGTGTTACATGGTGGGCACAAAAGTCTTAAAGATCTATGAAAATGATTATCTGTAGTTCTGTCCGATAGATCTACGTTACGCAACACCACAACATATAAGCCCTACAAGATGGTATTCTTAGTTCATCTGCTGTGACTAGATACAGCATCTTAGTTCGATTATTTACTCCTGGCAGAACTTCTAGTTATCATTGTATGTGCAGGTGTAATTGAACTTCTGCGAATCTTTGAGGATCTGTTGAGAAATCGAAAAATAGACTGGAAAGCAACAGAGGGCGCCAGGTCACAGTTTTCAGTACCTGCAGACACTTTTGGGCAGTCTATTTTCCTTAAGGACCCCGTAGGTCTGTCTAAAGGTTTTGCGCTCAATACCCAGCTCCTACAATGTGAGCGTAACCAAGCCTGGATTTCTGGGTCAGTCCTTGCCTGATGCGGAGCATGGTGTTTGGAGTCTATAAATGCTACAGCACTCACTTTGCTCATTACCTCCTTACTTTTCTTACAAAGTAAATCCATAAATACTAAGCCCCCATAGCCATGTGCGATGAATGATATGTTTCTTGCAGCACTTTTTGAAATGAAGTGGTCCCAAACATAGCTGGTGTGCTCTTCTGGTGAGCTGCAACATCTTTTAGGAACAATCAATTTTTGTTGAGGTGCAGTGAACCTAACTTTTTCCCTGGTATCTATAGGACAAGACTCCTCTTCTGTTTTGACCAGGGTATGTGGTTCCTCCTTCATCTCCACAAAATTGTCATTTGGATTTAATACAATCACAGACCCATTGTCCCTTAAGGCAGTCTTAATATATGGGACCTGGGTCCCTTTATGTAGGGAGTGATGGAATATTGTTTTTTGTCCCCACTGACCAGCTCTAACCACCCCACTGTCTTGAAGCAGAACAAACAGGTTTGTCTGCATACTTGGCAATCCTTTACTCATGAAGAAGAAAGACCTTGGCTCATCTTCAGCAGCATCAATTGGGATGGTAATTCTTTGAAGATTGCAGTCTTTTTGAAGTAGCTCATAAACATACAGTGTAATCATAGCCCCGATAATTTTATACCTTTTGTGGTTCCGATCATATTCATTTTTGTAATAGTTATAAAGAAAAGGTTTATTGGTAACCATGTGTCTCAACTCTCCTTGCTCATTGAAATAATACTGCAGGTCCTCAAAATGCTGTGGGATTTCTACGCTTTCTTTGAATTTCATCAGTCCTTCCATTTCCTTTAAATAGAAAGAACAATAGTTCAGATAATATTGTGGACATGCCAAGATGTGTATAAATCTACGTAAGCCCAAAAAGTTAATGTCTGATGGTCCATAAGGCTAAAGCAGCACTATGCAGTGTTTAGACTTAAAAGAAACACCCGATTGTGATAAAAACGTCCCATTAAGAGTCCAAATTATAATGAACTCCTAAACGTGTTCATTGGGGGCTTGACAGATGAATGTTGGGGCACCTTGTGATTCCGCTCCCCTCAAATTCAACACTCACCAGATCAATATAAAAGAAAGGCTTTATGGGTTTAAATACCCGTTGGCATGTGGAGAGGCCACTTCCAGACATCTAAATGGTTAATCGCTCTCTGGTGGTCAGGTCATTGAAGACATAGGTTCTGCTTGCTGGCTCTGCCTGCTCCTCGCACTGCCAGGATCTCTTTGCTGCCCACTTCCCTGCTCCGCCTCGCCCACTCACAGACTGACACAGAGACCGGCCCTCTGTGTCAGTCTGAGTGGGTGGGGCAGAGCAGGGAAGTGAGCAGCAAGGAGATTCTGGAATGTCCTGGCAGAGCCAGCAATCCTTTCTTTTATATTGATCTGGTGAGTGTTGCATTCGAGGGGGAGCGGAATCACGTGATGCGGTAAAGGTGCCCCAACATTCATTTGTCAAGCCCCCCAATGAACACTTTGGACTTACCCTTAAAAGAAACACCCGATTGTGATAAAACATCCTATTAAATCTAAACACTCCATAGTGCTGCTTTAGGATCATCAGACATGAACTTATGCGTATAAGTTTTATGATTATAGCAGCAGCTGGTCATATTTCTTCATTTTAATTGTATTAGTTTTGCCTAAGCACCGGATAAGTGATATTAGATTACTTTAAGTTAGATAAAACTATGTATGTTATAATCTGTTTGTGCACTTTTGTTTACAAAAACCAATAAAAATGATTGGAAAAGAAAAACTGGTGGACAAAGTTGTATCGAGGTCTGAAGTCATATCACTCCTTTCTGATGCTATGGGTAGTGCTTTTCGTCTTTTTCTCCTTGCACAAACTATAAAAGCCCAAATTAGAAACCTGTACTAAAGAAATTACTTCTAATTTTACTAAGCGGATTCAATGCTTTTATTAAATTCAGAATCACTGACCTTAAAGCGGAGTTCCACCCAAAAATGGAACTTCCGCTTTTCCATGTCTGCACAGATGTCAATGTAAATCGCAGCCCAAAAATCGCAAAAAGTAGTACAGAAACCTTTTGAAATCAGTACAGCGTTGCACCGATTAGGATGGTGCCATTGCCGCCGATTTTACATGGAATTTGACATCAAATCTTACCAATGGCAACTAGGGCGAAAAGATGTTTTAGGAATATGTGTTTTCAACTGAGTGAAAAAGTGAAGCCTCTGGATCAGGCAAACCAGACTTTTTAAGCAAAGATGTCGGAAAGGGCAGCCTCTGTTCTTCTCTGGGGTCTTATGCCCGAAGCAATGAGTTGGCAGCCATTGCCTGTCACCATGATATACTTTAACATAACTATTTTAGTCCAGGGGTTGACAAATTTGCTTGGAATCTAGGAGCCAGCTAAAAAAGTTAGGAGCCAGACAACGCGCCACGTCCCGACGAGCTTGCGCGCAGAAGTGAACACATACGTGAGCAGCGCCCGCATATGTAAACGGTGTTCAAACCACACATGTGAGGTATCGCCGCGATTGGTAGAATGAGAGCAATAATTCTAGCCCTAGACCTCCTCTGTAACTCAAAACATGCAACCTGTAGAATTTTTTAAACGTCGCCTATGGAGATTTTAAAGGGTAAAAGTTTGTGGCCATTCCACGAGCGGACGTAATTTTGAAGCGTGACATGTTGGGTATGAATTTACTCGGCGTAACATTATCTTTTATCCCCATTTTTTTAATATTATGACTTTACTGTAGTCTTATTTTTTAATTAAAAAAAGTGTATTTTTTCCCCAAAAAAGTGCGCTTGTAAGACCGCTGCGCAAATACGGCGTGACAGAAAGTATTGCAACGATCACCATTTTATTCTCTAGGGTGTTTATATATATATATATATATATATATATATATATATTTTATCCTGTTTGGGGGTTCTAATTAGAGGGAAGAACATGGCAGTGAAAAATGACATTAGAATTGCTGTTTAACTTGTAATGCTTAACTTGTAATACCAACGGCCACCACCAAGTGGCGCCAGCTCACACATCTGGTGGTAACTTGTAATACCAACGGCTCACCACCAGATGGCGCCAGCTCACACATCTGGTGGTAATAACTTGTAATACCAATGGCTCACAAAATTTTTTTTTTTGCCCACCTTCCAAGCCAAGTCGCCAGGACACCATTTCAGCTCCTAAGCTTGAGTTTAGAAGCTTTTTTTTTTTCCTTGCCAAAGCTCCCAAACTCAACTCTATAAAATCCTCTGTATCAATGTACACTAGGCTTTTACCAGAGTTTAGGAGCTCCTGCTTTTAGGTGAGCTTTACCCTTCCTCTCCTGAACATGGAAGAATTGCTTTCAGGATAGAAATGTTTTTACAGGCGGCCATGGGAACCCACAAAACAATGCATCAATTCTTCCACGCTTTGTGTTTTCCCACAGCCGTGGTAAATGTAGGCCAGTGTACATAAAGCCTTATTCTGGGCCCTCAAACTCAAAAAAGGACTGAGGCCAAGCAATCAGCATTACAGCCAAGGAACTAGCATTTTTAGGTTATGTCAACTCTACTAGTCTTCATATTTCTTTTAGAGGTTTCCTTTAAAGAATAATAGTACTTTGTATAGTTATCCATTTTATTACGTTTAATAAAATGGAAGCGTTAAAACAGTATTAAACCCAAATTGAAAAAATGTTGCAGTATACTGATCCTTAAAGGAGTTGTAAAGTCTCAGGGTTTTTCCCCTTAATGTATTCTATGCATTAAGGTGAAAAACCTTCTGTGCTGCAGCTGCCCCCCATTGGCTCCTTCTTCTGTCAATCAAATCCAGTGACATGGGAGCTGGGGGGGGGGGCTGGACCGAGTCCTGCTGTCTGCGTCAATGGACGCAGCAGCAGGACTTGGGAGCGTGCCGGCATGAATGCCCCCTTGGAAAGTGCCTCTCTGTGGGGGCACTCGACAAGGAGGGGGAGCCAGGAGCACCGCCGGGGGACCCCAGAAAAGGGTGATCAGGTTGCTCTGTGTAAAACCCTTGCACAAAGGAGGTATGTACACAAACCTTTATAATCACTTTTACCACTTGCTGAGCAGCCACCGCCGTTATACGTCGGCACATTCCCGCAAATCACCATAGGTGTACGTTGACTCCTCTAAGGAGCCATAGCAGGCACGTGCGCCCAATGTATGGCGGGGGACCTGATGCGCATGGCTGGCAGGCCACAATCGCGGGAACGAGAGTCAGTATGAGGATTTATCAATGTAAACAGATAGAGACAGATCTGCTGTTCCTGGTGATCCACGCTCCTACTCTTTGCTGTGTGTAGACACACAGCATAACTCCATTCCACCCCCCTTCCCCAAGAGAATTTGATTGACAGCAGCCAATGGCTCCTGCAGCTGCCGGAGTCCATGTGAAAAGAGACAGAGTGTAAAGAAGACTACGCCCAGCCACAGTGCTGGATCCCTGGCAGGCTCAGGTAAGTGCAGGGACTGCATTAGGCCCCTTTTACACAGACCACTCCATAGAGGTGGAGTGTCCTAACATGTCTGCCTGAAAAATTGACATGTGGACCTGATCAGACATTCCATTCACCACCATGGAGTGGCGGATGTCAACAGTGACATGTTCGCTGACATCTGCCATTATCCGATCCTCTCTGTCAAAACCAGATGGATGGAGGTTCTATTTTTCATCCGTCTGGTGGATCGGATCAGATAGGAATGGATGAAAATAGACAAATCGGTCTGTTTTCATCGGATCTCCCCCATAGACTCTGTCCATCTCCGTTTATTAACCACTTGAGACCCGCGCTATTGACAAAAGACGTCAACAGCGCGGCTCTCAGGTGCCAACTGGGCGTCTTTGGACGTCATTTGAAGTGCATTATCCGTGCGCGCCTCTGGGGGGCGCGCAGCGGGTAAACACTGTCCCGGCACATCGCTGGGAAGCCGATGTGTGTACCTGGCGGCCGCGATGTCCGCCGGGTACACGCGATCGTCGGTTACACAGCAGGGACGTGGAGCTCTGTGTGTAAACACAGAGCTCCACGTGCTGTCAGAGGAGAGGAGACCGATCTGTGTCCCTTTACATAGGGACACAGCATCGGTCACCTCCCCCAGTCACCCCCCTCCCCCCACACAGTTAGAACACACCTAGGATACACATTTAACCCCTTCCTCACCCCCTAGTGTTAACCCCTTCATTGCCAGTCACATGTATACAGTAATTAGTGCATTTTTATAGCACTGATCGCTGTATAAATGTGAATGGTCCCAAATTTGTGTCAAAAGTGTCCGATACGTCCGCCGCGATATCCCAGTCCCAATAAAAATCGCAGATCGCCGCCATTACTAGTAAAAAAACTAGTCCCCTATTTTGTAGGCGCTATAACTTTTGCGCAAATTTGCGATTTTTTTTTTTTTTTTTTACAAAAATACGTTGAAAAATACTGTTTTTTTTTTTTAAATTGGGATATTTATTATAGCAACAAGTAAAAAATATATATATATTTTTTAAATTGTCGCTCTTTTTTTGTTTATAGCGCAAAAAATAAAAACCGCAGAGGTGATCAAATACCACCAAAATAAAGCTCCATTTGTGGGGAAAAAAGGACGTCAATTTTGTTTGGGAGCCACGTCGCACGACCGCGCAAATGTCAGTTAAAGCGACGCAGTGCCGGAAGCTGAAATTTCGCCTGGGCACGAAGGGGGTTTATGTGCCCAGTAAGCAAGTGGTTAAGCAGAGATGGACCTGTCATCCGCCTGCTCAGCAGAGAGATCCCCCGCTGAGCAAGCGGATCCTGCAGAATGGAGACTCTCGTGTGAAAGGGGACTTAGGGTAAAAAGAAAAAAAAAATCACCCAGCCTTTAGGACCACTTTAAATGTGGTGGTTTAATTTTTTCCCTTTATTTTCCATTTGGCGATTCAGCAAGTAACACACTTCCTGTCTTAGGGTGTCTCCACTCTGGATGGAGGAGCAATGGAGACACATTGGACAGCAGCATTATCAGTCTGTCTGGGGAGATGATAACATTAGATGGACTAACAGATTTAGATGGTCTGTTAAAATAAATTAAAAAAAATTAGGCAGGCTGCATTTTTCTGCACTGCAAATACATGCATGCATAAAAGCTTGAAGATGGAAGTGACCTCAAAGGAAATGCAAGCAAATGCGGGTTAAAAATAAATAAAAGCATGTCACAGCGCATGTAAAAACGCACAGTAAACATGATGTTTCTGGTGTGAAAGGATCCTTACTCTATTCTGGCTGCAACCTCTCACCAAAACCTGTGTTTAGAGACATGTGAGCGGCCCTGGACAGAGACGCTCATCTGTTTTTATGTGATGAGCCACAGACGGGGGAGATTTACTCAGAATCTGGTGCAGGTGTGCATAGCAACCAATCAGCTTTTCACTTCAGCTTCTACAATTAGGGCCCTTTCACACCGATACATTTTTCCTGTGGTTTTACCTTGCAAGAAAAAAACGTTTCCCTTCAAATCCTAAAGGGACTTTTCACACCAGTGCGTTACAGTGCATTTTGAAAAGTGCTTCATCTTTGGAGCAGTTTTAAATGGCGCACCAAATACGCGGCTTCATATCTTGGTAAGAGACACACCACGATTTGTGTGTTTTGGGTCACATGTTAATTTTTACAGGTGCAGGCAATCCAAAAACGCACCAGAAACACAGAAAAACCAGCACACTGCTACAGAGGAGTGTGAAAGGGTCCCTAGAGCTATTTCACAGTGAGGGCTAAATCACACCACAAAAACGTTCTCCACATCCGTTCCAAATGCGATTCTGCATGCACGTTTTTGATGCATGTAGGTGCATTTTTTATGCGTTACACCATGTTCCGGTACAGTTCTGTGCAGGAAAAATGCAGTGTGTTCTACTTTTTTTCTCTGGAACTGGAACGCACTGGAACTAAAAGCACTGGTGTGAACTATGCAATTGGAAACTATGTAACCTACTTTCTATACGTTTTGGATGCAGAAATAAAAAAAAACTGAAACACATGTGGTGTTAACTAGCCCACATTTTTACCTTGCAAGAAAAAGGGGATTACCCTTTAAATCCTATGGGACTTTTCACACCACTGCATGCTGCATCTTTGGTGCCGTTTTGAAAACGGCATCAAAAACATTGCTTCCCATTGAAATTACGATAAAAACGTACCATGATTTGCGTTTGAGTCACATGTCCATTTTTTTACAGGTGCAGGTCAGAAGTGGCCGATTTCTTTTTTTAGGGGGGGGGGGGCACGCATCAACCACCCCCCCTCCACGTCAACTTACCCCATCCAGGTGGGTGGCAGCGGCATCAGCTCCAGTGTCCTTTCCTCCATAGCTGCAGCCGTGCGACACCTCCCAGGCATCCAATAGAATCGCCTGTCCTTTCAGCCAATCGGGTGACGGGTCTCACAACTAATGATGAGCTCCGGCGTGTTCGCATTGAACACGTGCGGAGCCCGCCAGGAAGTCGGCACCCGCGCTGCGCTAATCACAGCCAGGCAGACATTTCCCGATGCTCGGCTGCAGAGATGGGGAAATGTCTGCCTGGCTGTGATTAGCGCAGCGCGAGTGCCGACTTCCTGGTGGGCTCCGCACGTGTTCAATGCAAAACACACCGGAGCTCATCCTTACTCACAACCCCCTTCCTGATTGGCCAGGAGGAGGATCAGTGTTACAAATGCAAATTAATATTTGCTATGGTAACACACCCAGGTGGGCTCCATTCTCGTTCTCTGTGCCCCGAGCCCATCCTATTTTGAAGCCTATTAAAGCCTCTGCCTTTAATCAATGCTTCAAAGAAACACCCACCCCCTCATTGGAATCCATGCATCCGGCGTCCTGAAAGGAGCCAGATGCATGGATGGGGGGGTGGCACCCATGTGCCCTTAATGAACAGAAAGCCCCTGGTGCAGGTAACCCAAAACGCACCAAACACAGCAAAAACAAGGTAAAAAGAGTAGCGTGAAAGGGTCCCAGGCTTTGACCAAAGAAAAAAAAGAAGAATCCTGGAAGCTATACACATCTGTACCAGTTTGAGACTTGGGTCACAGCAGGGGTCCGGTACGTCCTGGTTCAAGGTTTCAGGTCCAATTTCAGTTTGGTTTTGGGCCAAACTCAGACCTGAAACAGACCAAAAGACGCACAGCGTTTTTGTGAAAAACGTACCGGGCCCAATGCGGAGATATGTGAACCGGCTCCATTGAGAGCTGGTCAAAATCTCCTGCTATCACGAATTGGATGTGGAGATCTCACATCCAATTTGCAATGGAGTGAACCCATCGCCCCAACGATCATTGCCATGTGCAGCCTTCCTACCTGCAGCTGACCTCAAACAATGACTGCAGAATTCTGGGTGCTGTACCACCTGGGCTGTCCATGTGAATGAGCCTGAAACACAAAGCCATAGAGCTCAAGCATTCACCACATTTATACTGCACTCCTGTCATGAGAAAATGTCTGCCATTGCTGACCCCTTGTGTACATGTCCCAGGTCAGTGAAGCCAAGCATTTCCAGAAGGAGAAGCTCAGCCATGTCTGTGCAGTGTTCCTCATACATACACACACCACTCACTTCTCTGGGGAGCTGCGCATGAATCACGTGACAGAGGGCCAGATCACGTGATCGTGTTATGTATAGTGGCAGACGTCACGTCCGAGTGCTGGGGACGCAGATCTGTGTGCTGTAAGAAGGAGGAGCGGGGAGATTTGTGAAGGGGGGCTCATAAAGTTTGCTCTATGCTAATTGTCAGACGTCCATAACAATCTGGGACAGAGCAATGCATATGCGGAAGTGGCTGGTGTAGAGAGTGGAAGACAGTGACGTCATTTGGGCGACATTTACAAGGTGGGAGCTTTCATCTCATCTGTGCTTCCGTGTTTGTGTGTTGGCTGATCGGCCATTGGGGGACATCGAAGGCTGTACTCTAGAAATGAATGCACGTCTAGATGTAGGTGGGTGCTGGTATTTACACCTAGTGTTCTACAGCTCTCCCTATGACAGGCTTCCTCCTGAGGGTTCCTTCAGTACATATTTGTTGAGCTATGTAGATCTGCATAGAGCAGTGCAGGAAAACAATTGCTCCCTATGTGCCCTCTTCACAGGACAACATTGTGATCAGGTGGTTTGTAGTGCATTGCGTAAAAAGATGTATTTTTACACAGCGCAACTCATCGCAGCACATCATAACATGCATAGACTATGAATGGAGTGTCACCTTGCTAGATTTTAATAAAGTTTAGGTCTCATGCACCCTAGGCTTAAAGTGTTACTAAACCCACAACAGTAACACCAGTCTGTATATGCAGCATAGCATGCTTATTATAAGCACTGTGGAACCTAAGGGGTTAATCCTCTGCATTGTGTAAGGCCTCTTTCACATGGGACGGATCCGCGATGATCCGCCCTGTGAACCTCCGCCTGCTCAGCGGGGATCGCTCCGTTGATCCCCGCTGAGCCGGCGGATGGCAGGGCGGTCCTCGCATACTGTGCAGGGACCGCCCTGTCAGATCTCCTCTCTCCCCTATGGGGGGGGGGGGGGAGAATCGGATGAACACGGTCCGTCTGTCTGTGTTCACCCGATCTGCAGACGGATGGAAAAATAGGATTTTCCTTCGTCTGCAGAATCGGAGGATTGCGGACCTGGATGGGATTGGGTGTCAGCGGATGTTCATTCGCTGACACCCGCAATCTCATAGGGATCAATGTCCCTTTTTCATCCGTACACGGATGGATGAAAAAGCTGACATACGGTCCGCCTGTGTGAAAGAGCCCTAAAAAGGCCTGTCTTCTCTGATTCCCCCGCCCCTTCTTCCACTGTCCCCAATCCATCTCTTGATAGAACAGAGCCTTGGGGGTACTCTGCAGATGCTCAGTTTGCTGTGTATTGCTAGAGAGTTTTTTTTCGTGGTAGGGTGCATGTGACAGGGCCAAGCGGCACTATCCAGACAGAGGGCCGGGGGTCATACAGCCTCATAAGACAGTCGGGGGAGAATAAAAGCTCATCATACAAGCTTTAGAGTGATTGTAAAGTCTCTCTTTTTTTTCTATAAAAATAACATGTTATACTTGCCTGCTCTGTTGCAGTGGATTTGCACAGAGCAGCCCACATCCTCCTTCTCTGGTCCCTCTTCTGGAATCCTGGCCTCTCCCTCCTGTTCAGTGCCCCCACAGCAAACAGCTTGCTTAATAAAAAAAAAAAAATACAGCGGTGGTAATCCACTCGGTCCCGGCTCCCTGCTCCAACGTTGTCTGTATCCAGCGACGGGTGATCTCCTCTCCTGTCCAGCGATGAGAAGATCTTCCGGGATCCAAAGCGCAGCATCGCTGGCCTCCTCTCTCCGCTGGACGCAGCCTGGCGAATGACGCAGCTGAAGCTGTGACATTTCTTTTATTGGTGAGACGGGGCCACCCGTCATGTGACCCCGCCCCCTCTGACGCAAGGGGAAGCTTCCCCAGTAACGTAGCAGAGGGTGCTTCAGAGGGGGACGGGGTCACGTGACAGGTGGCCCCGCCTCACCAATAAAAGAAATGTCACAGCTTCAGCCGCGTCATTCGCCGGGCTGTGTCCGGCGGAGAGAGGTGGCCGGCAATGCTGCGCTCTGGATCCCGGAAGATCTTCTCATCGCTGGACAGGAGAGGAGATCACCCGTCGCTGGATACAGACAACGTTGGAGGAGAGAGTCGGGACCGAGTGGATTACTATCGCTGGATTAAAGGACTTTTTTCTACGGTGTGTGTGTTTTACAACTATTTACATTTCCTTTGTGAAATGGTAGGGTACAATGTACCCCATTACCAATTAACATGGGGGGGGGCAGGATCTGGGGGTCCCCTTTGTTAAAGGGGTCTTTCAGATTCTGATAAGCCCCCCGCCCGCAGACCCCCACAACCACAGGGCAAGGGTTGTGGGGATGAGGCCCTTGTCCCCATCAACATGGGGACATCCTCCCCATGTTGAGGGCATGTGGCCTGGTACGGTTCAGGAGAGGGAGGGGCCGCACTCTGTTCCCCCCTCTTTTCTGCGGCCGGCCAGGTTAACGTGCTTGGATCAGGTGTCTGGTGTGGATTTTTGGGGAAACTCCACGCCATTTAAAAAAAAAAAATTGGGGTGGAGTTCCCCTTAAAATCCACACCAGACCTGAAGGGTCTGAAATGGATATTTGGGGGGAACCCCCACATCATTTTTTTTTTTTTTTTAATTGACGGCGGGGTTCCTCTTAATATCCATACCAGACCTGAAGGGCCTGGTAATTGAATTTGGGGGGACCCCCCACACTTTTTTTTTTTATGAATGAATTCTCTCTGAATTGCCGGGAGCCGACAATTCATTATAGCCGCAAGTCCGGTTTTAATTACACTTTGTGCAGGGACAGTTCTAAGTACGGGAAACATGCGCTATTTCACATGCTTACGTTGCACCCCCCCTAGGTACGAAATTTAAAGGAATATTTCACGTTTATTGTTTCACTTTTAGCATTATTAAATTCACTGCTCCTGAAAAAACTTCCGTTTTTAAAACTTTTCTTTTGCATTTATTACATGTCCCCTGGGACAGGACCCAGGTCCCCAAACACTTTTTAGGACAATAACTTGCATATTAGCCTTTAAAATGTGCACTTTAGATTTCAAACGTTCGAGTCCCATAGACTTTAACAGGGGTCTAAAGTTCTGGTGCGAACCGAACAGGGGGTGTTCGGCTCATCCCTAGTGTGGAGAAAGCCTCTTGAGGGGGGAGAGGGCGAGCAGGAGTGTCAGGACTCCCACTAACACACAGCTCCTTTCTCTATCTGCAAAGTAAACAGTGTCCTGACCCTCCTGCTCTCCCCCTCCCCCCTCAAGAGGCTTTCTCCACACCAGGGAGAAAGCCTTGCATTACTGTGTGGAGTTACAGACAGAAGAACAGGAAGTGAGGATTTCTCAGAAGAAAGAAGGACATTTGAAAGCAAAATCGAAGGATGAGGTAAGTGAAGGAGGACTACACTAAGGTAAATGAAGCTATTTAGGGAATTTTTTTTTTACCTTTACAACCCCTTTTAGTAGATGCATTAATAATTGGCAGACTCCGAGACCTCTATAGGAAGACCGCTATACAGGTGAAGGCCTCCAGCCGGACACCACTTCTGTATAGGTAGAACCGCTGTTTCCTATGGCAACAATCTTGTAGCCGTTACTAACGGTAGTTGTATTGAAATATTTGCAATACGAACAGTTCTCAGCTTACCCCACAGTAACTCACTGTGGGTTTTCACTCCACGAACTCCCAGTCTTTCACTAGACCTTCGATCCAGTAGCCACTGGATTAACCTGAGCTCTTCCACTTTTAGTACTCAGTATCTTCCTCAAGCATAGCCCCTGCTTCCCTGCTGGGTCCCTGGCTTGGCACTCACAGATAGTCTTCAAGCGTCACCCTTGCTTGGCACCCACTGATGCTCTGCAAATCATCACCTTAGCTGTCCCACTGGGTCCCTGGCTTGGCACTCACTGAAGTTTTCCCAGTTCTTCATCGTCCCTGGCTGGTGAGAAGACTCCTCTTGTACTGGCTTCAGCTTGCTCACAGTGGTCTCCAGTAACAAGGTGGATGACACCTTAGTGGCGACAGCCTCCCCTTCTAACTCTGACCATAGCCGGTTCCCCATCTGGCTGAACCACTACTTCTGGTTGGACTACAAGGCAGCAGTCCCACCCTACACTGCTCTCCCGCTTCTGGAAAGGCACTTAGGCAGCCTAGCAGCCAAATGTCCCCGGGATAGGCCTCAGGCTTCTGGCCTAGCAGCCTGGGGCAGCAACACACGTCCACCCAGACAGCTGTCCAGGTGGCACAGAACCCCTGATAACCTGACTCCACCCAAATAAATAGGCTCTCTCAGCAGGCCAAGGGACCAAAGGGAACTGTCTTATCTAATGTCACTAGCATAGTGCCACCCAGTGACCAGAAGAGAAAGGGTGCAACAAGTCCAGATTTAGGAGGGGTCAATTGATCTCCTAACAATTGGCCAAGGAAACCATCGCCTGGCAACTAAATTTGATAGCAACCCTTCCTATACATCAGGGTGCTACATCTACAACCACCTTATAATGTGCCTGCACAAAGTTGCTGAATTCCTGGAGTTCATTAAATCAAAGTGATTATCTTTTTTATGTTCTGCAGAATCATTTTTGAGAGGCAAAGGTGTTATAATGGATCAGCAGAATAAAGAAACCTCATCAGGAACCCAGTCAAGTAGGAAGACATCTGGGGTATGTAACTACAGATAAGGATTTACATCTTTGACATGCAAGATTTTACACTGATGATCTCTGCTAAAGCAAAATAAAATTATATTTAATTGGCCTTTAAAGAGCTTTAGACAATGCTTGATATTCTTGCTAGAATTTTCTTTAAATGGGTATTTTTAAAGTGCAATTGAACATCTGTACAGTTTAATACACTGCTGAAAAAAATTCCACTGCTACATATACATACTGTGTGCGTATTTATTATATATATATATATATATATATATATATATATATATATACACACACACACACACACACACACACACACACACACACACACACACACACACACACACACACACACACACACACACACACACACGCAGATCGTTAGTACATTATAATTGGAAGTCCTATATACTGATTTATTGACTTCCTGAGTGGGAGCGAATTTCATAAACAGGAAATTACATTTCTGGAGGAACTCCTAAAATCACAGTATACAAAACTACACCCTTCAGGAAAGCCATGTTTGTTATTCCACTTTTAGAAAGTCAAACCTGCAGATTTGATTACACATTTTTTTTTTTTTTAATTAACCCCAAATTGCAAGAAGATTTTTCTAGAACAGATATGTGATATTAATAATTTCAAACAAAGGTGGAGCTACATTTTAACCTCTTAAAAAGACTTGGTTCACAAAAGATGCAGTCCACTGAATTTTTTAATCTGCATAAAAGATGCATGTATTGTGTTGTATTATATTCCAATGGCCTTGGTTCACACCATTGCAGTGCATGCTAGTGTAGTCAGCAAAAGTCTATTAGATATGCTGCATTTTTTTCTGTATGGAACAAAATTAATTAACACGGGAAAACATATATGTCCCGAAATCAGATGAAGCAAAAAAATGCACCAGAACGCATCAAAAAACGTGCATTCAGAAGTGCATCGGTAATGCAGAAAGTGTAATGTGAACCGGCCTGTAAAATAAATGCTTATATAGAACTGTTGCTTTTATATGACTTTCTAACATAAGGTGGCCTACTGTACGAGACCAGCTTACTGCATTTTTTTCTACATGGTCTACTAGTAAACATTACCACAATGGAAACACCTATCCATAAATGTACTTCTGTAAGTCCCCACCCCATCAACTAACAGCTGCTACTTGGACTATAAGCTTTCAACTGTCACTCAGTATGATGACCAGCTTTGAAGTAATTGCATTGTTTTGAAAAATGATTTCATGACTTTTGAAGGAATATGTTAGTATAGAACTCTTATTTTGTGTATCTTCCTGGAGCTGCTCCTTAAATTTTTTATTTTTTTTATAATTGACAATTTTTATTAGATTTTAACATCATACAGTGGTTTAAAACGTAAACAAAACAGAATAAAGAACTAAGGGCTCTTTCACACGGGCGGCCCGTTCAGATCCGCCTGCCATTTTTTTAGGCGGACCTGAACGGGCGCTCCGTGTTCCTCTATGGAGCCGCGGATGTCAGCGGTGACATGCCCGCTGACATCCGACCCGCTCCGATCCGCCAAAGTGTGACGGAGGAAAAAGCTACTTTTCCATCCGTCTATCGGATCGGGTGAACACGGACAGATGGTCCGGGTTCATCTGATCCCCCCAAAAGGGAGAGCGGAGAAAAGATAGGGCGGTCCCTGCACAGTGTGAAAGGGGCCTAAAAGGGACTTGGTAGTCGCCAGCAGCTCTGGAATGGGCATGAAGGTCTACATATTACAATTTTTTTTTTGTAAAAGTTTTTATTGAGAATGCATAACAATTACATCAGAAGTAACAAGCATAAGTGGAAAAATGCGGACGTGATATGTATAATATATCAGTACAGGACTAATACATTCAAGTGATGACCGTAGTCAATATGAACCAAATTGAAAGCATACTTGGATCATAGGGTATAATTCTAAGTATAAACGAGGGGGGAATGTAAGGGAAAGGAGACTGCCACAGCTCTTGTGCATTACTCGGTACAGCGTCCAGTTCAGTTACCTACCAGACCTGATATGTTTGTACTCGTCAGTCAATACAAAATGTATCCAGCAAGCCCAAGTTCTAGTAAACTTGGATGGGGTGTCCTTCGCCTGATCAGTTCCTCCATCTCCATAATCTTCTGGATACAATCGAACCAATCAGTGACGGTCGGGCGGTCAGCAGATCGCCATCTGATCGGTATACACATTCTGGCCGCATTAACCATGTGCATGGCTAGAGAGCGACAGTAACCTTTTGGTGTCCTCAAGGAATGATGGAGCAGGAATTGGGCTGGTGTAAAGTCCAAAGTGAAAGTAGTTATGTGGGAGATGGGTTTGTGAATTTCTTTCCAATATGGCTGGAGGTTGGGACAGGACCCCCAAATATGGAGGAAGGAACCTCTCTCTTTTGCATCTCCAACAAGTTTTGGAGAGTGAAGGGTTGATGCGATGTAGTTTAAGAGGGGTTTTGTACCATCTAGAAAGAATTTTAAACGCGTTCTCCTGTATCTGAACATTAACTGACCCCTAGTGAGTCAGCATGTATACGTTTTCCCATTCTAAATCCGTGAGGTCAATCATGAAGTTCCGTTCCCACTGTTGGTTAGCCCAGTTGATTTTGGATGAGTGAGTAGAAAATAGGGTGTATGTTGCAGAAATCAAGTGTCTTTGGGGTTCCCTGCTCGCGCACCAATCTTCAAATTTGGTAGTGCATCTTGACCAGTCTGGCCGTGGGTTTGGTTTATTAAAGAAGTGTCGTATTTGAACGTAAGTCCAGAAGGGAAATGTGTCTGTTCATTTTGGTGGCTAGGTCAGCTTGCGATAGCAGTCGTTCTTCCACAAAAAAATTTCCAGCCCGTACGGTTGGGTGGGGCCAACCTTCTGCTAGAAAGGCGGAGTGCATACCCGGTGTGAAATCCGGGTTCAGTCTGAGGGTTGTCATTGGGCCATTTAGGGAAGAGATCTTATGTTTGTTGCAAGCATCCCGAAAGGCAAGCAAGGTGGAGTGGATCAGGGGGTGGCGTTTACAGTCAGCAGGAGTACTGTGTGGTGCAATCCATGGAATGTGGGCCAATGGAAGGGGAGAAAACAGGTGTTCAAGTCTGACCAAATCCTTGTGATCGTAGTGTACGTTCCAGTTGATTATTCTGGTTAGGCAACAAGCTTGGTGATTTTTGGAAATGTCAGGTAGGCCTATGCCCCCTTTGAGCTTGGGGGCTGTGAGTCTTTCATAGCTCAGTCTTGGATGGAGTTTATTCCAGACAAAGTCCGTGCATGCTTTCTTATAAGTGGAAAAGAAGGCCGGGGGGATTCTAATGGGGCTTGTCTGTAAGATATACAGGATCCTAGGTAATTTGTTCATGTTAATGATAGCGGCCCTGCCAAACCAAGAAAACAATCCAGAGGACCATTTTCTTAAGTCACTCAGTATATTTTGTAGCAGCGGGATATAGTTTAGGGTGTATAAATCTGTTAAGGAAGTTGGAAGTTGTATACCTAGATAAGTAATTGCGCGATTCTCCAGGAGAATGGGAAGTTGGATTGGCATAGCTTGCAGGTGTCAGTGGGTAAGGAGACATTCAGGGCGTTGGATTTTGAGAAATTTTATTTGAAAATTAGTCAAAGTTCTAAAGTCCTTAAAGTCTTTGAGTAAATTAGGTATTGTCGTGAGCGGTTTGGTCAGAAACAGGAGGATGTCATCCGCAAAGGCGGCAAGTTTATAATTACGTTTTTTTATGTCTACGCCTTTGACATCTGGATTGGATCTGAGGCGTCTCAAAGGTTTGAGCGTGAGGATAAAGATTAATGGGGAGAGGGGACAGCCCTGGCGAGTTCCATTCGATATGGAGGCATCCGACAGGCACCCATTCACACGGACTCTCGCTGTAGCGTTGGAATAAAGCGTAGATATAAAATTCAACATGGTAATCCTGTCCTAATGACGGAAATTGAACGATCTATACGGGAATATTTTGATTTTAATGATACGGATGATGTATCCCCCGAAACTCTGTGGGCTGCCCATAAGGTTTCTATTAGGGGCAAAATAATACAAATTGCAGCCAAACTCAAAAAACAAAAGCAACTGGAAATGGAGGAATTGGAAAAGACATATTTGGATTTATGTAAAAAAACATAAATCGGACCCTTTTGGCTTCCCCACTCACGCACTTGATGCTGCTAGATCCGCTTTAAACTTAGCACTTACAGCAAAATCGGGGGAGGACATGAAATGGACTGGGGCTAAAGTTTTATAAATTAAAAGATAAAATAGGTCCAATGTTGGCGCATAAATTATCACCTAGATTTAAATCGAGGACACTCCCTAAAATAAAGCTGGAGGATGGATCATTCACTCTAAATCCTAGGCGGATAATGGAGGTCTTCCATAACTTCTATTCCGATCTTTATGCTGTCAATGGTATTTCTACTTCGGAAGGGATGGATGAATTTCTTGATAATTTAACTCTTCCCAAATTGACTGAAATACATAAGGAAATAATGGAGACTCCCATATCAGCTGAGGAAGTTATGTCAGTGATCAAAAACAAAATTCGATAAAGCCCCGGGTCCTGATGGATTTTCGAGTTCATATTACAAAACTTATTCTAGTATTTTAACACCTTACCTGGTGATATTTTTCAACCACATGACTGAGGGCATTCCTATAGAAAAGATTAAAATTTCAATACCTGTAAGAGTTCAGGTGATGTAGACCCAAAGATGGAGTCCGTAGGGCTGTCCCAACCCTGGTGATTGGTGACACGGGTCAAATGGCTTATCCTGTCAGCCGTGATCAACAGACAGACAGCTGCAGTCAGATTAAATTGTGTGGGTGTCGGGTCCGGGTCTCAACTGGAGTGCTACGTATTACAAAATTAACACACAAACCACAGACATACATCAACAAGGAACAGCACTGCCTATCAGACAGAGGTAGCGCTGAAGTAATTACAGCGAAGGCTTCTCTCACAAAACAGACCATCAATAGGCTTAAATTTCTTTTTAGTGTAGTTGAAATTGAATTGTATTGTGAATCTGGGATGGAGGGACTTGACTGGCATGCACAGAGTTCTGACCTCAACCCGATAGAACACCTTTAGGATGAATTAGAGTGGAGACTGCGAGCCAGGCCTTCTCGTCCAACATCAGTGCCTGACCTCACAAAAGTGCGTCTAGAAGAATGGTCAAACTTTCCCATAGACACACTCCTAAACCTTGTGGACAGCCTTCCCAGAACAGTTGAAGCTGCAACGGGTGGACCAACTCAATATTGTACCCTACGGACCTAGACCGGGATACCATTAAAGTTCATGTGCATGTAAAGGCAGGCTTCCCAATACTTTTGACAATATAGACCCGGATTCACATACATCGGCACATATTTTTGCGGGCGTAGCGTATCTAATATGCGCTACGCCGACGCAGCGCACAGCTGCAAGCACTGGATTCACAAAGCACTCGCTCCCACTCTCTCCTAAAGATACGCTGGGTTTCCTCGGCGTAAGCCAGCGTAGGTGGAAGTGGGCGTGAGCCATGCTAATGAGGCGTGACCCCATGCAAATGATGGATTGAGCGTCATAAAGATACGAATAACGTACAGCGCATGCGCCGTCCCGTGGACGCATCCCAGTGCACATGCGCAGAATCACGTCGGAACTACTCCCTAAGATACGACGGATCACTGCCTACGACGTGAACGTAACCCATGCCCAGCCCTATTTACGTACTACGTAAACGACAAAAGATACGACGGCTTGTGTTCCCTGGTCCATACCTTTTGCATGGGTTGCGCCTCCTATATGGGGAATAACTTTACGCCGGACGTACGACTCACGCAAACTGCGTATATTATGCCCAGGGCGCAACTACGTTCGTGAATCGGCGTATCTCCCTCATTTGCATATGTGCATAGAAAATCTATGGGAGCGGCAAATGCGCCCAGCGTAAATATGCGCCCACGATACGACGGCGTAGGAAAGTTACGTCGGTCGGATGAAGCCTATTTTCAGGCGGATCTCAGTTTATGGGCACGGCGCATAGATACGACGGCGCATACTTACACTTGCGCGGCGTATTTGGAGATACGTCGGCGTAAGTGCTTTGTGATTCCGGCCATAGTGTATATTGGGTGCAACAGCTAATGTATTTTGGGGGCTAAACATCTCCTATATCAGGGGTAAAAAAAAAAAAAAATGTAATCAACTGGTTCCGGTCTCAAACTGTAAGTTAAAGTGAAACTTTGCCCAAAAGGGGAAGTCCTGTATTTCTGCCTCCTCCTCTTCTCCTCTATCACATTCCACAGCTCAAAAAATTGTATATATTGCAGTTCAGCAGTCATTCAGTGTGGTAGCTGCATTTGTTTTCCTTTCTTGGTCTTTTCAGCATTGTCATTCTGGGGGGAGGGGAGTGTTTAGTTTTTTCTTTTAAGGAAGCAGCCCACAGATTGTATATCTGGTAAAGTATTCACAGCTCTTCACTTTTTCCACATTTTAATGTTACAGCATTATTTCAAAATGGATTAAACTCATTATTTTCCTCAAAATTCTACAAACACTACCCCATAAAAAAAAATATTGATTTTTAACTTAGAGGAAGTAAACCCTGGTGGGTGTTACTTCCTCTCTTTCCCTGCAAAGGTAAAGCATAATGGGCTACTATGCATCATGTTACAATTACCTGCATTAGAAGCCTGCAATGTCACAGCTGACAGCGAGCATCCATCTTCACCCCTTTCAAGACGGCGCATGCGTTGTTGAAGTCGTCGCTCTGGGAAATTGCAAATATCTGAGACCGTGTAGGTCTCGGAGATATTGCAAGCACCTACAGGTAAGCCTTAATCTAGGCTTACCTGTAGGTGTAAAGTAAAAAAAAGTGCAGCGCAAATAAAAAGAAAAAAACAATTAAATAATAAACTTATTAAATATACAGAAAAAAATCAATGTGAAGAGAAGTCCATATAAGTAGATGAGAAGAAAAATTTCAATCGTTTTTCAATCGTGAAGTGCAGGTAAGTAATCATGACCAAAGTGATATCCTCCACTGTGCAAAAGATGGCCTCTCACCTTTTTTTTTTTTTTTAAAACTTTGTTTATTAGTTTTCTGCAATTACAATCATCAAAAAGGCAC
The DNA here is from genome assembly GCF_905171775.1 of Rana temporaria. Classification (NCBI taxonomy): domain Eukaryota; kingdom Metazoa; phylum Chordata; class Amphibia; order Anura; family Ranidae; genus Rana; species Rana temporaria. The sequence continues at coordinate 231,430,548 of NC_053490.1, read as the reverse complement.
AATAATTGTTAACACCGGCATAAAATGACGTAGAATTCAACATGCCCCTATCAATCAACCATTCTCCCCTCCCTGAGAAGAAGTACCCCGGTCCCTCAACGGAGGAACAATAACAACAGTTGTTCCAGGGTATCCCACGTGGACCACACTTGGCCTCCTATCGTAGATACACAACGAATAGTGGAAATACCTGTAAGATACAGAACAAATCACTCTACACATTCACACACACCCACGCACACCCAAGCATCCATCCAGACCTTCTACCAGCCCCCCCACGCCCAGACTGTTCACACCCCAACCACCCCCCAGCCACCCAGCGATCACCAGAACCCCCCTGCCCATAGCCCTTTATGGCTGAGAGAGTGCGGTATTCTTCCAGAAGGAGTCCGCAATATCCAGCCAGGGCTGCCAGATCTTGTTAAACTTTTTTGGACAGGCCCTGCCTTTTATATATGCACTTAAATATGGGTAAGACCTTATTCACCATACGATACAACATTTGAATATCCGGGGCAGATGCACTCTTCCAATGTAACAAGATCAGTTTCCTAGCATAGAACAAAACTATTGGTATCAGAGTTCGAGCATGAGTTGTAGGTATAGAGTCATTGAGCACACCCAAGAATCCAACCTCTGGATGGCCTCTCCCCTTACTTATTCGACCTTAAAAGGTCACTAGGCATATATATCAACCACTGAATCCTAATATGACACGTCCATGTGATAATTGGCAACTCCGTGTGTATCGCAAGAATCTCTAATTCAGCAGTGAGCTCTACCATATAAAAAAACAAGAAAAAGGAGATCTAGTGCTCTCTGTAGCGACAGTTTAATAAGATGGCACAATTAAAAAAATGTACAACTCACATTCTGGGACACTCTAAGACCGACTGTCAGCTGTTTAGGCGTTCAGCATAACAAAGTGTGAGACTGATCCAGCAGCAGCGATCGCGGGTGACGTTCTGCGTGGCTCCTCCCCCCCGCACGCATTACGTCCTATGGGCGGGACTTCTTCAGCGTGCTTCGGCTGCCTACATCGCTGGCACCCTGGACAGGTAAGTGTCCTTATTAAAAGTCAGCAGCTACAGTGTTTGTAGCTGCTGACTTTAACTTTTTTTTTTTTTTTTATATATGCCGGACCTCCGCTTTAAGTCAGTCAAGAGTTCCACCGTCAGACTGCATCATGTGTAAACAAAAAGAACCATATGATGAGCGCTGTAAAAAGGAGATCAAGTCTGTATTGTACAAGGATTACTCAGCAGTCAGAATGCTATGACTGTCCGTTTATTTGATACCATAAAATCATTAAAAAGAACAAAGACAATCCTTTGTGCTGGAGGTGGTAACATGAACCACATATACACTCAGCTTGTATAGCAAATGGGATGGTACCTTGGGACGGGGTGAAACACACCAGATGACAAGCGGCAGTGAGCTGCAGTAGATGGAACCTCATGGGACCTCTATCCTGTGTCCAAGATGGGAACGAGGGGATGGTGCAGGTGGATGGATGCAAGAAAGCAAGCCCAATTGCGCTGGTGGGTGTCACGTCAGACCGCCATAGGAACAGCCAGTCGATGGTAAGCCTGTGCTTCCCTGGCGTGACGTCAAGCGGCCGGGAAGTGGGAACCAGAACGAGGCTTGGAGCAGATGATGTTGATAGGCTCAAACCAAAGCCTGTGTCAGGGCTGGGCCTGGGCGGGCGGCTCAATATGCAGGGCAAGTGGAGGTAGACACAACGAAGGAGTGTGAAGGCCGTTCAGGCAGTAGTCATGACAACGCGTGTCGGGGCGTGGCCCTTCATCATTGGTATACAGATCATTGTGTTTTTGGCGCTAGACCTTTTTTTGTCTTTCTACCTTCAGACTGCATGCCTAGTCTGCACCAGTGACTCCCTCACCCATGTACATTTAAGAATTAAGGGCACTTGAAGCTCCCATATTTCAGTTCCAACAGATTGCCTTTAGTAACTGTACATTAATGCATATTTAAATATAACTTTCTACTGGGTTTTTCTTATGTGTTTAGCTCATTTTAAGTTTTACCTTTTTTATTTTGTTTTATTTATATTAAAGTTTAAGATTCCAAAGAAAAAGCCTGAAGATTGGTGTGAGGACATTCAAGCATCCTCTCCATTATCGAAACTGCAAGATGATGACTTCAGAAATGTAACTATGCGAAGGGTAATGTATGGTGCAAATATCACGTAGAATGTTTTACTGACAATACCTGAACTCTTGTTACATACAGCTTGATGATATTGTGTACTTACTGCTCTGTAAAATTAGCTTGCTTACAGTTTTACTTTGATAGTACAGTGCCTTGAAAAAAGTATTTATACCCCTTAACATTTTACACATTTTTTTCTTGTTCCAAACAAAAACGTAAATGTATTTTATTGGGATTTTATGTGATAGACCAATACAAAGTGGCATATAATTGTGAAGTGGATTTGTATTTAGTCAATACTTTGTAGAACCAGCTTTCGCTGCAATTACAGCTGCATGTCTGTTTGGGGATGTCTCTAACAGTTTTGCACAACTAGAGAGTGAAATTTCTGCCAATTTTTCTTTGCAAAATATCTCAAGCTCTGTCAGATTGGATGGAGAGCGTCTGTGAACAGCAATTTTCAAGTCTTGTCACAGATTCTCAATTGAATTTAGGTCTGGACTTTGACTGGCCCATTCTAACACATGAATATGCTTTGATCGAAACCATTCCATTGTAGCTCTGGCTGGATGTTTAGGGTCGTTGTCCTGCTGGAAGGTGAACCTCCGCCCCATTTTTAAGTCTTTTCCATCAACTCTGACCAGCTTCCCTGTCCCTGCTGAAGAAAAGCATCCCCACAACATGATGCTGCCACCACCATGTTTCACGGTGGGGATGGTTTGTTCAGGATGAAATGCAGTGTTAGTTTTCCGCCACACATAACGTTTTGCTTTTAGGCCAAAAAGTAAAATTTTGGTCTCATCTGACAGGAGCACCTTTTTCCACATGTTTGGCTTCTTGCAAATTGAACTTCTTATAGTTGTCTTTTAACAATGGTTTCTTCTTGCCACTCTTCCATAAAGGTCAGATTTGTGGAGTGCACGACTAATAGTTGTCCTGTGGACAGATTCTCCCACCTGAGCTGTGGATCTCTGCATCTCCTCCATAGTTACAATGGGCCTCTTGGCTGCTTCTCTGATTAGGGCTCTCCTTGCTCGGCCTGTCAGTTTAGGTGGAGGGCCATGTCTTAGTAGGTTTGCAGTTGTGCCATACTCTTTCCATTTTCAGATGATGGAGTGAACAGTGCTCTGCGAGATGTTCAAAGCTTGGGATATATATATTTTTTTATATATAACTGTAGCGCTACCCCCGCAGGAGCCGCTGGTTAGATTTGGGACGGCATTTTATGTTACCTCTGTGATGTGTCTAGGGATGATGATGATGATGATCAATGACAGAATGTCCAAACAGCAGGGTGTTGTTTTCTGTGCTTTTATTACTTGCCCAACAGGGCAGTTAACTTGGGGTAGATAGAGATAGGTTGGTGAAAGGAGAATTTGTAGATTCAGGCCTATGGATAACGGAAGCAGTCCTGCCTCCAATGGGACTTTAACTCACGTCGCCACTCCAACCGGAGTGGGTGAAGTGTACCTGGACAGGCCTCTCACACCGACCTGGCAGCCAGAGTATCACTTGGAACTTTTGAGGAGGAACAAGTCTCTGCCACTGATTTGGCTCTAATGGAATTAGAAATGGGAGTGGAACCTCTGCCACAGGCCCTGTACTCAGGAACGTGAATAATAGAGCGAATCCTCTCAGCGAATACAATTTGCCTGAATATTCCTCAGGTAGACTTCTTGGTTTTGGGGTCACCGACTGACAAGTTGCAGCATACAACTTCTCAGTGTCCGGCCACCCAGATCCCCGATGGATTGTCTAAGCCCTGTTGGATCACCTGCCTCCGGGCTCACCTCAGACCGACGCCCCACCGAACAGCACAACTCGCTTGGGATCTTATTCATAGAATGTGGGGACCAAGCAAGTCACTGGGGCCCCTTTGCAGCTTCAGTTGCTCAGGGCCATGAGGGCCCAGAACTGGGAACTCCGCGTAGCACGTGCGCCCCGGCCCGGTAGGCCATCTCGCCGGGGCCTATGATGTGCGCACACCCTAAAGGTGGGTGCCGCACCTGGAACCAGGAATGAGCGAAGGACCCACAAAATGGCATCTGCCCAAGAAATACCCTCCCCCAGCATGCCCTACGAGGGAAACACTCCTCTGATTGGCTGCTGGAGAAAGGCGCCTCTGCCTGAACTCCTCTGGCGCCACCTGTTACCCAGAGATGGAAAGGTATCTCTGGAACGCAGAAAGAAACCACAGGACAGCCCAGACTGGCAGAAACCCAATTTACACAAATCAACATGGATGAGAGCAAAGTAACTCTTATCCCCCTCTAAATTTAACATAGCACCTGTACTGAAAGTACACAGGCGCTACACAACCTAACCCTGCTTTAAACTTCTCAACAACTTTTATGCCTGACCTGTCTGGTGTGTTTCTTGGCCTTCATGATGCTTCTTTCTTTCTTTCTTCTCCTTTTTTTTCTTCTTTTTTTCTTCTTCTTTTTTCTTTCGTCTTCCTTTTTTCTTCTTCTTTTTTTTTTTTTTAACTAAGGTTCTCCAACAAACCTCTGAGGGCTTCACAGAACAGCTATATTTATACTGAGATTAAATAACACACAGGTGGACTCTATTTACTAATTGGGGGACTTCTTAAGGCAAGTGGTTCCACTAGATTTTAGTTAGGGGGTATCAGAGTAAAGGGGGCTAGATTCAAATGCATGTCACACTTTTCAGATATTTGTAATCATTTTTTAAACCCATTTATCATTTTCTTTCCACTTCACAATTATGTGCCACTTTGTGTTGGTCTATCACTCAAAATCCCAATAAATTTACGGAACATATGAAACATTTCAAGGGGTATGAATACTTTTTTAAAGGCACTGACTGTAAATTTCAGTGAATTGCAAAAAGTCAAAACAAGCCTGGAAGTGGCAGTTAAGTCCATACAGTATGACAATAAAGATGTCATTTGCACCTGTGATAACCTAGTCAGAACGTCTAAATATGTCAAATTGAAAAGGAAGAAATCCCCCCTATATACATACAGTATCTCCAAATACATTGTATATGAGAATATAAGCTGAGCTTCTTTTCTCTGTCATGTTTGATAACGCGGTTAGCTAGTTCTCTTTTAATATCTCCGAAAATTAATACTGCGGTATGCGCATGGTCAGAGCAAAATCTCCGAAAAACTATAAATGCCTCAATATTAAAGTGATACTAAAAGGATAACAACATTTTTTTTTAAATAAATAACATCTCATACTTGCCTGCTCTGTGCAATGGTTTTGCACAGAGCAGCTCCGACCCTCCTCTTCTTGGGTCCCCCCGCCGGCTCTCCTGGCATCCCCCCTCGCAGAGAGAGCCAATAGCAAGCCGCTTGCTATTAAGGCTCTCATGCTCGCTCTTGAGCTCCTCTCTGTGTGTCCATAAAGCACACACAGTGGGGCTCAGCCCTGCTCCCTCCTTGCTGATACCATTGTCCACCCAGTGATGCATATGTGTAGGCATTTAAAGCCCACCATGTTGACACCACATGTGTTATGTGGGCTGCAACAGGGTAAAAGAAGATTAGGCGGGTTTCAGTGGGTGTTGATACAATAGCAGTTTGTTACTTATGTATGTTTGTTTTTACAGGTACGTCATTCGTCATATGAAGAATATAACTCCCATGCATATAATAGGAATACTTTGAGGTTTGACAGGTATAAATCATTTTTTTTTTTTTTAGTACCTATTGTCTTTGTTACCTTTTGTAACAATCTTTCATAACATTTAGTTTATTTTTTGGAATTCTTGCATTGTATTTTCTTACCAATATCCCCAAAAAATGTAATATCCTTGACAGAAATACCATGACGTGGGGTCCACATTCGTTATAATGTACTTGTAGTCGGTTGTATCTTGTAACCTGAGTGTGGAATTGCCAACTCCGGGTACCTGCACATGATACTTTATTTTCTGAAAATAACAGGACCCCAAAACCTAGGGCGCTGTTATGCACATTGCTACCAGATCACTCTCACCTCCGCTAAGTGCGGTAAGCAACCTTACAAGTCATTGGAACAGGATGAAGGTGGCAGGACACAGCGTGACCATGTAAGGTCCTTTAGTGAAGCACTCGGGCATCAGAAGGTACATATTGTGTAATGTTACGACCAGGTTGTAAACTGCAGCTGTAATACAGGTTCTTCGCCACCCAGAGTGAGAACAGGTTTCTGCTATGTTTGGGAGACCTGACATAACTTCCTACCCAGGTGACACATCAGGAAGAAAGGAAAATCTTCACAGACAGCCGTTGTTAAAAGAAAAAAAAACTTACAAATGTCTCCAAACCTTTCACCACGCTGTCAAAAAAATGGATTTGATGTTTTCTATGTCCAAATTGGGGATATTTTTTTTTTGATTGTGAAAGCAATCGGTTTTCCTGGACCAGAACATTTTCCTGCTGCGCTAGTCTGGAAGTTCAGACAGTTTACTCTAGTTTGAGTTTTACATGATCCAGCTGTCAGAGAGCTTTGAGAGGAAAGTATTACAATGATCACAGCACTGGCAAGACTGTTGTAAAATGGCAATATGTAGAGCATGCTGTGCATGCCACGGGATATTTAAAGTGGAACTATAGACAAAACTTTTTTGTTTCATTTTGGATAGAGTAAGGGAAGGTTATAAGTCCTTTAAGGTTAATTTGTGCTTTTTTAATTCGAGAGATTTCCATTCACTTTCTGTTCCATAGCGAAAACAGGAAGTAAGAGGAAATCCCTGCAAATTAAAGCGGAGTTCCACCCTAAAGGGGAACTTCAGCTCATCGGATTCCTTCGGGGGGAGGGGGGGACAGGATATCTGTCAAAGACAGGTATCCTTTCCCACTTCCGGGAGTCCGGCCGCGACGTCACCGCGGGGCTCCCTCCTCCTCCCCTGGAGGAGCGGGGCCTCGCGCATGCGCAGTAGGGTTCCCAGCGTAAAGCCGAATGGCTTCACTGCCGGGTTCCCTTACCCGCAATGGCGACGGCAGCACCCGACCGCTGATGGGAAACATCAGCTGTGGTGCCAACATCGAGGGACACCAGGACAGGTAAGTCTCCATTTATTAAAAGCCAGCAGCTGCAGTATGTGTAGCTGCTGGCTTTTAATTTATTTTTATTTTTTTGCCCGGGGTTGCCTGGAACACCCCTTTTTAAGGGAATCTCTAGGGGACCCCCAAGTCACCAAAACTAGTGTTCGTATTGGAAGATTTCCCCTCTATTACTTTTCTGGTATTTTTTTTTTACGTTCACTTTCAGTGATGATTGTAAACAGACCAAACAGAGGGTGAATCTCCTTACCGGGGGCACAGAAAGCAATAAAAACTGACAGGTGTTCTAATCCCTCTCCACTCTATCCAAAACTTAAAAAAAAAAAAGTTTTGCCTTTTAGTTATACTTTTAGGAGCTGTGGGAGGAGATATAATAGCATGTACAAGATTAGCATTAAGAATGGAAGTTTCTTCCCTTCCCAGGCTTCACACACTGCTTGGTGCCAAGTACCAGGCCTAAGCACTGTCCTAGGGGGATAGAAAGTGGGCATACATAGCCCTAAGTAGGTTTTGTGTTTGTAACATTTGACATGGAACTTTTTGGGGTTTGGAGTAAGGAAGGAGCACAGGAAAGGTGAGACTTGTTGTAGAGGTTGCTATCAAGTGAACCTTTTTCTTTGCCTAGCACAGGCTCACTTTAAAGACTAAGGCCCGGATTATCGTACCTCGGCGCATAGTTATGCCGGCGTAGCGTATCAAATATACGCTACGCCAACGTCGCGCAGAGCGGCTAGCACAGTATTCACGGGCGCCGTCCCGTGGACGCATCCCAGTGCGCATGCTCAGAATCACGTCGGAAATACTCCCTAAAATACGTAGAATCACTGCCTACGACGTGAACGTAACCTACGCCCAGCCCTATTCACGTACTACTACGTAAACAACGTAAAATAAGACGGCTGTTCCCTGGTCCATACCTTAACATGACTTACACCTGCTTTATGAGGCTTAACTTTACGCCGGACGTACGACTTGCATAAACCGCGTATATTAATGCGCCGGGCGCAAGTACGTTCGTGAATCGGCGTATCTCACTCATTTGCATATTCAATTTGTAAATCAATGGGAGCGCCCCTTGTGGCCAGCGTAAATATGCGCCCAGGATACGACGACGTAGGAAACTTATGTCGGTCGTAGGAAGCCTATTTTCAGGCGTATCTAGTTCTGTGGGCACGGCGCACAGATAGGAAGGTGCACATTGACACTTACGCAGCGTATCTCGAGATACGTCGGCGTAAGTGCTACGAGAATCCGGGCCAGAGTTTACATTCTAAGTAATCAAAAGGGTCCAAGACAAATTCTATCACAACTGGTGCCAATGGCCGTAGCAACCAATAAGCCCTTTATTTTTTTTTCCACAGCTTGGTAAATGAAAATGTAAAGCTTCTTGGCTGCGCTCAGCTCAGACAAAGTTTGTCTTAGACACTTTTTTTGATTAATTTTCCTCTGCAGGGTCCAAGTAGAATATAAAATACACGGTGCAATTTAGTAAAATGTAGCTGGCTAATGACCATTTAGGTCACTCCTGAAGCCTGGCTGAAAAACTTCAACATTGTTTGCAGTGTTGCATCCTGGATTATTGGCAGGATGCAAAAACGTTTGGCCGCTCACTCCTGTGTTCAAATGTGGTGCATGCGCAGTGCACTTTCTTCTCAGCAATGCAGAGCTCAGCTGTTGCTGCTATAGTGGGGAGTCCTAAATGGCCTACAGGTATGCCAGCTACATTAAGCAGTCTTTTACAAACTTTGTGGGTCTACTTGGACCCTTGTCTGTGTAGCCTATTTTACAAAAAAAAAAAGTGAACGTTGCCTTATAAAGCACAGTCCACCCTTCTAACTTTTGTTTTATGTTACATCTGTATTGGAGTCTAAAATTTTCCATGCCACCCACCCACCCTTAAACACCTTCCCTAATCCTTACCTGAATTGGGGGAATCTTCTCCCTGAACACACCGGTTTTCTTTTGAATATAGCATGGCTCATGGCAACAAAAACACCATCCATTTATTCACGAGGACTGCAAGTGCAAAGACTACAAGTCCCATCTGCCACTGCCACAGAGGAACTCCTAAATCTCAATGGAGCACAAGTGCAGTGACGTCATTTGTAATCCACGGTTTACTTACTCCAGCCCCATGACCAAAACGCCATACATACCAGTCTGTGTGTGTATTGCACCTGCAATGTACTGATTGTGGTTGCAGTGCCCTGCAGGCTCCGGTGCAAAATGCAACAAATTAATTTTTTTTTCTGTATTTGACTAATGTGGATGCATTGACTACATTTTTGCAAAAAGTGGAATACGCCTTTTTTTCCTTGTATTCTAAGCATCTATTTCATTTAACCTCTTGCATACTGCCCACCTGCACAGGCAAAGCCACATACCCATACGTCGCTGCCTGTTTCTTGGTTTAGGGTGTGTGAGCATGTCAGCAAGTCCCAGATTCACAGCTAGAACCTGCTGATCAGCTGTGTACAATCAACACAGGGCTTTGTACAGAGGCAACGATCTATCTGTTTCTCATCCCTGTTTTGCTAAGAGATCTATTAGTAAAAGCAGCACACTTTACACATAGTTAGGCACACGTTTAACCCCTTGGTCGCCCTAGATGTTAATCCCTTCCCAGCCAGTGTCATTAGCACAGTGACAGTGTACTGTATATTATAATCGCTGATCACTCTATTAATGTCACTGGTGATGTCAGTGCAGTTACTCAGTTCCCCCACAATGTCAGTTAGTGTCAGATTGTCTGCTACACTATTGCAGTCCCATTATAAATCACTGATCACTGCTATTAGTGGTAGAAAAAAAAAATCTGTATATATACCATAGTTTGTAGGCGCTATAACTTTTCATGCAGATCAATCAATATACACTTATTGGAATTTTTTTTCTTACAAAAGACATATAGCGGAATACATTTTTGGCCAAAATTTTATAAGGAAATTCAATTTTGTTTTTCAAACTTTTGGCATCGTGTCCACGTTGGAGAAGCACTCTCCTTGTTGGACACCTGTGCGGGCTCGCTCCCGAGTCCCGCATCTGTGTCCATTCACACAGAATGCAGGATTTGGCGCTGTGTCATTGGATTTAATTGACAGCAGCGGGAGCCAATCCGGACCCGAGACACCAGCTAGAGATCGTGTGCTCGTTCCCGGACGGAGGATGACGGCGTTCAGGTAAGTAAAATGGGGGGGGGGGGGGGGGGTTCAGCACTACAGAAGGTTTTTCACCTAAATGCATTCAGGTGAAAAACCATGGGGGGTTTGCAACCCCTTTAAAGAGCAAAAAAAAATGGCCTTCTGCAGGTGGTTAAGACATGTCATTATTATGACGTTGTTTGAAAATGAGATGAAACAATTGTTGCTCATAGTAATTTAACAGGTTTTATGGTTTAAATAAATGAAGGATTCAATTTGCTATAAGCAACAGTTTTGGTATGTCCCTGTTCTCATACATCTGGCCAAATAGTTTAAGTATTTTTTTAAAGGTAAACTGACAGTGTATGTTTTGTGCTTTAAAACTGCTTTTAAAAGCTGCTGACCCGTATAAGGCCTTATGCACATGGCTGTCTGCAGACATAAGATAACCTAGCATAAAAAAAATTAAAAAAACACAGCGTTTTCCCGTACTTGGGGAACTACATGTGGGGTGTACAGCCATTCAAAGAACTAAATAGATGTACACCCCCTGTACTTTTTGTAAATGCTGATGTTTCTGTGCATGCGTGTAGGACATCTATTCAAAGCATGGCTCCCCGGGTGCAGAAAACGCAGTGTTTTCCTGTACATGGGGAGCTTTATTCGAAAAATGACTTGCTGCCCTCCAGCCACTGGAAAATGCTGTGTTTTTAAAATGGGTATTTTATGCCTGCAATGTCTGAGCATCTAGAAGGCACGCACATGCATGCAGAACCTTTCAGTGTTTCTGCTTTGTCTCAGCCCAGGTTCACACTGGGTACGATTTCCTTCGATTTGAGATGCGATTTCACATGTGAAATCGCATCTCAAAATCGGCAGCATTTGCCGCCAATTGTCGGCAATGACACTGTCCTAATCGGTGCGACGCCGCATCTGCGGCGCTGCACCGATTTCAAAAAGTAGTTCCTGTACTACTTTTTGCGATTTCGGGCCACGATTTACATAGACATCTGTGCAGAAACCTGCACAGATGTCTCTTAAATCGCGGCCGAAATCGGGACTGCCAGCGGGAGTGAAATTGTGCGAGTTCAGCTGAACTCGCACGGCTTCACTCCCGCGCGAGTTCAGCTGAACTCGCACGGCTTCACTCCCGCAGCCCAGTGTGAACCTGGGCTCAATGTCAGGCCTTTCTGATCGGACAGAGCATCAACACTAGGTCCCTGCACCTTTATGACTTTACTTTTTTTATTTTTTTATGTTTTTCTCCTTTTTCTTTTAAAGCAACAACTGGGTGTTGTTCTTTTTCTAGTATAGACTTCAATATATCTACACAATGAAAAATAAATAAATCTGTCTATATATCTGTTATATTCACTAAAAACAGGCAACCAAAAATTATCCTGATGGATATCCTAAGAAGTGGTGAAGGGAAACAGGCTGCACATAAAAATATTTCTGATTCAGTTTCTTGTAATGATGGAAATTTTCAGATTAATCCTGTTTCATCAGCTTCCTATATACAACCCCCAGCAACAACAAATGTGTGCTTGTCCAGGTATAGTATAATAGAACTAGGGAGAAACCTTGTATGAATGGTATTATGTAACGGCATGTAAAAGTGTGTTTATTCATATAAAGTTGTTTTGGCTAATGGTGGCTGTTAAAGTTCTCTGTTATGTACAGATGTTTAAAAGAATAGTGCACCTTTTACAAAAAAAAAATTAAAAATGCCTTTGCAGATGAGATAGACTACAGCGTTGACCAAAGTTGAATAATGTAGGCCATTTGCATACCTCATGAAGCCTGACTAAAAAACACCCAGAGATTGCATCATCCCATCCTGCCTTGTTGCTAGAACATTCTTAAAACACGCCCAGCTGTGCTGTTCGCCTTTACCATCACAGGAGCGAGCTCTTTCTCTGATTCAAACCCCTTTACATGTGCTTACTCTCCACTAATGGAGCTCTGAGCTCGGCATTTTAGAGCTTTTTCCTGTAATGGTCTTAGCAACACCCTAGCAACAAGGCAGGACTGAGCGATGCAGTCTCTGGGAGTTTTTCAGTCAGGCATCATACTGTACATAAATGGCATACAGCCATAATTCAATTTTGATCAAAGCTGCTGGGTTTGTTTTTATCTACAGATGGCTCTTAGATTTTTTTGGTAAAGGTGAAAGATACCTTTTAAGCAGGGGTTTATCATGTTGGTTCCTACTTTCTTTAGATTCTGTTCTTGGCAAATGTGATAAACTCTACCTACTGTTTTACTAGAAACTATCACCCAACAAGTAGGTTTTCCATTTGGCTTTTACCCCTTCTCTTCAAGCACTGCGTTTCTAAGTATAAGGCTTCTCAAGCCTTCTAGTGTATGTTTTGGTAGAAGCAGACCATATTCGTTACTTTTAATGTTTTACATAGGAACTAGTTATTAGGAGGCTGCCCACATACACAACAATGGTTCTGACAAGCTATATACACAGAATGAGAGTGTGCGCACGTGTGTGTGTGAGCATGCACTCCAGGGCTCAAGTCCTGCGGGAACGCGTGGGAACGGAGTTCCTGCACTTTTTTCACAGCAGGAACTCAGATCCCTTTGCAGGACTAGAGCAGCCGAGCCGCCCAAGCCAATCCTTTACTAAGTGGCGATGCCCAGCTCGAGTCACTGTCAGGGGCAGGCGAACCTTAGTAATACTTTATGTTACTATTCATCAGGTAGTGTGCGGCTATTCCGTCACTTCCTCGATGCCGCAATGTCTTCTGGGAGCTTTTGTCATTGTTCCCAGGAGACATTGCGGAGGTCTGCCGCAAGTTATCCCGGGATTTAGAAAGAACTTGCTTTATATACAGGAAGTGGCCAGTAACATAAATTACTAAGGTACAGTGAATCGGAAAAAAAAAAACCTTGCAGTTTAGTAATTATGCATATGAGCGTATCATTTTTTTTTTATTTTTTTTTTGTGGGGGAGTGGATCTTGGGTGGGAGTTCCCACACTTTTTTTCCCCAGGACTTGACCCCTGATGCACTCCTATGTAGATTAGTGGTGTTGTCCATATTGAATAAGTACAAATCCTTAAAATATTTATAATGTTGTGTAAGGTCTATGCATTTGTGGGGGACGGTATAGCTTTAGGTAGTGCAAAGATGCTAACCGACTAAAGGCGAGGATTGATTCGCATTAAACAAAAATTCAAAAGGTTATCGCAGCTCAAACTAGGGAGTGGTCTTCTAACATTTTTATTTTAACCACCTTGAATTTTAATTTATATAAAAATCGCTAACTACTAATTGTTCACTTTGATTTTTAGGGCACCACGCATTAGTTTCGAGCAGTACAGAGAAAGAGAAATTGGTACCAAAAATGGAGCACGTAGTCCAGCGAATTGTAAAGGTTGGTCTTTTAACCACTCTCCCCCCCCCCCCCCCCCCCTGAAATCTATATGATCAGCATTACTCTACATAATGCCTTACACTAAAAGAACATTAATCTATGTCTTTTCTTTTGACAGTGAACCAAATAAAATTTTATAGGTAGGCATAGGGGGTCTATTTAACAATATCTTCATCCAAGTTTTACACAACTTTCACTCAAGATTCCTACATTTTTCAGTAAGATTTGGAAAATTTGGAAAATGTTAAAATCTCAGGTGAAAGCCTTTTTTCTTTTTTTTCTTTTTAGAGTGGAAACATTGATAAATACAATTATAATTAGGTTATATGACACATAATACCAGCACTATTACGTTTGTCCTCGGCATCTAGTCTTTGAAGTGGAAGTTGTCAAGATCTAACTAAGGCTGAACCTGTTCCAAGAGTATTCTTTTTAGCCTGTGAAAGAAAAGATGCCTATACTTATAAAATTCTGTCGCTCCGGTCCAGTCACATGATCTCTCCAGTGGTGGTTTAGTGTACAGGTGAGATCACCGACAATGGTTGCAAATGCAGGGGACCTGATCATGTGAGCGGCTTCAGAATAGGTATAAGCATCTTTTATTAGACATGGTAGATAGAGTAGTCCTAGAATAGGGGTGGGAGTAGGTTTAGGCTTAATTAGATTTTGACTAAACTTCCACTTTAACCACTTCCCGCCCGGCCTATGGCCGATTTACGTCCGGGAAGTGGTTATGAAATCCTGACAGGACGTTCTAGAACGTCCTGCAGGATTTCATGCCGCGCGCGCCCGTGAGGGCGCGCATCGCGGCGATCGGTGATGCGGGGTGTCAGTCTGACACCCTGCATCTCCGATCTCGGTAAAGAGCCTCCGGCAGAGACTCTTTACCACGTGATCAGCCGTGTCCAACCACGGCTGATCACGATGTAAACAGGAAGAGCCGTCGATGGCTCTTCCTCACTCGCGTCTGACAGACGCGAGTAGAGGATAGCCGATCGGCGGCTCTCCTGACAGGGGGGGTTAGCGCTGATTGTTTATCAGCGCAGCCCCCCCTCGGATCGCCACACTGGACCACCAGGGATGCCCACCCTGGAGCACCAGGGTGGGCAAAAAAAAAAAAATGACAGAAAAAAAAAACAAAAAAAGCATAAAGAAAAAAAAAAAGATGCCAGTCAGTGCCCACAAATGGGCACTGACTGGCAACCTGGCAAAAATCAGTGCTGCCACCCCAGTGTCCATCAGCGCCACCCCAGTGTCCATCAGCGCCACCCCAGTGTCCATCAGCGCCACCCCAGTGTCCATCAGCGCCACCCCAGTGTCCATCAGCGCCACCCCAGTGTCCATCAGTGCCACCCCACAGTGCCCATCCATGCCCAGTGCCCACCTATCAGTGCCCATCTGTGCCACCCATAAGTATCCATCAGTGCCGCCCATGAGTGCCTATCTGTGCTGCCTATGAGTGCCCAGTGCCGCCCAGGAGTGCCCATCAGTGCCGCCTATGTGTGCCCATCAGTGCCGCCTATGTGTGCCCATCAGTGCCGCCTATGTGTGCCCATCAGTGCCGCCTATGTGTGCCCATCAGTGCCGCCTATGTGTGCCCATCAGTGTCGCATACCAGCGCCGCCAATCAGTGCCACCTCATCTGTGCCCGTCAGTACTACCTCATCGATGTCCATCAGTGCCATCTCATCGGTGCCCATTAGTGCCGCCATATCAGTGCCCGTAATTGAAAGAGAAAACGTATTTACAAAAAAATTAACAGAAAAAAATAAAAACGTAATTTTTTTTCCAAATTTTCAGCATTTTTTTAGTTGTTGCGCAAAAAAAAAAAAAATCGCAGAGGTGATCGAATACCACCAAAAGAAAGCTCTATTTGTGGGGAAAAAAGGACGCCAATTTTGTTTGGGTACAGTGTAGCATGACCGCGCAATTGCCATTCAAAGTGCGACAGTGCTGAAAGCTGAAAATTGGCTTGGGCGGGAAGCTGCGTAAGTACCTGGTATGGAAGTGGTTAATAACAAACTGAAGCAGATCTGTTGGTCACTTTTTTTAGTAGATTAGGCAAAGTCCTGTCTGATGCCACGTACACACGGTCGCATTTTCCGATTAGAAAAAGTCTGACCGTGTGTATGCCCCATCGGACTTTTTCCATTGGAATTTCCGACAGACTTTAGATAGAGAGCAGGTTCTCTATTTTTCCGAATGAGTTTTGCCCGGTCAAAAGCCCGACCGTGTGTAGAACTAGACTTATTTCAGAATTAAGCCACCATTCGCTCACGACTGCGGCCCCCCCACGCTGATGAGGACAGGGCCTCTTCCCGACAACCCTGGCCGTTGGTTGTCGGGGTCTGCGGGCGGGGAGCTTATTGAAATCCGGGAGCCCCCTTTAATAAGGGGGCCCCCAGATCCCGGCCCCCCCACCCTAGGTGAATGAGTATGGGGTACATCATATCCCTACCCATTCACCTGGTGGAAATAAAAAATAAAAAAAAACACACTACACAGGGTTTTTAAAGTAATTTATTAGTCATCTCCGGGGGGGCGTTCTGCCGGGGCCCCCGCTTTCTTCTTTTAAGCTCTTTTACGAGCGGGGACCCCGGGCTTTTTCGGCATCTTCTCTGTTTCCTTCTGCCGGGGGGGGTCCCGGTCTTCACCGCCATCTGGTTCTCTTCCACCGGGGGCCCCCGCTCTCTTCTTTTATTTTTTTTCGATGTTGACACGTCGCTTCCTCCCGCTGTAATGACGCGTGTGCGGCTCGCACCATTTATATAGGCCTCTTATGACGTCACAGTCCCATCATGCTCCAGGTGGTGACGACATAAGGGGGCGGATATCACCCGGTGACCCCGCCCCCTTAAATCATCACCACCCGGAGCATGATGGGACTGTGAAGTCATAAGAGGCCTATATAAATCGGTGCGAGCCGCGCACATGTCATTACAGTGGGAGGAAGCAACGTCGAAAAAGGCAGAAGGCGACAGAAGCCCGGGCCCCCCCCCCCGCTCATAAAAGAGCTAAAGAAGAGAGCGCGGCCCCCGGCGGAGAACCAGACGGGGGTGAAGCCCGGCAAAATACGTTGCAGAAGCCCGGGCCCCCCCTCGTAAAAGAGCTAAAGAAGAGAGGGGGGCCCCGCGGAAAAGAACCAGATGGCAGTGAAAACCGGGACACCCCCCCCCCCCAGCAGAAGACGCTGAAAAAGCCTGGGGCCCCCGCTCGTAAAAGAGCTTAATAGAAGAAAGCGGGGGCAGAACGCCCCCCGGAGCTAACTAATAAAATTACTTTAAAAACCCTTTGTAGTGTGTTTTTATTTTTATTTTTTTTACATTTTTTTTTCCGCCAGGTGAATGGGTAGGGGTAGATGTACCCCATACTCATTCACCTAGGGTGGGGGCCGGGATCTGGGGGCCCCTTATTAAAGGGGGCTCCCGGATTCCGATAAGCTCCCCACCTGCAGACCCCGACAACCAACGGCCAGGGTTGTCGGGAAGAGGCCCTGTCCTCATCGACATGGAAACAGGGTGCTTTGGGGTGGGGGGGCCGAAGGGCGCCCCCCCTGCCCCAAAGCACCTACCTCCCCATGTTGAGGGCATGCGGCCTGGCACGGTTGAGGGGGGGCGCTCGCTCGTCCCCATCCCCTTTCCTGACAGGCTGCTGTTCGGATACAGGTCTGGTATGGATTTTGGGGGGACCCCCGCACCGTTCTTTTGGCGTAAGGGGGGTTCCCCTTAAAATCCATAGCAGACCCAAGCGCCTGGTATTCTCCTGGAGGGGGAACCCATGCCGTTTTTTTATTTGAAATTTGTCATGGAGTTCCCCCTCAAGATTCATACCAGACACAGTGCTTGGTATTGGCAGGGATCCAAGTCGGATCCCTGTTCAATATCGTGCCGCGGCTAAACGCAACCGCAGCTAAAAGCAATGTACAAATGCAGCTGATCGCTGTGCCTGGAGTCTTGAATTCCAGCAAAACATAAACATGCTTTTATCTGCGGCAAAACAGCCGTCCGTGTGAAAGGGGCCTTTAAACTAAAATCCCTGCATCTACAGATATCCACAAGCCAAAACAAACCTATCTAACTATCTGGAGAATAAATCGGTATACATACCTTTCCTGCAGCCGATCCAATGCCACGCTGAGCTGTCAGCCACGGCTTTGCTGTGGAGGCGGGTGCAGAGGACAAGTCCCACAACGGAAGCCCCATAGTAGGTCTATGAGTGACGTCACTCCCCATTTTTTTTTTGACAGCTTTGTCCACTGCAAAGTTTCCCCTGCTGGTGACCGGGTCGAATCGGCTTCAGAAAAGCGATTTCTTCTTTACGGGGCTAGATAGGTCGGTCTTAGAATGTGGGTGTCTGTAAATGCAGATATTTTAGTTTTGGGGTGGATGTTACACTTTAAGGTTTCTTGGCTATCGCTTAGCATCTCGAAGTTTCATCTCCCATCATCAATTTTTTTTTTTTTTTACCAAAAATATGTAGCAGAATACATATTGAACTGATGAATACATTTGTGTATGTATATGTGTGTATATAATATGTTTTCTAGCAGAAAGTAAAAATATTTTTTTCTTGAAAACTATCGCTTATTTTTTGTTTATAGCACAAAAAAATAAAAACCGAAGAGGTGATCAAATATCGCCAAAAGAAAGCTCTATTTTGTGAGAAAAAAATACATCAATTTTGTTTGGGTAAAATATTGTACATGGTGGTATGTTTTGGGTCATTGTCATGCTGCAAGACCCATCCATGACCCATCTTCAGTGTTCTGGCTGAGGGAAGAAGGTTCTCATTCAAGATTTTCCAATACATGGCCCTGTTCATTGGCCCCTCAATGCAGCAAAGTTGGCCGTTTAGCAGAGAAACAGCCCCAAAGCATAATGTTTCCACCTCTGTGACTGTAGGGATAGTGCATTTGGGGTCATAGTAAACATTTTTCTTCCTCCAAACTCAACGAGTCCCCCTCCTCAAGAAGGCACATATACAGTCATGCCACTAAACCGCTAAATGATTCAGAGAAGGATTTGGAGAAAGTGCTGTGGTCAGATAAGACCAAATTCAAGCTCTTTGGCATTAACTTGACTCTCCGTGTTTGGAGGAAGGGTTAATAATAAATATATTTCCCAAATAAAAAAAAGTTAATCTTAAATACCATATTCATCAAAAGCATCCAAAGCAAGACTTACCTCCAACAAATCACTCCATTAGCAACCAGAGTCCATATCAAACAGATTCAAAATGAGGACTTGATAATCAAACAAATTAGTGTATATATACACATGGGTGTATCTGAGAGCCATCCACATCCCAGGGCACAGCCCTAATTAGGGTTAATTGGTGTCCAGGGGTGGACTCTCTCATTGATTATCCCAAGGCATGAGCATAAACGTCAATGCTTGGGCATTTCATCTCATCCCGGAAAGGTGCAACTTCAGGGTAAGATGGCGATCATAGGGGCCAGCGCACCAAACTGGAGGTGACGTGGTCATGCGTCACTCCCCAAGACCGTAAGTGACGTGGCTGCTCACTGGTTAAGTGCGTATCTTGGAAGGCACAAGAAGGTAGACATTAGCGAAAAAGCATTAAGTAGAGCGTCCACAAGATGGCGCCATACCACAGTGCAGATAATGAGTTTATCAATCATAACGTCAATTCTTGGGCAATCAGAATATACAAATAACTTATCAACCTATATTGCACAACTCCAAAGTCATAAAATCTCTAAAGTATCATGGAATCATATCCCAGCTGGAGGAGAGAGGGGGACATGGGGCATGTATCTGGAGAGTGTAAACAACAGTAAGATCTTAAAACAAAAAACTCATCCTCATGCTGAAAAAGCTTGTCTAATTTTTGAGCATGTAAGGCTATATTGATAGTAAAGAGGTTGTAAACCTCAGAGAAAAAAAAAAAAAAAAAACCCCTGCAAGACAAAGGCATAATGAGCTAGTATGCATCGCATACTAGCTCATTCTGAAATTCTTACCTTGGAACAAAGCTGTTGCAGCCGTCTCCGCACACCGCCGTCTACATCTTTCCCAAAGCTTTTTCCGGGTTTGCGGGCTTTCGGCGCTGTGATTGGCCGCAGCCACGATGACATCGCTCCCGTGCGGGGGGAGCCGCCATTCACAGCACGGCTTGGGAAGGAACGGCAACCTTCAGAGCACATGTGGCAGTGATGTCACTGGCTGCATGCATTGTAAATATATCCTAAACTGTACAGGTTTAGAAGATATTTTCACTACCTTTTAGGTTTGGTAAGCCTTATTATAGGCTTACCTATGAGTTAAAGTTTGCAGAAGAAGTTTACTTCCTCCTTTTAAGTAAGGTATTAAGAGGACTTTCCCCACTTACTGAAGCCAAAATATCATAGTATTTAACATGTAACATATATTATAGGAGAAACAAGTATGTATATGTATTTGGCACTAGTAGTGCATTGTATAAGAGCCCTTTCACACTGGTGCGTTTTTGCCGCGTTTTCGCGGTAAAAATAGCTCTATTTAAACGCTCATAAAACGCTCCCCATGCATCTCAATGGACCCTTTCACACGGAGGCGTTGCGCTGGAGGAGCGTTGAGAAAAGTCCTGCAAGCAGCATCTTTGGAGAAGCTTTTGAGCGCTGAAAAAAACGCTCCAAAAACGCCCCCTCCGTTGAAATGAATTGAAACACGGTAAAATCGCGGTGTTTTACCGCTATTTTAACGCTCCGCTATAGGCGTTTCCAGTGTGAAAGGGATTAGTCCACATTTAAAAAGGTCACAAAGCTTATTGAGTTGTTTAGACCTGGATATGCTGTGGTCCTTGATCTATAGATCCACTTGGCTTCAGCTTGTAAAATGAATCGATTAAATCCCTACCTCTCCGTGGGAGGTGTAGTCTTGCCAATGCTGTAAATTTTAAGGAATCTATTTTGTATTTAAGTTTATCTGTGAAGTGTCTAGCCACGAAGCTTTAATCCAAAAGTCCCGTGGTAATCACTTGCATGGTCACTTATTTGTTTCCAAAATTGTCTTCGTTTTTCCCACATAGTGGGAGCCAGTCACATGTCCATAGGTATACAATATCTATGGTGTTACAATTAATCAAATGTTTTGGTTGAAAAACCTCTGCGTTGGGTAATACAAAATCTTTTCTTTTGTTTATAAATCGACAACAGTCGCAGCAACCACATTTAAACGTCCCTTTTGGGCGTGATCCACATGGATCACATCTACTTTTAGGGGAAAAATGGCTTAAGGTCAGGATGTCTTAGGCCCCATACACACGATAGAATCCATCCGCTGAAAAATCCCAGCGAATGGGTTTCAGCGGATAGATCCTATGGTGTAAACACTCCAGCGGATCTGTTTCCGCGGATATTTATCCCCTGGGATGGATTTCCAGCGGATAAATATTTGATGACATGCTATCAAATCTATCCGCTGGAATCCATCCCAACGGATGGATCTGCTGGTCTGTACAGACTCACCGGATCCATCCGTCCGAAGGGATCCCCCGCATGCGTCGTAATGATTCGGCGCATGCGTGGAATTCCTTATATGACAGCGTCACGCACGTCGCCGCGTCATAATCGCGGCGACGGCGCGACACGTCATCGCCAGAGGATTTCGATTCGATGGTGAGTACACTCCATCGCATGGAAATCCGTGCAAAACCTCGAGAGGATTTATCCGCGGAAACGGTCCGCTGGACCGTATCCGCGGATAAATCCTCTCGTGTGTATGGGGCCTACGAGATTTATTCTTCCTAAAAGGTAAAATGTGGTTTTATATTTCCCCACAATGGGGCCCTCTGACAAAATATGCCAGTGTTTGATTAAGATCTGTCTGCCAGGTTACTATATTTGCTAATTGAGCGGATTTTGTGTGTTGTTCTATCCTCATCCCCTTAAAACCGGAGTAGCTCACATGGACTATCTTTAGCTCTTTTGTACGTTTTTGTTTTCTACTGTATCATCTCTCCAAAAACCAATTCTGTAATATTTTGGCTTGTCTTTCCAAATCACCATTATTGGATGTAGAGAAGATCTGTAAAGAGTGGACCAAAATTCCTTCTGGGATGGGTGCAAACCTGGTAACCAATTACAAGAAAGGTCTTACCTCTGTGCTTGCCAACAAGGGGTTTTCCACCAAGTACTAAGTCATGTTTTGCTTGGGGATCAAATGCCTATTTTACTCACTGAAATGCAGCTCAATTTATAACATTTTGTAGCATGTTTTTTTCTGAATTTGGTTGGTATTCTGTCTCTATTATTTTAAAATGCACCTACCGTATTTATCGCGGTATAACGCACTCCCGCGTTTACCGCGCACCCCTGAAGTTGCCTCGAATCCTGTGGAAAAAAAAGAGATTTTTAATACAGCTTACCTGTAAAATCTTTTTCTTGGAGTACATCACGGGACACAGAGCGGCATTCATTACTATATGGGTTATATGGAGTACCTTCAGGTGTAGACACTGGCAATCTCAAACAGGAAATGCCCCTCCCTATATAACCCCCTCCCATAGGAGGAGTACCTCAGTTTTGTAGCAAGCAGTATGCCTCCCAAAATGGTCCTCAAAAAAAGAGGGGTGGGAGCTCTGTGTCCCGTGATGTACTCCAAGAAAAAGATTTTACAGGTAAGCTGTATTAAAAATCTCTTTTTCTTTATCGTACATCACGGGACACAGAGCGGCATTCATTACTATATGGGATGTCCCAAAGCAATGCTTACAATGAGGGGAGGGAGAACATCTCCAAGACAAAAGGATTTAATTTAGAGATATACTCAAATCATAATAAATCCAACTTAGTTGAGAAAAATAAAAATTTTTAAATTTAACTCGAACAAGAGGAGCCCCCGGAATCCGAGGGTCTCAAACTGCAGCTTGCAGCACTGCCTGCCCGAAGGCAGTATCAGTATTCCTTCTTACGTCCAACTTGTAGAATTTTGTAAACGTGTGGACAGAAGACCAGGTTGCCGCCTTGCAAACTTGAGCCATAGAGATCTGGTGGTGTGCTGCCCAGGAGGCGCCCATGGCTCTAGTAGAATGAGCCTTTAATGATACTGGAGGAGGCAACCCTTTCAAGCCGTAGGCCTGAGTGATTAATTGCTTAATCCACCTAGAAATGGTGGACTTTGCAGCTGCCTGCCCCTTCTTGGGCCCATCCGGTAGAATGAACAGCACATCTGTCTTCCGGATCTTCTTTGTAGCTTTAAGATAGGCCTTCATGGCCCTGACAATATCCAAGGTATGCAGCAACCCTTCCTTTCTGGAAGTAGGTTTAGGGAAGAAGGATGGTAATACCAAATCCTGGTTCAAATGAAAACTGGATATGACCTTCGGAAGGAAGGATGAGGGCGGAGAACGACCCTGTCCTTATGAAAAACAAGATATGGTTCCTTACAGGATAAGGCTGCCAGCTCCGAAACTCTTCTTGCGGAAACTATGGCAACCAAAAATACTAACTTCCTTGTCAGTAGAACCAAAGGAATATCAGCCAACGGCTCAAACGGTTGTTTCTGTAAACTTTGACAGAACAAGATTTAAATCCCACGGACAAAGCGGGGATTTAACTGGAGGTCTAATACGTAAGACCCCTTGAAGGAAGGTCTTAACCAGCGAGTGGGTGGCCAGCGGCCGCTGAAACCACACTGACAGAGCAGAAATCTGTCCTTTGATTGTGCTTAATGCCAATCCTTTATCCACTCCTAGCTGGAGAAAACTTAATACTCTATCGATGGTAAATTTGCGAGAAAGCCATCGCTTGGACTCACACCAGCCTACATAGGCCTTCCAGACCCTGTAATAAATCACCCTAGAGACCGGTTTCCTGGCTCTGATTAGGGTAGAGATTACTTTCTGAGACAGACCTCTACCCCTGAGAATCAGGGATTCAGCTTCCAGGCCGTCAAATTTAGATGCCGTAAGGCAGGGTGGAGGATCGGACCTTGCGATAGCAGGTCTGGCCGTAGAGGAAGAGTCCAAGGGTCTCCCACTACCATCCTTAAGATTAGTGAGTACCATGCCCTTCTGGGCCATGCTGGAGCTACCAGGATGACTGGTATGTGCTCCACCCGGATCCTGCGCAGCAGGCGGGGTAGTAACTGGAGCGGGGGAAACGCATAAAGAAGTTTGAACTGATGCCAAGGGCAAACCAACGCATCGGTTCCGCAGGCCATCGGATCCCTTGAGCGGGACATGAACCTGTCTAGTTTCTTGTTGAGTCTCGATGCCATGATATCCACGTCCGGCACTCCCCATCTTTGGCAGAGTGCTTGAAAGACTAGTGGATGCAGAGACCATTCCCCCGGCCATAGAGTCTGGCGGCTTAAGAAGTCCGCCTGAAAGTTGTCCACTCCTGGAATGAATATTGCCGATATGCAGGGCACATGAGCCTCTGCCCATAGAAGAATCAAGCTCACCTCTCTCTGAGCGGTTTGACTCCTGGTTCCCCCTTGGTGATTTATGTGTGCCACGGCCGTGGCATTGTCTGATTGAATTCTCACCGGGAACCCCTGCAATTTTGACGTCCAAGCCCTGAGGGCTAGTCGAGCAGCTCTGAGCTCCAAGATGTTGATGGGCAACTGCTTCTCTGGCTTTGCCCAAGTACCTTGGCGAGTGCAACCATCCAAAATTGCTCCCCAGCCCGTCAGGCTGGCGTCTGTGGTCACTATCTTCCAAGCCACTGGGCTGAAAGACCTCCCCTTCAGTAGATTCTGAGGGTCTAACCACCAACACAGACTTTGTCGGACTCTTGATGAGAGCGGCAACGGGATATCCAAGGCCTGTGGCCTTCTGCTCCATGCTGACAGGATGGCTGCCTGTAGGATGCGAGTGTGGCTCTGGGCGTATGGTACCGCCTCGAATGTGGCCACCATCTTGCCTAGTAACCTCATACATAGGCGAATAGTCGGTTCTTTCTTGCTTAGAACCAGTAGGATTAATTCCTTGATGGCTTTTACCTTCCTCAGAGGTAGGAACACTCCTTGTTGTTCTGTGTCTAATCTCATGCCGAGATATTCCAACTGCTTTGTGGGCTGGAAAGCTGACTTTTCTCGATTTAGGACCCAGCCGAACCTCTCGAGGTATTGGACCGTGAGGGCCACTGCTCGCTCCAAGCCGGGAGACGAGTGATCTATGACTAGGAGGTCGTCCAGGTATGCTAGGATCGTGACCCCTTGGATCCTTAGTTTGGCTAGGATTGGAGCTAGGACCTTCGTGAACACCCGGGGGGCCGTAGCCAACCCGAAGGGAAGCGCCACGAATTGGAAGTGACGCGAAGCCACCATGAAGCGTAGATATCTTTGATGTGGCTGATAAATTGGAACATGAAGGTAGGCATCCTTTATGTCTATGGACGCCATGAAGTCGTCCTTCTGGAGTGTGGCAGCTGCTGACCGCACGGATTCCATCCGAAATGAGCGGATCTTTAGATATGCATTTACCATCTTTAGGTCCAAAATTGGCCTGACATCTCCATTGGATTTTGGGATGATGAATAGGTTGGAGTAGAAACCCAGCCCCTGTTCCAGGACTGGTACCTCTACTATTACTTCCTGGGAAAGTAGATGATCTAATGCCGATCTTAATGCGGCTCCCTTTTCCGGATCGTTTGGAATCCTCGACTTCTGGAAATGAGGAGGAGGAAACCTTAGGAAATCTAATTTGTAGCCTGTGGCCACGGAAGACCGTACCCACTCGTCGGGAATGCTGGCTTCCCAAATCTCTGAAAAGAGTCGCAGCCTTCCCCCCACCTTCGTGGGTGGGGGCGCCCCTTCATAAGGTTGGCTTGGGGGCTGGTTTTGCTGGTTTGCGAAACCACTGCCTTTTGCCTCTAACAGCCTGTCCTTGTGATCTGCTGTTGAAGCCGAAGTTTGCTTTTGCAGGAGGCCGTCGATACTGCTTGGCATTAGAGGGCCCCTGCCCAGGGGAATACTGTCGTTTAAACGCAGGTCCCTGCCTTCTTCTTAGTTGGCAAGAGAGTACTCTTGCCGTTTGAAATGGTCTGAATGTATTTATCTAGGTCTTCTCCGAAGAGTCGTCCTCCATGGAAGGGGAACCCTACCAGGAGCTTCTTGCATGGGGGCTCAGCCTCCCAGCTTTTTAACCATAAGAGTCTTCTCATATGGATAAGGGATAACGATAAACGTGACGCTTGCTGGATAGAATCCTTGATTGCGTCTACCGTAAAACATATGGCCTTAGGGACATCCGAAAATTTTTCTGCCTGCTGGGCCGGAATAAGTTTAAGCATCTGCTTAAATTGATCCGATAATGCTTGAGCGACCCCAATCGCAGCCACAGCTGGCTGTACTACTGCCCCTGCAGTAGTGAAGGAGTTCTTAAGTAGTGCTTCCAAGCGCTTATCAACTGGATCCTTGAACACCTGTATGTTTTCTACAGGGCATGTTAACGATCTGTTAACACATGAGATGGCTGCGTCCACTGCAGGAGTAGCCCATCTTTTGGAAAATTTTTCTTCCATAGGATATAGGACAGAGAACCTTTTAGGTGGTAAGAAGATCTTATCTGGCTTGTTCCAATCTTGGAACAAAATTCCCTCTAATAGAGGATGGATCGGAAACACAGCATTGCTTTGAGGCGCCCTCAGTGAGCCCAAAGCTGAAACCGTCGATACCTGGAGATCTGGTACTGGCAAGTTGAATGTCCTATGGACCAAGTCCGACAATCCTTGAATCCACCAGCTCTCCCTCAGGGAGACTGCCCCAGACTCCTCTGTATCCGGGTCTTCGATCCCTGAACCTACTTGGTCCGTGTCCAAGAGGTCGTCCAATTCCCCTGAGGAAAGGACCTCCTCTTCTGAGGGTCCGCGCTCGGGCGACGGAGATCTATTCCGCTTACTGCCCCGCATAGCTGCGGATATCATTTTTTTTTTTTTTTTTTTTTTTCCATGCTTTTCTCATCTCTTTTAAAGAGGTGAGTAATACCTCCTCCGTGACCATCTTAGGGTTGGACTGACCCGCGTCAGCTCCAGCCCCAGATCCCGATGGCCCCAAGGCTCCCTGTAGGGAAAACAGCGGCATACCATGGTACAATACCGAGGTACACCTGCTACCTCTTGGTATTTGGAACTATAAAAGTTAATTGTCCAAACACCTGTTTGGGGGATAAAAAAATGCTTCCTCTCCCCTAGATGACTTTTTTTTTTTTTTTTTTTCGTTTTTGTTTCAAATCCAGGAAAGAAAAAACATTCTGTCCCCCTGAGTAGTATTGCAAAGAAAAACTATGAGATGGAAAAGAAACAGCCTATTTCTAGGCTTGACAAAACAGTCCTCTGAAGACTGCAATATCCTTTCTGGCCACTGTGTGTCCTCGGCGCCCCGTGCTGCCGCTCTGGTCTTTCTCCTCAGTTCCAAAGTATTGATGGAACAAACAAGGAAGGGCCGCCCCTTCCTTTAAGCCACTGACCCGCCCTTCCCCCCCAGCAACCTCAAACAGGAAATGCCCCTCCCGACAGGGGGAGGGGGGGGGGATTTTGGGAGGAAGGGACCTCTCTGTTCCAGCAAACTGCGGCCTGCAGCCTGGAACCATGAGGAGGCCAGCGTTTTGCCTGCTTGCAGGCTCTGAGGAGGAAGACTGAATGGAGCATCGCCTGGAGGCCTGCAGGTAAGCAAAGCTCTCTGACACACACATATATTTTTATATAACACAGGCCCCACTCAATGCTTTTCCAACACTACAAGGGAGGTCACATCTTATGGGGAATAATACATAGAGAGCCATCCTATCTTTATGATATGTGACTAGTTTGCCAGATGCAGTGCATAACTTTAGGCATGTCCCCTGTGACCCCCCAGAAAAAAACCTGCTAAGAACCAAGTTCCGCAAGTTTTCCCCTCACTTACCTGCTCCATGCCGCAGGACTTTGCCAAGCAAGAGGCCCAATCTTCCCCCATCTCCGTGGGGATGTCTAGACCTTCAGGCCCTGGGTTCCTATGAAGGATCCACTGTCCTGGGCCCATATAGCACCCTGGCAACAGAAAACTTTAGGTACCCAAAGGTTTCTAAGTTCTGGGCCCAGGGTCCAGCTCTCT
This sequence comes from Rana temporaria, assembly GCF_905171775.1. Lineage (NCBI taxonomy): Eukaryota > Metazoa > Chordata > Amphibia > Anura > Ranidae > Rana > Rana temporaria. The sequence continues at coordinate 231,402,792 of NC_053490.1, read as the reverse complement.
AAAAAGAAAAGCATTATGGGCTATACCCCAAGGGTTTGGGGTCCGGTTACTGACCACTTTAGCGCTGAGGCTTTTTTGGACAGAACCGGTAGCTCACCTAATCCCAAGGATGCGGAGGCAGGCTAAACCATGACTAACACCTAAGACACTGGCGTAAAAACTGAGGTACTCCTCCTATGGGAGGGGGTTATATAGGGAGGGGCATTTCCTGTTTGAGATTGCCAGTGTCTACACCTGAAGGTACTCCATATAACCCATATAGTAATGAATGCCGCTCTGTGTCCCGTGATGTACGATAAAGAAAGTATTTTTTGTACTTACAGTTTTGGTGTCTTGCGCGGCGTCCATCGGCGGCCTCGTCGGGTCCAGCATCCGTCTGCGGCTTCGGGTGTCCTCTTCGTCGGGTCCGGTGTCCTTCTGCGGCTTCGGGTGTCCTCTTCGTCGGGTCCGGCGTCCTCGCGTCCTCCCCGCTCGTTTCCCGCGCCGAGTTTGAATACTGCGCCGACATATACAGAGCGCAGTACACTCGTGTATTGTCGGGCAGGCTCGGCAACTCTCGCGCTGACGTCCTGTACGTCCAGGACGTGAGCGTGGAAGGAGCCGAGACTACCCGACTATACCCAAGTGTACTGCGCTCGGTATATGTCGGCGCAGTATTCAGACTCGGCGCGGGAAAGTGGGTATCGGCGTATACCGTGCACCCATGATTTTGCCCTGATTTTCAGGGCAAAAAAAGTGTGCGGTATACGCCGATAAATACGGTATAAAAAATAGACCCTTCGTTTCTTTTGTACATTGGCAAACTTACAAAATCTGCAGGATATGAAAAAGTTATTGTCCCCTCTTTAAGAGACCGATTTAACTTTATTTTTACTTTACAGAGCAAACGCAAGAGTACCCATCTAGTAAAGTCTGTCGCGATGTCAGCAATACATCAATTTCTTTTGGACCAAGAAAATATAATAGTCTTGACCAGGAAAGCCAAGGTGTATCAAAAGTGCATGAACAGGTATTTGTAAACCCCCCAATATATGTGAATAAAGCTTGGATCTTTCTTTGGATTTATCCTTGGTCAAACCCCCCATATACACATGTTGTCCTAAAAGAAATCTTTGAGAAAACTGTGTCGGCTACCATAACCCGAACCAACCCTTCATTTTAAAATGCTAATTGCTCAAATATTTTATTGGCTCAAAGGTTTTAGTGCTCTCTGTATTGCTGATTATGCCGATCAGAAGTTGTGGACTTCTCTGAAATTACTGGATACATTCTAGTTTTTGTTCCATGGAGATGCAGAAAGTATTGGAAAGTTCACTCGGTTTACTTTAATGTAATTTACAGCAGCAATATTCTGGACTCTGGAGAGATCCTGGCATGTGAAGTGGGAAGAGCTGCTTGATTAATCCGTTTTTTCCCCTCTCTCCTTCTCATCATTCTCCCCCTTCTTCTACATTTACAAATAAGAAAGCAGCAGGGGTATACCAGTATCGTAGCTTTACATCCCAATGCTGTATTTACTTTAACAGAGCAGTAAAGATTTAAAGATATAGTTTCTATGGGGCAGATCCACAAAATTTAATTTTAAATTTCCCGCGTCGTATCTTTGTTTTGTATCTACAAAACAAGATACAACTGCATCTCGGATCGATCCGACAGGCGTACGTCTTAGTACGCCGTCGGATCTTAGGTGCAATTTTTCCGCCGGCCGATAGGTGGCGTTTCCGTCGAATTCCGTGTTGAGTATGCAAATTAGCTAGTTACGGCGATCCACGAATGTACGTCCGGCCGGCGCATTTTTTTTACGTCGTTTGCGTTCGGCTTTTTCCGGCGTATAGTTAAAGCTGCTATTATGAGGTGTACTCAATGTTAAGTATGGCAGTCGTTCCCGCGTCAAATTTTGCATTTTTAACGTCGTTTGCGTAAGTCGTTCGCGAATAGAGATTTGCGTAGAATGACGTCACCGTCGTAAGCATTGGCTTGTTCCGGTTTAATTTCGAGCATGCGCACTGGGATACCCCCACGGACGGCGCATGCGCCGTTCAAGAAAAAAACGTTGTTTACGTCGGGTCACGACGTATTTACATAAAACACGTCCCCATCACATCCATTTGAATTCCGCGCCCTTACGCCGCCAAAGATACACTACGCCGCCGTAACTTATGGCGCAAATTCTTTGAGGATTCGAAAAAAAAATAAGTTACGGCGGCGTAGTGTATGCGCCACGCTACGTGGATCTGCCCCTATGTTTTTAATTCGTTTTTTTTGCAATCCATTTGGGTGGTTTTTCTTTTTTTTTTTATGTAAGGACATGAAGTGATGGGATATCACTCCAGTTAGGAAAGGGTTTTTGTCTAGATCTTTTCGTGTCCATTAAGGGACACAGGAAGCCTTAAACCAAAGGGTTATTCTGCTGCCTGCAGGAGTATTGGACACTCCCCCAACTATCAGCATGCCTCAGTTTTCCCTAGGAGGATGGACATCTTTTATTCAGCTCTGCTATTTTAAAAGGCTAATCTGTTAATTTTTAGCATTTTTTCTTCTTAATTTTTTCCTTCTCTACACTGCTTCTGAAGGTTCATGAGGGAGACTGTCCTGCTGTAACGGGTTCCCCCACTTACTTTCTGCCAACAGCTCAGAGGCTGTTTGCAGCCTGCCTACTGATGATGCTGGTATCTGCAGCCTGGAGTAATGCTCTCCTCTGCTGCTAGAGTCCTCTGTCAGTCTCCTTGGTCATTGCTCCAGTCCCTGCAGCAGAACAGTATCAGGGGGTTTTACGCTAACCTGTTTACTATTCTAAAACCTAAATCTTGAAATTCAAGATACTAAGGGTGAGATTTACTAAAACGGGTGCACACACAATTTTGTGCAGCTGTGCATAGTAATCAGTCGGCTTCCAGGTTTTATTCTGAAAGCTTAACTGAAGCTAAAGTTAAAAGCTGATTGGTTACTATGTACAGTTGCACCAGATTCTATGTGCACCATTTTTAGTTAATCTACCCCTAAATGTTTATATTTGGACCCATAAGTTCTGTCATGTTCTACTTTTACCAGGGAAACTTTTGGGCTTATATGCAAACCAAAAATGCTTACTTAATTGTGCTCATTTCTCGAGTGCTCTTATGGCATCCACATTGTAGGATACTGAAGTGATTTCCTGTTGAGAAAACAGTTGGCAAAAACTCTGTTTGACAAATTCTGACTGTCCAGATGTTACAGATGTTTGTGTGGATCCTGAACCTTCAAACTCTTTCGAAGCCATCCAATTCTCCACTTCAGTATGAAAGTCTTGGAGTTAATGGTAGTCCACCTTGAGGCGGTCCCCTCTGCCCAATTTGATTCTAGACATCTGCAACACAATATTCTGTCATCATGAGACAAATCAGGCCGGTCTCTGTACAGACTCATTTGGCTGATGCCAAACACTAAGCAATCTCTTTCTTGGTGTCTCAGGAATCCTACTGTAAAGTGAGAGAAGTCCTTTCTTCCCATGTCTTGGATGGTTCTCATGACAGGTGCCAGACTGTTGGGCTAGGGCAGTGTTTCTCAATTCCAGTCCTCAGGCCCCCCCAACAGGTCAGGTTTTCAGGATTTCCCTCAGATGAAAAGGCTGTGGTGATTACTAAGGCAGTGAAACTGATCAAATCACCTGTGCAAAATAATGGAAATCCTGAAAACCTGACCTGTTGGTCCTGAGGACTGGAATTGAGAAACATTGGGCTAGGGGTACATTTTGGATATCGTGTCCGAGCAGGGGACTTGGTCATCAGAGAAATCCCCTCTCCCATAAACATCTTGGAGCTTGAGGTGATTTGGCTGTCTCTTCTGCATTAGACCAACCTGTTGTTTGGCCATGCGATCCAGATTTAGTCAGCCAACATCAAGGCATTGGCGGTGAAAGGAACCAGATATCTTGTTGTGGCAAGAGAGGTAGCGTGGATCCTGCATTGAGCAAAACTGCTAATGGTAGGCACATTTCCTCAGCTGGTAGCATCTGGATAATAGAGAGTGGTCTCTACACCCATGGCATTCCAGGACCTGCATCCCAGGTGGGGGTTGCTGAAAGTATACCTTCTGACCTCCCAGGGTCATCGGAATTGGCACCCAGGTGCAGGGTAGAAGCAATAGATGTTCTGATGGCCCTGGGGGATCAATAAACCCTTATTGATGCCTTCCCTCCTCTGAACTTTTTTCCTCCTCTGGTCAGCAGGATTGAGTTGCAGGGCACTCCAGTGATCCTTATTTATCCAGATTGGAAATCCTGTTTCTCCTTGCCTGAAATTTCTTTCTTGCCTGGCTTGGAAGATCAAGATAAAGGGCATTCCGGTGATTCTCATTTCCCCAGATTGGCCCAGGCATGTGTGGATACGCTGACCTGGTAAGTCAGATGGCAAAGGCACTGCTCATCAAATGGAAATTTTCTTCCATGGTCTGGATATGGGTTTGCGCTGTGCGTGTCAATCCCTCAGCCACTGCTTCTTTCAGAAAGAAAGGGCCGCTTTTTGTCTTTCCAGATGGGTATTGCCTCAGTTTTTGTCCCACAATCTCAAGGTGGCTCAGTCAGACCATCGTTCAAGCTTGTGGTCTCAGTGATCAGATTCTCCTTTACAGTTAAGAATCACTCCACTAGATCAGTGAGCACCTCTTAGACTTATAGACATTAAGTAACTGTTTCTCAGATTTGTAGAGCAGCCACCTGGCCTTCTGTTCACACTTTCTGCGATTTTTCTACCAGATGAACAGTTTCATGCACAAAGTCCAGGTAGTCCCCAGTTTTCTGTTATTTACAATTGTTTGCAGTGTTGCCCACTGAACTGCTTTTGAATGTCCCAAAAGTTAGACTTACTATGTACTCACATTTTTGTGGAGTCTACTGAGGAACACAGGTGACAGGTGCCATCCCTTTGCTACAAAACTGAGGCATGCTGGTAGTAGGAGGGATTGATTGGCCTACCATTATTTGGTTTTGTCGTCCCACATTGTAAAGTTCGGGAGCTGGCAACTCATCAGCAGACATTGACACATGAGTGGAGTTGGGGAACCTGCATGCAGTAGTGATCATCAGTAAGTAGCTATTTGCATATTAATTTTGGCATAACCTAGTCTGGTACTGGAGGGACAACTACTGATATTGTCAGTTTTGGATTTTTCTGCCCATAAGTTTGCTCTTTATCTTCTATTGGTGCAAATTAATGGGACATGTTGTTGAAATGGTGTGCTTTTCTATTTGAATTACAGAAGAGTGCTTTGAAGGGTAATGAGATTTCACAAGCCAGACGTGAAAGAACCTATTGCTTAAAACGTGCCGAACACCAGAGCAAGAAAATGTCACTTTCTCCTTCTTCAACTGATCCATCCAGCTCTTCCACTGAGTCGTTTACAGACCGCACTTTATCCTGCACTTTGGAATCACCAGGTAGAAAAGACATTACTAGACAGAAAATTAAAGAGACCGCTGAAGAAAATAAAAATTCTTCTGATGATGGATGTTCTTCAGATACCCAGAGATTCCGTTCACAGTCTGTTGCTTACAGCAGAACAAGAAGTAAAGTATTTGCTACCAGTGACAGTGTGGAAGCACCTCCAAGTAAGTTATTTTTACAATGTTTACAATGTTTTGCTAAAAATTTGGATTTCCCCTAAAGGCCCTTTCACACGGGTTGACTTGTAATGCTTTCCTATGGGATTGCAGACGTTAGCGGATGATGCATCCGCTAACGTCCGCAAACATCCGCCTCCGCAAAAATCCGCTTTTTCAGACGGAAGAAAACACTATTTTTCTTCCGTCTGGCGGAACGGTTCGGATGAATACGGACACACTGTCCGTATTTATCCGATTCCCCATAGGGGAGAGCGGAGGAAAGACAGGGCGGCCTCTGCACAGTGTGCGAGGTCCGCCCTGTCCGCCAACAGCTCAGCGGGGATTTACGGATGATCCCCGCTGAGCCGACGGACACACACAGGGCGGATCAATACGGATCCGCTCCGTGTGAAAAGGCCCTTACTTTTTGTCTCTGACAGTGATCACCAGGACAGATAGAGATGGTGAATCGCATTAGCAGGGACACAACCCCTACCTCACTCCATCCAAACTTAAAAAAAAAAAAAAAAGTTGTTTTTATATATACTTTAGCTCATTTACTTGTAATGCGTTATTATTTACCCACTGGTAAAACAGAATTACAAAGTTAGCACCAGTAATAAATAGCTGATTGCATAGCTGTCAGTACAGTCTCTTCCTGGCTATGAAAATGTTAATGTGATTCTGACTTGCAGTATTATCTGTGTTGGTTGTGAGCTGCAGTGGTATCCATGTTAATTGCTGCCAGTTACTTCACAGCAGCTGAGAGCAAGTACACGGAAAAGGGATAGGATCACTTTCTGAATGGTTAATTGTGTATGTTTTCTAAAAAGAGGCTCGACAATGTGTCAGACTTTATTTCCAGAGATAGATAGAATATATTTTTTTAATTGTATGCATTCCTAAGACTAAGACCAAGGGTTTTACATTTGTATTACTGCAGTCCTTTTCTGGAACTTTTTGTTTACAAGTTTAAAATCAGTGTTTTTTGCGAAAAAATTACTTGGCACTAGAGGTCGACCGATATATCGGCCGATATTTGGCCGTTTTGAAAAAATCGTCATCGGCCGATTTTTGTGTAAACCAGGTTGATTTGCGCCTTTACCCGGCCCGCCGGCAGTACTGACCAGGGCCCCGCTCCCGCTACAGCATGTGAAATTAATTCTTTACCCGCACGCTGCCGGTCACTATATATCGAAGGGAAGGGGAAGTTTCACTGGCATCGGCGGGCTGTAGCAGAGGAACAATAATACCTCATTAGCATTTCAAAAGCCGACTAGTAACTCCCCCCAGCAGGTGATCGTGGCCATCACTAGCTAGCTCTTCCTTCCCTGCTAAGGAGGAGCCGGCTGGCTGCTTCTATTTTTCTTGTTATGCGATTGGCTGATCAGCGTCTATCTACATGCACCTAGCCCTATCGGGTGCATGCAGATAGATACCAGCATGGATGGAGGGTAAGTCACAAAGTGCTACTGTGCCCCCCTGCAGACTTTATTGAATCTCTTTTTAAAGGGAAACCTGGCTGAGGCTGACAAGCTGTCATTGAGAAAATGGATGAAGATGGCTCTGTGTGGATATGATTGTTACATTGTGGAGATCCTCTTCACAATGTAACTCTCATCCTCACACAGAGTCATCTTCATCCCCACCCAGCACCATCCACCCCTCTCCACAACGAATGTAAACATCTCTTGTAATAGAAATAAGCATGACCGGTTCTCTTTAGTGAGAGATCTGGGGTCAAAAAGATGAAGGGTTTTACATGTGTTTCCTCTCCCACTGCCTCTAAAAGTGATGCCGTGGTGAAATCCGCTGCCGGACCACTTTTATCACATGCAAAATCGCCCACAGTACAAAAAAATACCAGGGTTTCACCAGCTACCTGCCATAACAGTATTTAATGTCAAAATAATGACGTAAACACACTGTGAGTGGTCGTCAACTGGTTAACGAGCAGGGCCCTCTAATTTCTACTGTTTTAAAATAGTTATTATTGTAATTTGTACTATCTGCACTTGTGTTGTAAATCCCTGCGTAAACTGTTGGCACTATATAAATCCTGTATAAAAATTATATTATTGTTTTTTTGTTTTCGAGTTTTCCTTTAACCGATATGATACTGCACTACTTTAACTGACAATTGTGCGGTCATGCAAAGCTGTACCCAAATGGAATTTATTTCATTTTTTTCCCACATAAAGTATTCTTTTGGTGGTATTTGATCACCACTGGGTATTTTTCTTTTTTTTTTTACTTTTTATGCTATAAAAATGCAAAAAGGCCGACAATTTAAAAAAAAAAAAAAAAAAATTATATATATATATATATATATATATATATATATATATATATATATATATATATATATATATATATATATATATAATTTTACTTTCTGCTCTCAAACTTGTCCCATAATTAAAAAAATTAATTTCTTCAAAAATTTTGGTTAATATGTATTGTGCTACATATTTTTGGTAAACAAAATCCCAATAAGCGTGTATTGATTGGTTTGCGCAAAAGTTAGTTTCTACAAACTATGGTATATATGCTGGAATTTTTATTGTTTTGATACTAGTAATGGCGGCGATCAATGACTTCTAGCAGAACTTTGATGTTGTGGTGGACAGTCTGACACTGACACTTTGTGGAAACCATTGACAATAAAGTGATCAGTACTAAAAAATATGCACTGTCACTGTACTAATGACACTGGCTAAAAGGTTAAACATGAAAGGATTAACTGTGTACCTAACCAAGAGAGCGGCTGCCCTTCCGCAGTATATGTATGGTGGGTGATGCAGTTAATAGAGATTTACACTGACCATGCCTCAAGTTGATATCCACAGTGATTTCCCATTCTAACAACAGCATTTGATCATTCACCTTGTTTTTTTTTTTTTTAAGTTGTACTGTCTAGTGATGAAGACGAGTCTGCTCAGAAAGAATCAAAACCAGGCTGTTCACATACTGTGAGGAAAACATCAGAGCAGAGAAAGAACCCATGTCCTACTAAAGATGTAGAGCCAATGGTATGTGATTTAATATCAATCCTTCTATAGGCAGAGCATACCTTATGATACTGTGTCCCCTAGTTTTGGATAAGTTAAAGTGGAGCTCCACCCAAAAGGGGAAATTCTGCTTTAAGGCCTCCTCCCCAGCTCCTGTTTGTGAAATGGAGGTTTTGGGGAGGAGGGGGGAGCGGGTAACGATTTTGACAGGTACCCACTCCCATCTCCATTCCGGTCACCTTAGGATATCGGAAACAGAAGTTCTCCTTCCCGGAGTCTTTTTGGACATGTGACAGGTCCCAGAAGACTTCAGGACCAGCCACAGAGTGCAGCGGTGCGCGCATGCGCAGTGGGCTCCCGGCAGTGCAGCCACAAACTGTTACAGCCAGGTTCCCATAGTGAAGATGCTGGTACCTCCGGGGAAGAACACGGGGAGAAAACGGCAGGGGTGAGTGCACCGCTGGACTGTGGGACAGCTGATTGTGCATTTATTAATAGTCGGCCGCTACACTATTTTGTAGCTGCTGACTTTTAATAAACACAAAAATGTCTGGAACTCTGCTTTAAAGTGTGTTGACTACAGACCCAAACCAGCTTATCTACAGATTGATGAAATGATGGAATGATCTTATGAACAAAGGGACGCAAAGGGAAAGCTAATGGATACATGCATTACAAACTTTGATACCTAAGGGGCTTAATAAACAGCTAAGCTTCAATTGCCTTTTATTATTCTTTAGAACTTCTCGCTGACTACCTGTTGGTGCTTTTGACACCTTGATTAATTGAGAAATTATGGGCAGAACAGTGGTATATATGCTCCCCGACTGGATGGATATCCAGCTGATGGCCTTCTTTATACTTATGCTTTGTGGCTCTGATCTCTTTGGCAAACTTTTTGACATATATGTGCTAATTGCTATGTTTTGCCATTTAGGTGCTATATTTGACTGATTTTTCTGTGTGGTGTTCTGGGTATCCAGACCCTTTTTCTTTAATGTAAGCCTCATTAGGTTTCCATACCCACTCCTTCTGTCCTCAGAATCAATGGTTGTGGAGTATTGATTTTATATTGCATACACCTTATCTTTGTGCATTGTCTGTGTTTTCTATGGATCTATTAGAATTTTGTTGCATTTAGATGCTATACGAGACTGAATCTTCTGTGTGCTGTTTTTCATGTCCAGATCCTTTTTTCTTTAATGGAAGCCTCACCATGTTTCCATACTCGCTACTCCTGTTTGAGATGGCATGTTTTTTTCTAGTGGTGTTAGCCTTGGGGTTCTCACCATCATTCCTCCTCTGCAACTATTCATATTTATGAGTCCTCAGGTTTCTTCTATCTGGTTGTGGAGTATTCATTTAAATTACGTACATGCTTTGTATTTTCCACTTTTTCTACATTTTTCTATTTTGATGTAGGAGCTATATTTGGATAAATTGATTTAAGCTTGGATTGTTTACATTTTGCCTTTTTGATGGACTATTGTTATTTGCTCCTTTTTTGTGATCTCTCCTGACCTCTACTATGTGTCTTTTAACCCTTGCACCGTGTGAGGTCATCACTAGGAGGTGGTGTTGGTGGGTAGGACTTTGGGTTTATAAGTCTGTTCACTTCCATGTTGTGTCTTGAGAAAGATGGACGGTGAAAATAAACACTCTGCTGTTATTGATCTACCTCCTCTGCACGACCCGTGAGTGTCCCTCATGGGGATTTATATGGACTTCTTTGTGGGTGAGCACCTGGGCATTTACTTCAAACATAGAGTGCAGTGGTTACCCTTGGAACTGTTGAAAATTGAAAATGTGTTGAGGTGATAGTCATTGCTTTAAAATGACCGTGGTAATAATGTTTGTGGCAGGAGTGTGTATGTAGCATTAAATATCATCTGCAATCTGTTTATGGATTGTTGGATTTCTTAATATCTTTGATTTTTATTCTTTCCTTATTTATTTTCATAAATTGCAGATAAGTGGCACTAGGGTAAACGGAGCCTAAAGACGATTTTCATAAATTTTACATATTTATAGCAACTGTGACTGTACAATACCATGTCACGGTGCAAATGGCAATTTGAGTGTAGTTTGGCAGAGGAGACTAGATCCCAGGATGATATATGTGTTACCTATGGTTCTCACCCATACATGATGTGGGGTTCCAGGCCATGTGTCTTTCTAGAGCGAAAACAAACTTGTTTTCTCAGTGCTTGGTAAATTCTGGTTTGGGCTCTGGAGCTTAGAGGCTTCATAGAGGGTTTAAATCATAAATCGGGGATAGCAGAGGTAGATGCAAGCCAAGGGAAGCAGATCTGGTCATAATCTATCAATAATAATAATAATTATTAATAATAATATTTGGTAAACAATGTTATAAGTAAGATTATACAAGGAAAAAAACAAGATCGGTGTGTTTTTTCACTTTCCTTGAGTTGGGGGGACTCTTCCAGATTAACAGAAGACATACAGCTAGGTTCCATGTATCCATCTCTGCTCTGATCAGTAATTTTTTATCTTGCAGGAGCACTCTGGAATTGTGGAGGATGCCAATAGTGCACCAGAACAGTCAGATAGCCCTGTTCTGCAGTTAAAATTACTCAACATCTACTATGGCAAAACGAGAGGAAGGGCAACTGAATCGGCTAAGGTAATGTAATGGTTGTATTTTTGTCATTAACAGTATATGCTTAATTTTCAAAGGAACTCCTATTGTGTTTTTGATATGTTTAATACACTTTCCTGCTGCCCGTGTCTCCAAACGTCCCTCCAATGCTGCCAATCTGCAGGGAAACCAACTGTTTTGGAGTGTTGATCTCCTGGCTCTTCCATCTTCCACTACAAGACAGAGTGAAGACAACAAGGCCAGCAGAAGGGAACCAGTGAGAGCTTGTGGGTATTTAGGAAATCAACACGATTAGAAATGTTGGTTTCCCTGCAAGCTTTAGTAGATTTCCCATAATTGACAACCTATTACGTCGATGTGCAACACACAAAAAGGTGGATTAAGTTGACATTTAACATATGATGGTAGCTTATGATCATGAATCATCAATTGTACCTCTGTTTTAACCATGCAATCTCATCAATTGAAATATGATCATATTTATGAACAAAGTATCTGTGTTTCTGATCGATATTTTACAACCCCGGCTGATCGACTCAATCTGATTAAATCCAATCTAAACCAAGTCTTAGGCAGACCAGAGACAGTGCAACTTTTTTTCCCCTGGTAAGAAATTTGCACAATCCCCTCATCAACGCAGGCAGTGCTGGTAGGGGAATTCCTTCTGCCGAGCAATTGTCTGCTCCCAGCAGGAGGGGGGGGGGCTGCCCCCGCCGAGAGAAGACGGTGATTATTGCTAGTGGCTATAACACCCACTAGCAATATACACGAGTGAATCAGGCAGGCTGGTTGAACTTAAGCTGATCGATCAGCCTGCCCAAACACGGATCAGATCTCAGCCAGTTCCTGCTGAACTGAAGCCTGCCAGCTTCAATAATCACTTTGCTCCTTTCTGTGCAAGATACAATGATTGCTGAAGCTGCAGGTTTGATTGTAAGTTCCTGTGATCAGTGCAATTGGCTGTCATAGTGATCACATGATTAGGAACCATGCTGTTTCTTGATAGGTAGCGTACATCAGTTGCTGTTCATGACAACGCAGGCTCAAATGAAGGAACATGCAGAGATGCCAAGGAAAATTATTTTCTTTCTTGTACATCACGGGACACAGAGCCTTAATAATAACTAAATTGGTTATGTTCCACCTTCAGGTGATTGGACACTTGCACACCCAAGACTGGAAGTTCCCCTCTATATAATCCCTCCCATACAGGGAGTACCTCAGGTTTTTCACTAGTGTCTAAGGTATTGGTCACAGTTAAAGATGTGCTAAGAAGAAGCTCCACTGATGGATCCCTGCAGGATCAAGGAGCCATGTAACCGGATCCATCCAAAGTGCCATAAAAGGCCAAAATGGATGGTACCCGGGCCTTGTGGAAGAACAAGGTTTTGCCTGTAATGTCTCTCTTTGAGGACTGGAACCTGGGATCCAGCACTTTGGTCACATACCTAAATGCCCAAAGGTTTTTCTGGCAGGGTGCCATACAGGTCCAGGTCAGAGGCCACCTTTAATGGGAACCCAAGTCCCTGAAGGTCTGGCATGACACGGCCCGCCATGATGGGGGAAGATTGGGTCTGTCTGGTCTTCAGCAGTATCCTGCGGCAGGATAAGGTAAGTGAAGATAATCCTAAGAAACATCATTAGGTGCTCCAAAAAGCAGAGGTCCACACTAAAATGGAACCTCTGCTTTTCGGAACCCTCCCCCCCCTCCGGTGTCACATTTGGCACCTTTCAGGGGGGAGGGGGGTGCAGATACCTGTCTAAGACAGGTATTTTCATCCACTTCCGGACATAGACTCCCGCTGGGGTCATGCCCCTTCCCCACCGCCCTTCTGTCTTCTGGGAAATGCACAGGTCCCAGAAGACAGCGGGGACCAGTTAGGACTAGCGCATGCGCAGTAGGGAACCGGGAAGTGAAGCCGCAACGCTTCACTTCCTGATTCCCTCACTGAGGATGGCGACGGCAGCATTCGAGGAACGGGTCTGCCTCGGCTGCCAACATCGTGGGCACCCTGGACAAGTAAGTGTCTATTAAAGGTCAGCAGCTGCAGTATGTATACCTGCGGACTTCCTTTAAGGATTTATTCTTTTGAGTAGTTGCATGCCTTGCCTGTCTTCCGCCACTAGAGGGCGACAAAGTACAATACCTGGTGTTTTCTTACCATGCTTTCCTCTGTAAGATGCCCAGTGCAGCAGTTCCATGGATCAGCTCACTCCCTTCGCTTTAGGCTCTGCCTACGAGTTAGGCCCCATACACACTCTTAGATTTTCTGCAGATTTTTGTCTTCAGATTTACCAAAACCATGTAGTGCAAGGGCCTGCCTGATTGCATGCAAATTGAAACTCTTAGGCTGGGTTCACACTATACTAACAGTAGTACGACTTTCATCCTACTTGCTCTGCGACATCGGTCCTACATCCATCCGACTTTCATGAACAGGATACTACTTTGATCCAACTTTGTGATAGTCTGACTTGTTCTTTGACCAATCAAAACAATCCCAGAGTGAGATAAAGTCCTTTTACTGCTGCTGTAATCACAATGTCGGATGTCAAAAGTCGGATGGTAAGGACAAGGATCCTACTTTGATCCGGCTACAATGATATTCAGTGGGCTGAAGTAGGATCAAAGTCGGACCAAAGTAGCACAGGGAACAGACCAGTTAAGACGGCTCCCATAGGCAAACATTGACCTTGTATTATATGGTAAATCTGAAGACAAAAATCTGCAGAAAATCCAATAGTGTGTATGGGGCTATAGGAAGGGGGGGGGTCCCTTTGCCGCCTGCAGGGCTCCCGGTGGCCCCCCCCCCCCCCCGTTGAGACACCCCCCCCCCTTGCCGTCTAATATCGCACGCAAGAGACGCTTATATGCCTACAGGCGGTCGGGGTGAGGGGGCATGGCTACCGCTCGACGTGCACGTGGATTCCGGCGTGCACACAGTGCAGGCACAGGCTAATTGATAAAGGCCTCAGAAGCTAGTAGCTCTCTGATAACAGAGAGACACAGCAGCATATTGGGGGCATGTAAGCTTTATGTGTTGGATCCAGGCATACCTTTGTAAGACACCTACTCGGCATCAGGCTGTGCAGTGATATCCGCATTTAGTTGCTGGACTACAAGTCTCAGCAGTGGATGCAACTATTTTTAGTACTTTGCTTTTGTGCTTAAGACTATGCCTTCCTGAAAAGGGGGTTCAGGGGCAGGTAAAAGTGGCGCAAAGACGTCGCCATCGGGGTCTCAGGATCTTGGTCATGTCTCCGCAGTACCATCCTTCCCTGAAAGACCTGAGGCAATCGTTCAAGATGAGCCATTAGCCCTGTTTGGCATCAGAGCTTCCTCCAACATTGCAGCCCCTGCATACCTCACAGAGGATGTTTTTGCATCGGCATTAGTGGGTTTGGAAGAAAGGTTAGCTGCTTTAATTACAGCATCTTCATAGAGCAATAGAAAGCCGGCTAGGTCCCCTTCCCCCGCTCTGGACCCTCAATCGGAGGATCAGCAATCTGATGATGAAGAATAACCATCAGGGGACAGGGAACAGGAATCGGAGGAGACAGAAGAACTTTTTTCAGCCTCACAGACTCTGAAGTTGCAGGTGCAATCTTTTACAGGGGCCATTCGTGCCACGTATAAATTGCCCTCAGCTGAGATGGCTGAAACCCCTACCTTTTCTTTGGGGTCTTTAAAGCGGAGTTCCGGCCACAATTTCACTTTTTATATATAAATACCCCTGTAATACACAAGCTTAGTGTATTCTAGTAAAGTTAGTCTGTAAACTAAGGTCCGTTTTGTTAGGTTGTTACAGCATTTAGACACTTTATAAAATAGAAATTGACTGGGGTCATCTTAAGTGTGGGCATCATGAAGCCAGACTGTATGACTTCCTGGATTTCAGCCTTGCAGATCTCGCACATGCTCAGTGCTGCACAAGCAGTGTAATAGGTTTCAGATCAGGTTTCAGCACCTGTACTGTCCAAGTCACATGATTCTTCGAGACTGGGGAGTGCACAGACTCCTGGAAAGTTACACCCACTACATTCCCAGGAGTCTGTGCGGTGTAGGTTAGGAAGCTTAAGCACCTAGGTGCAGGAAGTGGGAAGATTAACTATTCTGCCTAGCAACAACACTTTGAAGGCATCTAAAAAAAATTTTTTTTCTTAAAGGACTAATGACATTTTTTTAAAACTACTGATGTAATGTTATATTTATGGGTGGAACTCCACTTTAAGGTCCCCGCAGGCTTTATATACCTTCCCAGTCCACCCATTGCTGGAAAAGCTTTTTTTCCTCCTCCAAAGACGTTTTCCTTACTTTATCCCATGGAGGAGAAATTCACCAAGAGGTGGAGCGTACCAGCAGTAGACGCTACTATCTCCTGCGTGAATAAGACTCTAACCTGTCAAGTAGACAATGTTCAGGTGTTTCGAGATCCAGCAGAGAAAACACTGTAATCCCTACTTAAGACTTATTTTGCAATGGCTGGCGCTGTAGCTGAGCCTGCAGTAGCATAGATTTGGCATGTGTCAGTCCATAAAGGATCAAATGAAGCAGGTTATCAAAATTTGTTCCTGCTCAGCAGGCCAAGGTTTTGGCAGGCCTTCTCAAGGCCTTATGTTTTGCAGTGGATGCTATTAACCACTTAAGACCCGGACCTTTATGCAGGTAAAGGACCTGGCCAGTTTTTGCGATTCGGCACTGCGTCATTTTAACTGACAATTGCGCGGTCGTGCGATGTGGCTCCCAAACAAAATTGGCGTCCTTTTTTTCCCACAAATGGAGCTTTCTTTTGGTGGTATTTGATCACCTCTGCGGTTTTTATTTTTTGCGCTATAAACAAAAATAGAGTGACAATTTTGAAAAAAATGCAATATTTTTAACTTTTTGCTATTATAAATTTCCCCCAAAAAGATATAAAACTTTTTTTCCCCCTCAGTTTAGGCCGATACGTATTCTTCTACCTATTTTTGGTAAAAAAAATCACAATTAGCGTTTATCGATTGGTTTGCGCAAAATGTATAGCGTTTACAAAATAGGAGATAGTTTTATTGCATTTTTATTAATTATTATTTTTTTTTACTACTAATGGCGGCGATCAGCGATTTTTTTTCCGTGACTGCAACATTATGGCGGACACATCGGACAATTTTGACACATTTTTGGGACCATTGCCATTTTCACAGCAAAAAATGCTATAAAAATGCATTGTTTACTGTGAAAATGACAATTGCACTAGGGGGGGGGGGGGCGCTGTAGGGGTTATGTGTGACCTCATATGTTTTTCTAACTGTAGGGGGGCGGGACGTGTGACATCATTGATCGTGTTTCCCTATATTAGGGAACACAAGATCAATGAAGCTGCCACTGTGAAGAACGGGAAAGCTGTGTTTACACACAGCTCTCCCCGTTCTTCAGCTCCGGGGACCGATCGGGGGACTCCGGCGGTGATCGGGTCCCGCAGCTTCAGCCCGGGTCGCAGGAGCGCGCCTGCGACCCACGGCTGGGCACTTAAAGAGGATGTACAGGTACGTGCTTGTGCCCAGCCGTGCCATTCTGCCAACGTATATCTGCAGAAGGCGGTCCTTAAGTGGTTAAAGATTCTATTCAGCAAGCATCTCGCCTTGCTCTCCTGCTAGTTCATATGTGCAGGATTTTGTGGCTAAAGCATTGGTCAGCTGAAGAACCATGCAAGAAGCTTTTAGCTGGTTTTCCTCTTCAATGAGAACGCTTATTTAGGGATGACTTGGACAAGTACATTCAAAAGATTTCAAGTGGTAAAACTACCCTTTTAACAATTAAAATAATGAGTAAAAGTCCTTCTTTTAAGCATTCTCTTTCCCCAGTCCCTGGGGCAACAGCCTCCTCAGCCAAGTCCAAGGGCTGAAACCCTGGGGGCTGAAGTCTACAAAACAGAGCCCCAAGGCCTCCTTATGAAGGGGCGCCTCCGCTCGATCGAGTGGGGGGGGGAAGGCTTCTGCGATTCTCAAGGGCTTGGCAGGAAGAGATTCAGAACAGATGGGTCATCTCCACAGTATCTCTGGGTTACAAGATGGAATTTCGCGAACTTCCGCCATCTCGTTTTCGAAGATCGAGTGTTCCCAAGGATCCAGTGAAAAGAAGGCCCTCCTTATTTCTAGCATTAGACCACTTGTTATCCCAAGGGGTAATCATAGAGATTCCCTCAGAGGAGCAGGGCGCAGGGTTTTATTCAAACCTCGTTACGGTTCCAAAACCAAATGGAGATGTCAGACCCATTCTAGATCTAAAGGATCTAGATCCATTCCTAAACATCCGCTCCTTTTGGATGGAGTCTCGGCCTTATTGTTTTTTTTCCCCAAAGGCTGCTTGCCTCGTATTCTTTGGTCCAGGCTTTTATTCAAGGGGTAATGCGTTTGAATCCACCAGTTAAATCTCCCTTGTGCCTGTGGGATTTGAATTTAGTCTTATCTGTATTGCAATGGCAGCCCTTTGAACCAATAAGTCGCATTCCCTTGGTCCTTTTGACAAGGAAATCGTTTTTTCTGGTTGTTATATCCTCTGCTAGAAGAGTATCAGAGTTGGCAGCTTTTTCTTGTAAAGAGCCATATTTGATTATTCACAGAGAGTAGTGTTGCGTCCTCACCCAACCTTTTTGCCTAAGTGATGTCGGGGTTCCATCTGAACCAGGATGTTACCCTACCTTCCTTTTTTTCCAGAACCGCATTCTGCGGAAGAATTTTTTTTGCACGCTCTTGATGTAGTAAGAACAGTCGAGGTCTATCTGAAAGCGACAGCTGAGATACAAAAACCTGATGTTTTGTGTGTGCTGCCAGAATTTCCCAGCAAGGGTCAGGCAGCGTCAAAATCTACTATCTAAGTGGATTCAACAAGTTATTGTTCAGGCTTATGGTTTGAAGAGGAAGTTTCCTCCCTTTCATGTTAGCGTGCACTCTACCTTAGCAGTAAGTGCTTCATGGGTGGTGCATCACCAGGCCTCCATGGCTCAGCTCTGCAAGGCTGCAACTTGGTCTTCGGTCCATACATTCTCTAGATTCTATCAGGTGGATGTAAAGAGGCATGAGGATGTCACCTTTGGGCATAGTGTGCTGCAGGCAGCAGTATAGATCCTAATGGCGGTCTGTCTTGATCTGTGTTTCCCTCCCCTCAAGTTGGCATTGCTCTGAGACATCTTATTTAGTTATTAAAGGGGTTGTAAAGGTTCATTTTTTATTTTCTAAATTGGTTCCTTTCAGCTAGTTCATTATTGGTTCACTTACCTTTTCCTTCGATTTCCTTTCTTTTTTTTTCAAAACAACTTTTATTGAGCATAGAAAATAAATGAACAGACGGGTGATAAGTGCAACATGCACTGCAAGTACAAATCAAACCATTTGACATACTTGGGGACATGCAAAAGGAGAATGGGGTGAATAATGAGGGAAATTGTTTACTTGGTATGGGCATCTAAAGCAACAGAGGGATAGAAAGGGAGGGGGAGGGAAGCTTCCATGAGAGGAGCAGGTGTTCACTGAGCAGAACCACATCTAGTCCGCCGCATTACACGTGGAAGAGTCCTCCAGCCACCTGTCCCAAATCTTATTATACTTCTTTGGGCAGCCCCTGCAGGCATACATTGCTTTTTTGTAGGGCAGTGTATTGTTGACGGCTCTGAGCCATTCCCGAAAAGTGGCGGGAGCCCCCATCATCCACAACCTGGCGACTTGTATCCTGGCAAGTAATAACGTTTCTTGCAGAAATATATTTAGATACTTTTCGCTTTCAGGGAGCGAGAGGAGCCCCAACACACATTGACAGGGGCAGAGGGACACAGGGAAACCCATGCGGTCATGAAGGAACCGGACCACCTGGGTCCAGTACCCTTGGATGGGAGGGCAGGTCCAGAGCAGGTGAAAGGAGGCGTTGGGGTGGCCACAGCTGGGGCAGTACAATCTATGGAGGATAAACATGTGGGTAAGGCGGTCAGAGAGCTTGGGGGAGACAGTTTTACAGTTAGTGAGGGCTTCCTCCCAATCCCCGTCAGGCTCCCAACTGGTTTTCAACTGGTAGGCAGTGGTGGTTGCCACGGGCTGCAGAGGGTACGTGTAGAGTTGGGAGATGAGTCTCTTGTGGTCTGTTCCCGACACAATGTCAACTAGCAGGGAGACCTTGAGGGCTGGGATGGGGTTACCGAGCTGCGTGTTGAGTGCATACCAGAGTTGAAGGAAGCGGAAGAACATGTGGTTGGGTAGTGCGAAGTCGTTCTTGAGTGTTTGGAATGGCCTGACCGATCCGCGAGCCACAACCTGCAACAGGTATATAACGCCCTTGTTGATCCACAACCCGTGGTTATAGAGGCAAGTTCGGGTAGGAGGGGGTTGTCCCAGATGGGTGTGTAGGAGTGGGGGGAGGGTGCCCTGCCGAAGCGCATAGCAAGCTGCCATATTTTGCAGTGGTGGAATTGCATGTGCCCTCCATCATTGGCCCGGGGCGGGCCACGGGGTCCGCGGAACAAGAGCTGGAAGGGGTGACACAGAGGGTCCGGGGCATGCGAGCAGACCAGGGCGGAGTACCGGTCCCTGTCAGAGTGGTTGTAATGGAAAAGGTGCGAGAGCTGGGCCGCCAAGTAGTAGAGGAGCAGGTCAGGGAGCACAGCGCCGCTCAAGTCGGCCGGGCATTTCAGGACCTGCCAGGATAGTTTGTGCCGGGAGGAACCCCAGACAAAAGTGTTGAGGATGGCCTCCATGGCTTTAAATGTACGTGGAGGGAGAGGAGAGGCCTGCCAAAAAACGTAGAGCAACTTGGGGAAGAGGATCATTTTGACCAGATTAATCCGGCCCATTACCCAGAGGGGGAGACGGGACCATATCTGCATTTTTTTATTTTAATAGGGCAAATAGGGGTTCAACATTGAGGGCGGTGTAGTCAGAGAGGGACCTGGATACAGTGACACCAAGGTATTTATTGGTGCTGGCTCTAACCAGGGGGAGCGCGGCCTGATCGGCAGTGGGGGTGCGGCCTGATCGGCAGTGGGGGCACCCGCATCTAGAGGGAGGATTTGGGACTTAGTCCAGTTTATCCGAAGCCCCGAGTAAGTCCCAAAGGCTGTGATAACCTGGAGAGCCGTCTGGAGTGAAGGCCACGCGTCAACAAGGTAGAGAAGCATGTCGTCGGCGTAGAGGCTGATAACCTCAGTCATCCGACCACAGCGTAGGCCCCTGATGATGGGCCCCCTGATGGGCCCTGAGAGCGATGGCTAGGGGCTCCACTGCCAGGGCATAGAGCAGGGGTGAGACGGGGCACCTCTGGCGCGTACGGGAGAGAGGGAAGGAGGTGGAGACCCTGCCATTAACCTCGATGCGCACCAAGGGGGACTGATAGAGAAGTTGGAGCCACTTGATGAATTTCGGGCCAAAGCCGAACCTGCGAAGGCATTCCCACAAGTAGCTCCATTCAACAGAGTCGAACGCCTTGGCGGCGTCTAAACTGACTACCACCCTGGAGCCCACATCCGTATGCTGGGCCTGGAGGTTCATGTGGAGCCGCCTAGGGTTAAAAGCCGTATTCTTGCCTGGCAAAAACCCGGACTGGTCAGGGTGTATGAGGCTAAGGATAACTTTGTTGAGGCGTAGGGCTAGGATCTTGGGCAGGATTTTGATGTCGAGCTGGAGGAGAGAATTGGTCCTATATGATTCAGGGAACAGGGGGTCCTTACCCGGCTTGGGGATGAGCACAATTAGGGCTTCGCCCATGGACGCCGGGAGGGAGCTTGTGTCGAATATGTGCGTGTATAATTGGCAGAGCCGTGGGATAAGGGTCTCGCCGAATTGCTTATAAAACTCGAGGGGAGACCGTCGGAGTGGGGAGCAGTGCCAGAGCCTCAGCGACGCATTCCTCGG
Organism: Rana temporaria; assembly: GCF_905171775.1. NCBI lineage: Eukaryota > Metazoa > Chordata > Amphibia > Anura > Ranidae > Rana > Rana temporaria. Next base: position 231,381,707 of record NC_053490.1, on the reverse strand, counting down.
CGATAGGCGACTCCAACAGGGCCACCTGGGGGGGTGCAAGTGTGGGGAAGTTGACGTCCCGTAGAAATGCCGAGAGCTCATCTTGGGTGTGTTGGGTGTGTTGGGCAGTTGAAGGAGTACAGCTCGAAGTAGAAGGACCTGAACTCCGCGGCCACCTGGTCAGGATCCGTTATCCTGGCTCCAGAGGCCAGCTGGAGGGATACCACCACGGGGGCTTATGATCCAGGTGGGCCAGGTAGGCGAGGAGCTTGCCAGCACGCTCGCCGAATTCAAATATGTGCTGTTTGCTAAAGAATATGCCCTGCTTGGCTTTTTCAAAGTGCAGCTGGTCAGTGAGTCTGGTCTGCATACGGACTCGGGCGGCATTGGCTGCAGCGGGGTCACTTTGGAAGGCTTGCTCAAGGGTGTCAAGACTCTCCTCTGCCTGGCAGAGCAGTGCCTTGGAGGTGGCCTTGTGTGTGTTAATTTGCGTGGTCATAATCAAACAAGCATGCATCTTGAAGGTCTCCCATACAGAGCCAAACGAGGCGGAGCCAACGTTTGTGCGGAAAAAGTGATCCCACTCGAGCCGGACCGAGTCCAGGTCGGATAGAGTGGTGAGCCAGAATGGATTCAGTTTCCGAATCCGGACAGCAAGGGGGGGGGGGGCGGGAGCCGCAGTGTGATCCAGTAAGGGGAGTGGTCAGATAGCACTCTGGTGCCAAAACCCACGTCAAGGAGGAGAGGGGGAGTGAGGAGGATGAGGTCAATGCGGGACATTGCGGAGCGGGAGGGGGTGAAGCACGAGAAGTGTGTTTGTGTCGGGTGCACGTGTCGCCACGTGTCTGTAAGGGCAAATTCTACGAGGAACTTGCCGATTCTAGTAATGTCGAGGGGGGGGGGGGAAGAGGCTCAGTCTGTCAAGGCTTGGGGCAATTACAATGTTAAAATCGCCAGCCCAGGGGGTGCCGAGCCATGAATGCCACCCCCTTCCGCAGCATGGTGAACTGGAAGGGGGGAGGAATGTAGAAGGAGAACCTCAAGGCCCCCAATGGTTGCATGCAAAAACAATGACCTGCCCTGGGGGGTCCAACTGCAGGGTGTGGAGGCAGAACTGCACCGTCTTAGCGACAACAATCGCAATTCCACGGGAATTAGAGGTGTATGGGGCCTGGTACAGCCAACCCATCCAGGGCTTTTTAAGCCACATTTGCTTCTGGCCTGTTAAATGAGTCTCAGCCAGAATGGAAATGTCAGCCCGGAGGGACTTAAGGTGTGAGAGGATTGCTATATGCTTTGCCCTCTCTCCAAGACCCCGGACATTGCAGGTCACAATCTTAAGGGAGGCCATGACAGAGGAGGGGGTCAAGGTGCGCAGTCGGACACCCAGGGGGCAGCACACAGTACAAAGGCAGTAATTGTATCACAACACATAGCATAGCAAAACATAGAGACTGGGGGGCTAATCCCATAGGCAGTAACACATCGCAGCATGTCAAAATGGAGTCATAAAAAAAAAAAAAAAAACATATGTAAACAAAAGTCAAGTTCAAACAGTCTGCATAGACACTGGACCAGCGATCCAGATTCAACACACTGCCATCCACCGAGCTCAGGCGGGCAGAGGCTGGCCAGGGAAACATTGGCTGAGGAATGGTATTCCTGGATGGCACTGGTGCCGTGTTCTTAAGGTGACCAGTTGGGTCAGGGGGGCGACCAAACTGAAAAGCGCACAACTGTGCAGGGGGGGGGGGGGGGTATCCAGTCTCGTGGGATGTGGGTGCAGGTGAGCCGCCCGAGACACACAAGGTAATCATAAACGTGGGTTGGGGGAGACACCGTCTTACATCTCGGTCCAGGAGGGGAACGGGGCACTCGCCGGGACACAGGGGGGAAGGGGATGAGGACAGGAGAGAAAAAAATGACGCGGGCTAACTCACAGTTCTGTAGGAGGCTTCAGGTAAACAGGTTGCCCAAACGGGGGGAGGCCCCAGCTGCGGCGAGGCGATGGAGGCAATGGACGGGGCGGCGAGGGTCTAGGCGGGGGCCTGCTTGGCGGCGGCACGATGTTCCAGCCAGGAAAGGACGGCCTGCGGGTCTTCAAAGAACTGAGCCTTGCCCTCGCTCACCACGCGGAGCCGCGCCAGGAAGAGATGGCGTGCGCGGAGCTGCCGTTTGGCCTCCGTGAAGCGTGCCCTCTTCTTCTGGACCTCGGCCGAGAAGTCCGGGAACACCGCCACGTTGACGTTGCCGATGGAGATGTTGCCTCTTTCCCAGGTAAGCCTGAGGATTGCGTCGCGGTCACGATAGTTGAGGAACTTGGCGATGAATGTGCGTGGCGGGGCTCCAGCAGGGGGAAGTTTTGCAGCGACGCGTTCCACCACGAATGTCGAGGAGAAGGCCTCTCTACCGAACGACTTGACCAGCAGGTTTTCAAGGTAGGTAGGGGGATCCGCACCCTCCGTCCTCTCGGGGATGCCCACGAAGCGTAGGTTACATCATCGTAGGCGGTTCTCCATGTCGTCTTGCTTGGACAGGACTGCATTCAGTTGGTATTGCAGCTGTTCTGTGGTGACTTGGAGGGGATGCAGGCCCTCCTCCACGTGGCCGACCCGGCGCTCCGTCTCAGTCACCCGCTCACGGAGCTTGTGGATATCTTGCCGGATTAGAGAGATATATCGATCTTTACCTCTTCAATTCTGGTTGTTAGGATGGATTGGCATAGAGCAATCGCCTCTAGCACTCTGGCTGTGTCTCCAGAGGCCCGGGCTCCATCCACACGAGGTGGGTCGGCGCCATCTTCCTCCTCAGGATCTTGCTCGTTGTGGCGAAATTGAGCAAGTTTGGCGATAGCCCCGGACCTTTTAGTTGGGGACATGGTAGCCTGCGGGTGGGTAGAGTGCCCGGAGTCTTCAGGTAGTCTTTAGCAGGGAGTAGGTCCCCTAGGATCAGTTGAAAAGGATGAGTCTCGAGCGGAGCTCTCACTCTGCACGTCCTGCTACATGCAGCTCCAGACCAAGCCCCCTTTGATTTCCTTTCTAAATGTTTTTTGTTTTCTTTGTCTGAATTTCTCAATTCTTGTTCCTCCTCAGTAAGCTGTTCTGGCTGACTAACCACCGCTCGGATGATGGTGGCAAGTTTACTGAGGAGAAACAGGAAGTGAGAAATTCAGACAAAGAAAAAAAAAACATTTAGAAGGGAAATCGAAGGAAAAGGTAAGTGAACCAACAATGCAATAGCTTAAAAGGAACCTATTTAGAAAATAAAAAACAAACCTTTACAACCCCTTTATTTTTTTTCATAATAAGCATCCTTTACCTGCAGACATTCCTCTTTTCACTTCCTCATTGTTCGTTTTTGCTCAGAATTTGCTCTATTTCTTCTCTGTTCTGTTCACTTCCTGCTTGTCTGATTGTTACTCACCACCGTGAAGGGAGGCTTTACTGCGGTGGTCAGTAACATGCTCACCCCCTCCTGGGAACTACATCTGTGTGGCAGGACGCTCTCTACATGTTAGAGACTTCAAGGAGGTGTGAATTACTGGGCGTGCCGCAATGCATACTGGGAAATGTAGTTCTTAAATGAACGAACGATGCAAACCAAGAAGTGAATGAGAGAACAGAAACTAGAATGCCAGAGGTGATATAGATGAAGGAATTTAATAGGTAGTTACTAGTTTTTTAACAGAATCATTACACTATTCTGTCTGTCTACCTTGCAGACATTAATTTTAGGCAAAATTTTTTTTTTCCTTTACAACTCATTTAAAGCTCTGTATCCTGTGATGTACGAGAAAGGAAAATATGATTTTTATAACAGCTTACTTGTAAAATCCTTTTCTTCAAGTAAATCACGGGACACAGAGGTCCCTCCCCTCTTGTTGGGATACTTATTGCTTTGCTACAAAACTGTGTCCAATTACCTGAAGGTGGGACATAACCCATTTAGTTATTATTAAGGCTCCTTGTCCTGTGATGTACTCCAAGAAAAGGATTTTACAGGTAAGCTGTTATAAAAATCAAATTTATTTTTTATGAACTGACCCTTTAAGATTTTGTATACTATGCTGTTCATTTTTTTCTCTTCAAAACAGTGCTCTAAGTTTCTTTTCTTTAAAATTTTACAGTTGACTGCAACATCTATTGAAATTCCTTTTAAAGGCAAGTACCAAGTTTATCTTTACTTAAAAAAAAGCTAAAAGCTGTTTGCAGGCAAAATAGAATTTGCTGTGTCCATGCATGAAAACACAATTTCCAGTTAGCAAGAAGGTGTACACTGGTGATGTCAGATCACATGCAGCTTTATTCAGGCTGGACAAAGCACAGTGCAGCCCACCTAGGACTTTGACAGTGTTAATGCGGGGCAGCGGTGTGCTTCGTTCATGTTTTAAAACTGGACGTGATCTCACATCAACTGTGTGCGACTTCCTGCTGAGTTTGTAGAGCATAGTTGGGCTAGTTTGGGCATCACCTAGAGTTCCAGAGGCAAGGTGTTCCAATACAGGCTTTGAGCAGTGAAATCTTTCTATATGTCTACAATTTCCAGTTATCTAATAATTCCGTTGCGATTGTCTCTTCTCTTTATTAAAAAATGTCTACTTTTGTAAGATAATGCTGCAGTAGTGAAGCGTGGACAACACTTTTGACTCGGCTTGTTTACTTACATCACAATCTAAAAAAATAAGGGGTTTATTCTTTTAGTATAGAGCAGTGGTCATCAACCCTGTCCTCAGGGCCCACTAACAGGCCAGATTTTATGTATTACCTTGGGGAGATGCAGGATAGAATACTGCAATCACTGAGCAGCAAATGATATCACCTGTATTTAAGTTATCTTGCACACCTGGCCTGTTAGTTGGCCAGGGTTGATGACCACTGGTATAGAGGGCAGAGCCAAGCATATCTGTGCCTTTTGCCCCTTGGAACCATTTGTTTCAACCTTTATTCAGCTGTTTTAGGCTTATAGGCCATCGTTACTGTAATGTTTAAAAAAAACATGGCTTTTGTGGAGTAGAGCATGAGGACCAGCAAGATACTGCCCCTTGTCGCAGCACCCAGTGTGGTGGTGAGAGCCATAAACTCATGTTAAAGCCTGTTCAAGTTCTGGTAATTACTCCCTTCTTTCATCCTGTTTGCTTCCTAATCCCTATGCAATGTTGGAAGAACAAAGCATGCTACAGGAAAATCTTCATAAATAACATTTTCTGAGACTTGTCGGATCTGTATCAATCAACTTTAAAGGGAGCATGTTAGAAATGCAAAATGGAAGCTGCAACTCATTTTTAAAAGTGTCACCAGGTTTATTTTCGCTTCAGTAATGTGTCAATGTCCTGTAACAAGAACTTGTACAGTAAATGTACCTTCTTCTGATATACACATACCGTATTTATCGGGCTATAAGGCGCCCCGGCGTATATCGCGCACCCCCGAACTTGAAGGAAGATTCCTGCAAAAAAAAAAAAAAAAATACTTAGTTTGGATGCCCCTCGTCGGTGTCTTGCCCGTCGTCTATCGCGTCCTGCCCGTCGTCCATTGGCGGCCTCATCCGGTCCGGCGTCCTTCTGCGGCCATCCCCGCTTCCCGCGCTGTGTTCGAACCACTGCGCTGACATATACCGAGCGAAGTACACTCGGGTATAGTCGGGCGGGCTCGGCTCCTCTCGCGTAAAGGACGCACAGGACGTGACCGTGAGAGGAGCCGAGCCTGCCGGACTATACCCGAGTGTACTGCGCTCGGTATATGTCGGCGCAGTGGTTTGAACAAAGCCCGGTTATCGTCGTATATCGCGCACCCACGATTTTGCCCTGATTTTCAGGGCAAAAAAGTGCGCGGTATACGCAGATAAATACGGTAATTGTTCCAGATCTGTGACTGATCAGTTATTGGCAAAGAATAATCATGACAGTGCTGGAGCATATGCTTTCAAATGCTATGGTGTTTTTTTAATTACGTGGCTTTAAGCTTAAAAAAAATATAATTATTACTGCTGATGTTTAGTAAGTATTTAAGCAGTAAGGGGAGAATTCTAATTGAAGGATAATAAGAGTGGATTTAAAAACCCACATGAAGCGGCTCCATCCTTGGCTTCACTGAAATCCCCATACGATTTGTCAGAAAGGTCAGCAAAATGCAGCTCCATTCTTTCTTTCTCTTTTTTTGTTTTCTTTCTTTCCATAATGCCCTTTAGAATATGCAATTATGTTTGCTACTTTCTCTCTCACAATATATACATAACTACTTGTAAGGGCCCTTTCACATGGGCTTTCCGATCAGGTCCGTCAGGTCAGCTTTTTTTAGGCAGACCTGATTGGACCCTCCAGTCTTCCCTATGGAGTGGCGGATGTCAGCAGACACAAGTCTGCTGACATCCGCCACCATCCGATCCTTCCCACAAATTCCAGACGGTCCTATTTTCCATCTGTTTGATAGAATCGGGTGAAAACAGACAGGCGGTCCGTTTCCACCCGATTTCCCCATAGAGGAAAGCGGGCCTCTGTCCGTGTCCACTCTGCACAGCGGAGCGGACAGGACCTGTTATCTGCCTGCTCAGCGGGGGTTTAGCTAAGCGATCCCCCACTGAGGAGGTGCTCGCGTGAAAGGGGCCTTAAGCTATAGTAGCAATTAGAGAATCAAGAAAAAGGAGATGTGACTATAACGGTACTTGGATAAATTAGTACCATAACAATGGAAGACTCGAGTACAAATAAAGTAAAAAATACAAAAGGATTTATTTTAATTATACAAATTTGAAAGACAGTAAATCAGTAACACAGTATCGGTCATTTACAATAAAGTGGTTTACAGATGATGGTTGCATTAAAGATTTGAAGATCTAATGGTGGGTTGAGTAATCATACGCTATCCTGACATGTTTCGCCTTTGGGCTTCATCAGGGGATTATGTCTCAACCATACACAATAAGGCAACACTAAAGGCCCCAATGCTCCTATGCAGAGGAAGAAAGCCACAGGGGCTTGAGTGGGGGGGGGGGGAGAAACCTCCCAGGCAGCGGGGGCCCGACCAAGGCCCGAGCAACTATGCTCTAAAGACTTCACGATTCAAGATAAAGCAGGGGGGGAGGGGGGCGCCTGTAGATAAGAGTATTGAATATATCCAAAGAGAAAAACTTTATGAAGGATCTATTCAGAAAGCCACGTGTGTCCAAAAGTTTGCTCTTTACAGAGAGAAGTATCTTGTGTCAAGTCGCCCCCAAGCTCTGGCTATAGTATCAATATTGCTGAAAGGTACAAGCGAATGGGCCTTAACATCAGTTTTGCAAAACACTGAAACCTTGGAAATAGAAAAAAAATGAAAAAAATAAACACACATATGCAATGCTTACCTACTATATTCAGGCCTCGTTCATATTGCACAATTTGGATTTGCGCGCAGAATCGATGCAATTCTGCCTATGATTCCAAATTGCGGCAAACCCCTTAATGCGGGTTTGCGTGCCATTATCATTAATTGCAACCCAAGCACAGTGCGATTCTGCCATGATGGTCACGCAACACAGTCGCAGCAAAACGTGCTTTTAATTAAGCTTGTCGCCCCAAAAGTAGCAGGAGCTTCTCTTGGGCCACAGATACGCTTAGAGCAAGCCATTGAAGTGAATGGGCTGTCCTATGTGCAACATGCAGAATCATGTGAAAATCACGAGTGAGAACGCTCGTGCCCACTACACAAAATGTGAACAGGGCTTAGCGCAGCATACACTTTTTGACAATATGTCTGGGATTAGCAAAGCAAATTGAAATAAGAACTTTAGGCAAATTATAAAAAATACATAGTTAAAACACACTTGGATTGTAAATTTTCAGTGACTTTTGTGATCCAGACAACCCTGCCAGATAGCACAGCCAAATCCTGAATGTTCATGCAGGACCAACCTCAGCACACGGATGCTTTTTCCTCCTGTAATGTATAATTATTATTACATTGTGCAAATCAGTAAGAATTCTGATTTGTCTCAGTTTGATGACCCCAATTTCCCAGTTTCCAGTGTTGTGGCATAGAAGATTGTGGGAGGTCTCAATTTTAAGATATTTCTTCCAGTATTAAAGTGATTGTAAAGTTTATTTATATATTTTATTTTATAATAAACGTGTCATACTTGCCTGCTCTGTGTAGTGGTTTTGCACAGAGACCCTAAACCTCCTCTTCTGGCGTTCCCCAACAGTCATCTTGGCTCCCCCTCTCCAAGTGCCCCCATCGTAAACTGCTTGCGATGGGGGCACTCGTGCAGGCTCCATCTAGAGTCGCGCTGTGTGTGTCTATAGAGACACACACACACAGCCCGGCCCCCCGCTCAATCCTTATAGGATTTGACTGACAGCAGCAGGAGCCAATGGCTCCCACTACAGCCAAGTTTTCTGTGAGAAGGGAAAAATGTGCTGCAGATAGACACAGTGCTGGATCGAGATCGGGCTCAGCTAAGTGTTTAAGGGGGGCTGCTGGGAGCAACATTTGAAAGTTATTTTTAATTTTTTTTTACCTTAATGCAGAGAGTACATTAAAGTAAAAAAAAAACGTTTTGCTTTTATAATCCCTTTAACCGTTTGGGTGAAGTTCTGCTCTTCCTCTCTCCCCCCACCCCACCCTCTTCTGCCAGACTTGGATTATATATTTTTTTTGGGGGGGGGGGGGGGGGCGGGTACCTAGTTTTGACAGTTCCTGGTTGGATCACCTAGGCATGAGGTTCCAGAAGGCTGTGGGACCATTCACACAGCGCTGCATGGCTCCTGTATGTGCCGTAAGCAGGCAGCTGTGAAGCCGCAAAAAATCACAGTCGGCTGCCCACAGTTAAGATTTCGGCACCAGGAACCTGAACACCTGTGAAGAATCGGTCCAGGTAAGTGTCCGTTTATTGAAAGTCAGCAGATACAGTTTTTGTAGCTGCTGATTTTTAATTTTGCCACATCTGCCTGAAGCTCCTCTTTAACCACTTGCTTTCAAGGCACTTAAACCTCCTCCAGCTTTCAACGTTGTCACACTTTGAATGACAATTGCGCGGTCATGCAACACTGTACCCAAGTTTAATTTTTTTAATTTTCTTTACACAATTTGAGATTTCTTTTGGTGGTACTTAAAGGGTCACTAAAGGAATATTTTTTTTTAGCTAAATAGCTTCCTTTACCTTACTGCAGTCCTGGTTTCATGTCCTTATTGTTCGTTTTTGCTTTGATGTTGCTGTAATTCCTCTCTGTTCTGGACACTTCCTGGTTGTCTGTTTCCTGATCACCACAGTACTGGGAGATTTCTCACTGTTGTGACTAATCAAGGAGGTGCGATTACTGTGTGTCAGCACCAATCCAGTTTCGGTTTACAAAGCATCACTGCCCTCTATTGGCTCTTTGTCTCTGTACATCAGAGAACCAGGAAACCACAGCAAAAACGAAACTAAACTGCAGGTACATTATATGATTGTTTTTTTATCTATTTTTAATCATTTTTAAAAGGAATAAGTTAACTATTATGTCTCTATGCCCTGTAAACAATCATTTCAGCCAATTTTTTTTTCCTTTAGTGACCCTTTAATCATTGTTGGGTTTATTATTTTTTGTTTAAAAAAAAAAAAAAAAAAAGTTTTTCTTAATGTGCGCTGATGAGGCGGCACTGATGAGGCGGCACTGGTTGGCATTGATAAGAGGTGACACTGGTAGGCGGCACGGATATACACCTGTAGGTGCTACTAATGAATACTGGCATGTGGCACTGGAGGGCACTGCATAGCAGCAGTGCCTCTCCCTGTTTGGGACCGAGATCCTTCTGGTGATCGGCTTTTTTTTTCCCCTTTCACTGTCAGCGTGAGAAAAAAAAAAAAGAAGGAAAAAGCAGATTACCGATGTTCTGTTTACATCACTTGATCAGCCGTCATTGGCTGACAGCTGATCACATGGTAAGGGGCCTGGATTGGCCGAGTCTCATTGACTCTGTGATCACAGAGCGTTCCTCATGCACGGGAGGCAGCTCATGCATGGGAGGATGTCTATTGACGCCCTCCCTGCTGTAGCGGTCATTCGACTGTAGCGTGGGCAGGAGGTGGTTAATGAATAAGGTAATCGTTACAAAAAATTAATACACATTTTTGGGCAGGTAAAATATATGCATTTTGTTAGGAGCCCGTAAAGCATTGCACCCACGATCAGCAGATCATGGGTGTAATGCCACGGTCCTGCAGACTGTTTGTGTAGTTGTCTGCCCATACATCCGATGCAGGCAGGCAGTTAGGCGCCATTCACACCAATGCGTTTTTTCATACTTTTTGCAGAAATGCAGGACATTTTTTTTGAACATTGGTTCCTATGGAACATGTTCACATCAATGCATTTTTGTGCCTCTGAGTTTTTGAAAAGTGACAGGGACTTTTTAAAAGGCAAAATTGTGCTTTTTTGCCTCAATAGATTTCAATGGGGAAGCTGCAGAAAAGTATGTAGTGCATTTTACGGCGATTTGCATTTTTAAATCTGTACAACAAATCTCAAGCATAAAAAAAAAAAAAAAAACGCAGAAGGCACTGCAGAAACGCTCAAAAGAAACATGCATAGATGTGATTCAAGCCTAACACTCAGACAGGAAGACTCAAAACACAAGAGCCCTCAACAGCACCTTGGTGTAGTCCACTGAGAACTACAAGCCAACAGCCACAACGACTGTGTTGGTACTTGTAGATTTCACGACCACAGAACACCACAAATGAATGACATGGCCAGGTGGGCGGGGCCATGATTTTTTTTTTTTTTCGATTGTGGGGAAGAGAAGATGGTGGATCAGGGTGTCAAAATGGGGGATCAGGGTGGTGCGGAGGCTGGTGCATCTGTAATATGTTACATGTTACACCCTGAATATGGTGATCTTATCCTTTAAGTAAATGTGCCATGATTTATAATGAATACATAACAATGTGTTCAGCTTTATTGGTACATTATCTTGCCTTTTATAGCATCTAATTAAATTTACAACAGTCATATTTGTGTTTATTTTTCTTGAAGTAAATGCTGGTGTAATAAATCTCAGGGCAAAACACAAGATTCTTTGATAAGCAATGTGTACCACAGTTTACATTTGCTGTTTGTAATAGGGTGAGCTGTTTGCTAGAAGTAAGCAATGTGTATGTATAGACTTTTTTTTATTAAATACTATTTTTGCTGCAGTGCCCCTGCACCCAATTGCATGTCTGTCATTGGAGACAAGAAAGCTGCAGAAGTATGGACTCTGGTTAACCAAAGGAAGTGATTTTGGCAGAAGTAGTGCTATTATTATTCTGTGGATGACTCCCAACTATGTGCCCATCATAGAGAGACAAATGGAACTGTATGCTAAAAACCAAGCCTGTGAGTACTTTGATTCAGCTTTTCTATTTTTCCACTTCTAGTTCAAACCTACTTATAGGACTGTTATTTCAACATTCAACTTTATGTATAGCCAAAACTTTTTTTTATTTAGTTTAAGGAAAACGTTAGGTTTTTATTGTTGTCTATGTCCCAGCTAGGTAGATTCACCTCTTTATTTGTCCTGATCAAATTGGGGTTTATTTACTAAAGCTGGAAAATGCGAAATCAGGTTCACTTCTGCATAGAAACCAATCGGTTTCAAGGTTTTATTGCCAAAGCTTAAAGTGATACTAAAAGTCTCATTTTTTTTTCCATTAAAAATAAAACGCATGTAAGGCCCGGTACACACGAGCAAACATGTACGATGAAACCGGTCCGTCGGACCGTTTTCACCGTACATGCCTGCCAGAGGGCTTCTGTACGATGGTTGTACTAACCATCGTACAGAAGTCCGCGCGTAAACAATACGCGGGGCGTGTCCGCGTCGTCGCCGCAACGATGACGTGGAGACGTGGGCGGGCCTGCCATTTAAAGGCTTCCACGCATGCGTCGAAGTCATTCGACGCATGCGAGGGATGGCGGGCGCTCGGACATGTACGGTAGGTCTGTACTGACGACCGTACATGTCCGAGCGGGCAGGATTCCAACGGACGGTTTTAAAACACGTCCAGGAATATTTGCCCGCTGGGAAAAGGCCCGGCGGGCAAATGTTTGCTGGAATTCGGCCCGCTCGCGCCTACACACGACCGAACATGTATGCTGAAACTGGCCCGCGGACCAGTTTCAGCATACATGTTTGGTCGTGTGTACGGGGCCTTATACTTACCTGCTCTGTGTAGTGGTTTTGCACAGAGCACCTCAGATCCTAATCTTCTCTGTCCCTCTTTGGTGCTTTTGGCCCCTCCCTTCTTTTAAAGTGCCTCCGCAACAAGCTGCTTGCTATGGGGGCACCCGAGCAGCAGCTCAGCACCGCCCCCTTTTATTGACAGCATCGGGAGCTAATGTCTCGGCCAATGAGGAGGGAAGTTCTGGGCAGCTGAGACACTCCTGCAACATTGCTGGATCTAGATGGGGCTCAGGTAAGTATTAGGGGGGCTGCTGCACATAGAAAGCTTTTTATCTTAATGCATAGAATGCATTAAGAAAAAAAAAACTTCTGCCTTTACAACCCCTTTTAGTTGTACAAGCGTAGGTTAGAAGCTACCACGCACAGGTGCACCAGTTTTAGTAGATCTCCCCCATTGTCTCCAAGATAAAAAGTGAGAGGAAATCCAAAACTGTACGGCTGTCACTAGAACAAAAAGTGAGGGGAAATCTTCCAAATTTGGAAGCCTATTTCAGTGACAACTGTCTAAGAGGGGATTTCCCCTCAAATTGTAAAGATATATTTTTCCTCGCTGTCCAAGAGGTAGTGGTAGAGGAGCTCTGGACATGGATTGTCATAGGTTATCATGTGTACAAAGTAATTATTAGAGCCTGATTGGTCTTTGTTCGTCAGCTCACCACAAAGACAGGGTTCCTCCAGGAGAGGACATTTGCTAGAAATGGCGCTGGTAAAGTGCCTGAAAACTGCCTCCCATCAATTGCAATGGGTGCTTTCACATCCGCGCGGTGCGCTTGTGGGACATTTCGGAAAAGTCCTACAAACAGCATTTTTGGGGCTGTTTGGGAGCGCTCCCAAAACGCCTCCTGCCCATTATAGTGAATGGGCAGCGCTTCTTACGCGCCGCAACACTGGAGTTTAACCCCCCCCTTTTTTTTAAAACAGCGCAAATGCCGGTAAAACAAGCGCTGCTTTGGCGCTGACGCAGCCGCGGCCCTAGTGTGAAAGGGATCTAAGTGTAGACTTCTGAGAAAATCATTGAGCCAATCACACAAGAAGGAAATTATGTTTTTGGGGAGTGGTCAGTACACATTCTGTATACAGAACAGAACACCTCCATGTAGCCATATTGCATTTTCAGAAAATTACAGCGGCTGCAAATTGAAAAGAAAAGGTCATTTTTAATAACATACAATTACAATATGGACTTGTGTCACAATTGTATATGCTATATTATTTTTTCTTTATTTGCCATTCCCTTTTTAAAGGAGATCTATTACAGATAGATAAGGTGAAAGTCTTCTGTAATTTTGATAATTTCCAAGAACTAACGTATAATGTTATAATGCTAATGTACAGTCAACTAAAATAATTAACATTTTGGGTTTATTTTTCTCCAATTAAACCTTATCTACTATATTTTCCTTTTCCTGGTAGCTAAATCGAATGAATTTATTTTTCTGGAGTTGGTGGAACCTTTTACAAGCAAAGAACAGTCTTTAATGAGCGAAGTTATGGTGGAAGCCAGCAAACATGGTTCATCCTCTCTCGCTGAAGCGTTTAGCTGGGAAGAAATGTACTCCATGCTTGAGTCCTTACCTGAATGTTCCTTCAAGTCAAATTGTTATTCTGTTGGATCTCAACCACCTGAGGTAGGCTTCTAATATATTCTTGATTGAACCCTGATGTATGGAAGGTTATATATAAATATATATATATATTAGGCATTTGAGCAAGTATCGGTACTGGCCCAAATGCTGCCAATACTGAAAACGATACTTTGAAGTGCGATTTGCGTCCATTCAACATGAGTAGGCTCAAATCGCACTGCAAAGAATCAAATGCGATTTAAATAGGAATGCAGTGCGATTCCTGTCTGAATCGCATGCAATTTTCCCCCACTGCTTGCGCATGGAAAGGGATAAAAGTACCATCTAGTGGGCAGTTTAAGAGTTTTAACATTTGTTTAAACTGGCGCCAACTGCCTCTCTTCATGCTGCCTCTACCAACACAGTGGAGAAATCTTTCTGGTCAGTATGATTTCCCCCATCCACCCTCCCCCTCAAGCCATCCTGCAACCCCCCCCCCCCACTTCTATTCTTTCATCCACCTTCCCGTTTTCAGCCGGTCGAGATGCCTCTACCATTCCCCGCCAGCTGTCGCCAAAGACTATCTCCTCATCCGACTATCTCCTCATCCGTCTCTCACAAGCAGTTAAAACACCACTGCTTCCCCTGTATCCTTCTTTCCCCCCAGCGCCCCTCCCCTTCTGCCCTGTACTTTTGTACATCCATACAGCAGGCAGGTTTGTCAGACCCCCTTTTTTCCTTTAGATAGCATCCACCACATTCCTCCTGCTGTCCACTGCGGTGGGGGAAAATTGCATGCAACTCAGACAGGAATCGCACTACATTCCTGTTCAAATCGCATGCAATTCTTTGCAGTGCGATTTGCGCCAATTTAATTTTGTATTGATTCAAATTGACTGCAAAGTATCGGTACTCGCCGAGAAAATAAATAAATAAAATAAAGGTATTGGTGCAACCCTAGTTATATATAGTCATGACAACAAATGGTTGCACTAAGTGTTTAAATATTTCCACTGTGACTTAACAGTGATGGCTGCACTCACCATATATACATATAAATAGCGCAATGCAATTTTTGATTTATATTGGCAATCTACATGTGCAAAATATAGAGCAAAAGATGATTTTTTTTTGGGGGGGGGGGGAAATCTTTTGCTTTCAAGGGCAGAGGAGAGAATTGTGGCCTGTCATGCTGTATTGTTATCGCAAGGGATGTTTACATTTCTTTTTTTTTATAAAATAGTGCAGTGGTGAAGGCCAATGTACGTCACACCCACATATGTCAACTGTGTTCGCACCATACCTGTGAGGTATCGCCACAAAGATCAGAGCGAAAACCATAATTCTAGCACTAGACCTCCTCTAACTCTAAACTGGTAACCTGTGGTAATTTTTAATATGTCGCTAATGGAGATTTTTAAGCACCGTAGTTTGGTGCCATTCTAAAGCATGACATGTTAGGTATCTATTTACTTGGCTTAACATCATCTTTTATATTTTATAAAAAAAAAATTGGGCTATTTTGTGTGTGTGTGTGTGTGTGTGTGTGTTGTTTTTTTTTTTTTTTATTCATTAACCACTTAAGACCCGGACCTTTTAGGCAGCTAAAGGACCTGGCCAGTTTTTGCAATTCGGCACTGCGTCGCTTTAACTGACAATTGCGCGGTTGTGCGACGTGGCTCCCAAACAAAATTGGTGTCCTTTTTATAGAGCTTTTTTTTGGTGGTATTTGATCACCTCTGCGGTTTTTATTTTTTGTGCTATAAACAAAAGTAGAGCGACAATTTTGAAAAAAATGCAATATTTTTTACTTTTTTTCTATAATAAATATCCCCCAAAAATATATAAAACATTCTTTTTTTTTTTCCTCCAGTTTAGGTCGATACGTATTCTTCTACCTATTTTTGGTAAAAAAAAAAAATCGCAATAAGCGTTTATCGATTGGTTTGCGCAAAATGTATAGCGTTTACAAAAAAGGGGATAGTTTTATTGCATTTTTATTAATTAATGGCAGCGATCAGCGATTTTTTTCGTGACTGCGACATTATGGCGGATACTTCGGACAATTTGGACACATTTTTGGGACCATTGTCACTTTCACAGCAAAAAATGCATTTAAAATGCATTGTTTACTGTGAAAATTAAAGTTGCAGTTTGGGAGTTAACCACTAGGGGGCACTGAAGGGGTTATGTGTGACCTCATTTGTGTTTCTAACTGTAGGGGGGTGTGGTTGTAGGTGTGACTTCATCGATTGTGGTTCCCTATAAAAGGGAACACACGATCGATGACAGCGCCACAGTGAAGAACGGGGAAGCTGTGTTTACACACAGCTCTCCCCGTTCTTCAGCTCCGGGGACCGATCGCGCGACTCCAGCGGTGATCGGGGTCCGCGAGTCCCGCGGCCACGGAGCTTCGGAACCGGGTCGCGGACACGCGCCCGCAACCCCGCGGCTGGGCTTAAAGAGCCACGTACATGTACGTGGATGTGCCCAGCCGTGCCATTCTGCCAACGTATATCGGCGTGAATGGGTCCTTAAGTGGTTAAGTGTATTTTTTTTTTCAAAAACAAATTGCGTTTGAAAAACCACTGCACAAAAACCATGTGACATAAATTGAAACAACCGACATTTGATTCTCTAGAACCTCTGTTAAAAAAATTACAGTTGCAAAAAAGTATGTGAACCCTATTGGAATGATATGGATTTCTGCACAAATTAGTCATGAATTGTGATCTGATCTTTATCTAAGTCACAACAATAGACAATCAATAGTTTGCTTAAACTAATAACACACAAAGAATTAAATGTTACCATGTTTTTATTGTTCAATCGATGAGATGAGATTGTAGGTGTTGGTTACAGCTGCCCTATAAAAAAAACACACACCAGTTCTGAGTTTGCTTTTTACAAGAAGCATTGCCTGATGTGAATGATGCCTCGCACAAAAGAGCTCTCAGAAGACCTATGACTAAGAATTGTTGACTTGCATAAAGCTGGAAAGGGTTATAAAAGTATCTCCAAAAGCCTTGCTGTTCATCAGTCCACGGTAAGACATATTGTCTATAAATGGAGAAAGTTCAGCACTGCTGCTACTCTTCCTAGGAGTGGCCGTCCTGTAAAGATGACTGCAAGAGCACAGCACAGACTGCTCGATGAGGTGAAGAAGAATCCTAGAGTGTCAGCTAAAGACTTACAAAAATCTCTGGCATATGCTAACATCCCTGTTGGCAAATCTACAATACGTAAAACACTAAACAAGAATGGATTTCATGGGAGGATGCCACTGCTGTCCAAAAAAAAAACATTGCTGCACGTTAACAGTTTGCACAAGAGCACCTGGATTACAGCAGTACTGGCAAAATATTCTGTGGACAGATGAAACCAAAGTTGAGTTGTTTGGAAGAAACTCATAACGCTATGTGTGGAGAAAAAGAGGCACAGCACACCAACATCAAAACCTCATCCCAACTGTGAAGTATGGTGGTGGGGCATCATGGGTTGGGGCTGCTTTGCTGCGTCAGGGCCTGGACGGATTGCTATCATCGAAAGAAAAAATGAATTCCCAAGTTTATCGAGACATTTTGCAGGAGAACTTGAGGCCATCTGTCCACCAGCTGAAGCTCAACAGAAGATGGGTGTTGCAACAGGACAACAACCCAAATCATCAACAGAATGGCTTAAACAGAAGAAAATACGCCTTCTGGAGTGGCCCAGTCAGAGTCCTGACCTCACCCCGATTGAGATGCTGTGGTATGACCTCAAGAAAGCAATTCACACCAGACATTCCAAGAATATTGCCGAACTGAAACAGTTCAGTTCAAGAATTACTCCTGACCGTTGTGCACGTCTGATCTGCAACTACAGGAAACGTTTGGTTGAAGTTATTGCTGCCTAAGGAGGTTCAACCAGTTATTAATTCCAAGGGATCACATACCTTTTCCACCTGCACTGTGAATGTTTACATGATGTGTTCAATAAAAACATGCTAACATTTAATTCTTTGTGTGTTATTAGTTTAAGCAGACTGTGCTTGTCTATTGTTGTGACTTAGATGAAGATCAGATCACATTTTATGACCAATTTGTGCAGAAATCCATATAATTCCAAAAGGGTTCACATACTTTTTATTGCAAGTAATTTTTCCAGCAAAAAATACAGATTTTTTTCCAAGTTGATCTAAAATCACCATCTGACATTTTTGAGAAAACGGTTTTGGGGGTCTTTCATCCTGTTGGGAATCTGGTTATTCTGTAACAAGGTATGACTATTAAATGTTAGCTTCTACTGCTGCCCTATACAGGGTAGCTTGCAGTCAGTCCATACATTAAGGGAGGGCATTACTGCGGTTAATAAAAAAAAAAAAAGATCTGCTCATCAAAAAAAAACTTTAGTGAAACAAGTTTTTTTTCTCCCGGTTTTTCTTTTTAGGCCAAGAAAGTAAAATCCACTTATAGACTTATGCAAAAATGGAGTGATGGTCAGTTTTCTCTTTCTATGGTACCTGAGAATCATGATGTATTGGGTGAAGCACATAGAAGTGGAATTCCTATCAGGTGTGTATTTTCACCATTTGAAATTTTGTTGCGCTTCAGAATGTTCCTGTGTATTGATACAAATGACAGGTCAAAAAGTCATACTGTCCCCTTTTTATTTTTTCATAACAAATATTGATTTGGACACCAGTTTGCTGTTTAATATGCAAATAGGGGAACTTTTTTTGATGAGGAAGAAAAAAAAGTGCTTGTACATTATAGAGTTTAAAAGGCATAGATGTTTACCATCAATACTTGCATTAAACATTAAATATATAATCAGGGACAGAGCAGCACATTTTTTTTTTTTTTTGGATATGCTTTACGTGTTTATTTTTTGAAAACACAAAAAAGGAAAAAAAAGAAAAACAAAGAGCAAAAAAAAAAAGTTTGTCAGATGTTTCGTCAGAAGTCTCCTTTGTCTACTCTCAGGTGCGCAACAGAGGAATTCCCAAACTCGTGCTATAACCATAAAATTTATAATTGTAATAACCTAATAACCTAGGGGTGCGATAGGCTCTGTGTAAGATAAATAGTTGGGAGAGTTAATGTGCAGCTGACACTGACACAGCAGGGGGCACCTCTAGGGCCATATCACACTGACCCCCATCTATGGCTCCAATATCGGTAACCCAACAAGCTATACTTTTTAACAATGTGCGATCCTGAATAGAGGACAGCAAAACAGAGTAGGCCCTTGATATCAGACCCTTGCGAGTGGTAGCATACAGGATTTCCCACAGTAGCGAGGAGCTAGACATTACTAATGACTGCGGTTGTGTCTGCATCTGAATTGCGTGTCGGAGTTGATAATATTGATAGAATGGTTTATTTTGCAGAGAAAACGCTGCACACAGATGATCAAACGCCTTCAGAGTATTACCATTATACAGCTGGCAAAAGAACCAGATTCCATGCTGTCTCCATGAGTATAATCCCTGCAATTTACACAATTCAGGATCATTAGGATTATTCCACAATAGAGTAAATTCCATAGAACCTGTGATGGACAATGCCTCCCTGACTGTCTGCCAAACTCTCCTAAGCAAATCTGCCATTGGAGAGGAAGGGGGGATACCTGGGAGATCCATTTCTACCTTAGAGTCGGGTGTCAAAATGGGGTTGGATAGAGAGATCAGTTGATCTATAGGGTCTGAATTTTCCCTAATTCCCCATCCAGCCAGCTGTTGGAGTTGAGGCACCAGGAAATACATTTTGGAATGTGGGACTGCTAATCCACCCCTGTCCTTACCATATTGCAATTCGGGCCTGCTTCCTCTTTCATATAAGATCCCTAAATTGGTAGTCAATGCGCTTGAACCATTGATTAGATATCCACACAGGGGTGTTATGAAAGATGTATAGGAGCCGTTGGGCCCAGACCATCTTTATCGGATTCACTTGTCGCACTACCGACAGGCAATATACACCAACCCTGGCACTTAATTCTTTATTTATACTATAGTGGGGTTAAATTAAGCTTTAGATATTCAGATGGATTCGGTGAAACCCCCACTCCTAAATACTTAAATGACGAAGCCACATCTATCTGGGAGGCATTGGCAGTTGATCCATAGAATTCACCAAATTTTTGGATAGTTTTCATAAAATTTAGAAAAATTATGAGGAAAGGGAGCCATTGATACAAAGCCTGGCACGAGGCGCTGAGTAGAGAACTCGCACCCAGCTAATAAAGTTGTCCCCGAGGCCAAAGCGGACCAGGATTTCCCAGAGGTAGGGTCACTCCACACTGTCAAATGCTTTTGCAGCATCCAATGAAAAAAAAAAAATGAAAGAACAGCCCCACCCCCCAAGGTTGTCTTTCGGAATCTGCAAATTGAGGAACAAACACCTTATATTATTATTTGCAGTCGAGGGTTTAGAAATGAAACCAATCACCCCCGAGAGTCTGTTGGCTAAAACCTGAGCCAGGAGTTTGACGTCCTTATTCAATAGTAAAATAGGAGTCTGCCCTTGCCCGGCTTGGGGAGCACCACTATTATGGCCTCATTCAGAGAATCAGGTAAGCGACCCACCTGAGCCACCTCATGGAGAGCCCGCAATAATGGTGGGAGAAGAACAGACCAATACCTGGCATACACTTCTTCCGAAAGGCCATCAGATCCTGGGGACTTGTGGTTAGGTTCACTTGCCATGGCCTCGGTCAACTCCTCTATGGTAATCAGAGAATTCAAAAGCTCTCTATCCTTAGTAGAAATCTGGGGAAAAGTGCAGGACTGCACAAAAACATCTAAATTAAGAGGTGTAGCTTGAGCTCTGGTGGCATATAAGTCGGTATAGAAATTCTAAAATACATCCAAATAATCAGAGTTAACTGTACAAGTCTCTCCACTCAGGGATGGAATTGCAGCTATGGAGGAAACCTCCTGCAGTGCTCTAGCTACAAGTGGCCAGTATTCTCTCCCTCAAAATAATTTTGCTGAAGAAATTTTTTTTTCTCTGCCACTAATAAGACTACATTATTATAAATAGGCTGGGCCTCAGCCCAGTTAGAGCGATTACGTTGTGATGAGTCAGTCACTAAAGCCTTCTCCCTCCACTGTAGTTCAACAAGGACAGTATCCTCCAACTCGGTTTGCATTTAATATTAGGGATTTCTCGAATAAGTACCCATCAAAAATGCCTTGAGAGAGTCCCATACAATTGCAGCACTAGCAGAATTCTTGTCAAGCTGAATAAAGCTGACAATGCTTTGGGGATAATATCAGAATCTGTAAATAACGTCAACCAGAATGAATTGACTCGCCAAAGAGGACGAGTGTGGAATCCACATTAGCTAGACCTACCCAGAAGTGAGAGTGGTCAGAGAGGAGCTGAGGCTCATACGCAGAATCCACAAGATGGGG
The DNA here is from genome assembly GCF_905171775.1 of Rana temporaria. NCBI lineage: Eukaryota > Metazoa > Chordata > Amphibia > Anura > Ranidae > Rana > Rana temporaria. Next base: position 231,360,585 of record NC_053490.1, on the reverse strand, counting down.
GACCAAGGCAGCATTTCCCATTCCCAGGTCTATTCTGGACAATCCACCATGGGAAGCAGAATGGCTTGAATAACACCTAACGTCAGCATGTCGCTCCCACCACACATCTCGCAGACCCAGTTCAGAAAGCAGGGAGGCAAAAGTCATGTCAGTGATGGGCGAGTCCCACGGAACAGTAGAAAATGTATCCAGCTGAGGGTCAAGTACATTATTAAATTTGCCCATGGCCAAAAACAGGAGTATTAGGGTGTAATGCTACAAATTAAGACAATTTCTTAAGGGGGTCTGAGGAGTAATTTGAAGGGGGGGGGGGACAGATAGACGTAGCAATACTTAAGGAGCCCTGAATTTAATATTGGAGAAAACATTTACCATCTCTGTCCATCCACTGCTCCAAAAAAAATAAAAAGAAGAGGTAGTTTTAGACACCAGCACACTCGCTACCCTCGAAAAAGAGTATGTGGAGTGAAACTGTGTAGAGAATTTGCGTAAACGCAGCACGTGGACAGAGTCTGGCTGTAAATGCACCTCCTGAAGAAATATCAAATGCTGCTTTACTCTAGAAAAATATTGCTTAATGTTCTCACTCATACCCTGCACATTCCAAGAAAGGATTTATAAGCCTCTACCAGGGTCATCCGACATCTCGCCATAGTGGAAAAAAATGGAGGGATAACAGAGCACACCCCCACCAGCACAAAAAAAATATTACTTACATGATCAATACTTATAGTGAGGAAGTCCACTGTGTCCAAGTGGAAAAAAGTAGAGCAAGAGCACAGCGAGATCAGCAACAGATGCATTATAGTTTTGATAGCAGCTAGTAGCTTTCTGAGGGTAGGTTCAGGGTCAGTGCTGGCCTGCAGTTCACTCGCTGCTGATTTGGAAGCATGGGACTGTGTACTTACATTTGAGGAGACAGGAGGCTCAGCCAGCAGCAGGGGGATGGAATCCATGTCCTCCTTTTTCCTTTGCTGAGCGGGGTGGGAGGGCGAAATCTTGACCGGGAGTTTCAGGCGGATGACGGAGGCCTTTTCCTCTTTTAGACATCTTGAGACAATATAGGTGGCTAAAGACTGTGGAGGCACAGTGGCTACCCACGGTGTGTGTCCTAGGTCAGTGCGAGGCAGGATGGCGGTGCTGTCAGTAGGATTGGCCATGCCCCATCTTGGTTTCTTAAGTTGTCCAGACACATACATTTTTTTCTGTTCAACATGCAGGCTAAACAGAAAATAACGTAACAGATAAAGGCTTCATGTACACGGGACATTTTTACAACCTCTCCTGAACAATTTAACTTGACAGATATTGATTATAGTGAACATACTCAAGCGCTAATATAAATACTTTAAATAAGGTAATAATAAAAGATAAATAAAATGATTTCAGCTGCAACCATTAAAAATAGTGTTCTGACACTACCAAGCAATAGTGCGCTACAATCAACCTCCTATTATGGCACAGGATAAAATAATATACTTCAAAGTAAATAAATAAAACTTTATCGTACACCACGGGACACAGAGCCATTAATCATTACCTAATGGGTTATATGGTCACTAGAGGTGATTGGACACTGGCACAACCAATCAGAGACAGTTCCCCTCCCCCTCCATATAGCCCCCTCCCATCAGGGGAGTACCTCAGTTTTTCGCGAGTGTCTAAGGGGTAGGACACATGCAGAAAGTACTAAGGGAAGCTCAACTAAGCCTCTTTGGGACCAAAAGGAGCTAGACCTTCGGGTCCATCGAAGATGCAAAATTATACGCCAAAATTGGATGAGATCCAGGCCTCGCGTATAAGACGTTGCCTGTAATGTCTCTCTTTTGGAGGACTGGGCTCTGAGGTCCAGCCCTTTCGCTATAGCAGCTAAAAGGCCTGGTCAGAGTCTTTTACAAGGCCCAGGGAAGAGGTCCTTTAAATAGGAACCCATACCCCTGAAGGTTGGCACACAAACCCGCCGAGATGGGTGAAGATTGGTACTGTCTGAAAATTCAGCAGTTAAACCTGCGCCGGGGATAAGGTAAGAGAAAAAGGAGCCTAAGATTTACTTAAGGACCTTTTTCAAAGATATTTAGAGGGTGTCTTCTTATTTTTGGCCACTAGATGGAGCCGAGTTCACTCGCCTCACTCCAGGAAGTGTCAGACCATAGGCATGCTTTCTGCTGCAGAGCTCTGCCGACTTGGCGCCGCTCCTCTTCTCCCATTAGCCCAGTGTTTCTCAATTCCAGTCCTCGGGCCCCCCCAACAGGTCAGGTTTTCAGGATTTCCATTATTTTGCACAGGTGATTTGATCAGTTTCACTGCCTTAGTAATCACCACAGCCTTTTCATCTGAGGGAAATCCTGAAAACCTGACCTGTTGGGGGGGCCTGAGGACTGGAATTGAGAAACACTGCATTAGCCTGACAAAAGACAAGGTACAGGCAGGGAGAAGGTATCCATGCTCTCAGACAGCCGTCCCCATGGATTAGGTCGCGCGCACGGGGGCGCGATTAATCGGGAGAGACGGAAGTAGCAGGAGCGCGCAGGCCGAGGTTTTAAAAATGCCGCCCAGAGAGGGCCAAAAAGCAGCCAGAGAGCCAGCAGTCCTCCCAGTGGGACACAGCAGCAGCCTTTTGCCTTGGGGACACGTAAGATCTATGAGGTTGGTGCACTACCAAGGAGAGACACTTACTCTTTGCGTGAAACTGTGTGTTTAAAGTTGCATACTTATGTAGATTGCTAAACTGAGCACAGGAGTATATGCTTTTTGGTACCTCGGCTTGTTGCTTAGTAAAATGTCTCCCCTTAGAAAGAGTTCAGGGACTAAAAGTAAGAAGGCAACACTTCCAGGGACAGGGGGTTCTACCCGGGCCTGCTCGGTACCTGCCTCCCCAGTAAGCCTTGATACGCCTATACAGGAGGAACCATTGCCACTATCGGTAGTTTCTCCTGTGGCCCCTGGACCTGCATATGTCACTGAGGACACTTTTTACTGCAGCCATGGAGAAATTAGAAGAAAAGATTGCAAATTTAATCGCTAAGTCTTCTCAGGATGACAGAAAGCGAAGCAGATCTCCTTCATTTATTGTAGACTCTCTATCAGAAAGATCTGAGGAGGAGAGGAAGGAGGAAGAAGCTATACCTGCAGAGGACAGGGATGAGGAGTCGGATGGCTCAGGGGTATCAGAGGACCCTTTTCTTCCTCCCAGATACTAAGATCGCAGGTGCAGTGTTGTATGGAAGCAGTGCACACTGCATTCAAAATTCCCTCCTCAGAGTTATCTAAATCTCCTGTCTCCTCTCTGGGCTCATTAAAAGCTCTGCAGAGTGCTTGCTCTTTCCTAGTTCATCCACTGTTAAAGAAGCTAATTTATGCAGATTGGTTATATCCAGACAAACGTTTCTCTCCTCCAAAGAAGTTTGAAATTCTTTATCCTATGGAAGAAGAATTCACCAAGAAGTGGAGTTTACCTGCGGTAGATGCAGCTATATCCTGTGTAAACAAAAACCTGACTTGTCCAGTAGATGACGTACAGGTGTTTAAGGACCCTTCAGAAAAGAGGTTGGAATCCTTACTAAGATCTTCCTTCTTATTGGCAAGATCAGTTGCACAACCCGCTGTAGCGGCGGTGGGAATGTGTCAAGTCCTCAAGGACCAGATAAAAGATGGGCTTATCTCCAGAGCAGGCCAAGTTGTGGGAAAATTTGCCTAAGGCCTTATGTTTTATAATAGATGCTATGAGAGATTCGATACAGCAAGCGTCTCGTCTTACTCTCCAGTTGGTGCTTATGCGCAGGGTCCTTTGGCTAAAGCATTGGTCGGCAGAAGTACCATGCAAAAAGCTTCTAGCAGGCTTCCCTTTTTCATGGCGAACGCGTTTTTGGGGAAGATTTGGAGAAATGCATCCAAAAGATATCTAGCGGAAAGTCCACGCCGTTGCCAGAAAAGAACAACAACAAGCGGCCTTGCTTTAAAAGTTCTCTCTCCCCGGCCCCTGGTAAATCTACCCCTAACCAGTGGCGACGGCATTTTCAACCAGCCGCAAAAACTAAAGGCCAGCCCCAGAGAAACAGGAAACGGTGGGGTTTTAAGGCTAACCAGCAAAACCTCAAAGCCTCGGCATGAGGAGGCGCTCCCGCTCGGCCGAGTGGGGGGGACGGCTGCTTCAGTTTTCTGCAGCATGGCAGACAGAGATCAAGGACAAATGGGTGGTATCCACAGTATCCCTAGGGTACAAGCTGGAATTTCGGGAGATCCCATCTTCTCAGTTCTGAAGTTCAAGGTTCTCCAGGTATCCTCTACAAAGAGCATCCTTCTTCAAGGGATTGGATCACTTGCTGTCCCAATGGGTGATCACGGAAGTTCCTTTTTAAGGGAACAAGGTTCAGGGTTTTATTCAAACCTCTTGGTGATCCCAAAACCAAACGGAGACGCCCGACCCATTCTAGATCTAAGATCTCTAAATCAGTTTCTGAATATCCGCCATTTCCGAATGGAAACTATTCGATCAGTGGCCGCCATCCTACAAGGCGGAGAATTCTTGGCGTCGATAGACATCAGGGACGCCTATCTACATGTGCCTATTCATCCCACTCACCAAAGATTCTTAAGGTTTGCGGTAGAACATCGTCACTTCCAGTTTGTGGCTCTCCCCTTTGGGGTGGCCACCGCGCCCAGGGTCTTTACGAAGGTACTAGCCCCTCTGTTGGCAAATCTCAGAGCACAGGGCATAATGATAATACAATAACAAAAAAAGCAGCGCTCAATGGGTAAAGTCATAGATCTTTATAGTCTGTAAAATAATAACATTGGTATTAACACACACAATCATAATGAGAAAAACTCATATGTGTATGTATAATATATATATATATATATATATATATATATATATATATATATATATATATATATATATATATATATATATATATATATATATATATATATATATATATATATATATATATATATATATAAATAAATAAATATATAGTTAATATGATAATTAGTCCAATAAGAATGCCAATGAATAGAGTCCTGTGATGGAATAGTTAAAATCAATTCCAGTGTCGCTCAGAAATACTGCTGTTGGTATGGTTCAAATAGTCACCTCAAGACGGGTGGAAAACCGCTGATAAGGTGGCTCAAACAGTACCTGTAATGGTCAGATGGCCCGCAGCAACAGATGGAAACCGGCGTGTGGTGGAGATCCTGGAATGGCAGGACCGTACCAGCAAGAAGGCGAACCTCCACAAGAGATCAGCAACGCCGCCGCAATGTGACAGGGCAGGCGAGCCTCAGCCAGAAGCCGGTGACGTAGCTGCGCTGCCACAAAGGATAGTTACGTGCAGCGTCGCCAGGGGAGTAGCAATGACAGGCCCGACACACTTTGATGATGTGACCGCGATTCTACCAATCGGGAATGTAAACTCAGGCATCAATAGTGTCCGTCACAGGGCGGAAGGAAGCCGACAACCATGCATAGGACTCGAATCAAATAGCAGTCAAATGGAATTAAATGGAGCCGTGACTCATCGCTACTCCCATGGTGACTCTGCACGTGACTATCCTTTGTGAGTTTTTCTGATTATGATTGTGTGTGTTAAATACCAATGTTATTCTTTTAAAGACTATAACGTTTTATGACTTTACCCATTAAGGGCTGTTTTTTTTGTTATTGTGTTCCTGTGCCCATCCTCCAGTGGTTGGTGGCTGCACTGGGTATCAAGCATCTTATTTCACAGATTGGACTGTATCACGCTTGACATTGTTGTAGCGCTGAAAAGGGACTTTGTTTTCATAATGATAATAGCCTATCTGGACGATCTACTTGTGATAGATCAATCAGTGGTAGGATTAAATCACGCGGTATCCACCACGATAAAGTACCTGCAAACATTAGGATGGATTGTAAATTTTCAAAAGTCCTCGCTACAAGCCCAAAGAAGGGTAGAGTATCTGGGCATGATCATAGATACAGCTTAAAGCTGGGTGTTTCTACCAGAGGCAAAGATCAAATCTCTAAGAGACCTGATCCACAAGGTCAAGGCAAAGGAGAGATCATCCATTCGTCTTTGCATGAGGCTATTGGGGAAGATGGTAGCCTACTTCGAGGCTGTCCCTTACGCTCAATATCATTCGAGACCACTTCAAGGCAATATTTTAGATACCTAGAACAGGAAGATACAAGCGCTGAATTTACCCATGCGCCTGTCTTCACAAGTGCGCCAAAGCTTCAGTTGGTGGTTACAGACCAAGAACTTACAGAAGGGACGATCTTTTCTCCCAATCACCTGGAAGGTGATATAGACAGATGCCAGCCTAATGGGCTGGGGAGATGTGTTGGAAGAAGCTTCAGCCCAGGGAACTTGGGCCAAAGCCGACAGAGGTCTGCCCATCAACATACTCGAGTTACGGGCAGTCTACTTGGCCCTCAAAACCTGGTCAAGCAGGTTAAACGGTCACCCAGTTCGGATTTAATCCGACAATCACCAGGGACGCACCCGCAGTCAGGGCGCCCAGAGGGAGGTGAATCGCATTCTAAGATGGGCAGAAGAGCATGTTACTTGTCTTTCCGTAATTTTCATTCCAGGGATAGAGAACTGGCAAGCAGACTATTTATTTAAGTCGCCAGCAGCTTTTACCAGGAGAGTGGTCTCTCCACCCCGAGATCTTTTAGGCCATCTGCCAGAGATGGGGGACCTCGGATGTAGACCTGTTAGCTTCCAGGTTCAACAGAAAGTTTGTGTCCAGGACAAAGGATCCTCTGGCCTACGGATCAGATGCGCTAGTAGTGCCGTGGAATCGGTTCTCACTGATATATGCCTTTCCACCAATCTCCCTACTACAGAGGCTGATTTGCAGGATCAAGAGGGAAGGAGTTTCTGTAATCTTAGTGGCTCCAGATTGGCCCAGAAGACCTTGGTACACCGAGATCATAAAGATGACAAAAGGGAACACCGTGGAAGCTCCGCTTCGTCACGATCTGTTGCCACAAAGTCCAGTGTTCCACCCTTCCTTACAAGAGCTAAATTTGATGGTTTGGCTGCTGAGACCCACATTCTGAAGAAGAGAGGGATCTCAGGTCCGGTGCTTTCTACACTTATTAATGCCAGAAAGCCAGCTCCCAGATTTATTTACTATAGAGTCTGGAAGACATATGTTTCATGGTGTGAAACTAACAAATTGAATCCTCAAAGATATGACATAAGTAGATTCTTGCCTTTTGCCAGCTAGGAGTGGATATTAAGTTAGCCCTTAGTACCATTGAGGGTCAAATATCAGCTCTCATTCCCTAGTGCAGGCCTTTGTTCAGGGGGCGTTGCGGACCAATCCAATCCCCCTTATGCCCATGGGATCTGAATTTAGTACTGTCAGTGTTGCAGAAGCAACCTTTTGAACTGATTCGCCAAATTCCGCTGATCCTTTTAAGCAGGAAACTGGCATTCTTGATGGCTATCTCTTCGGCTAGAAGAGTATCTGAATTAGCAGCACTTTCTTTTAAAAAGCCTTATTTAATTTGTCATAAGGACAAAGTAGTATTACGACCCCATCCTGCCTTTTTACCTAAGGTGGTGTCGGCTTTTCATTTAAATCAGGACATTATCTTGCCGCCTTTTTTTCTGGATTCGCAGACGGCGGAGGAAAGATTATTACACTCTCTAGATCTAGTGAGAGCTGTAAAGGTGTATCTGCAGGCAACCGCTCAGATAAGCAAGATAGATATTTTGTTTATTTTGCCAGACGGTCCTAAGAAGGGACAAGCGGCATCGAAATCCACAATTCGACAAACGATTATTCAAGCCTATGGTTTAAGGCACAGAATTTCTCCTTTTTCTGTTAGGGCGCACTCTACCAGGGCGGTAAGTGCTTCATGGGCAGTGCACCACCAGGCTTCGGTGACTCAGATCTGTAAGGCTGCTACTTGGTTGTCGGTCCACACATTTTCCACATTTTTTCAAATAGATGTAAAAGGACAAGAGGATTCCGCCTTTGGGCGAAGTGTGCTGCAGGCTGCAGTATAGAGCTTCCTGTCCAGGGCGGTCTGCTTGATCTGTGTCTCCCCCCCTTCATATAGGGCATTGCTTTCGGATGTCCCATTAGGTAATGATTAATGGCTCTGTGTCCTGTGGTGTACGATAAGCTGTTATAAAAATCCTATTTTCTTTAACTGTAAAATCCTTTTCTTGGAGTACACCACGGGACACAGAGGTCCCCCCCTTCCTAAAGGGAACCTTTTTGCTTTGCTACAAAACTGAGGTACTCCCCTGATGGGAGGGGCTATATGGAGGGGAACTGTCTCTGATTGGTTGTGCCAGTGTCCAATCACCTCTGGTGACCATACAACCCATTAGGTAATGATTGTGGCTTTGTGTCCCGTGGTATACTCCAAGAAAAGGATTTTTACAGGTAAGCTGTTATAAAAATCATATTTTTAAACAATGGTGACAGGAAAAGTTCCCCTGTGTGCACAATGATCACCACCACCTAGATTGATTAGCCTGTTCAATTCCTAAGGCAATAGTTGTATATTGTTTTCTCATATAAAGCACTCCTGCCTGGAATCAGTCCATAGATTTGTGTTTAGGTGATTTCTCTTACATTTTCTATGGGATTCCTCATGTGTTGGTTAAGAAAGTCACGTGACATGGAGCCAGTGACAACATCTGTCTTGCTTGAAGCACACTAGATGTGGAGTGAGGAGGAACTCTCTATATGCGCCTGATCGTTTTTAATGCGTGCTGGTTGATTGTTCAAATGTGAGTGGAACCATTTGTACCTCAGACCCAATGTTATTTTAAACACTGCGCAATGATATGTTCCTCTTGCTTTGAGAACCAACACACACAAGGAATCCCAGAGAAAAATTTAAGAGAAATCACCTGAAAACAAATCTATGGACGGATTATAGGCAGGAGTGCTTTGAGAAAACACTATACATTATTGCCTTAGGAATTGAATAGGCTAAATAGGCTAATCAATCTAGGTGGTGGTGGTGGTGGTGATCATTGTGCACACAGGGGAACTTTTCCTGTCACTATTGTTAAGTTATTTATTTACTTGACAGATTGTAACCGACGTTTAAAATTTAAATTTTGCCGCATTTGCAATGCGTTTATAAAAAAAAAAATATGGAATTGAAAACGTGGCTAATTTACAAGCTGATACAGGCATTTGGCATTTCAAATGCCTCTGAACATCCGTCCTAAATGCATTTTTTTTTTTTTGCGTTACAAAAAAATCTTCTAAACTCAACTGCCTAGAACAGGGGTGTCCAAACTTTTTTCAAAGAGGGCCACATTTGATGAAGTGAACATGCTTGAGGGCCGACTATTTGGCCCGACATTCTTTAAAACCATTAAAATTTTATCCAAGTGTGTTCGTGCGTGCACTAATACACGGCCCAACAAGAATTCTCTTGCCTTTGTGGCTGTGTGTGGTGAAGAGATGAGCTTGGCCGTTTTATTTGGATTCACTGGGCCAGATTCTTGTAGTTTTCCCGTGGCGGTAGCGTAAGCCATTTACACTACGCCGCCCCAACTTACAGGAGAAAGTGCTGTATTCCCCAAGCACTTGCTCCGTAGTTTGGGGCGGCGTAGTGTAATTGGCCCGGCGTATCCCCGCGTAATTCCAAGGGGGCGGCTTGTATTTAAATTAAGCACGCCCCCGTTTAGATCGAACTGCGCAAGCGCCGGGCTAAAAATAGCCCAGTGCGCATGCTCCAGTTCTCGGCGGAAAACGTCAATGACGCCGACGTGTGCGTCATTGATGTAAAGTCGTATTCAAGAACGACTTAGTAAAACGGCGTACCCGACGGGAAAAGACGACGCGGACCCGACGCCATACTTAACATGGCATACGTGGGACTGGCGTAAGGTTACCCCTCATATAGCAGGGGTAACCTTACGCTTACGCAAACAACGTTAGCGACGGTTACACGACACGATTTCATTCGGGAATCGGCGTATCATGCTCATTTGCATAAACAAATGAGACCTGAACGCAAACGCCACCTAGCGGCCGGCGGCGAATTACATTAAGGGTCCGACAGTGTAAGTGACTTACACTAGTCGAATCCTAGCCTAAATCCGGCGTATCTTGTTTTGTGAATACAAAATAATGATACGCCGGCGGGAAATTTGATTTACGCCGGTGTATCAGTAGATACACCGGCGTAACTTGTTTGAGAATATGGCCCACTGTATATACCTCTTTTGTGGCCCCAACAAATCCCGAGCGCTGCTCAGGACTAAGGGTGAGCTTGGGCGTGTTATTTGGATATACCGTATTTATCAGCATATAACACGCACAGGCTTACCATTGCCATGAATGCAGCCTTACCATTGCCATCAGTGCAGCCTGATCGATGCCCATCTGCAGCCTCGGAGGAGACAGGAAGGGGGAGGCACAAGTGCCCGTCAGATTACAAACAGGAGAATTTCTTGTTTACTCGTGGCCTCCTTAATACAAACTCCCGCCTCCTATGATAAACAGAACAGTAATCCAATGGCATCCCAGGAAATGGGACTTCCTATTACAGACGCCGCTGAGTAAATGGGAGATTCTCTTTATGTAATCCGACGGCGCACGTCTTGTCCCCTCCGAGGCAGCTCCGATAAATACGGTATATATCTTTTGTGGCCCCCAGGGCACAGGACACATGTGAGGCTGCAATGGCTATATATATATCCAAATCCCCAGGGGGGCCATATTAAATCACCAGGGGGGCCGCAATTGGCCCCCGGGCCGGACTTTGGACATGCCTGGCCTAGAAACTACTATAAACGACCCTATACTCATAAGATAACAGAGGAGAGTTCAGCGGCAGCTGAAAATAAAAACAAAAACAAAAATAACACACACTGTTTACCATCAGCAGTGTATATGAGGCCTTACAGATTCCCACATCCACACTACATAGCGTGGATGGATGAATTTCCCACTACGACTGTTGTGTTTTGACAGCCAACCCTGCCAGCTCTCAAAATGTGGGAGGATCTCTGCAGCTCCTCCAGAGTTACCATGGACCTCTTGACTGCTTCGCTGATTAAATCTCTCCTTGCATGGCCTGTCAGTTTAGGTGGGTGGCCATGTCTTGGTAGGTTTGCAGTTGTGTCATACTCTTTTACATTTCAAATGATGGATTGAACAGTGCTCCTGTGAGATGTTCAAAGCTTGGGGTATTTTTTTTATTTTTTTATAACCTAACCTTTCTTTAAACTTCTCCACAAATTTATCCATGACCTGTCTGGTGTGTTCCTTGGCCTTTATGATGCCATTTATTTACTAAGGTTCTCTAACAAACCTCTGAGGGCTTCACAGAACTGTATTTATACTGAGATTAAATTATACACAGGTGGACTCTTTACTAATTAGTTGACTTCTGAAGGCAATTGGTTCCACTCGGATTTAGTTAGGGGTATCAGAGTAAAGGGGGCTAGATACAAATGCACGCCACACTTTGATATTTATTTGTAAAAATAAATAAATAAATAGAAAACCATTTATCATTTTCCTTCCACTTCACAATTATGTGCCACTTTGTGTTGGTCTATCACATAAAATACATTTTATGTTTTTGGTTGCAACGTGACAAAATGTGGAAAATTTCAAGGGGTATGAATACTTTTTTCAAGGCACTGGACCAGAGAGCCTGTGACATGTAAATGGAGATCTGTGGTCTTGGTATCCGTTTCATGGGCCCCCTCAAGTAGAAAATGTGCTTTTGCAGGTAGCACTGGCAGATCAACTTCTGGTCGATGGAAAAATACATACCGTACTTGTTGGGGGTGAATGAAGATGCTGCTGATGAACTCTTCACGTTAAGGTTCAATAAGGTTAATGTTGTTTGAAAAAGCAGAACATGAAAACTAAATGCAATTCAGGGAACTTGAAACTAAATAGGTGAATTAAAATCTTTTGTGACATTTGACTAAAGAGCTTTATTTTTCAGGTTACTGGTTTATCCTCCTCCCCCAACAAAAGGAGGCCTTGCTGTAAGTAATGAAGATTTGGAGTGTTTGGAACATGGAGAGTTTCTCAATGATGTCATCATTGATTTTTATCTGAAGTGAGTATCTTTTTGTCTTTTCTGTAACGGTTATAGTTGGTGTTGGCTTAAAAGGTACTGTTTTCAGGCCTTTTTTATTCTCCATGGTATCTGCTTTCAAAAATATATTTAATGTTTTGGGGGTTCAAAGTAATTTTCTAGTAAAGAAAATGCGGATTGGTTGTTGCACTTAATCTTAATCTTGTACAGCCATTTTTAAAAAGGCAATTCTTTTAGAAAAATAAATAAATACACTTAATGAATTTTAGTGCACACAATACACTATGATACCCATTGTTTTGGTAAAAAATATAAAAGCTGATGTTACTCTAAGTAGTTTCCCAACATGTCACATTTTAAAATTGTGTTCGCCTGTGGAACAGCATAAAACTACGGTCCCTACATTTTCTTTTCCATAGGCGACACTTTAAAAAGGTGTTTACAGTTTACCAGTTTAGAGTTACACAGAAGGTCTGGCACTAAAATTATTGCTCTCGATTTGATGTTCATAGTGATACCTCACATGTGTGGGTGCGATCACGTTTGCGTATGCATTTGCTTGTGATCAAGGGGGGGGGGGGCAAGGCACTTACATTTTTTTTTTTTTTTTAAAGATATTATTACACAGGATTTATATAGCGACAACAGTTTACACAGTGCTTTACAATGTAAAGGGGGACAGTATGAGTTTGATACAAAAGGAATAGAAGGTCCCTGCTACTGGAGCCCACATCAATTGGCCCCACTGTGCCCACATCAATTGTAGCCACTGTGCCCACATCAATTGTCCCCACATCAATTGTAGCCACTGTTCCCACATCAATTGTCGCCACTGTGACCTGTAAAATGCTGCCAGTCAGATCAGATTGCCCCCCCGCCCGGCACTTACCTTTCTGGGGTTCACCACCCTCCTTCCACGGTCCCTCGATGTCTTCTGCCGCCCTCGGTGACGCTTCAGCCAATCAGGTTACGGACAACCAGAATCGGTGAACCTGATTGGCTGAGACGGCCATCAGTCTTATCCAAGGGACGTAGCCCCCCTACGTTCCCTGGACAAGACATCCGGGAGCCGAAGGGCTGTACTCGGAAAGCCTATCAGAGCCGCTGGCTCTGATAGGCACTTCCACATAGCCAACCAGCTGCCGTTATTCAGATAGCCGGCGCCCTATGTCCGGTTATATGAATAGACCAGCAGCAGCTGGCCACAATAACATACACTCATGCAGAATGACATTTCTTTATCGTACATCACGGGACACAGAGCGGCATATTCATTACTATATGGGTTATATGGAGTACCTTCAGGTGTTGACACTGGCAATCTTCAAACAGGAAATGCCCCTCCCTATATAACCCCCTCCCATAGGAGGAGTACCTCAGTTTTTACGCCAGTGTCTTAGGTGTTAGTCATGGTTTAGCTTGCCTCCGCATCCTTGGGATTAGGTGAGCTAACCGGTTCTGTCCAAAAAAGCCTCAGCGCTAAAGTGGTCAGTAACCGGACCCCAAACCCTTGGGGTATAGCCCATAATGCTTTTCTTTTTAGAGAGCTGGACCCTGGGCCCAGAACTTAGAAACCTTTGGGTGCCTAATGTTTCTGTTGCCAGAGTGCTATATGGGCCCAGGACAGTGGATCCTTCATAGGAACCCAGGGCCTGAAGGTCTAGACATCCCCACCGAGATGGGGGAAGATTGGGCCTCTTGCTTGGCAAAGTCCTGCGGCATGGAGCAGGTAAGTGAGGGGAAAACTTGCGGAACTTGGTTCTTGGCAGGTTTTTTCTGGGGGGTCACAGGGGACATGCCTAAAGTTATGCACTGCATCTGGCAAACTAGTCACATATCATAAAGATAGGATGGCTCTATATGTATATTCCCCATAAGATGTGACCTCCCTTGTAGTGTTGGAAAAGCATTGAGTGGGGCCTGTGTGATATAAAGATATATGTGTGTGTCAGAGAGCTATGCTTACCTGCAAGCCTCCAGGCAATGCTCCATTCAGTCTTCCTCCTCAGTGCCTGCCATGCAGGCAAAACGCTGACCTCCTCGTGTGTTCCAGGCTGCAGGCTGCAGTTTGCTGGAGCAGAGAGGCTCCCTTCCCCCCAACCCCCCCCCCCTGTCGGGAGGGGCATTTCCTGTTTGAGATTGCTGGGGGGGGAAGGGCGGGTCAGTGGCTTAAGGAAGGGGCGGCCCTTCCTTGTTTGTTCCATTCAATACTTTGGAACTAGGGAGGAAAGACCAGAACGGCAAGCACGGGGCGCCGAGGACACACAGTGGCCAGAAAGAATATTGCAGTCTTCAGAAAGACTGTTTTTCAAGCCTAGGAATAGGCTGTTTCTTTTCCATCTCATAGTTTTTCTTGCAATACTACTCAGGGGGACAGAATGTTTTTTCTTTCCTAGATTTGAAAAAAAAGATTTTTTTTTTTTGGAAAAAAAAAAAAAAAGAAGAAAAAAAAAAAAAAAAAAAGTGTCATCTAGGGGAGAGGAAGCATTTTTTTGTCCCCCAAACAGGTGTTTGGGCATTTAACTATTTATAAGTCCCAGGTACCAATAAGTAGCGGGTGTACCTCGGTATTGTACCATGGCATCAAAGAACAAGGGTACAAGAGGTGGGGATTCCCCCAGAGAGTCTGAGGCCTCGGACAAAGCTATGCCGCTGCTTTCCCCACAGGGAGCCTTGGGGCCATCGGGATCTGGGGCTGGAGCTGACGCGAGTCAGTCCAACCCTAAGATGGTCACGGAGAAGGTATTACTCACCTCTTTAAAAGAGATGCAGAAAAGCATGGGAAAAATGATAGCCGCAGCTATGCGGGGCAGTAAGCGGAATAGATCTCCGTCGCCCGAGCGCGGACCCTCAGAGGAGGAGGTCCTTTCCTCAGGGGAATTGGACGACCTCTTGGACAAGGACCAAGTAGGTTCAGGGATCGAGGATCCGGATACAGAGGAGTCTGGGGCAGTCTCCCTGAGGGAGAGCTGGTGGATTCAAGGATTGTCGGACTTGGTCCATAAGGCATTCAACTTGCCAGTACCAGATCTCCAGGTATCGACGGTTTCAGCTTTGGGCTCACTGAGGGCGCCTCAAAGCAATGCTGTGTTTCCGATCCATCCTCTATTAGAGGGAGTTTTTTTGTTCCAAGATTGGAACAAGCCAGATAAGATCTTCTTACCACCTAAAAGATTCTCTGTCCTATATCCTATGGAAGATAAATTTTCCAAAAGATGGGCTACTCCTGCAGTGGACGCAGCCATCTCATGTGTTAACAAATCGTTAACATGCCCTGTAGAAAGCATACAGGTGTTCAAGGATCCAGTTGATAAGCGCTTGGAAGCACTACTTAAGAACTCCTTCACTACTGCTGGGGCAGTAGTACAGCCAGCTGTGGCTGCGATTGGGGTTGCTCAAGCATTATCGGATCAATTTAAGCAGATGCTTAAACTTATTCCTGCCCAGCAGGCAGAAGAATTTTCGGATGTCCCTAAAGCCATTTGTTTTACGGTAGACGCAATCAAGGATTCTATCCAGCAAGCGTCACGTTTATCGTTATCCCTTATCCATATGAGAAGACTCTTATGGTTAAAAAGCTGGGAGGCTGAGCCCCCATGCAAGAAGCTCCTGGTAGGGTTCCCCTTCCATGGAGGACGACTCTTCGGAGAAGACCTAGATAAATACATTCAGACCATTTCAAACGGCAAGAGTACTCTCTTGCCAACTAAGAAGAAGGTTCAGGGGCCTGCGTTTAAACGACAGTATTCCCCTGGGCAGGGGCCCTCTAATACTAAGCAGTATCAACGGCCTCCTGCAAAAGCAAGCTTCGGCTTCAACAGCAGATCACAAGGACAGGCTGTTAGAGGCAAAAGGCAGTGGTTTCGCAAACCAGCAAAACCAGCCCCCAAGCCAACCTTATGAAGGGGCGCCCCCACCCACGAAGGTGGGGGGAAGGCTGCGACTCTTTTCAGAGATTTGGGAAGCCAGCATTCCCGACGAGTGGGTACGGTCTTCCGTGGCCACAGGCTACAAACTAGATTTCCTAAGGTTTCCTCCTCCTCATTTCCAGGAGTCGAGGATTCCAAACGATCCGGAGAAGGGAGCCGCATTAAGTTCGGCATTAGATCATCTACTTTCCCAGGAGGTAATAGTAGAGGTACCAGTCCTGGAACAGGGGCTAGGTTTCTACTCCAACCTATTCATCATCCCGAAGTCCAATGGAGATGTCAGGCCAATTTTGGACCTAAAGATGGTAAATACATACCTAAAGATCCGCTCATTTCGGATGGAATCCGTGCGGTCAGCAGCTACCACACTCCAAAAGGACGACTTCATGGCGTCCATAGACATAAAGGATGCCTACCTTCATCTTCCAATTTATCAGCCACATCAAAGATATCTACGCTTCATGGTGGCTTCGCGTCACTTCCAATTCGTGGCGCTTCCCTTCGGGTTGGCTACGGCCCCCCGGGTGTTCACGAAGGTCCTAGCTCCAATCCTAGCCAAACTAAGGATCCAAGGGGTCACGATCCTAGCATACCTGGACGACCTCCTAGTCATAGATCACTCGTCTCCTGGCTTGGAGCGAGCAGTGGCCCTCACGGTCCAATACCTCGAGAGGTTCGGCTGGGTCCTAAATCGAGAAAAGTCAGCTTTCCTGCCCACAAGGCAGTTGGAATATCTCGGCATGAGATTAGACACAGAACAACAAAGAGTGTTTCTACCTCTGAGGAAGGTCAAAGCCATCAAGGAATTAATCCTACTGGTTCTAAGCAAGAAGGAACCGACTATTCGCCTATGTATGAGGTTACTAGGCAAGATGGTGGCCACATTCGAGGCGGTACCATACGCCCAGAGCCACACTCGCATCCTGCAGGCAGCCATCCTGTCAGCATGGAGCAGAAGGCCACAGGCCTTGGATATCCCGTTGCCGCTCTCATCAAGAGTCCGACAAAGTCTGTGTTGGTGGTTAGACCCTCAGAATCTACTGAAGGGGAGGTCTTTCAGCCCAGTGGCTTGGAAGATAGTGACCACAGACGCCAGCCTGACGGGCTGGGGAGCAATTTTGGATGGTTGCACTCGCCAAAGTACTTGGGCAACGCCAGAGAAGCAGTTGCCCATCAACATCTTGGAGCTCAGAGCTGCTCGACTAGCCCTCAGGGCTTGGACGTCAAAATTGCAGGGGTTCCCGGTGAGAATTCAATCAGACAATGCCACGGCCGTGGCATACATAAATCACCAAGGGGGAACCAGGAGTCAAGCCGCTCAGAGAGAGGTGAGCTTGATTCTCCTATGGGCAGAGGCTCATGTGCCCTGCATATCGGCAATATTCATTCCAGGAGTGGACAACTTTCAGGCGGACTTCTTAAGCCGCCAGACTCTATTGCCGGGGGAATGGTCTCTGCATCCACAAACCTTTCAAGCACTCTGCCAAAGATGGGGAGTGCCGGACGTGGATATCATGGCATCGAGACTCAACAAGAAGCTAGACGGGTTCATGTCCCGCTCAAGGGATCCGATGGCCTGCGGAACCGATGCGTTGGTTTACCCTTGGCATCAGTTCAAACTTCTTTATGCGTTTCCCCCGCTCCAGTTACTACCCCGCCTGCTGCGCAGGATCCGGGTGGAGCACATACCAGTCATCCTGGTAGCTCCAGCATGGCCCAGAAGGGCATGGTACTCACTAATCTTAAGGATGGTAGTGGGAGACCCTTGGACTCTTCCTCTACGGCCAGACCTGCTATCGCAAGGTCCGATCCTCCACCCTGCCTTACGGCATCTAAATTTGACGGCCTGGAAGCTGAATCCCTGATTCTCAGGGGTAGAGGTCTGTCTCAGAAAGTAATCTCTACCCTAATCAGAGCCAGGAAACCGGTCTCTAGGGTGATTTATTACAGGGTCTGGAAGGCCTATGTAGGCTGGTGTGAGTTCAAGCGATGGCTTTCTCGCAAATTCACCATTGATAGAGTTTTAAGTTTTCTCCAGCTAGGAGTGGATAAAGGATTGGCATTAAGCACAATCAAAGGACAGATTTCTGCTCTGTCAGTGTGGTTTCAGCGGCCGCTGGCCACCCACTCGCTGGTTAAGACCTTCCTTCAAGGGGTCTTACGTATTAAACCTCCAGTTAAATCCCCGCTTTGCCCGTGGGATTTAAACCTTGTTCTGTCAAGTTTACAGAAACAACCGTTTGAGCCGTTGGCTGAAATTCCTTTGGTTTTACTGACAAGGAAGTTAGTATTTTTGGTCGCCATAGTTTCCGCAAGAAGAGTATCGGAACTGGCGGCCTTATCCTGTAAGGAACCATATCTTATTTTTCACAAGGACAGGGTCGTTCTACGCCCTCATCCTTCCTTCCTACCGAAGGTTATATCCAGTTTTCATTTGAACCAGGATTTGGTATTACCATCCTTCTTCCCTAAACCTACTTCCAGAAAGGAAGGGTTGCTGCATACCTTGGATATCGTCAGGGCCATGAAGGCCTATCTTAAAGCTACAAAGAAGATCCGGAAAACAGATGTGCTGTTCATTCTACCGGATGGGCCCAAGAAGGGGCAGGCAGCTGCAAAGTCCACCATTTCTAGGTGGATTAAGCAATTAATCACTCAGGCCTACGGCTTGAAAGGGTTGCCTCCTCCAGTATCATTAAAGGCTCATTCTACTAGGGCCATGGGCGCCTCCTGGGCAGCACACCACCAGATCTCTATGGCTCAAGTTTGCAAGGCGGCAACCTGGTCTTCTGTCCACACGTTTACAAAATTCTACCAGTTGGACGTAAGAAGGAATACTGATACTGCCTTCGGGCAGGCAGTGCTGCAGGCTGCAGTTTGAGACCCTCGGATTCCGGGGGCTCCTCTTTTTTGAGTTAAATTTAAAATTTAAGATTATTTTTCTCAACTAAGTTGGATTTATTATGATTTGAGTATTTCTCTAAATTAAATCCTTTTGTCTTGGAGATGTTCTCCCTCCCCTCATTGTGAGCATTGCTTTGGGACATCCCATATAGTAATGAATATGCCGCTCTGTGTCCCGTGATGTACGATAAAGAAAAAGGGATTTTTAATACAGCTTACCTGTAAAATCGAAAATGGGGAGGGTAGTGCTGCGCTAATCAGTGGTGAATGGATAAGTGAATAAACAGGTGGGGGAGGGGAATGAAAGTAGGTGTAATTGAAATGAGGAGCAATATAGCCCAAATGGCATCAGCATAAAAATAAATATAAATGATCAGTGAACAATAACAGTAATGGTGCAAATCATATAACTACACAGGTTCCTCTTAATGTGATGAAATACACTATAAGTAATGGTGCAAAAAATTTTTTCAGGTAACTGTGCTAAGTGACACTCCTATATTGGTGATAAACAGTCCATCAACAGAGTTTGAAAAATATTAGCAAAAAATATAAGTAAAATTTCAAAAGTCCAAGAAAGCAAAAGTGCAAGTGTAGGTCCGCAATATGGAGTGAGAGGAAAATGGGTATCCAGTGATCCTTTTAGGGTAAGTAAGGATGTCCCCTTACCTTACTGCTGTAAGGTAACAGCATATAGATCCAACCACATTAGATGGTTCACTCGATGGGCTCTGATCCAACAACGGCAGGTCCTCCTTGGGGTTCTCGTCCCAGATTGGTCAGTTTCTCGCCCCAAAGAAATAAAGCATCGATGGTGTGATACCGTTTTAAAAATTTTAATTCTCAAAGAAAATAGACAGGGGTACTCACATAATCCAAAATACAATTGAGCATGTAAAAAAGAGGGGCAATCTGTCGCCAACGTCACCTCCGATACCTCTCAGTGGACTCATGCGCATTCGTCACTATCATGTGACTTCCTGAGGAAGTCACATGATAGTGACGAATGCGCATGAGTCCACTGAGAGGTATCGGAGGTGACGTTGGCGACAGATTGCCCCTCTTTTTTACATGCTCAATTGTATTTTGGATTATGTGAGTACCCCTGTCTATTTTCTTTGAGAATTAAAATTTTTAAAACGGTATCACACCATCGATGCTTTATTTCTTTGGGGCGAGAAACTGACCAATCTGGGACGAGAACCCCAAGGAGGACCTGCCGTTGTTGGATCAGAGCCCATCGAGTGAACCATCTAATGTGGTTGGATCTATATGCTGTTACCTTACAGCAGTAAGGTAAGGGGACATCCTTACTTACCCTAAAAGGATCACTGGATACCCATTTTCCTCTCACTCCATATTGCGGACCTACACTTGCACTTTTGCTTTCTTGGACTTTTGAAATTTTACTTATATTTTTTGCTAATATTTTTCAAACTCTGTTGATGGACTGTTTATCACCAATATAGGAGTGTCACTTAGCACAGTTACCTGAAAAAATTTTTTGCACCATTACTTATAGTGTATTTCATCACATTAAGAGGAACCTGTGTAGTTATATGATTTGCACCATTACTGTTATTGTTCACTGATCATTTATATTTATTTTTATGCTGATGCCATTTGGGCTATATTGCTCCTCATTTCAATTACACCTACTTTCATTCCCCTCCCCCACCTGTTTATTCACTTATCCATTCACCACTGATTAGCGCAGCACTACCCTCCCCATTTTCAATTGCTTATGGTTTGATACACCTTCCAGTGCCGCAGCTGTACCTCCACTTCTCATCACTTTCATTTCCCCTCCCCCTTTCTTCCCCTCTCTGTTTCCCCTCCTTTTGATAAGCGCGGTAATATCCATTTTTCCACTATTTACCTGTAAAATCCTTTTCTTGGAGTACATCACGGGACACAGAGCTCCCACCCCTCTTTTTTGGGGACCATTTTGGGAGGCATACTGCTTGCTACAAAACTGAGGTACTCCTCCTATGGGAGGGGGTTATATAGGGAGGGGCATTTCCTGTTTGAAGATTGCCAGTGTCAACACCTGAAGGTACTCCATATAACCCATATAGTAATGAATATGCTGCTCTGTGTCCCGTGATGTACTCCAAGAAAAGGATTTTACAGGTAAGCTGTATTAAAAATCCCTTTTTTAAAAGCCTTAAAGGGCCCGTTTTTTATTTTTTAAATTTTTTTTAATGACTACAGGAGGGGAAGGGGGGGTGGGCGGCCGCCTATGGACGGGCCACCACTGGTCAACTGGCAGTGGACTGCACTGCTGTGATCCATAGGAGAGGTATAGCTAAAAAAGTTTGGTATACTTCTCCTTTTAAAGTCCATATGATGTTGATCCAGGAATTTATCCAATTGCCAGTATGGGGTTAGGAAAACACACACGTTAAAGTGGTTCTAAAAGCTTTTTACTTTTTATGCATGAAGATAAAAAAAACCTGTGTATAGCACCCTCTCCCAATCCTTCCCTGAGCTCCCTCTGGTCCAGTGATATTCACGATGGCCTTGGATATATGGGGACTCTTCCCTCCTCATGGGCTGAGACAGAAGCCCATTGGCGCAGTGGTGCCCCCAGGGTAAGTGGGTTTCTCTGGGGGCACTGCTTGAGGCAGAGGAGTCAGGAGCGCCGACGAGGCACCTGAAAAGAAGAGGATCGGAGCTGCAAGTATGACTTTTTTTTTTTTTAAATAACAAAGCTTTAATATCACTTTAAACTCGATTGTACAATAGTTTGATTCCACTTAACACTATCTATTAAAAAGTTAATCAAATTTTGAGATGCATACTAGAAGAGCCAATCAAACATTTAGACCTCTTTAACATGGGCCTAGCTGCTGACTGCCAGTCTGTGGTGGACCACTTTGTCAGCAGTGGCTTGTCTGCAAGTTTTCCACAAGCCTGTTTGGTGAAAAGGGATTTCAGTATGACGCGAGAAGTACATTCTGCAAGCTGCATTCTGCATTCTGCAAGCTAGTTGCCTGGCTTCTAAGCAACCGCTTTGGCTGCCAGATTCAAAAGTCTAATCTTCAAGAATAAAGCTGAGGCATTCATGACCTTTTCCAAAAGTTTGGTATATGCTTGTTCCAAGACAAAGCTATCAATTTCTGGAGGTCAGCAATGGCAAAGCCTCACCTCGCTTGTGAATTAACTAAATGGATAATGGTGTTTACTTCTGAGTCTGTGTGATTATTGCCGACATGGCAGCTGTTCCTTGTAAAGCTAATGCTTGCTGGATAATGTACAGGAAAAAACCCTTTATTAAAAGCTATACTAATGCATATATTATCTAGTTAATTATAAATTATATTAAAAGTAAAGCATAAAAAGTTTAAAAGGGTATAGTAGACACCGAAAGTGTTGATTCTTGTACCTTTCAGAGAAAAGTACTTGAATCTGCCTGTGCCCGCACTGAGTTTAATGCATTGCGCCCATCACACTGACAGATGCATGGCTGTTCTAGGGACAAGCAGAGCCCGATGGGGAATTAGTTCCTTATTAAGTCTGATTTACATTTGGCTGACAACATACAAAAGTGGGCAGATCCATAGCTGCTATTCAGGCTTTCTAATCTTCCCAGTGCTGTATGCTGTCCATAATAAGTAAAGTGGACTCAAAGAGGAACACATCTCCCAGTTCCCAATCAGGCTCCAACCCACCTAGTTATGTTATTTCCCAAATGTGGCCAGGGCCATATTTGGGTATTGACATTGCCACTATTCTCAGCCCCTTTGTTTACATTTAGCTTTTGAACAGGGGATTTCCCCGGGGGGCGGGTGATGGAGCACTATGCGAAAAATTGTCACATTTATGATAGCTTCCCAGCACAGACGTGTGTACCGAGGTACCACTTTACACCAGATCAGAGCTGGTCTTAATTACTCCCAGTTTCCCAACGTTGGAACTGGCGGCAGTTCTTTAACAATCTGTTTCTGGCAGTAGTAAGAACTTTTTGAATTTGCCACATGTTTCGGTAATATTCGTGTTAATAGTGTTTATAGCTTTATTGAATTTCCCTAATTAACATTTTTTGCAGATGATCTATTTTCAGCCGTTTTTATTCCTTGTAGATTTCATTTGTGTCGATTTGCTATATTTGTCTTTGCTACATTGATAATAAGCAAAACAAGCAATTAAAAAAGGAGTGACAATCTAATGCCACGTGCTATTAATGTGTGGGGATTGCCGACTCCAATTGCAATTTTTATTTTGCCTCCCCCAGATACCTCATGTTGGAGATATTCCCAAAACCTTTTGCTGACAGATGTCATGTATTTAGTAGCTTTTTCTTTAAGTGCTTAACAAGAAAAGAAAACGGTTCAAGCGATAACAATCCAGACAAATCGTAAGTACAGTGCCTATTTCTTTTTTTGTCATTGCTTTACATTTACGCTTGATAGTATTGCAACGTTTGTGATCATATGCAGCAAGTTACAGGTCAGTTTTTAACAGCCTGAGGCTGGATTCACACTTATGCAATGCCAGAATTTGCATTTGATTCGCACAGCATTGCAGTGCACGTCATGTCTATGCGGTACAAAGCAAACTTAGCCATATGGTTTGTATGTCTGAAATCGCATTAAAATAGTGCAGGACCCAACAAAGGGAGACCCAACAAATAATTTAAGGGATCGAGGGGAAGGGACACGCCCACCACCTCCTGTATCAATAGCCTCACATCATGCCAAAAGGGTTGGATCATAGAACATTGCCAGAAAATATGAAATGAGGAACCTGTGTCAGTCCCACAATGCCAGCAGCGCAATGAGACTGAGGAATCATATTTATGAATTACGTCTCCGGTGTTTTATACCAGAACATGAGGATATTAACGGACGTCTCACTTTGGGTTACACATTAGGAGGACTTAAAGGTAGAGGACCAAATTCTATCCCAAACCTGAACCGTAATAGGTCTGCCTATTAAATAGGACCATCTCTTCATGTAATGGTGTGTGGTCTCAGTAAGAGGGGTCGACTCATGGAGGATAAGGTGAATGAAGGATATTAAATTAAGTTGGTGAGGGCCCTGTGCACATAAGTAATCGAAGGCGGTCGGTTTATCAAGAGTCAGGGCTGCACCACTATCTTAAACCTTTATCATTGTGAGCTGGCCTGCCTCTTCCAGGTTTAGGAAGCCAGCCCATGATGATGCACGCCAGCTTCTCCTACTGGCCATTGCTTGTTTTACTCCTGCAGCTTTCTGAGATTAGTGATGTAGATATCCCTGGAGGCTGTGAGAGTTGGATCCATCATTCTCAGCTAGGCCAGATGGAAATATTAAGAAGTACACAGCAACAACAAAGTGGTGGGGTGCGGGGGGGGGGGGGGGGGTAAACTTGCTAGGAGCAAGTGAGGGTCTGCTTTAATGCTGATGTTCACCAAATCACAGCAGATCATATACAGCTTTATACTGTATGTCTCAAGCAGTGCTCATGTCTGATGCTACATGTAGGTATCCGTTTGTGTGTGGCCACCCTAACGGAAGCATTTAAATAAATTGAATATAAAATAGCCTAAGATGGGATTTTGAGGGCACAACATTTACAATAATAATAATAATAAAAAAAAAAACACTTTAAGTTTATTAATCCATAATGGATAAAATACAAAACATTTACAAAATACTGCAAAAAAAAAATCTAACTAAAATAGTAGAATATCACCTCATGGGCAATAACGTATATCATAATTTAAACCGATTCTTCTTTGTTCAACATGTTTTTGACATAATCCACTTCATCAGGAGCCATCGGTATTGTCTATTGTATGCACTAATAAAAATCTACAATAATCACAATAACATAATATACTTTCCCAAACCTAAAAATTGTCATGAAAAAAAAAAGGGAGGGGGGGGATGCATCCAGAGCTGCATATATTACTGGAAAACTGGAGCATGCGCAGTACGCCACCAAAATGATCCAAAAGAACAAAAGCGGCGCCTTCCTAACAGGCAAATTATATCTCACAAATGAGTGCCCAGCAAACCATAGGCAAGCATACACGGGAATAAAATCTATAAATGTACAAACTCCAACCACAATAGCAGCATATTGCGTTACATATATAAATCTCTTAAAGTGACCATGTTTTTATTGTATATTATCGTGCCTTCAAAGCCTTTTATCTTCAATACATTGACACGTTTAGGGATGTGGCACCATTTTTGCAGTAATTTTAGACAAAGCATTTAAAGCGGCATTAAACTCCCGCTTCACTTTTTTTTTAAATGGTCCCCAGGAGGTTTATGTTGTAATGTGCTAGTATGCAAGCGCATTTGACAGATTTACCTGTTACGTGATGCCCTTCAGCACTGTACCAGCAGTGCTCCAGTTGGCAAGATGCGTTGCCATCTTCTCCTGGTCTCCTTTCCAGGTTCTGTCTGTTCAACCACTTGAATGGCTGAGCTGTGATGACATCACTCCAGTATGTGCACACAAGTGTCACATTATGACACAGAGTGGGGCTGTAAATATATGCTGAGCTGCGCATTTACAGCTCAGTGTACAATACAGCTGACAAGCAGAGGGAAGAATGTATGATAGAAGAGACCAATGGTGTTTCTTCCGTCATAAAAAATGCTACCTGTCAGCATTTTTTTTTTTTCATGCGACTTTAAAGCTGGCCATACATTATACATTATACAAATTTCTTGTTAAATTTCCTTTATATTTACCTTCAACTATGTAGTGCAAGGGCCTCCCTGATGACACACAATTGAAATTGTTTTAGGTTTAACCTCATATTATATGATTTTGGTACAAGAAAATTGTATAATGACTGGCCAGCCTAATTCTGCTTTAAATATTTGTTGCTGAAGAATATCAAGTTGCAGTACATCGATAAGTGAAAGTTTTATGTGTTGTGAGGTGAATGTAGATTTGAGAAATATACATGTTTTTCAGAACGGCAGAGAGAAGGCATCAAAGTGTGAAAAACTGGACTCGTCATGTTGATATCTTTACAAAGGATTTTATCTTTGTACCAATTAATGAAAAGTAAGTAAGTATTTTAGATGCGAAAAAGCATTTGATTGTGCTTTTCTCATTACCAGCACAGTACATTGCACAGTTATTACATTGTTATACTAAGGAGCATTAAGTGTCACAAAGTGAGATCCATGAACAATAATTGCAATAAAAAGGATTCACTTGCTTTGCCAAGTGTTTAACCACACGTGTCATTCTTAAAGGCATCTCCGCAATGAAATAATAGAGGTCATCAAGGAGTTTTTCTTTCTTCTTTTTTAACTGTGTTGATTTGAATTTATTCACTGAATAATGGGAAGATGAACATGTTTAAAGCTGCCACTAACATGAGATGGTCCCTTGATTCAGCCATGTTGGAGACACTCATCTTCTTTCTTTTGGCAAGCTTTGATAATTGGCCATGCATTTCCCTTGCTCTGTGCAGTAGTTCATATTTAGGCAAACTGTTCATTGTTGGTGTGATCTGAAGATGCAACATTGACCTCAGCTCACTGCTTAGTTTTTAGACGTTTGTCAGACTTTTATTGAACATAGTAATAATAATCCTGGGAATCTACAGTCACAGATTGTACCTCTATTGTGAGAAAGTCTGTTCTTGGCATGAGGTAAGGGCCCTTTCACATGGGCGGATCAGTAATGATCCGCCTCCGTGTGTCCGCTTTGCTCAGCGGGGATCCTCCGTAAAATCCCCACTGAGCCGTCGGCTGACAGGGCGGTTCCCGCACACTGTGCCCTGTCTTTCCTCTGCTCTCCCCAATGGGGGATCAGATTAACACGGACCGTATGTCCATGTTCATCCGATCCGCCAGACGGAAGAAAAATAGGATTTTCTTCCGTCCGAAAAAGTGAAGCTTTGCGGAGGCGGGTGATTACGGGTGTCAACGGATGGTCATCTGCTGACACCCGCAATCACATAGGGACCAATGTATGTCCCGTTTTCATCCGCAACGGATGAATGAAAATGCGGACATACGGTCCGCACGTCTGAAAGGGGCCTTAGGAGAACATTGGCATTGCTGGACAGGTATTCTGAGCTTGTAACTGCTAGAATTGTATATTGGGACTAGCAAAAATAGAAGCAGAGGCCCACTTGTGTTGCTCTGTGATTTACTTAGTTTAAAGGTTAACAGAGCCTTTATAAAATGTTTGCCTTGCTGCTAAATCGTACGCACCTTCCCTTGCCATGTATTTTGCAATCTTGTCCAAGGGTTTTCTTTACACAAATACATTACTGCTCTTCCATTGTCTGCACCAAGCCAGCCGACCACGCCATAGTTGATTGGTGAAGTTTTTCAAGGTTTATGCAGTCAGTCTTGCACTTGCCAATGCTTATTGCATATTGGGCTCCAAGATGCTTTTGTCAACTTTTACACAGAACCTTGTGTGCAAGTGCCTTGCAGCTAACCAGTCCACAGTGTATTGCTGTGTACAGCTTCACCAACAGAAAAGCAGACATGGATCCACTAAAAGGAGTCTAAGTGGTTATTACTTCTTCGTGGCAGCACTAGGGTCATTGGTTTAAATCCCAACCATGGCACCACCCGTACAAAGTTTGCATGTTCTCCCTGTGTGGATTTCCTCTGGTTTCCTGCCATACTCCAAAGACATGCTGGTAGGTCAATTAGCTCTTGTCTAAATTGGCCCTGGTATGTATATGTATCAATGGGAGTTAGGGACCTTTAAATTGTAAGCTCCTTGAGGGCAGCGAGTGATGTGAATGTATAATAATTATGTAAAGCAAATTGACGGTGCTACAAAAAGTACCTATAATATATAACTGGCAGGCAAGTCATTTCCACAGATGGTGGTTTTTACTTAGCAGAGATAGAGATCAATACTGCTGTATATTATCACCAATTGTCTGCTCCATCATATTGAATTGCAAAATTTAGATATTTTATGGGCAGTTTAGTTATCCTTTAGTGTTTTTTTTTTTTTTTTAATCTATTTTCTGAATATGGATTTAGTCTTCCTCCTGTTCAACATACACCTTTTAATTTTGTACATTGATACTATTTCTATAAAAACACATTTTCTTTTTCTTATAGTTCCCATTGGTACCTTGCAGTGATCTGTTTCCCCTGGCTGGAAAAAGCTGTGTATGAGGACAAGAAAGAACAGGATGTGGTTCCTTATTCAAAAACAAAAGACCGTTCCAGCAGTGGTTCCGTTATTGTATTCAATGACCGCTTGTCAAAGACAGAGGAAGCTGTAGAAGACAGCAACAGTGGATCTGAAGGTGCGCATGTTTTCCTCTCCATTAGGTCCCTTTCACTTTAGCTAACCAATTGTGTCCACCTGTCCTTTTTTCAGGCAGACCTGATCGGATCACCCTTTGTTCTCTATGGAGCAGCGGATGTCAGTGGACTTGTGTGGCATCCCATCCGGTTCACGAAATATAGACAGGTGGGGATCTGTTCCCCATCCATCTGGCGGATCGTATGACAGTCAGATGGAAACGGACAGGCAGTCAGTTTTCCATCAGACCGCTCCATAGAGAACAGAGGGCTATGTCAGTGTCCGCTGTGCGGAGAGGCTACTGACCTGTCATCCACGGGATCAGCAGAGAGACCCCAAACCGATTTTAGGAAGATAAAGTCTTGTTACATTTACAGTATTTAATATAAGTTAAAGGATGCACAAATTTGACATTTCTTTTAAATCTTTGTTTTTAACATTTTGTTTTAGGTTCTTGTAGTTCTGGACGCAGCTCTAATATAAATTATTCAGTAAGTGGGTTTGGTTTGTTCATTTGTATAAAATATGTATACATGCAGTCGTTGTAAATTATGTGTATACTAGATAAATGTGATAGTTATATAAATATTTCCTTTAATTCCTGTAAAACATTCAATGCGCATATAATCTAATTTATTGTGTGCAGCTATTGACTGCTGTGATGTGAACTAAACCTTGGCATAGATGGATAGAAATTCAGCAGGGACCAGACAAATGTTGATCTGTGTATGGCCCTCCCTGTTTGACAGAAGTCAATTGTTAATCCTGACGGGAGGATTCTTCCATCCACCTTGCTTGTGTGGATGGAGGAATCTGTTGGTTGAATGATTAAAAAAAACAAAAAACGAATTGTCTTAAATGTTTGCTAAGAGATGTAAATGCACCCCACAGTTGTAGAGCATGGCCTATTTAGAAACACTTTACAATGATATACATTTTCTTTCAACAGTTAGTATGTGATCAGATTTCCTTAGTTTCCAGTTGCCATTTGTCCTAGCACATCACCACTGTTAGGCCCCTTTCACACAAGGTGGATCCGCTCAGCAGGGGATCGCTCCATTGATCCCTGCTGAGCAGGCGGATGAGAGGTCTGTCTCTGCTCACTGTGCAGGCACGGACCTGTCGGAACCCGCTGTTCACTATGGGAAGATCAAATCTGATCTGCTGGACGGATGGCAAACTTGGCTCCAGCCATCTGTTTTCAGTGGATCTTGTTGGATTGGATGGCATGCGGGTGTCAGCAGACACATGTGTCCACTGACATCCACCTGCCCATACAAGTCAATCGGTGGCCCGCTCAGATCCTCCTGAAAAAACGAACAGGTGGGATGATCGTGTGAAAGGGAACTTAGAGGGATGCACAGTACATTTTGCGATTTCAGGAGGCTATGGACAGACTATTTTTCTATGTACATTTTATAGTCATTTTTTAACTTTCTGATATGTATGCATTTTCACTGCATAGAGCTAGTTAAATCTTTATTGCCAGTGATATTTTAAATCACATTTCATACTGTGCTGTAGCTTGTAATTAAATAAATATACTAAATAACAGTTTTGACTATTGATCCAGTGAGTATCAGATTGCCCAATTAGCCATTTTCCATGTTATTGCAAAAATCAACCTTGTTTAATAACCTTCCCCCCCCCTTTCTTCAGCCCATCCAGCATTACAAGTAACTTAGCTGGCCCAATCAAAAGTGACAGTTTTCATCCTGGAGTTCCACTTTAAAGCGGAGGTTCACCCTAAAAAACAACTTTCTACCATGCCATCCAGCATACTAGCGTGAGCTACAGTATGCCTTTATTTTTATTTTTTGCACCCTACTCAGTTTAATCCATTAGTTTCGTTTCAGACTCCCCGCGGGGAGTAGGCGTTCCTATGAAGAGAGGAACATGATTGACGGCCGGCTATGGCGCGTCACGCTTCCCGAAAATAGCCGGAGTAGGACTCGGCTCTTCGCGGCGCTATATGTGCGCAGGCGCCAGACTAGGAGCTGACTGCGCAGGCGCCGTGAAGAGCCAAGTCCTATTTCGTCTATTTTTGGGAAGCGCGACGCGCCATAGCCGGCCGCCAATCATGTTCCCCTCTTCATAGGAACGCCTAATGGATTAAACTGTGAGTACGGCGCAAAAAAATAAAGGCATACTGTAGCTCACGCTAGTATGCTGGATGGCATGGTAGACAAAAAATATTTTTTTTTTAGGGTGAACCCCCGCTTTAAGGCTGGATTTGCACCTTTTGCGTTTCTGTAACACAGGGGGTTACTTCTGCACCAAGCCTATTTCTGACACTTGTTTTACAAGTTAAAATATTTTTTTTGCTAGAAAATTCCAAACTGGGATTAGCGCCACAGAACCTGCTGAATAATTATTTCAGCTACTCCATCCTAGTGCATGGCTAGTAGGAAATGAACAGAAATAGCGCAAATCTATATAAAATCCACAATTGCATGAACCATTCTTAAAAACAATGATGGACTCCCAATTTTTTCTTTTTCTTTCTTTCTTTTTTACACACACACACACACACACCTTATCAATTTACTACATACATACTGATAAAGTGCAAGTGCTAACAAACAAATAATATATCTCTATCTATTCCCTGAACCCTTCAATATATCTCTATCTATATAGACAAAGTGCAAGTGTGATTATACTAGGTGTGTCAATCTACGTATGTGTCACCACAGTATACAATATGAAGATTTCTTTACAATCTAATACAGTAAACCTTGGTTTGTGAGCATAATTCATTCCAGAAACATGCTTGTAATCCAAAGCACTTGTATATCAAAGAATTTATTTTACAGTGTAGAGAAGAGAGGCACCTCTAAGTGTAGCAATAAGTTGCTAAATGTAACCATATTGCTACAATTAGAGGCTTCTCTCTTCTTTTTTATACTCGATTGTGACATGACGCTACTCTTGTATCAAGACATCGCTTGTATATCAAGGCAAAAATTATTAAAACATTTTGCTTGTCTTTTCAAAACGCTCTCAAACCAAGGTTTGCTGTAACTGCAACCAACTGCTAATCAGTGCTAACAAAAAAAGTGCATAAGTGAACATATTTTCAAAACTAAAAACCCAGGAAAAATTCCCAAATTACAAAAAATCCAAGGAAAAAACCCTGAAAAATGTAACTATCAAAATGCGTGTGTGCCACCAAACAAAATCCACATTTCAAATATTCAACAGAAAAGAACTTGGTGTCAGTGTCCGAACACCGCTCTACCAATTTTGTTGTGCAAAGTCCTCACGGAGTGGCACCCCAACACACATACAGTAGATTCCAGTGTGATTGTGCTACAATGCACCACGACACATCATGCAATGTGACTAAGGCTTTGACAATAAGTACCCATGACAATATAATCCCCGGTATATACATTATAAAGAGAAAATATTAGTCAAAATAAAAATATTCAATGTGCCAAGCTTCTAATGAACAACATTTGGGATCTAATTTCCTAATAAATTATAATCTCACTGATTGGATACTTTAACACAATAAACACTAGATAAAAGCAAAGTAATGCCAAAAATAAATGTCAGGGCTAATACAATAATTTCTTGCTACTAGTATCAACCCAATCTGTTGAGTCAATTAAATTCAAATCTACTAATAAAAAAAATATAAATAAAGTGCCGTTCAATTAGATTGTGCAATATAATAAATATACAATAGTGCAATACAGTCAGACTGTGTGAAGGCTGAAGATCTGATTCGCCAAGTAAATCTATACAGGAGACATAAGTCGTCAGCAGCGGAAGGTGGAAAGGATATCTGTTATACAGTGGAACCTCGGATTACGAGCATAATCCATTCCAGGAGAATGCTCGCAAATGAAAGAGCGTTTCCCCGTTGACGTCCATGGAAACAATAATAATTTGTTCCACATAGACTTCAATGACATGCAATACCGCATGCAGCAAGAGGTGGGGGGCGCCGGGGAGCCTCGGAAACGTCTGAAAAGGCCCGAGGACACCTCGGCTGACCTAAAAACCTCAGAAACCGATTCCCAAGTCTTTCCGAGCACTTTCGAATGGCTCCGGCGCGCCCCCCCACCTCAGGCCAAACACCGTACTGCACACCACTTTGGCCTGAATCCTGCTAGTTTTGAGAGACACTCACAAACCGAGTTAGGATTTTTTTCAAATACAGTGCTCGTATTGCGAAACGCTCTTTAACAGCGTTACTTGCAATCCGAGGTTCCACTGTTTTAGCCCTCACAGACTAAAAAGCGTTTGATAGAGCTTCAGCGTGAGGTCATATGCTCAGGTGAGCACACATCTAAAACGGGGCTTGCACAAGGGTGTGTGTTAACATATGTATGAAGGAAAAAAAGAAGGCACCTTTTGGATGTTTCAGATTACAGCACTTAATTGAAGCTCTCTGTTTGGACTGCACACTTTACATATTGGAGATTTTACTATATGGACTAATTTGTTGTATATCACCATTTTATATTCATTATATTGCACAGCACCATATAATTTTTTTTTACTTACTATTTTTATTAGTAGATTTTAATTAATTGACTCAAGATTGTGTTGATACTAGTAGCAAGGAATTATTGTATTAGCACTGACAGTTTGGCATTACTTTACGTATCTAGTGTTTTGTGTTGAAACAAAAAAATGTGTGTATGTGTGTATATATATATATATATATATATATATATATATATATATATATATATATTTTTTTTTTTTTTTTTGTGTCGTTTACTATTCTTAGGGAATTAGACCCCAAAATGTTGTTAATTAGAAGCACAGCACATTAAATATTTTTTTTTTTTTACACAAAAGTATGGGAATGTGTCAAGTGCTGCCCGCTTATAAACTACATAAATACCAGTGGTTTGCAAGAGTTCAAATAATATATTGAGAAAATATTACTCCCCACTTTACTGGAGGCTTAGGCCTCGTACACACGGACGGACTGTCTGATGAAAACGGTCCGCCGGACCGTTTTCATCGGACATGTCCGCTGCCGGATTTTGGTCTGATGCTTGTACACACCATCAAACCAAAATCCCCGCGGACAGGATACGCGGTGACGTGGCCGCGGCGACGTGCGCGGCCCTGGAAGGTAAATACTTCCATGCATGCGTCGAATCACTTCGACGCATGCGAGGGATGGCGGTCGATCAGACATGTCCGGTGAGTCTGTACAGACGACCGGACATGTCCGGCGGACAGGTTTCTTAACGTGCTAAGAAATTTTTGTCCGCTGGAAAACGGTCGGATAGGCCGTACACACGACCGAACTTGTCTGCTGAAACTGGTCCGCGGACAAATATCAGCGGACAGATCCGGTCGTGTGTACGGGGCCTTAGATGTTCAGTGTCCCCTACATGCAGTCCACCAGTTAAGAATAAACGTTTAAACCAGGTATGTCGCTTAATATCCTGAGATGCATGCCATTTCCATTGGGAATCTTTGTCTCAATTGAACCCACTGGTTGGTCCAACTAGTTCACAAGCTTCATTGGGCATGACTTCTGCATGTCAGGCAGAAAAGGGGCCAAGTGAGATGAACAAGTGATGGATTATTTGAGCCTTATTGTAATAGACTAGAATAAAACCTAATATGTAGTCTAAATAAAGTTGATTACAATTGGTTATAAAATAGAAATTAGGGTTGTCCAGATACCAGTATCGGTATCGGGACCGATACCGAGTATTTGCGGGAGTACTCGTACTCGTGCAAATACCCCCGATACCTAAATAGAATACTTCCCCCCCGCCGCTGCCGCCGCCGCATCGCACCGCACCGCCGCATGGGTTAAACGCCGTGCGGGAACATCACAGCTATTCAAATGAATGCTGTGATCTTCTCCATGCGGCGGCGGCAAAGGTATGGGGGACATGGCTGCACTCGGGACATGGCTGGACTCGGGACATGGCTGGACTCGGGACATGGCTGGACTCGGGACATGGCTGCATATGTGAGGGACATGGCTAGAGGGACATGGCTGCATATGTGAGGGACGTGGCTAGAGGGACATGGCTGCATATGTGAGGGACATGGCTGCATATGTGAGGGACATGGCTGCATATGTGAGGGACATGGCTGCATATGTGAGGGACATGGCTGGGGGGGACATGGCTGCATATGTGGGGGACATGGCTGCATTTGGGGACACATTTAAAAAAAGTATCGGTATTCGGTATCGGCGACTACTTGAAAAAAAGTATCGGTACTTGTACTCAGTCCTAAAAAAGTGGTATCGGGACAACCCTAATAGAAATATCTTGTAACTTTCTGAAATGCAGTTACTTTACTAACTGATGCTATGACCAGGGTTTAACGCCTAAATAAATGGTCAGAGCATTCTTTTAGTGTGACTTTACCTTTTTTTGTTTGTTTTTGTAGAAACCAAAAGAAAGTCACATTGGCAAAGTGTGTAAAAGGTAAAAATCGATTTTTGCTTTTTCATTGTACATAGCTCATGACTTCTTTTCATTGGCTTAACCAATTGTTTTATGATAATTTAAATTGGCATCACCTATGCTAACTTGATCTTATATGTATTAGATATTAAATCTTATCTCTGATCGTCACACCTGTATAAGGCCACCTTTTAAATTTTGAATAGTTCATTAGTATATTCGTAACAGTTTTAAGTGTTTTCAGGATGTGTCTCATGAAAGAATGTTGTATACACTAATCTTGTGCTTGTATAGCATATGTTTAGATGTTTTTTTTTTCCCCCCACGACATGCAGGCCATGCATTCTGATCTTTGATTCTTTGACAACGGGATCAGTGAGGACTACTGTACAAGTCTTGAGAGAGTAAGTGGCTTTTCTTACTACCATCTAACGATTATGAGCCAATATGAGATTTGTGTGACACAGAGTTAGAGATTTTTTTACTTCAATTTGTGTTGAAACACAAGGTACTCTTCCACTGAAGTTGCAGAGATCTGAACACCCTAAAGATATAAAAAGCAGATGGAGCAATTTAACCATTTGTTTTTGGCTGAAACTTTGTTATTTTTATTTTAGGAAATAACATTTCTTTATCGTACATCACGGGACACAGAGCTGCATAGCCATTACATGTGGGTTATAGAGTCTACCTTCAGGTGATGGACACTGGTGTAATCAATTAAACAGGAAGTTCCCTCCCTATATAACCCCTCCCCTACTGGGAGTACCTCAGTTTTTTCATCAGTGTCTAAGGTGTTGGTCACGAGTTAACATGTGCTCTTAGGAGCTCCACTGGAGGGATCCATGCTGGATGTAAAAAGCCTCCATAAATCCGGATCCGTCCAAGGTGCTTCATAGCCAAAGTGGACGGTACCCGGGCCTCGGTACGAAGAACGAGGTTTAGCCTATAATGCCTCTCTGCGGAGGGCTGGATCCTGGGTTCCAGAACTTTGTGCCTTCTAAGGACCAAATGTTTTTTCTGCTGCCAGGGTGCTATATAGGTCCAGGGGTGTGGTGTTCCTGCCATGGACCCCGGTCCCTGAAGGTCTAGGACTATACCCACGGTGAAGGGGGAAGATTGGGCCTCTTGCTTGGCAATACCCTGCAGCGTGGAAAGGTAAGAGAAGGACCTACGGGACTTGGTTCGACAGTAGGTCTTCTGTAGGGGACTATGGGTCTCGCCTATATTATGTTTTTATGCATGGGCAATGTAAACCACGATGTCTTCTGAGACGGGATGGCTCAGGGCACCCATATACCTCCCCTAGCCGGCATGTAGCCTGGGCCACTATGTCTGTTCAGACAGGATGGCTGTAGTACCCATATATCTCCCCTTGAAGGGGCTGGTACATAAAAAAAAAAAAATGCCCTTAATCCTATGCAAAGCATTGTCTTCCATGAGTAGCTGCAAGTCTTATCTGTTTTTCCACTACTATGGGCAGTAAAAGACATGCCTGATGTTTTCGCTTACCATGCTTTCCAAAGACGGAAGCTTAAGTGTTAGCTGGTCTATTGTGCGTCCCACTTCCTCAGCTTCAGGCTCTACCATGTCGCACGTGCTCACCGGCTCAGTGCAGTCGCAGAGAGGGCTCTTCAAAAAGGCCCAGACGTCAGAGCTCTGTAAAGCTAGGGGGACACAAACGCAAGCACCTTGTGTGAGTTGGATACAGATTCATCTAAGACGCCTACTCCGCATCTAGCTGTGCAGATTAGCAGGCATTGTTGCTGCCAGACTAAGTTCAGCTGTTGATGCACCTGGGTTAAGCTCCTCTGCTTTTAGCTTAGGACTTTGGTCTCCCCATTGAATAAGGTCAGGGGTAGGAATATAAAAAGGAATCGCCACCTGAACCTGGTGGCCCCTTATTCTCCCCTGTAGAGACAGCTCACAGATTGAGCCATCAGACCTGTCAGGCAATCAATGCAGCCTCCCCCAACATTGCAGCCACTCTGCATGTGTTTTGTTTTTTGCATCACATTTGTTGTTCTACAAGAGGTTAACTGCTATGTTCGCAGCATCCTCACAAGAAGCAAAAAAAAAAAAAAAAGCAGGGTGTGTCCCTTTTCCTGCTTTAATCCTTAAACAAAGGGATTAGAAGAGCTGGGGATGAAGGTTCACTGTCAGAGGACAGGAGACAGGAGCTGCAGCCTAACGAGGAGAAGCTATCAAAAGCCCTACAGGTTCTGATTGCACCTGCAGTCTTTTCAGAGATTCATGATGCATATAACTTCTTTTTGCCTACTTGGCCAAAGCCTCTATCTTCTCCTTAGAGTGTAAAGAGAGGTTTTCCTATAGGTGGCTAGTAAGACCTCCATATGGTCCTCAGCCTGGTGTCGGCTTCAGGCTAACCAAATGCACATCTGAGGGATGCACAGTTGCTGGTACACATTGCTAACGTCTCTTAATTGAGGAAACGCACATCTACAGAGGATAACTTCCTCTTTACCAGTCCGCATGTTGCATAAGATACATGAGTTTGGAATGCATGTGGGATAAAAACAAGTAACAGAGCATGTTTTATTGTGGATCGCATAAGGATACATGTTTCTGTCTGTATGGTGTTGCATGTTTGTTAGAGTTGCATAGAAATGCTTGAGTGCATAAAGATGCTAGTTACCTGATCACTCAAGTCCTGGATTACCCAAGGATATTTGGTCACACAGAGAGACTTGTTTCCACAGAAAGGCCTAAAATCGCATAAAGACGTTTGTATGTATAAAAATGCTGGATCACACAAGGTTACCTGATCACCCAAATCCTTGATTACCCAAGTATGTTTGGTCACACAGAAGTGGTTTGTTTCCACAGAAATGCCTAAAATCGCATAAAGTTGCTTGGATGCAAAAAAGATGCTGCATCACACATGGTTACCTGATCATCCGCGTCCTGGATTACCCAAGGATATTTGGTCACACAGAGAGGCTTGTTTCCACAGAAGTGCCTAAAATCGCATAAAGATGCTTGTATGCATAAAAATGCTGGAATCACACATGATTACTTGATCACCCAAGTCCTTGATTCCCCAAGGATATTTGGTCACACAAAGAGGCTTGTTTCCACAGAAATGCCTAGAATCGCATAAAGAGGCTTGAAGGCATAAAAATGCTGAATCACACATGATTACCCGATCACCCAAGTCCTTGATTACTCGAGGATATTTTGGTCGCACAGAGAGGCTTGTTTCTACAAGAATGCCTAAAGATCGCTTAAAGATGCTTGAATGCAAAAAGAAGCTGGATCACACATGGTTGTCGGATCAACAGCGTCCTGGATTACCCAAGGATACTTGATCACATAGAGAGGCTTGTTTCACAGAAATGCCTAAAGTCGCATTAAGACACTTGAGTGCATAAGGATGCTGGATCGCACAGGGGTGCTTGGTCACACAAGAGTCTTTAGTCACACAAGGGTTCTTGTCCGCACAGTAATGCTTAAAATGCATAAGATGTTGATCGCATGGAAGATGCTGAATCGCATAAGGATGCATGATTACTTTAAAGTTGCACATGGCGGCCTAATTAAGCAATACAGGATTCCTTGTGTTTGCATAGAAATACGTGTCTGCATGGGTTCATGTTGCACATTGTTGCATAACACGTTTATAGCGCATGCTTGCTTGCAAGATGCTTGTTCCAGAGCACACATGCTATATGCATGTTTTGCTTAAAACATATTTATATGAATTCATGCTTCCAGGAACACACGCTGCCATGTACACACACTTCCATTGAGGCATATGGCTTTAACACTTGCCACATACACACATGGGGAGCCAGTTGCATATGTGTTTATTTACTTGGGTCTGCAGAGGTTGTCTGCGTTTCGCAGGGGAACAGCACTATCTCCAGTTGGTGGTCTTGCCCTTTTGGGTTAGCCTCCGTGCCTGGGTTGTCAGGGTGCTAGGGCCCGCCTCTAGCAGGTCTGTAGGCCCAGGGTATAGCAGTAATGGCATACCGAAGCAAACTCCTGCTGATGGGTCAGTCAGTAGCATGGCTGGACCTAAGGGTGTCCAGCATGGTCAAGTATCTGGAACTCTAAAGATACATTCTTTCATTTGACAAGAAGCTGGGTATGTTTGGCACAGTCCAAAAAGGAGAGTTTTTTTGCCTCCGACAAGACCATCGCTATAAGAAAACTGGTCTATGTGGTCACGGCAAGGAACAGTTCCTTACTTTTGGCCTTTTGATTAAGGCACTAGGGAAGATGCTGGCTTCATTCAAGACAGTTCCCTATACTAACTTTTATTCAGGGCTGTTATAAACAGTATTTTGTCGGCCTAGAAAGAGTGGATCTTGACCTAGCATTATCCAAAGAACCCGGTCCCAGAGATATGCTGGAATTCCTCTTGGTGATTCTTAACTAAAAGGGTTTGCCAGGTCAGGAAGAGACCATGGCCCAGGGGAAGTAGTCAAGCTCCAAGGGAGCCTTATCTGTCAGCTAGAGCTACCGATGGAGCATCTGGCTTAGGGGCCTGAACGTTCAGGTGGCAGGTTGGTTCTGTCAGAGTACAATCAGACTATGCCATACTAGTGATTTACTTAATTTACCAAGGAGGAGCTTGTGCCTTGCCTATTGATATTCGTCATTTAATGAAATGCAGAATTGGCAGGCGATTCGCTGGAGCCGTCAACAAGTGTCTCCGGGAGAATGACCTCTACACCCCGACTGTTTTCCTGACCAAATGTCACAGAAATAGTACCCTGTACATAAGATGTATTGGCGTCCAGGCTCAACAAGAGATTGAACAGCTTGGGGTCAAGGATAAAGGATCCACCCGCATGCGGGGCAGATGTGTTTGTAATCTGGGGGGGGACCAGTTGTCACTGGTTGTGTCTCTCCCCCCAGTGCTGCGACTTTTGTGGCTTCTATGCAACATTAGAGGAGAACGGAAGCTGGCCTGATTAATCCGGCATAACCCTGACGACCTCTCGGTGCAGGAACAGTAAGGGTGGTAGTAGAGGACTCACAGTCCCTTACATCTTGTCCAGGCCTACTTTGCAGGGGGTATTACATCCTACCTTGCAACAGGTGAATTAATGGTCTGGCTATTATAGCCCACATTCTCGAGGATCGGGGCTTTCAGAATCAGCGGCAATTCCCTTGATTCATACAAGAGAGCTGGCCTCCAGGACCAGATATCCTACGGTCTGGAAGGCCCATGTTCCTGGTGTGAAACCAGATGGTGGCATCCGTGGAAGTTTGTCAAAGGTAAAATTCCTGCCTTCCTACATTTGGAAAGGAGACAGAGCTAGCCTTAAGTTACATCAAGGATCCGATCTCGGCCTTGCTTCCAAAGGTCGCTTGCTTCACACTCTTTGGTCCGGGCTGTTATACAAGGGGTAACGTGCATAAGTCCACCAGTTGGGTCGCCCTTGTGCTCGGAGGATTGGCTCTAGTTTTGTCGGCTTACAGGGTCAGCTCCTTGGGCCGATGCACCATATTTCTCTTCATCCTTTAACAAGGAATTGGTGTTCTTGGTTGTGGTAGCCTCCAAGAGAGTTTCAGTATTGGCAACTTTCTTGGTATAGAGCCATACTCAATTATTCTTACAAGTAGAGTGATTTTCATCCTCACCCAACCTTATTTACTAGAAGGATCTAGTATTCATTTGAATCTAGATATTCTTACCTTCCCTTTTTTCAAAACCTTGTTTCACGGAAGGAAAGGTTATTGCTTTTCTCTCAATTGAGATGAGAGCAGTTAAATACCTGAAGGTTTCAGATATAGAAAGCTGACGTTTTTATTGGGCTGCCAGAAGACCCTAGATGGGCAGGCAGTGTTCAGGTCAGCTATTAAAATGGTTACACTCTCTCTCGTTGGAGTAAGAAGGGTCTAGGCCTATCTGAAGCGGCTGCTCGGATACGGAAAACTGATGTTGTTGCGCTACCAGGAGGCCCCAGGAAAGGGCAGGCAGCGTCTAAAATCAACTGTTTTTAAGGTTGATTCATCAGGTTATTATTCAGGCTTGTGGTTAGAGTAGGATTCCCCCTGTTTTTTTTTTGTGGGGGTGCTCCCTACCAGGATGGTAAGCGCTTTATGCGCAATGCATTTCCAAGCCTTTATGACGCAGATTTTCAAGGCCGCAACTTGGTCATCTGTGCTTACGTTCACTAACTCCTATCAGGTGAACATAAGACGGCAAGAGGATGCAGCTTTTTGGCGCAGTATGCTTCAGGCAGCATTATAGGTCCTCACGTCTGATGGCGGTCTGCGTTGTTGGTGTCTCCCTCCCCTCAGTAAGCATTGCTTTGGGACATCCCACATGTAATGGCTATGCAGCTCTGTGTCCCGTGATGTACGATAAAGAAAATAGGATTTTTATAACAGCTTACCTGTAAAATCCTTTTCTTGGAGTACATCACGGGACACAGAGCTCCCACCCCTCTTGTTTGGGGATATTGGGACACTTATTGCTTTGCTACAAAAACTGAGGTACTCCCAGTAGGGGAGGGGTTATATAGGGAGGGAACTTCCTGTTTAATTGATTACACCAGTGTCCATCACCTGAAGGTAGACTCTATAACCTACATGTAATGGCTATGCAGCTCTGTGTCCAGTGATGTACTCCAAGAAAAGGATTTTACAGGTAAGCTGTTATAAAAATCCTATTTTTCTGCTCACAATCTGCAAGGGCACAAAAAAACAAATGAGAAAAATTAATAATAATAATCTTCTCTACGTGCCCTGTTCACAACACTGGTATCACATGCACATTTTTTTTTCTGCTCAGGAATCTGCAACAGTGGTGTGAACAGGGCACGTAACTGACACGAATGAATGTTAACGTACATTAAAACTGATGTGTAAACCTATGTCTCTGCAAATGAAATCTGCACGGTTTTCCCATCAGTTTACATGTATGGTGTGAACAAGCTAATAAAAATATAGCCTATACAAAATTTCTACACAAGCCATAATTGTCATTGAATGTTACTTAAAAAAAAACACACACACACACACACACACACACACACACCCCCTTTCCAATCTGCAGTGCTGTAATTTTCTGAAAAATTCAATGTTTTCTGAAAAAAGGTGATGCAGATCAGGAGATGCATGTGGGTACCATTAATCCTAATTAATGGTACCCACATGCATCTCCTAATCTGCACCACTTTTTTTTTTCTGTGGGTGCAGGAATTGAAAAGGAAAGGTGTTTTCTCTTATCGTCCATGGACGGACACAGCTCCTTAAATCTTGACAAGTGGGTTATGTTCCCTGTTTACAGGAGAGGACTAGGCAGAAACATGTTAAATAGTTAAATACATGTTACATTAACAGAGTTGAACAGCCCCGCCCAGGGGGCGGTCCCTCCAGACATAACCCTCCTCACTGCAGCTTGCAGCCTCAGTTTCGTTCTGCCTAGCAAAGGAGAAGGACGTATGGCTCCCTTTGGGCCCAGCGCCCTGAGGAGAAATTTTATTTTATTCTATCTTATTTTATTTTATTTTCACTTTTTCTTGAAGAATCTTCTTTCAACTGTTGGCTGAGAGACAGGCTGGATATTATAGATCCTTGTAGTCTACTCAGTCCGACCAGCAAGCGTGGGCACACCTATGCAAAGAGGCTTGGTCTGCCACGCCATACCCCATGACTCCTGGGGGGGCCAGTGAGCTTTGCTCCGAGGTCCACATATGACTGAGCTGTGGTGTTGTCTCACTCACAGTGGACCGGGCCGACAGCTACCTCCATTGCGGTTGTAGTTCTGTCAGGAATGCGTCAGCGAGTCCTCGCTTGGACGGGTAAGTACAGTCCCTCCTGCTTCGGTGGGTTGGTACGGCTGGGCATTCCTGGGGTTCGGGGGTCCCTTCCCCTTACTTCCCTGCTCCTTTCCCTTGCTGCATTGCTAACATTGCCGCTGTCAGGGGGGAGGGGGCCTTCCTGAGGGGACTGTGTTATCTGGCCTGTGCTTTTTCTTTTTTGTATTGGGCTTTCCTGTGAGGTAAAAAGCCCTGTGATGAGCACAGATGTTTATGATTATACTTCAGCAGACGCTGACTGATTGGTGACACCTGTAACGGTTTTGCTTTTTATGCTGTATCTGTGTCTTATGCTTAAATAAAACAGCCCTAGGAGGCTTTTCCTGTTTAAACACAGGTCCCTGCAGAGTTACCTCACGGTTCTTTTCCTCTCACAGGCAGCGCTGGGCAGTCTCCTCCTGAGGGAGTCCCCTGGTTACCCCTGGTCAGCGCAGCAAGTGGGTGAGAGGCCCTGAATAGGGCTCTAGGAGCTTTTGTCTATTTGTATGGACAGGTGTGCATATTATAATACACACTATGTAAATATTGGAGTCAGTATCTGGGTCCTTCCCCACATGCTGGTGGTGGCAGCAGGTGTTAGCACCTGGGATTCCCACAGAGTTTTTATTGTTAGTCCTGGACACAGTTTGTGCCAGGGTGGGGGTGGACTGCGGGCGGGCGGTAAAAGAGTGCCCCCTTCCCCGTTATCCCCTGGGGAATGCTCTGTTATGGAGCCATGGACTAGGTACCTAGTTAAAAAAAAAAAAAAAAAAAAAAAGGCAGAATAAGGCATTTATGGGTGCGCTTTTTACTGCTGCAAGGGACTCTCCTAAGCTGCATAGTGCAGCTGGGTTTCCGCCGAGGGCTCGGTCTTTTTTGGATCACACAAATCAGACCGCTGTGTAGGTTTTTCCTTCTGTGCCCTTCTTTGATAATTTCTGAGATGCGGAGTGAGAAAAGCCACTGAGGGCTTTTGTAGTCCCTCACCGCCGGGCGGGAGCTCCTACTTGTATGGATCTGACTGATAGAAGATCCGAAGTACTGACCCGTTCCATGTTTACCATGCTGGGGTCTGGCTTGCGGCCTATTGTGGCCACTACACTGGGGTCTCAGTGGTCGCTGGCGCTATTTTTTGGGAGGTGTTTCAATTACATTGAAAACTCCCATTGGCGCCCATTTTATCGTAGCCACGCTATGGCGCAGCTTACATTGTGCTGGCCATTTTCCTGTGGCCGCGTTCTGAACGCTCGGCGGCCATCTTGGAGTAGTCCTGACCCCTAGTGCTGTATACAACTCACAGAGTGAGCATTTTGCACCAGACAGTGGAGGAGCACCGACTC
This sequence comes from Rana temporaria, assembly GCF_905171775.1. Taxonomy (NCBI): domain Eukaryota; kingdom Metazoa; phylum Chordata; class Amphibia; order Anura; family Ranidae; genus Rana; species Rana temporaria. Next base: position 231,316,949 of record NC_053490.1, on the reverse strand, counting down.
CCTCCTGAGGTTATTAGCCTAGCGGACCAGCTGGTCCAGGGCCTCATATAGGTCTGTGATGCTTCATTGAATGCTGCGCCCTTGTTATCCAGGGCGTCTGTTTCAGAATGGTTTTATGCACACGGTGGTGTAGTGCTTAACTCCATTACTTGGCAGCAAAAGAGTCATTGGTTCGAATCTGCACACTGACGCCAATCTGCACACTGACGCCAATCTGCCTGGAGCTTGCATTGTCGCTCCCTGTGTCTGCGTGGGTTTCCTCCGGGTACTCCGGTTTCCTCCAAAGACATGTGTGCATACACCTACATAATATACATACACACTATGTGTGTGTATTATTTAGGGGCAACCCTCCCAGGCCGTCAAAGGCCCAGCTGGGGGACTAATCTGTCCCTGGGTGCATAAGCCGATCACGCCGGCACCCAAATCCTGACAATGTATGTAGCCTTCCCTCCCTGTCTCTAGGTGGGAGGGGCGGCTTGCAGGTTCACAATTCAGTGAAACCTCCCTGCTCTCCGACTAGTGGGTCTGCGAGGTGGTCTCTTCGGAGTACTAGATAGGGTTTCCTCCTATCCACAGAACAAAGTTCTGTCCTTGTGTCTTCCCCTCCCGGCCCCTCGGTCTGCCTTGGGCAGTGTGGGATTTGCTAAGCTGCAAGGTAATTTTACCTTTCCTGCAGGACGAGAGTTTTGGGGGTTTTCTATGGGCCTCAGGCCCTAAATACCTTTGTGAACGTCGGGTAGTTCCGCATGGAATCCATTTGTTCGGTGGTATCCGGGGGATGTCATGACGTCCTCGGACATCAGGGACGCATACATGCATGTCCCGTTTTGCACATGTCACAGTATTTTTTTCTGTGCTTCGTGATGAGAGAAGGGTCTCTGTCAGCCTGTGGCCCTCCCTTTTGATCTGGCGTCAGCACCATGGGTTTTCAGCTAGGAGCTCGCACTTATTTGAATTTTGTTGGGACAGCGAGGCTTTGCCTCATTGGCTACTTTGACGACTTTCTTCTGAGAGCAGCTTCTGTCTCCGACCTAGTGGATGGGTTATTCCCATTCAGACCCTCCGAAGATTCGGGTGGATGTTAAATGTTTAGGCCAGAAAGTGTAGCTCAGTGGCAGCAAGCCTGCCCTCCATGTGTGCGACCCAGGGTTCAAATTATGGGCATGCTAGGTTCCAACTCAGCGTTGGAGTATCTAGTGTTGATCCAGACTCCTCAGTGGCAAAGGTCCTTCTTCCCCTGGAGAAATTGCAGACTCTTCAGTCTGCAGAGAAGGTATTGGCATCACGCAATCGGTCTTCTCTCCGGGCGCCTGCTGGTTTGGGGTCTGTGGGTAGCCTCCTTCAAGGTGGTACTGTATGCCCAGTTCCACACCCTGGTTTTCCAGTGGAACTACTGTCCAGGTGGTAAAAATCTCTTGTCTCTGAAATCATTAGATTCCTGTGCGCCACCTAGTCAGAGTCTCTCTGAGTTGGTGACAGAGATTCCCGACTCTTCGGTCCGGGAAGTTGTTTCTTCCTTCCAGTGGTCGGTGTTTACGACGGATGCCAGCTCACGGGTTGTGAACCTGGAGGTTCACAAAACTGGGGGGTCCAGTCGGCCCTGAGTCGCTGGACTTGCGTGGACCTATGACCACACCTCCTTGAATGTGTCTGGTCTCGGTAGCTACCCAGGGTCGGGCCTGGCTAGTGCCTGGTGGGAGACCGCCTGGGAATACCAGGTGCTGTCTACTGTTCATTGTCCTACTATTTTAGGCGATCAGGCTATGCTTCTCCTTGTGGTCGACCGATCTGGTTTCAGCCGGACAACGCCACGGCCGTGGCTTCAGTCTACCATCAGGTATGCCGGCAGGCGGACTACTGGAGTCGCCAGATGCTGGACCAGGGCGACTGGTCTTTGTGCTTGGGGTGTTTCGGCTCCCTTACAGGAGGTGAGCCTCACATGGCATGGATCTCCTGGCAGCTTGTCTCCGCCGCAAGGGTGTCAGTTAGTGGCCAGGTCTAGTGATCTTGTACAGACGCGTCAGTCGCGCTGGTGGCCCTGTGTTGTCTGTATCGGTGATTTTTTTGCCATTCCTCCATGGTAGTTGCTTCCTCGGCCGCTCCACAGAGTGGATGCTGAGGAGATCCCGATGATTCTAAAAGCTCCAGATTAATCTCGGCGTCCTTGGTACGCTGATATCGGGCGCCTGGTACAGGAGGTTCCTGTCTCAAGGTCCCATACTTCCTCCTGTTGTACAGTCACTGACTTGCTTAACATGGTTATTGGAAGCCAGACTTTAGGTGACCAGGGTCTGTCTGACTCTGTCATCTCAACAGGGCACCGTAGTCTTCTTCCGGAGGATCTACCGTCGCACCTCTCTTGGTGCGAAGGGATGGAGTGACATCCACGGGTGTACTCTCGGTGTCCAGGGTCCTGCTGTTTTTTAAAGCTTGGATTGGATCTAAAAATTGCTTAAAGCACCGTTTGGGGGCAGATTTCAGCCTTGGCTGTGTTCTTTTAGTGGCCTTTTTGCGGCCCGTTCCCTGGTGGGTCCCCTTTTTTTGTGTGCAAGGGGTTTGTCATATACTTTCCCCTCTTGGCCCATCTCTTCCCCCATGCGTTTTGACTCTGGTGCTCTCGGTTCTTCAGGAACCTTCCTTTTGGAAACATCAGAGAGATTTTCTCTTGACACTATCTCAGAAGGTGGCCCCTTTAGTGGCCTTTACCTCTGTTAGAGGGGTTTCTGAGTTGGCGGTTTTCTCTTTAATTCGCCATGCTTGATCCCCCATAAGGATTAGGTGATGGTGCGCCCGCGACCTTCCCTTCTTCCGAAGGAGGTTTTGGCCTTTCATACTTTAGGCGTGGTCCGTGCTTTGCGGGTATACCAGTCTACTACGGCTCCATTTCGGAGCTTCTGACTCTCTTTTGTGTCGGTGTCTGGTCCACAAAAGGGCCTGGCGGTCTCGTCGACCACCATTTCTCGGTGGATCGGGCAGGCCGTCATACAGGCCTATGCTCCTAAGGGCGGGCCCCCCTTTCCGGTCACGGCACTTTCGACCAGGGCAATTGGTGCTTCCTGGGGTTTTTTTTTTTTTTTTTTTTTTTTTTTCCGACATCATGCGTCGGTCTCACAGGTGTGCGAGGCGGCGATTTGCTCGTCCGTTCACGCTTTTTCCAGAATTTACATGGTTGCTGTGAGTGCATCTTATGTTTTTTTCAGCCGCTAGTTTTTGCCGGCGGCTGTTTAAAGTTGCACCTCCTCCGTTGAGGAGTTCTGCTTGTTTTGGGGTGAAGTTAAAATTGTTTTTACTGATAAATTTCCCACCCCTCGTTTTTTGACACTGCTTGGGGACGTCCCACTTGTCAAGATTTAAGGAGCTGTGTCCGTCCATGGACGATAAGAGAAAATAGGATTTTTTGTACTCACCGTAAAATCCTTTTCTCTGAAGTCCATGGACGGACACAGCTCCCACCCCTCCTTTTTAGGTTTGTACTGCTTGTTACGAACTGAGGCTGCAAGCTGCAGTGAGGAGGGTTATGTCTGGAGGGACCGCCCCCTGGGCGGGGCTGTTCAACTCTGTTAATGTAACATGTATTTAACTATTTAACATGTTTCTGCCTAGTCCTCTCCTGTAAACAGGGAACATAACCCACTTGTCAAGATTTAAGGAGCTGTGTCCGTCCATGGACTTCAGAGAAAAGGATTTTACGGTGAGTACAAAAAATCCTATTTTTTTTTTTTTTTAAACATTCAATTACAATGGCATCGCCACACACTGGAAACCACAGGGCAATTTCCCACACTGCACTATGTGGTTTCACTGTGGCCACATTTTTTGAAAAGGTTCAGGAACCTTTCCCCTGAATTTCGAGTGGGTACATCAGCCCCAGCTAATGAATGGGCCACTGTGCCCGAGCAAAAGTGGTTGTAGGGGAACTGCATGGATGTGAACCAGGGCTCTGATACAAGTCTGATTTTAGGCATCCTCTGCAACAAAGGTTAATCATGTCTAAAGGGATTCAGACCCTGCATTTCCATACTAGAACACTGCAAGTGCATTAGCTTAATAATGGAAGAGTAACTCCCATTCAGATTTACTCTGCAGAAAATAAACTGCTTTTCTTCAGAAGCAAAATAGACAGGACTAGACAAAGTTTGATAAAATCCCTGCTATGTACAGTGATCACCCAGACAGGATTGTTGTTGTTTTTTCCCCTCCCTCAAGAGTGGAGGATTTCTTTAATCGCTTGATGACTGCCTCACACAGATTTACGTCAGCAGAATGGCATGGGCAGGCAAAGCAACGTGTATATGTATATATATATACACACACACATACATATATACACACACACACACACACACACGTTGCTTTGAACCTGCCCCCTAGCGAGCGCCCGCCGCCGCGACCGTGCTAGCGGACTCTGTCTGCCGGTGTCCTGCAATCGGGTTACAGAAAAACGGCAGAACGGGAAATGGGGGGTGCCTTTGTAAACAAGACATCTCCCTGCTCTGCCTGGTGACACAGCATTGAATCACTCCCTAGGACACACTTAACCCATTCCCCGCCCCTACTGGTTAGCCCCCTTTACTGTATAAATGTGACTGGCAGTGATCAGTGCATTTTATAGCGCTGATCGCTGTATAAATGGTCCCAAAATAGTGTCAAAAGTGTCTGATTTGTCTGCCATAACGTCGCAGTCACGATAAAAAAAGCCTTAAAACTACCCCCTATTTTGTAGACGCTATAACTTGTGGAAACCAATCAATATACGCTTATTGCCATTTTTTTTTTCTAATTAACAAAAATATGTAGACTACGTATCGGTCTAAACTGAGAAAAAAAAGAATTTGCTTTAAAAAAAAAATTGGGGCTATTATATCAAAAAAGTACAAAATATTGCTTTTTTCAAATTGTCGCTCTATTTTTGTTTATAGCGCAAAAATAAAAACCGCAGAGGTGATCAAATGCCACCAAAAGAAAGCTCCATTTGTGGGGAAAAACACATCAATTTTGTTTGGGAGCCACGTCGGTTAAAGCGATGCAGTGCCAAAATCACCAAAAGTGCCCGGTCATTTGGCAGCCAAATGGTCTGGGGCTGAAGTGGTTAATCAATAATAAGTAAATACTAGGCTATGCTTGTATGACACTATTACTGTCCTGTATATACACACCTGTTTGTTGCCTTCATCATTTTTTTTTTTTTCCTTTTTGATAGCTATTTGAAGGTGGAGTGTCGAGTAAAAAAAAAATTGCAACGGGAATTCAGCAGGTCCTCTATGAGAGAACTTATTCCTAAAGTACCAAAGCAGAACAACAGCACAGACTGTGGCTTGTACCTCTTGCAATATGTAGAAAGCTTCTCTCAGGTGGGTTTGAAAGTAGGAAAAGATTGAGCTTTGAGGATATACAAAGCTGTTGGCACTTCACTAGACATAAAGTAGTGCATAAAACATGTTATACAATATAGTGCAGCGCTAAAAATAACACATATTACACACCAAAAGTGATACCAAAGTGTGGCTCAAAAGGTATGAACCCTAAGGAAAATGAGTAATATACAGTATCTCACAAGAGTGAGTACACCCCTCACATTTTTTGTAAATATTTTATTCTATATCTTTATATGTGACAACACTGAAAGATAGGTTATCGGCGCATACATAGTGAAGAAATGGCCCTCCGAGCCATTTCTTCCCCAGTGTGTGCAGTTAGTGGCGGCTCCCACAAGCATGCGTGGTAGTGATGTCACGTGGCTCTTGTCAGAGAGTCGGAGTCCGCAGCCCTGGATGGAAGTGGGACGAATCTGGATGCTTCCACCAGCGGGGACATTGTGGACTTTGTTTGCAGGCAAGTGCCACATAATGGGCTAGTATGCGATGCATACTGGCCTATAATGCTTTTACTTTGCAAGGGAATTAAAACCCATCTGGGTTTACTTCTCTTTAAGGCAATGCACAGGAGAATTTGAGTATTCGTAGGCCCTGGGTTATAGGCTAGTACCTCCAGGTGATAGGACACTGGAAAATTGAGGACCTGCCCTTTGGATGCCTCCCCTATAACTCTGCCCTACTCCATGATTTTTTTTTTTTGAGGTGATGAGCTTTTTCTCCCTTACAGAGAAATCACTCTGAAATTAAAGGATAAGTTCACCTTCAAAAAATAAGTAACTGCAATTTTTTTGGGAAAGTGAAGAGCGTTGCACCTGCAACCAGCAGGTCTTGTGTGCAAGGTCAGGCACCTGCAGACACTGTCTACAGCTTTCAGCTCATACCTGTATATGGGCCGTTTTTAAAATGTCAGTGAACTACGAGAGAGCTTATCAGCATACTCATGGTTGGTTAACCTCTTCTGGACCAGCAGGTTGGCTCCCCTGGGCAAATGACAAGCGCCCCGCGATCGCTGTAAACACACAGATCCCGGTTATCTAACAGAAGAACGATCATGCGTTCATGTCAAGTATGAACACCGATCTCTCCTCCCCAAGTCATTCCCCCCCCCCCAGAACACACACTCTGAGGGGACATTTAACCCCTTGATCACCCCGTAGTGTTAACCCCTTCCCTTCCAGTGACATTTATACAGCGGACAGTGCTATAAAAATGCACTAATCGCTGTATAAATGTCAATGGTCCCAAGAATGTGTCAAATGTTGTATTCCCGAAAAAAAATATTGCAGATCGCCGCCATTGCTAGCAAAATAAAAATGCCATAAATTCCCTATTTTGTAGACGCTATAACTTTTGCGTAAACCAATCAATATACGCTCATTTAATTTTTTTTTACCAAATAGAAGACTATTTAGCGGCCTAAACCGAGGAACACATTTTTGTTTAAAATTTGGAGATATAGCAAAAACTTTTTTTTTTTAAATTGTCGCTCTTATTTTGTTTAAGTAAAAACCGAAGAGATGATCAAATACCACCAAAGAAAGCTCTGTTTGTGGGGGAAAAAAATTAAAATAGTTTGGGCACAATGTCGCACGACCGCGCAATTGTCAGTTACAGCGACGCAGTGCCATATCGCAATAAATGGCTTGGTCAGGAAGGGGGTAAACCCTTCCGGGGCTGAAGTGGTTAACTAGTTTTCTGCCTTCTATTACAGCAATGAAGACAGTGCATCCAAATTGGTGCAAACTCATTAACATCTTGGGAGCCCTACCTTTACCCCACACCATGGTGATTGCTTGTAATGTTTCTTTAGGCATTGTATCCTGCACAGGCATTCGACTTGGCATTTAGTGCAACAGGTCTAGTGAGCCAAGAATACTCATTATCCCTTCTTCATTATGCATGCAAGAGGAGAGACTGGATGGAAGAGTTAAAAAGATTTAGAAATATTTTGATACATAGGCAAGATCACATGAATTTAGCAGAGTTTTTATTTAATGCTATTTATTTTATGCTCCTTATTAGATTTCTAATGGTCATGGTTGTAAATATGCTGCATTTCTAACTGTCATCTTCATCAAAATTGTCTTGTAGAAACCAATTGAGAACTTTGAGACTCCGTTGCATTTGGAGAACTGGTTTCCCTCCTACGCAGTGAGAAATAAGCGAGAAAAGATCAGAGACTTAATTCTTCGGCTACATGTAGAACAAACAAAGAAGAGTTAATAAAGATTCCGTACAGCCTTGTTCTATAACTATTTACATGAATGACTGTTTCTTCTAAAAGAAGACTATAGGAAGTCTCATTCAGATGGGTGTTGATGCTGTATCCTGGGAATGGGTCATTTGATTGTGTGTCTAACTGCTGGCAGATGTTGAGCACAGGCTGCCCATTCAATTTTACCAAGACACAGTGGCTGCATGGATTTGTCCTAATGTGACAGGAGTGCAGATGTGGGAGAGTGTCCTTGAATGTACACGTCTGCATTCAGGGCCATTCTCCTGCACCTGTAGCATTAGGACAGGCGGCTGTGCCCATACGGCTGCTGCATCCTAACAGACTTGAATGGGCTGCCTGCATGCAGCACCTGCTGGCTAGAGATGCATAAACAAAGGGGCTGTTCAGTGTGCAGAAATTGGCACCCGTGTGAGCAAGGTTAACTATGTTCTGAAACATGTTGCCATTATTTATATTCTAGATATTTAAATTAAAATGTAATGTAAATATTGATATTTTGTTTGTAAGTAAGCTGAATACATTTTTTTTTTACATGTTCTAATACTACGTCAATAGTAAATTTATAAAGGGTTTCCCAACGGATACTTGGAGTGTTTTTTCCATACCAGTATAGGACAATAAAATGAGCTCAAAAGCACATAGGCCGCTTTCACACTGCGGCGTGGGCGGTAAAGTGACGCCATTTTTAGCGGCGATTTGCTGTAGTTTCTTCGGAGGTATTCGACTGCTAGCTGCCGAAAAAGGGTTAAATACACCTGCAGAGCGCCGCTGCAGCGGGAGTTCGGCCACGCTGCCCATTCATTTCTATGGGCAGGAGCGGTGTATACACCGCTCCAAAGATGCTGCTTGCAGGAGTTGTGTTTAACGTCCTGCCAGCACATTGCCTCAGTGTGAAAGCACTCTGGCTTTTACACTGAGACTGCAGGGCAGCCATTTTTTTCAGGCGCTGAGCTGAAAAAAAAAAGCCCTAGTGTAAAAGGGTTCAGTGAGATTATATATAATTCTCACACACACACACACACACTAAAGGCCAATATGTGTAATCACATTGCATAAATCATAAAATGAACCAGCGGGTATGGTGCAGCGCTCCCATTAAAATCATTCCTTACATTAAGGTAAAAATGTTTTAGATTTTTCTGTCCTCCCTCTTCCCTCCTGTAAAAGAGAGACGAGATCAGTGCTGTGCACCGCTGCATCTCTTCTCCCCTCTTCAGACAGGAACAGCAGCAGGAGCTTTATAGACACACAGCCAGGAGCAAGCAGACAGTGTTCCCATAGCAAAATGGCTTTCTATGGGGACACACGAAGAAGAGAAGCCAAGTTCTCTGGCAGGGGACTTAAGAGCAGGTGAGTAATAACGGTTTGTTATTTTAGTGAAGTAAAAAAAAAAAAGTGTAACGCATTAGCAATGTTTACCAAACTTATGACCTAACCGAACATAATTAATACTGTCATGCGTTTTGAAACAGAACAAGTGAATCAGTAAAATCTTTCAATATCTAAATTGAGAAAGTCCCATTCATCAAAAAAAAAAAAAAAAAAAAAGTAGTTTTTTTTATATGAAAATACCGATGGTGCTCTTAAGCACCACTATGCCTGCTACAATTGTCATATCACAAAATAGTGAAGTGCCAGGATAAAATTAAAATGTGCAATGCAAATATATCAAACGGTTATGTGGGATCTCCTGATAACATTATGTTTGATGAAACTAGATACTTGCAGATGACAACTGCACCCAACTTGTCAGCAGTCCTCCTTACTGAGAGGCCTTAACCACTTCATTACTGGGCACTTAAACCCCCTTCGTGCCCAGACCAGCTTTCAGCGCTGACGCATTTTGAATGACAATTGCGGTCATACAACACGGTACCCAAATTATATTTTTATCATTTTTTTCCCACAAATAGAGCTTTCTTTTGGTGGTATTTGATCACCTCTGCGATTTTTATTTTTTTGCGCTATAAACATAAAAAAACAGAACATTTTGAAAAAAACCACTATTTTTTACTTTTTGTTATAATAATATCCCATTTTTTTTTTTTTTAAATAAAAGTTTCCCTCGGTTTAGGCCGATACGCATTCTTCTACATATTTTTGTTAAAAAAAAAAATAAAAAAAAATCGCAATAAGCGTATATTAATTGGTTTTCACAAAAGTTATAGGGGGTTATCCACAAAGCCGCGGCGCAACGTAACTTTTCGGATTTAAGTTACTCCGCCGCAAAATTCCCAAGTTAGGTGCCGATCCACAAAGCACTTACCTGGAATTTTGCGGCGCTGTAACTTAAATCCGTCCGGCGCAAGGCGTTCCTATTCAAATGGGCGAGTCCCATTTAAATTAGGCGCGCTCCCGCGCCGGACGTACTGCGCATGCTCCGTCGGGTAAATTACCCGACGTGCATTGCGCTAACTGACGTCGCTCCGACGTCATTTGCTTAGACGTTAACGTAAATGGCGTCCAGCGCCATTCACGGACGTCTTACGCAAACGACGTAGAATTTAAAATTCGACGCGGGAACGACGGCCATACTTAACATGGCTTAAGACAACTAGGGCTTAGCCCTAGTTTTACGCGGCGGAACTCAACGTAAACGACGTAGATTTAGAGCGACGGGCCCGTCGGAGCGTTCGTGGATCGCCGTAACTGGTCATTTGCATATTCTACGCCGGCCGCAATGGCCTCGCCACCTAGCGGCCGGCCTAGAATTGCATCCTTAAGATCCGACCGTGTAATTCAATTACACATGTCGGATCTTCGTCCTAACTATGGGAAACTGAGTCTGTGGATCAGTTCCATAGTTAGGAACAGGGATACGACGGAGTAACAGCAGTTACTCCGCCGTATCTCTTTTGAGGATCTGGCTCATAGCGCCTACAAAATAGGGGATAGATTTATGATTTTTCTTTTTTTTTTTTTTCTTTTTTTTTACTAGTAATGGCGGCGATTTGCGATTTTTTATTTTTTTTGTCAGGCCTGCGATATTGCGACGGACATGTCAGACACTTTTGACACAATTTTGGGACCATTCACATTTATACAGCGATCAGTGCTATAAAAATGCACGAATTACTGTATAAATGTGACTGGCAGTGAAGGGTTTAACACTAGGGGGTGAGGAAGGGGTTAAATGTATTCCCTCATTGTGTTCTTACTGTGTGGGGGGAGGGGACTGACTGGGGGAGGTGACCGATGCTGTGTCCCTATGTAAAGGGACACAGATCGGTCTCCTCTCTCCCTGACAGCACGTGGAGCTCTGTGTTTACACACAGAGCTCCACGTCCTGCTGTGTCACCGACGATCGCGGGTGTCTGGCGGACATCGCGGCCGCCAGGCACTCTCATCGGCTCCCGAGCGATGCGCCGGGCATGTTGTTTCCCCGCTGCGCGCCCCCAGCGGCGCGCACGGGGAATCACAACAACAGGACGTCTAAAGATGTCCACTCAGCACTTGAGAGCCGCGCTGTGGACGTCTTTTGTCTATAGCGCGGCCCTCTAGTGGTTAAATGTACATGCTCAAACCAAGTCTACATTCCCCAGGTGGTGGGGTGCAGACATTTTGTCCTATTTAGAAGCAACTGAACGCCACCTCTATACACAGCCACACTGCGCCTATTTTATGAGCGGCCAGAAACTCATCAGAAATGCAGTCCCTGGAAGCGCACAGACTGTGTCCAGGGTTGGTCAGAGGCTCTGTTCCTATGTTAAATGCTTAGATAAATGGTTACATGCGAAGAGCAGTGGCACCAACAATTGATATGTGCAGAATACAAATCTGACAACAGCTACTGCTATTGTGTGCGTGCAGTGTTTAGGGCTGGCAGCAATTTTAGGGTAATACACATTCAAGGATGAATGCCTGGACTGTGAGCATCTCTGGGTGTAGACAGTGCCCCAAATGTTAGCACTGCTTAGTGCACGGTCCACCCACAGTAGCTGACAGCCTCTGAGTTTTACAGACTGCTAGCAGCATGGCTGACAGTGTGCCTGTGCTTTCTGTCCCCACCTAAAAGCCAAGAGTCATGCATCAGGACTAAATGGCCAGTGTGCATGAGGCCTTAATGTGATGAATGGAGAACATAGTGTCAGTCAACCTGCTCTGCCACGTGTAATGATTGGGGAACATATACTGTACATTGCACTCACCAATTCTGTGGAAACCACTGTCTAAGACAGGGGTCTCAAACTCAAATTACCTGAGGGCCACAAGACAAGTTTTCATATGCCATGGGGGGCCGCATGCAAACTTTCAAACTTCAAAAACAACAGTACTGGTGTCAGCGAACACATTATTAACCCCCAGCACTGGTGTCAGTGAGCGCATTATTACCACCAGCACTGGTGTAAGTCAGGGTTTGACAAAATTGCTTGGAATCTAGGAGCCAGCTAAAAAAGTTAGGAGCCAGAAAACGCACCCCGTCCCGACGAGCTTGCGCGCAGAAGCGAACACATACGTGAGCAGCGCCCGCATATGTAAACGGTGTTCAAACCACACATGTGAGGTATCGCCGCAATTGGTAGAGCGAGAGCAATAATTCTAGCTCCTCTGTAACTTAAAACATGCAACCTGTAGATTTTTTTAAACGTCGCCTATGAAGATTTTAAAGGGTAAAAAAGTTTGTCCGCATTCCACAAGCGGACACAATTTTGAAGCGTGACATGTTGGGTATGAATTTACTCGGCGTAACATTATCTTTCATAATATAAAAAAAAAAAATGGGGATAACTTTACTGTTGTCTTATTTTTTAATTAAAAAAAAATGTGTAATTTTTTTCCCAAAAAAGTGCGCTTGTAAGACCGCTGCGCAAATGCGGCGTAACAGAAAGTATTGCAACGATCGCCATTTTATTCTCTAGGGTGTTAGGATAAAAAAAAATATAATGTTTGGGGGTTCTAATTAGAGGGAAGAATATGGCAGTGAAAATAGTGTAAAATGACATTAGAATTGCTGTTTAACTTGTAATACCAACGTCCACCACCAGATGGCGCCAGCTCACATCTGGTGGTAATAACTTGTAATACCAACGGCTCACCACCAGATGGCGCCAGCTTCCACCCTGCCTGCGGGCCATTTATAACTGGTCCGCGGGCCGCAAATGGCCCGCGGGCCGGTACTTTGAGACCACTGGTCTAAGACCCCATGCAGTTTGCAAAATATAATACATGGGTATAATGAAAAAAACAAACAAAAGTATAGTGAATGTAAAGAAATGCATCAGAAGTAACATGCATTTAAAAGTAGAAAACTGTACCTCATTAGTATAACACACACAAATGTACATACCGTATATACTCAAGTATAAGACCCAAATAGAAGCCGAAGCACCTAATTTTACCACAAAAAAAAAAAAAAAAATGGGAAAACGTATTGACTCGAGTATAAGCCTAGAGTGTCCATCTGCATGCCTCACTGTGCCCATGCCTAGACTTACGTTTAACATGGGAGTATATAGAAGGGGTGCCCCTTTTTGAAAAAAAATTAAAAAGTGCTTCCCGGCTATAGGTCCCCAAAGTCCAGGAGATTAGGCGCAAAAAAGGTGACTCGTGTATAAGCCGAGCGGGGCATTTTCAGCGCAAAAAAAAAAAGTGCCGAAAAACTCGGCTTATATTCGAGAAGGTAATACCTCCTTATACAGCTCAAAATAAATTGTTATCATCAACCCTCAAAAACGGGATAAAAAACTAAAATAAAATGGACATACCGTAGATGTTCGATTATGAGAAAGCTGCCAAATACAAACATTTACAAAATACTTTAATAAAGATTAGAAATGTATGCATATGTACCATGACCTGCCTGACACCTGCAAGTGTGTTGCAAGACGATTAATGGGGGTTAATGATTAATATGATGATGCTCACTGAGAACAAAGATACGGGCGGTCCCCTAGTTACAAACATCCGACTTACAAAACTAAGGGAGACAACAGGAAGTGAGAGGAAATCTACCCCATGGAAGGAAAATTCACTCCTGTAAGAGCTAGCATGGGAAAAGGGCAACTCCACTGAAGCTTCATCACCAATCCTGGTTTCCACAACAACCCAACATTTTCTAAATCCAGTGGTCATTGGGACAGAAAGTGAGGTGAAATCTTCTGAACAGGGGCACAGACAGCAAAACAAATGTTACAGGGGTGTTAACCCTTCCCTATGCCAAAAAAAAAACAGATTCAACTTAAAGCGGAGGTCCAGCTGTAAAACTTTTTTTTTTTTTTTAAGTCAGCAGCTACAAACTGTAGCTGCTGACTTTTAAGCACACTTACCCATCCAGGGTGCCTGCGATGTCGGCCGCCTGAGGCCGATCTGTCCATCAGATCGGGCCCCGAACCCCGCCATTCGAAATAAGGGAAACAGGCAGAAAAACTGGTCAGAAGACCATGCTTGCCCACCTGCATTGCCAGATCACTCGATTTTCAGAACGCCAAGTCGATTTACTTTATACTTTCTGTGAGAATGTTTGCACCACAAGGGGACAAAGACTCTAGGTGCTTATAAGAGGTATTTGAGCAAGCACTCTCTGAATCAATAATCGGCAGTTTGTCATCTGATACGATGCAGTCATGAGAATCATGGATGAACTGTGTATACAAGACGATCGACGCACAATGCCATAACTCCATCCAGTGTGTCCCGATTTCCAAGTGCCGCTTTTTGCTGCAAGGTGGCAGAACACAAAAAAAAAAAAAAAAAAAAAAAAAAAAAACACTTGCACACAAGTATGTTGAACAGGTGATCTATAGTTCTAAATGGATCTTGCTGCCCTCCAGGATGAGGGTTTCTTAGCAGTCAAAAAAGGAATAGAAAAGAGTTTGCACCAGCATTGTGCATGATCCTTAGATAAGTTTATTAAACAACATAAAAACTGCTCACAAGCATGTGAATGAAACCGCATTGTAAAAAGCCTTTAAAAATGGTGGCTCAGAGCCTCAAAGCTTCTGAGGAAGAAGATTATCCTTTAAAATGCATCAGCCAGCAGTGGTGCTTGCGTCCTCTCCATCATCTGGAGACTGGCCATCAGACCGATTGCCGTCATTTAAAGGCTTTTTACATTGCGGTTTCTGTCATATGCTTGTGAGTATTTTTTATATTATTTATTACACTTATCGAAGGACAATGTACAATGGACATCAGGCTCCTCCCACAGGAAACAATCTCTCAGATGCTGCCCTGAAAGACGCCTTGAGAAAAATAACTAATGAAAAATGCACACTTGGAAGTTTTATGGTGTGCACCAGGATTTTCTTCACAAGATTCACTTTGGTTATTTTTTTAGGGACTTTTGATCTTTTCTTTGGGACTATTTTTGGTTTATTATGCATTTATAATAATTTAATGCATTTGTTACTGCATGCACACTAGCAAAGAAAACAAAAACAAAACCCATTAGCAGCAGCTTTTGACCATTTTATTTTCTGCTTCTAAAAGCAAACACTTATCGTATATCTGTCCATGCACTCTATTTTAGTCTAGAGGTGCTTCAGCTTCTAGGAGTAGAATAAAAACATATTTTCTTTATCGTACATCACGGGACACAGAGTCTAGTAATTACTAATGGGTTATATTCCACCTTCAGGTGCTGGACACTGGTGTAATCAAGTAGACAGGAAGTTTCCTCACTATATAACCCCTCCCATGCTGGGAGCACCTCAGTTTTTTCGCCAGTGTCTAAGGTGTTGGTCACGCGTGAAGATGTCCACTGGAGGGATCCATGCTGGATTTAAATAGCCTCCATAAAGACCAGATCCATCCAAAGTGCCTTGGGCCAATGTGGATGGTACCTGGGGTACAAGGTTTTTTGAAGCACAAGGTTTTTGCCTGTAATGCCTCTCTTCGGAGGGCTGGATCCTGGGTTCCAGTACTTTGGTTATAACCACATACCAAAGATTTTCTGGCAGGATGCGGTACAGGTCCAGGGGAGTGGAAACCCCGTCTAGTATCCCGGTCCCTGAAGGTCTGTTGACTTAACCCGCCGTGATGGGTGAAGATTGGGTTTGTCTGTGCTCTCGTAGTCCCTAGTAGTCCGGGTCCACGGCGCTCCTTGGAGGATCTCTCTCTTCCCACGCCTTCACCATTTCCCTACGTGCGTGGGGGGCGCACTTTTGTAGGTGGAGGGACAATGTGGTTGCCGCTGGCGCACAAGCATATGCTTGCCGGCTCATGGTGCAGACGCAGGGCAGGCCCTTTAAAAAAGCCCAGACAACAGAGCTCTGTAAAGCCAGAGGGACACAGCAGCTTGGGGCACATAAACACCTCGTGTGTGTTGGATACAGACATACCGAAGACGCCTACTCAGCATCTAGCTGTGATTAGCAGGCATTGTTTTTTGCTAGACTAAGTTCAGCTGTTGATGCACCTGTGTTAAGTTCCTCTGCTTTTAGCTTAGGACTTTGTCTCCCTGTAGAAAAGGTTCAGGGACAGGAATAAAAAAGGGCACCAGGGTATTGCCACCTGAATCTGGTGGCCCTTATTATGCCTGCATGATACCATCCTCCCCTGTAGAGACTTGAGGCAGCCCACAGGTTGATGACGACTCCTGATGAAGTCACGCAACGAATGCAAGACACCAGAGGTGACGTGTGTGAGCATGCTGCTCGTTTTTTGCACTTTATTGTGAGTACCCTGATTTGTGTTTTTTTATCAATAAATATTTTAAACTACTACACCATTTGCGTATGCATCTCCCTTTGTGAGGATCACTGCTGATATATCAGACGGGGCCCCACAGGGAGACTCTGTTTAGAGTCCTATGTTAAACAGTATCAAGATACGCCTCACCAGGAAACGGCTGGAGTCTATGCCGCTTGTACCTAAAAAGATCTTTATATGCTGTTACCTTACAGCAGTAAGGTAGGGGACATCCTCACTAATCACAAGGGGAAAAGGAGCACTTTCCTATTTGATATCCACTTTGGAAACCTGACACCAGCACTGGCACTTTATGTTGTTGCTGTTTGCACATTAATACTGAAGTTTATACATTGTTGCAATATTGAAGATTTTTGGATACAACATTCTATTTGAGGACTTTTTTTTTCGTTATGCATGTTTTTTTGCACAATTGCACTCAGCACGTTAAATTTTTAAGGTTTATTTATTTTGACTTCATATTTGCTTGAGTGTTACATACTGTATGTATCATTTGTTTTAACATAGGTCTTACATTTGATTGACTGATCACCATTTAATACTAGTTATATTCACCTAGTCCTTTTCCACTCACCCTATACAGCGCATTTTTTTTTAGCCCACAGGTTGAGCCATCGGCCCTGTCAGGCATTGCAGCCTCCCCCAACATTGCAGCCACTCTGCAATGCAAAAAAATATGCATTGCATTTGTTGGACTATAAGAGGTTAACTTGCTATATTCACAGCATCCTCACAAGAAGCAGAAACCAGGGTGTGCCCCTTTCCCTGCTCTAAATCCTCAAACAAAGGGATTAAAAGACCCAAAGATGAAAGTTCACCGTCAGAGGACAGGGAACAGGTGCAGTCTAACAAGGCAGAGGTATCTAATTTTTTAGGGACTCAATGACAGGAATAGTACCATTGGATTGGCGCAGGGCCAATGTGGTGCCCATATTTAAAAAGGGAAGTCTTTACCAAGTAACTATATACCTGTTAGTTTAACTTCTATTGCTGGGAAGATCCTGGAGAGATTAATAAAAGACCACATAGAGGAGTTCTTGCTGGAAAAAAAAATGATTTAAGCAACAGACAGCATGGATTCCTGAAAGACAGAAGTTGTCAGACAAACCTGATTTTTTATGAAGAGGTAAGTATAACCTTGGACAGAGGTGTGGTTGTGGACGTGGTATACTTGGATTTTGCAAAAGCGTTCGATACAGTTCCGCACACACGGCTCATGTGTAAGGTAAAGTCTACAGGATTGGAAATATCAGTTTGTAAATGGATAGAAAACTGGCTAAAATACAGAATTCAGAGAGTCGTGGTTAATGATTCTTACTCTGAAGAGTCTAAGGTTATCAGTGGTGTACCCCAAGGTTCAGTGTTGGGACCCTTACTTTTTAATATATCTTTATAAATGATATTGGGTCTGGGATCAAAAGAAACATTTCTGTCTTTGCAGATGACACCAAGCTATGCAGTGGAATAACATCCTTACAGAATGTCTCCAATTTACAAGCCGACCAAGTGGCAGATGAGGTTTAATCACTTAAGGACCTTGGCTATTTTTCAGATTTGGCGTTTACAAGACTAAAAAAGTTGTTTTTGCTAGAAAATAACTTAAAACCCCCAAACATTATGGCCCAGATTCAGGTAACACTTACGCTGACGTATCTTGAGATACGCCGCGTAAGTGCACAGATGCACCGTCATATCTATGCGCCCGATTCTTAATGCAAGATACGCCTGAAATATGGCTTCTTCCGACCGACGTAAGTTCCCTACGCCATCGTATCTTGGGCGCATATTTACGCATATTTATGCGCCCGCTCGTGGAATGGCGTCAAACTTTTACCCTTAAAAATCTCCATAGGCGACGTTTAAAAATTTTTTATAGGTTGCATCTTTTGAGTTACAGAGGAGGTCTAGGGCTAGAATTATTGATCTTGCTCTATCGATCGCGGTGATACCTCACTTGTGTGGTTTGAATATGCGGGCACTACTCACGTATGCGTTCGCTTCTGCGCGTGAGCTCGTTGGGAAGGGGCGCTTTAAAAAAAAAAAAAAGTTTGGGGGTTTTCTTATTTCTTTTTTATTATTAATTTCTTTTTTTTTTTTTTTTTGTGTGTGTAAAAAGATCACTTTTATTCCTATTACAAGGAATGTAAACATCCCTTGTAATAGAAAAAAGCACGACAGGTCCTCTTAAATATGAGATCTGGGGTCAAAAATACCTCGGATCTCATATTTAGAATTAAATGCAAAAAAAAAAAAAAAAAGCATGGGCGGAAGTGATGTTTTGACATCACTTCCGCCCTGCTATGCTATGGGAACGGGTGGGGGCCATCTTGCCCTCATTCGTAGCCCAGGGGACAGCACCCAATCGCCCACGCCACTACCGACTGCTCCGGTGAGCGGCGGGAGGGGGGCCCTCTCCCGCCGCCGATAACGGTGATCTTGCGGTAAATTCGCCGCGGAGACCACCGTTATAGTTTACAGGACCTCTCACAGTAAAGATGGATACCTCGGTTGTGGCAGCAGCTGCTGCCGTTACCGAGATATTCATCTTTAAAGTACCGACGTATATGTACATGAGCGGGTCCTTAAGTGGTTAATGTTGATAAATGTAAAGTCATGCACTTGGGGGCTAAGAATATGCATGCATCATACATACTAGGGGGAGTACAACTGGAGGGATCCGTAGTGGAGAAGGATCTGGGGGTTTTGGTAGATCATAAGCTCAATAATGGCATGCAATGCCAAGCTGCGGTTTCCAAAGCGAGCAAAGTCAAGAAAGGAATGAAAAGAAAATTAATTTTGCCCCTGTACAAATCATTAGTAAGACCTCATCTGGAATATGCAGTTCAGTTTTGGGCCCCAGTTCTCAAAAAGGATATCAGGGAACTGGAGAAAGTGCAGAGAAGGGCAACCAAACTAATAGGAGGCATGGAGGAACTCAGCTATGAGGAAATATTAGAGGAACTGAATTTATTCACTTGGAGATTAAGGGGGGATATAATCAACATGTACAAATGTATAAGGGGTCCATATAGTGAACTTGGTGTTGAGTTATTCACTTTACAGTCAACACTGAGGACAAGGGGGCACTCTAAGTCTAGAGGAAAAGAAATTTCAGCTCCAAATACAGAAAGGTTTCTTCACAGTAATGCCGCGTACACACGGTCGTTTTTCGGCATGAAAAAAAATGACATTTTTAAAAACTTCATTTAAAATCATCGTTTTTCGGCTTTTGAAAAACGACAAAAAAATTATTTGAACATGCTGCATTTTTTGAATGTCGTTTTTCGGCTTGTAAAAAATGATCGTGTGTGGGCTAAAACGACGTTTTAAACCCGTGCATGCCCAGAAGCAAATTATGAGACGGGAGCGCTCGTTCTGGTAAAACTACCATTCATAATGGAGTAAGCACATTCATCATGCTGTAACAGACAAAAAAGCGCGAAACGTCTTTTACTAACAAGGAATCAGCTAAAAGCAGCCCAAAGGCGAATAGAACTTCCCCTTCAGAGTGCTGCCGTACGTGTTGTACGTCACAGCGCTTTGTTCATCATTTTTCAAAAACGATGGTGTGTGGGCAACGTCGTTTTTAATGATGAAGTTGGAAAAACATTGTTTTTTGGACATGCTGAAAATTTTCATTTTTTTTAATGCCGAAAAACGACCGTGTGTACACGGCATAAGAGCTGTGAAAATGTGGAATAGACTCCCTGCAGAGGTTGTTCTGGCCAGCTCAGTAGATTGCTTTAAGAAAGGCCTGGATTCTTTCCTAAATGTACATAATATAACTGGGTACTAACATGTATAGGTAAAGTTGATCTGGGAAACATCAAATTGCCTCATGGGGGGGGGGGGGGAAATCAGAAAGGAATTTTTCCCCTGCTGTAGCAAATTGGATCATGCTTTGCGGGGGGGGGGGGGGGGGGTTGCCTTCCTCTGGATCAACTTTGGGTATAGAATTGGGTATATGCGATTGGATGATATCTTATTTCTTATGGTTTACCTTGATGGACTTGTGTCTCTTTTCAACCTGACTAACTATGTATCAGAAGCCTCACAAGAGGAATTCTTGCTAGAAAAACCTCCACAGGGTCCTCATCCTGGTGCTGGCTTCAGGCTAACCAAATGCACAACTGTGGGACGCACAGTTGCTGGTACAAATTGCCAACGCACAGCAGCTATATCGCATGATTGCAGAAACGCATGTCTGCAGAGAACTTCCTCTTTACCAGTCCACATGATTGCATAAAATACATGAGTTTGGAATGTTCAAAATGCATGTGGGGAAAAAACAAGTAACAGAACATGTTTATTGTTGATCGCATAAAGCTACACGTTTGTTTGTATGGGTTTACATGTTTTTTACATAGTCGCATGAGGATGCTTGGTCACATTAAAGCTCTTAAGTCGCACAGAGAGGCTTATTTGCACAGAAATGCCAAAAAAAAAACGCATAAAGATGCTGGATCACACAAGGTTGCCTAATCACAGGAGTCCTTGATTACCCAAGGATACTTGGTCTCAGAGAGGCTTGTTTTCACAGAAGTGCCTAAAATCGCATAAAAATGCTTTATTGCATAAAGAGGCTGCATGATCACACAAGAGTCCTTGGTCACTAGGGTTGTCCCGATACCACTTTAAGACCGAGTACAAGTACCGATACTTCCCTTTCAAGTACTCGCCGATAGCTCCTACCGCCGCTCTCCATCCTGACAGAGGGGCCGAGGAGGACATGGAGGGGGACACAGAGCACGGAGGGGGGGAAGCGGCAGCACGGAGGGGGGACATGGAGGGGGAGAGCAGAACGGAGGACAGCAGCGGCACAGAGGGGGAGAGCAGAACAGCAGCGGCAACTGGAGGAGGATACAGGGAAAGTCAGATATCTGTAAAGTATCGGAGCATTTTCCCCTGAGTACAAGTACTCGGGGAAATGCTAGGTATCGGCCCCGATACCGATACTAGTATCGGTACAACCCTAATAATAATAATAATAATAATAATGTATTAATTATATAAAAACTCAAAAAAACTATTTATTAGAAAACTCCAGCGCTGTCTGATGGACTAGGGGGGAGAACTGCAGCAGCACCTGCAAATCTGATCCTAACAGAAAGGGTGATAATAATGTAAAGTATGGTAGCTGCGCTGTGGGGAAGGGAATGGAAAAGGGGGAGTGAGAGGTGGGAGGGATCGTGGGTGAACTCAGCAGTGAAAAAAAAAAAAAAAAAAAAATGTATGTATGTATACTGTACATACTAAAAACAATACAGATGAAGGTGAACGAACACCTATAATCCTGTGACGGTTTAGCAGTGAAAATACATAGTAAAATTGCTACTACATATACAAACACAAAAACTGGCGTAAATAATGAATTCGGTGGAACAAGTATTACATTGCCTGATGTCATATGTGTGACCAGACCTATCAGAGAAAAAGGATTGGCCATGTTGGACAAATTGGCAAGTCAAACATCCTCTTTTTGCACTGGAATATACCGGTTCTATTAAAATAGGACCCAATATCCATAACTTTATCTTTACTGGGATTTTTTAACTTGCTGGGAGCTAAGATGTTTTTCAAAGTCCGACTTCTTTTAAAAGTGACCTGTGGAGCTGGAGGTAAAACAGGTGCCAATCTCGGATCCATCTGCAAAATATGCCAGCGTTTGACAATACTTTGAATGGATCTATATATACACACACACACTATTATATTCAGTTATAAATCTAATGGTATTAACATCCGATTTTTTTCAGAGGTTTAACAGATGGTATATTTAATTTGAATTTGTCATGCGCTGCTTGTATTAACTCAGCCGGATAACCCTTTTGTCGAAATGTATTAGTGAGGGACACACTAACTCATATTCACTATCATTAGTGCAATATCTTCTCAACTTTTGAAACTGACCACTTGGGATGTTTTTGTCCAAGATGGATGGTGGCAACTGGTATAGTGCAAGTAGGAATTTCCACTAGTTGGTTTACAATAATTTTTTGTACAAATAGACCCACCATCATGGTATAGGGTCAGATCTTCTGGCGCCAGACTTTTTTTTGTTGTTTTCTTGGCTTCCATAGAGGCATATGGCTTTAACACTTGCCACATACACATATGGGGAGCCATTTGCATATGTGTTTATTTACATGGGACTGCAGAGGTTGTCTGCATTTCGCAGGGGAACAGCACCTTCTCCAGTTGGTGGTCTTGCAAGGCACAGTTCCTTACATTTGCCTTTTGCTTAAGGTGCTAGGGAAGATGGTGGCTTCATTCAAAGCAGTTCCCTATGCTCAGTTTCATTCAAGGCTGATAAACACATTCTGTCGGCCTGGAACGTTGATCCTAACCTAGCAGTATCCAAAGAGTCTGGCCCCAGGGATGCGCTGGAGTTTTAGTTGGTAGATTGACAGAAAGATCCTTTATGCCTGTTACCTGGGAGGTGGAGGCTACGAAGGCTGGCCTCTAGGGATGAAGGCAAGGCCTGGAAGAGACCACTTCCCAGGGTAAGTGGTCAAGCTGCAAGTGAACCTTATCCGTCAGCATTCTAGAGCTACAGATGGAGCATTTGGCTTAACCTCCCTGGCGGTATGATTCTGTCTGGAATTACGTACCAAAAGCGGTACAATTATTTGCAAGGAAATTTGGCGTTTTATACTGTAGGCCTGTAATTCTTAGGAATAACTCACTTAAATCTGACCAAACAAGAATCTAATAGGCATCCCGAGTATGACATTTTTTTAAAAACAAAATTATAAATTATAATATAATAAATAATTATAACAAATATTATAATTCTAATAAAAATTATTCAATAATGTAATCAAATCAAAATCACTGAAATTTTCTCAGTTGCAAAATTGTCGCTGTAATTTTTTTTTTTTTAATGACGAATTTCCCCACAAATCGCTATCGCACAATTCTGCAAGTGATTATAATTTATTATCGCTATTTTTTAGCTGATCTAAAACCATTTTTGACATAAAGGGACACTTTTGGTTGCTATGGACAATCTACAGTTTGCAGGGAGAAAGAACCGTTTTTATTATATAAAATGACATGTAGGGCACTGGGCAGACCACTAGGGACAAGGGGGGTGTGTTTTTTTACATACAGTATTGTAATCTATAAGATTACAGTATACTGTATGTATTGTGTTTGTTTACGTTTTTGAATTTGGCGCCGATCTCCGCTCCCGTGCGTCGTAACGTCGCAGGGAACGGAGATCGGCGGCACAGGAGGACGCTGTGTGAATCGAGCGAGGTCCCGCTCGCTCACACAGCGCGGTGGCATCGCTGGATCCAGGACAAGGTAAGCCAGCGCACGCTGCAAGCTCTGCATAGCTTACCCCGAGCGTGACTCAGGGTTACCGATTTCAGCATAAAAAACCCACCCCGAGTCACGCTCGGGGATACCGCCAGGGGGGTTAAGGGCCTGGATGTTTAGGTTGCAGGATTGTTCTGTCAGAGTACAATCAGACAATGCCACACCAGTGATTTACTTTGTTTACCAAGGAGGCACTAGAAGTCACACAGCCAGAGGAAAGTAAGCCATGTTCTGGCTTGGGCAGAGGAGCTTGTGCCTTGCCTATTGACAATCTTCATTTCATGGAATGCAGAATTGGCAGGCGGTTCTCTGGGGCCGTCAACAATTGTTCCTGGGAGAATGACCTCTACACCCCGACTTTTTTCTGACCAAATGCCAGAGAAAGGGTACCCTGTACATAAAATGTATTGGCGTCCAGGTCAACAAGAAGTTGGATAGCTTTGTGTCAAGGACAAAAGATCCACTCTCATTCGGGACAGATGCGTAAGTGACCCTGTGGGACCAGTTGTCACTGGTTTATGCGTTCCCTCCCCCCAGTGCCGTGACTTCTATGCAACATCAAAGGGGAATGGAAGCCGGCCTAATTGCTCCAGGAATAACCCAGACGACCTTACTGTGCAGGAATAGTAAGGGTGGTAGTAGAGGACCCAGGATCCCTTACATCTTGTCCAGGCCTACTTTGCAAGGGGGTATTCCATCTTGTCTTTCAAACATGGGAATTAATGGTCTGGCTGTTATAGCCCGCATTCTTGAGGATCGGGGCTTTCAGAATCAGCGGCAAAATTCCTTGATTCATACAGGAGAGCTGGCCTCCAGGACCATGTATCAAAGGATCTGGAAGGCCCATGTTCCTGGTGTGAAACCAAGGGCATTGGATAGAAAAAAGGTCTGGACTGCCGCACTCCTTAAAACGATGTCTTTATTATACAAAAAAAAAAATCCAAAAAACAACCAAAGCGATGCAGTCAAAATTAAGTGAACAAAAGGAAAAAGGTGGCTGACATGTTTCACATCATGTGATGCTTACTCGTAGCTGGGGTGGCATCCTTGGAAGTATGTCATATAAAATTCTTGCCTTCCTACATTAGGAAAGGAGATGGAGCTAGCCTTAAGTTCCATCAAGGACCTGATCTCGGCCTTGTCAGTATTTTCAAAGGTCGCTTGCTTCCCATTCTTTGATCCGGGCCTTTATACAAGGGATAACGTGTATAAGTCTGACAGTTTGGTCGCCCTTGTGCTCGAAGGATTAAGTCTAGTTTTGTCAGCACCTTGGGCCGATGCACCATATTTCCCTTCATCCTAACAAGGGAATTGGTGTTCTTTGTTGCGGTAGGCTCTGCAAGAGAGTTTCAGTATTG
The DNA here is from genome assembly GCF_905171775.1 of Rana temporaria. Taxonomy (NCBI): domain Eukaryota; kingdom Metazoa; phylum Chordata; class Amphibia; order Anura; family Ranidae; genus Rana; species Rana temporaria. The sequence goes on along the minus strand of NC_053490.1, from coordinate 231,292,005 downwards.
GCAACTTTCTTTGTATAGAGCCATACTTTAGTTATTCTTAAGGATAGGGTGATGTTAAATCCTCACCCAGCCTTATTTCCTAGAAGGATCTAGTTTTCATTTGAATCAAGATATTCTTGCCTTCCTTTTTTCCAGAACCTTGTTCTGCAGAATGAAAAGTTATTGCTTTACTCTCAATATAGATGAGAGCAGTTAAAAATAAATAAAAAAAACCCTATCTGAAGGTTTCAGATATAGGAAACTGACGTTTAGTTGTGCTGCCAGAAGACCCTAGAAATGGGCAGGCAGTGTTCAGATCAGCTATTAAAATGGTTACACTCCCTCGTTAGAGTAAGAAAAGGCAAGGCCTATCTGAAGCGGCTGCTCGGATACGGAAAACTGACGTTGTTGCGCTACCAGGAGGCCCCAGGAAAGGGCAGGCAGCGTCTAAATCAACTGTTTTCAATGCTGATTCATCAGGCTTGTGGTCTAAAGAGAGGGTTTCCCCCTGTTTCTTTTAGAGTGCACCCTACCAGGATAGTAAGCGCTTCATGCGTGGTGCATTACCAAGCCTTTGACTCAGATTTGCAAGGCCGCAACTTGGTCATCGGTGCTTATGTTCACCAATTTCTATCAGGTGAATGTAAGACGGCAAAAGGATGCCGCTTTTTGGCGCAGTATGCTGCAGGCAGCAGTATAGGTCCTCACGTCTGATGGCGCCACCTTACACACCTGTGAAACAGACGCTTGATGTCGGAAAGCCCAAGAAGCACCAATTGCCCTGGTCGAATGTGCTGTGACCGGAAAGGGGGCGCTCGCCCCTTAAGAGCATAGGTCTGTATGATGGTCTGCCTGATTCACCGAGAAATGGTGGCTGACAAGACCGCCAGGCCCTTATGTGGACCAGACACCGACACAAAAAAAAAATGAGTCAGACCTCCGGAACGGAGCCGTAGCAGACAGATACACTGCAAAGCACGTACCACGTCCAAAGTACAACCTCCTTAGGATGCGCCGGCCGAGGACACAAGGATGGAAGTACAATGTCCTCATTAAGGTGAAAAGCCGAAACCACCTTCGGAAGAAAGGAAGGTTGTGGGCGCAACACCGCTTTATCCTTATGGAGGACCAAGTATGGCGACTTGCAAGACAAGGCCGCCAATTCAGAAACACGTCTGACAGAAGTAATGGCCACTAAAAAGGCCACCTTCTGGGATAGAGTCGAGAGGAATCTCTCTCGTTTTCAAAGGGGGGTTCCTGAAGAACCGAGAGCACCAAATTCAGATCCCATGGAGGAAGAGGTGGTTTAAGAGGGGGAAGTATATGACGAACCCCCTGCACAAAATGGTACCCACCAGAGAATGGGCTACTGAAAGAACACAGCCAAAGCTGAAATCTGTCCCTTAATGGTGCTTAAGGCAAGTTTCTACTCCACGCTGTAAAAACAGCAGGACCCTGGAAACCGAATAGGTCCGTGGACGCCATTGCTTCACACAAAAAGATGTAGGCCTTCCAGGTGCGATGGTAGATCTTCCTGGAAGAACGCTTCCTTGCCCTCAGCATGGTTGAGATGACCGAGTCGGAAAGACCCCGGTCCCATAGAACCTGGCTTTCAATAGCCATGCTGTTAAAGCCAGCGACTGTAAAGCAGGATGAAGTATGGGACCTTGAGACAGAAGGTCCTCCCGCATTGACAGCCGCCAGGGTGCAGCCGCCACCAGGCGCATGAGATCGGCATACCAAGGATGCCGAGGTTAGTCTGGAGCGATTAGAATCATCGGGATCCCCTTGGCCTCCACTCTGCCGAGGAAGCAACTTGGGGGAAAGGCATAAATTAGCCGATACTGACCCCAAGGGGCCACCAACGCGTCTGGATCTCTGGACCTGGCCACAAACCGACACTTTGTGGTTGAGGCGAGAGGCCAGGTGATCCATGTTCGGTGTGCCCCACCTCCTGCAAAAGAAGTTGAAACACTTCCGGATGCAATGACCATTCCCCCTGGTCCAGCATCTGGCGACTCAGGTAGTCTGCCTGCCAGTTTTCTATGCCCGGAATGTAGACGGCCAATAGAGCCGGCACGCTTTCTGCCCACCGCAGGATGTGAGCGACCTCAGATGCTGCAGCCAAGCTCTGTGTTCTCCCCTGATGGTTGACATAAGCCACCGCTGTGGCATTGTCCGACTGAATCCTGATTGGGGGACCTTGCAACCTCCTCGACCACGAGGAGAGGCATAGCCTGATCGTTCCAGGACATTGATTGGCAGACAGGATTCCTGTAAAGTCCAGCGACCCTGGGCTGACTGGACCCCCCAGACGTCCCCCCCAACCTGTGAGGCTGGCGTCCGTCGTAACCACCGTCCACTGGAAGGGAAGAAACTACTTCCCAGACTGAAGAGCCGGGGGATCTCAGCCACCAATTCAGAGAGACTCTGACTAGGTGGCATACCTGAATCTGGCGATCCAGAGACGGTGGAGATTTGTTCCATTTGGACAGGATCTCCTTCTGCAATACTAGTGTGGAACTGGACATACGGTACTGCCTCGAAGGAGGCTACCATCAGACCCAGGATTCGAATGCAAAAAACAGAGAGACGACCATTTGCGTGATGCCAACAGCTTTACCGCAGACTGCAGAGTCTGCAATTTTTCCAGGGAAAGAAAGATTCTCGATTTTGGAGTCCAGAATCAATCCCAGGTACTCCAAACGCCGAGTCGGTACCAGGACCAACTTCTGGATGTTTAATACCCACCCAAATTCTCGCAGGGTCTGGCTGGCTATAGACACATCCACCTCTAATTCTGGGCCAGAAGCTGCTCTCAGAAGAAGATTGTCCAAGTAGCCCATGATGGCAATGCCTCCCCATCTCAAAGCTAGAATCGGGGCGAGCACCTTGGTGAAAACTCTTGGTGCTGACGCTAGGCCAAAGGGAAGGGCCACAAACTGATAGTGGTCTTCTATCGCAAAGCGCAGAAACCTCTGGTGACTTGCGCAAATTGGGACATGCAATTATGCGTCCTTGATGTCCAAGGACGCCAGAAAGTCCCCCAGATGGAGCGCAGCCACCACCGAGCGAATGGATTCCATACGGAACTTCCATACTCTTACAAAAGCATTTAGGGCTTTGAGGTCCAAGATTGGACGGACCCCATCCTTTCGGGACCACAAACAGATTCAAATAAAATCCCTGAAACCTCTCGTCCTGTGGAATAGGTAAAATTACCCCACAGCCCAGCAAGTCCTGCACTGCCCCAATAGGGCAGATAGACGAGCCGGCAGATAGACGAGCCGGAAAGGAGAGGAAGATTTGAGGGAAAGAATCTGTTTGGTGGACAGGAAAGAAACTCTTGTTCCCCGAAGAGATCACCTCGCAGGCCCACTGGTCGGAGAGCAGGGAGGTCCACCGAGCTGTGAACCTGCAAAGCTGTCCCCCCACCCATGAGTCGGGCAGGGGCAAAACATCATGCGGTGGCGGGTTTGAATGCTGGTTTGTTCGGCTTACGCACCCAGGGACATGTTTGTCCCCCAGCTGAGCCTTTGTCGGCCTAGGAGGGTCTTCCAGTGGGCCCTGACTGACGAAAATACCGCTTCTGCGTGGGAAATGAAGGACTTGGCTTACGCGGCTCCTTCCCTTTGGGGGACTGAGGGAGAAGAGTGCTCTTACCTCCAGTGACATCCAGCGAGGTACCAAGAAGTCTCCCACCTTTGAAGGGTAAATCTGCCAGGGCTTTTTTGGATGCTTGGTCAGCAGACCAGCATTTAAGCCAAATCAGGTGGCGCAAGACCACCGCCGAAACAGAGGCTCTGGATATCAAGTGGGCTGCATCCAGTGTAGCATCACAGACATATACAAGGCCCTGGACCAACTGGTCGGCCAGTCTAATAAATTCAGGAGGGAGCAGGTGCTCCTCCACAGTCTGGTGCAAAACTTTTGCCCATTTAGTGAGTGTCTAAGACACCAAGGTTGCAGCCACAATAGGCAGCAATGCAGACCCCAGCATGGTAAACATGGAGCGGGTCAGCGCCTCTTAACACCTATCAGTATGGTCCTTGAAAGCAGGGGTCCATTCTATAGGGAGAGTGGTTACCTTATTTAACCAGGCAACCGGAGGGTCAACTACCGAAGGAGAAGCCCGTTTTTTCAAAAGGCTATCCTCAAAAGGGTAACGGACCGCCAAGCGCTGAGGAACCACAAAGGACTTCTGCGGCTTTTCCCATTCCTCATCAATGAATCTGTCAAAAAAGAACACATAAGGAGATGGCTGGGGAGGGGGTGCTTTTTACCCCCCTTACGCCCGCATGCCGCTTCCACCCTGGCAACAAATGTTTCCAGGACTGTCGACAAAGTGTCCATGGGAACTGCAGGTGCAGGGGCACCAGCTGCCACCTCTGGCTTGTTAGGTGAGGAAGGGCCAGATACCGACTCCATAACCACAGACAGCTCTCAGGGACCTATTCAAGACCTGAAAAAAGTCCCCCCCCTTGCAGAGCTGACTGGGGGGGGGGGGGGTTTCCCAGGGGACTCACCAACCCAGCAAGAGGACTGCTCAGCGCCGCTGTCCACCCTCTGTACACAGCGTGTGTTGTGAGGAAAAAGCTGTGAGGTAAAGCCGTGAGGTAAAAATCTGGAGATATGTGCTGCGCGCCATTGAGAAAGCCAGCACTAGAGGCCAAAACCCCCACACAAAATGGCCGCCAGATGCCTCAGATAACAGGGCATGGCCACAGTAAAATGGCTGATCGCAATAACAAGCTGCGCCATAGCGCGACCACAAAATGTCCGCCAATGGGAAATTGCAATGTAAACAGCAGACTGCAAAAAATGGCGGGAAAACACTGCGATGTGGATAAGAAGGCCGAATGGGGCTTTCCTAAGGCAAAGCACACCCCACAGTTAAAAATGGGCCCAGACACCCCACAGTGCCCCGGTGGGCAATGGAGCCCCCCCACAGGTCCACCCCTGTAGCAGCGGTAAAGCAGCAGAGGGAAATGTGACAGAGCAGGAAAAGGGAGGATAGGAGGACCCCCTAACCCCAGGAATGCCCAGTCGTACCGACCCGCCAAGGCAGGAAGGACTGTACTTACCCGTCCATGCGAGGACCCGCTGGTGCATTCCTGACAGGCATACAACCGCGTTGGAGTAGCTGTTGGCCCAGTCCACTGTGAGTGAGACAACACCACAGCCCAGTCATGTGTGGACCCTGGAGCAACAATCTCACTGGCCATCCCCGGAGTCATGGCGTATGTCGTGGCAGACCCAGCCCTTAGCTACGGTGTGCTCACGCTCGCTGGCCGGACTGAGGAGACTACAAGGATCTATATATCCAGACTGTCACCCAGCCGGCAGTTGATAGAAGAATCTCAAATAAATAAAATAAAAAAAATTAAATTTCTTCAGAGAGCTGGGCCCAAAGGGCCCTCCTTCTCCTCTGGTAAGCAGGAAAAAAAAAAAAAACACACTGAGGCTGCATGCTGCAGGGAGGAGGGTTATATCCGGAGGGGCCGCCCCCTGGGCGGGGCTGTTCAACTGTGTTAAAGTAACATGTATTTAAATATCTAACATGTTCTGCCTAGTCCTCTATGAACAGGAACATAACCCATATGTCAAGACTTGTGAAAGCTGTGTCAGTCCATGGATGATAAGAGAAATTGAGGATTATGGAATGATCTAGTCAAAGGCCTGATTTGAATGGTCAAAAATTTCACAGAAAAGATGTCAGACTGATAAACAGTTATGCAAAATACCTTTAAGAAGTAATTTCTGCTAAAGTGGGCAATGCCAGCTCATGAGGCCAATGTGTTCTTACTTTGTTTACATTTTAGTGAATAAATAATTTTACTTGTATTTTTATTCCTGTATATCACTTATTTGCAGGTTTTAAACGCAGATCTATTACAAGCCTGTCCACATACAGTATGTTGAGAGAAAAAAAAAAAAAACAGCAGTCTATGGGATGTACTTTTTCACATGACTGTATGAAATACTTTTAGGCCTAGAACTATGTTGAGAGTCTTGCTGAGAAAGAATAATAATGCATAACCCAAAGTGCTACTATATGCTCTTCAGTTCTGGCCCACATATAGTTGCCAGGGGAGCGAGAAATAAGGGATACATAGCTGCTTATTCCATTACCCCTAGACAAAAATGAGCATTTGACCTTTGCAGCTGGAAGGAAGCCCTACTGCAAGAATTATTTTTAAATTTAACATAATTATACCATCTAATGTAGGGCCTCCCTTAGGCTTGATTTACACCTATGTATTTTTAGTGCTTTTTGCATATTTTCACTACAGTTCATTTACTATGGTTTCCTATGGAACACATTCTGTAGTGCAAGTCTAAGAGAAAAAAAAAAAAAACACAAAAAATAATAAAATGCATAGGTGTGAATCAGGCCTTATATTCCTCTCATCACTAACCGCTGTAATGTTAAGCCCCCTCATATTCAGACCCCCTTTCTCATGCAAAGCTCCCCTTATATTCATCACACAATTTAGACTCCTACACAAAGCTCCCTGATACACATGTTCAGTGTAGATTTCTCTATGACAGGGAGAATCTACACAAACCACATGTAATAAGCCACTTACAGTGACCACCAATGTAACAGAGGCATTTACAGTGACCACCAATATAACAGGAGTATTTACACAGTTGTAAGGTACCTGCTGTGAGGTAGATTCAGAAGTGGAGCTTAGGCTGAGGGTTGAGGCGTAAGCATAGTTAGGCAGGCTGGGTTAGCAACAATTCTGGCAGAAAGATATAAAATTAGGAACCAGAAAAACAGTCAAGGGCAGGTAGAGGTCATACACGTTCTAGCAGAATCATCAGGCAAAATTTCAAAACCAGTAGTTCAGCAGTTCACACAGGAAGGCAGACAGCTAGGCAACAAATCCACACAAACATGCACAAAGCACAGTGCTGCTATTTAAAGGCTGAGCTGATTGCACATTCACTGCAGGTGGAGCTATAGAGTCCAAGGGGCAGAATTACTAAGCAGAGTACATGCTGCAGAGACTCAGATCTTCCTGTGGCAGAATGAATAGAGCTATAGCACCTGGACCAGAGGGATCCAGGTTCAAAGCCATCCAGACACATGACAACAAACCAAAATGCCGCCAATTTAATGGAGGTTAGAGTATATCTGAATTACAATTGGTAGTCTGCTACTTTGGTGATCAGTGTAAATGCCCCCCATTAAATTGGTGGTCAGTATAAATTCCATGGTTAGATTGATGGACAGTGTCAATGCCATTGTTACATTGGTAGTCAACTGTAATCCCATGTTACATTTGTGGTCAGGGTATATTTCCCCAATACAGTGATGGTCAGTTTGAATTATACTGTTACATTGGTGGTCAGTGTAAATTGACTTGTTCATGACCAGTATTGATTCCCCTGCCTTACTGTGGTTTGGCAAAAATGCTTTCATTTTATTGGTGTTCAGATGAAGAAATGTGCTATTACATTGGTGTTCAGTGAAGTGTCCCCAGTTTTTTGAGAGGGGCATTTAACAAAGCAAAAAACATTTAAAAAAATGCTGCACTGTCGGGAGAGAGTGTCTTTTTAATGTGACTGAGTGTGACATGGGAAAAACACCAGTCCAATAAATTACATGTTAGGCAGATTCCTTTAAGCTGTATGTGGGGTTACATAATACTATTGTAGGGCTACCCCTGTAGGAGTTGCTGTCTAAGATGGGTCGTTTATTCTTTGCTGCGACCTTGCCAAGGGCACCAGGCTGAGTGTAAAGGCAAGTAAACACAGTGAAACACTAAAGTTTCAGCGCTATACCAACACCGGCAGCGAGCAGTGGTGAAACTTGATCTACCAATGCAGGGGTTACGCTGCCGATATGCACTAATGGTTGCTACAAAACTAACTGGGTAAGCGTTTTAAGGTTTGAACAATATAAACAAAAGAATAGAGTATAAGGAAAACCTGTAAGACCAATATTGGGGTCAGTCTTCACGGTTAATCTTCCGCCGGCTTACACTGAGACACTTTGAATGAGTGGCGGTGCACTTAAGATAGTCCGTCAACTCTGTGAGCAGTAAGATGACAACGGGTGCAGCTCAGTTCAATGCAGGGGTAGAATAATAGCAAGCCAAGGGGTAAGAAATATTGACGTAGCATGACCGCAACCCTCAATCGGTAATGGTGCAGTATGTGCTTAAAGGGGTTGTAAAGGATTTTTTTCCCTAAATAGCTTCCTCTACCTTAGTGCAGTCCTTCTTCACTTACCTCATCCTTCCATTTTTCTTTTAAATGTCCTTATTTCTTCTGAGAAATCCTCACTTCCTGTTCTGTCTGTAACTCCACACAGTAATGCAAGGCTTTCTCCCTGGTGTGGAGAAAGCCTCTTGAGGGGGGAGGGGGCGAACAGGAGTGTCAGGACGCCCACTAACACACAGCTCCTTTCTCTATCTGCAAAGTAGAGAGTGTCCTGACTTGCCTGCTCACCCCCTCCCCCCTCAAGAGGCTTTCTCCACACCACGGAGAAAGCCTTGCATTACGGTGGTGAGTTACAGACAGAAGAACAGGAAGTGAGCATTTCTCAGAAGAAATAAGGACATTTAAAAGCAAAATCGAAGGATGAGGTAAGTGAAGGAGGACTGCACTAAGGTAAAGGAAGCTATTTAGGAAAAATGTTTTTTTCCTGTACAACCCCTTTAAGTAACATAATACCAGATTGCTATGGCTGGATTTGGATTTGGTGCTATGATTGTCCTGTTCTCAGCTGCTTTTCTACTGCTAACAATAACAAGGTGGGCTGGCGGCACTTTCACCAACACCCTAATGTGACAATAGGCTTTTGTCATGGAAGGAGCCCCTTTTAGACAAGCTCTAGTGAGGCTGTAGCTTGAACAACAGAAGAAGCAGAGGGTCTGTTAAATGCAGAAACCTTGCAAGGTGTACTGGACTGACAACTACTGATCTCCAGTGGTCTCCTCTCCAGCACCAGGCTTTTTTTTTGGGCTACCTTGTTTTCCCCCACTGGGACAGACAGGTCTTGATGCGTTGGACTACTGTGGCGCCAAGACTAGGCTTTCCTGGACGATTCAATAAAAGCTCTTTCTGGCTCCTCCTGCTTACACAGATTCTTGTGGAACCTGTAGTTCAGAAAGCTGGCTAGGTCGATGCATGTTCCCCATGACTAAGCTCCAGGGGGCAGAACAAAACACTTTGGGGAAATGGCCTGGTTGGAGTCCAGGCTGAGGTTGCCACTCCACTCACCCTGTCATAATGTCATTGAATGTGCATCACTAGGAGACTCCCTTTCTTCTTTTGAACCACTACAGGGGCCAGGACGGACTCCATCCCCTGCTTGCACGCCTAGCAGCAGTCACGGAGGCAGGCACCTGTTTACATATCCCCTGTGTATCGAACCTGAGCGGCACACATCCAGAGCTAATGAGTCACAGTAGGTCAATGCATTGGTGCCGCCTTGAACTACAACACTCAGGGTTCCAGGCGTGCCACATTGATGTCTATGAGTTCACTGGACTTGGATCTCTCTGGCCAGAGGAGTGTTGTGCAGTTCAATGTTAGCAACACAAAAGGGGGGAATAAATAAAGAGCGATGTCTAATTCTCCATATTGTTGTAGTCCAATATCTTGCTACAGTACGATTTTCACAGACAGTCAGCAACACCACATCCTGGCATCACATATTTTGGATGTTTAATCGACTGTATACCTTTTATGTTTAGCTTGGATTAAAGGGGTTTTAAAGGTAAAAAAAAAAATCAGTAAATAGCTTCCTTTACCTTAGTGCAGTCCTCCTTCACTTACCTCATCCTTCGATTTTGCTTTTAAATGTCCTTATTTCTTCTGAGAAATCCTCACTTCCTGTTCTTCTGTCTGTAACTACACACAGTAATGCGACACTTTCTCCCTGGTGTGGAGAAAGTCTCTTGAGGGGGCGAGAAGGAGTGTCAGGATGCCCACTAACACACAGCTCCTTACCCTATCTGCAAGTAGAGAGCGTCCTGACCCTCCTGCTCACCCCCTCCCCCCTCAAGATGCTTTCTCCACACCAGGGAGAAAGAGTTGCATTACTGTATGTAGTTACAGACAGAATAACAGGAAGTGAGGATTTCTCAGAAGAAATAAGGACATTTAAAAGCAAAATCGAAGGATGAGGTAAGTGAAGGAGGACTGCACTAAGGTAAAGGAAGCTATTTACGGATTTGTTTTTACCTTTACAACCCCTTTAAAGTGGATGTAAACCCCCCCAATTTTTTTTTTAATTAAGACTCATATCTGTTACAGCAGAGGATTTTCATTTCATCTGTGCCCAGTCTTGCCACGAAGAGTTAATCCAGCTCTGAGCAATCCTTTTATCTTTTTTCAATAGGATAAAAACAGACACACAGAGAAAAAGATGTCTTCCCCCTTGCTGTGACTGACAGGTGATTTTATTATCTCATGCAGGAGTATAAGAGAGGCATTCTGTGTACTTCACATCCCTCCTCCATTCTTCACCGGCTGTCCCAGGATTGGCTGCTCCACACCTCAGCAAGATTGAGCACGCTGAAGTCATGTGGTGATTTTCTTGGGTTTTGACTGGATGTTAGTGATCATTGGGCATAATCCACGACACCAGCAGAAGTTCAGTGTAAGAAATAGGGGTGCAACAGATCGATCCGATCCGTGAGTTTTTTGATCCGTTGCACCCCTAGTAAGAAATATTGATGCCTGGCCAAGGGGAGTGTAGAGGTGGGTGGGAAGCCTACTGACATCACGACTCTGCCCACCGAGCCCTGGACAACTGACCCGCCCACAGAATCCAGAGTTTTGCATGGCTCCAAACAGCTAAAGGGGAGATATTTGACAGGTAAGGATACATGCAGGAGGCGTGTATATCCTTATGGATCAGCACTATGGAAGTAATTTAGAAATTATGCAAGTATGTTTACATCCACTTTAACCACTTAAGGACAGAGCCTCGGTTTGATATTTGGTGTTTACAAGTTTAAAACAGGCCTGTAATTATGCTGTGTGCTCTGGACAATGGTCTGAGCAGGCCTGTAGTGCTCTGGATGTTTGTCTCAGGCAGGTCTGAGGGATGGCCTGTAATGCACAGTGCCCTGGATGCTGGTGATCAGAGGTGGACTGTTGTAATGCTGTATAGTGCTGCATGGTGGTCTCAAGTCTGAGGGATGGCCTGTAATGCACAGTGCCCTGGATGCCACTGCCAGTGGTCAGAGGAGGCCTGTAATGCTGCACAGTGCCTAATTGTGGTCGTCTGAGGGATGGCCTGTAATGCACAGTGCCCTGGATGCCACTGCCAGTGGTCAGAGGACGAGGAGGCCTGTACTGTTTCACAGTGCTGGATGGTAGTCAGAGGAGGCCTGTAATGCTGCACAGTGCTCATACCTCCCAACAGTCCCGTATTCCACGGGACTGTCCCCAAAATTTTATGTAAGTCCCGGGTTCTCCCGAATGTGAGCTAATGTCCCGGAGCCCACTGCTGGAACAATTGCTCTACTCCGTGGTATATTCAGGGAGGATTCCTGCATTCCTGTGCTTTCTGCTTCTCCCCCTCTCCTTCATTCTTCTCAGTCATTGGTTACCAGGACCGCCGGTGTCCTGGCAACCAATGATGTGCTTTGCAGGCAGTTGTGTAAGTCGGAGGAAGCCAGGGTCAGAAAATAGTCCCGCTCTGTCCCGAGCCACATGTCCTGATGAATGACTCCTCCTTGAAGATGCTCTATGATTACCTCCTGGCAGGTGCATCTTTAACCGGTTAACGACCGACTCATGAACATATACATTGGCAGAATGGCATGGCTGGGCAAAGTGACGTATATATACATCACTTTAAATTCCCCTCCGTAACCGTGCCCGCGGGATCCGAGGACTCGATGTCCGCCGGTGTCCCGCGATCGGGTCACAGAGCTGCAGAACAGGGAGAGGCTAGTGTAAACAAGCATCTATCTGTTCTGCCTAGTGAAACTGACACTGATCGTCTGCTCCCTCTCATCGGGAGCAGCGATCAGTGACGTGTACTCGTAGCCACGCCCCTAACAGTTAGAATCACTCCCTAGGACACACTTAACCCCTTCCTAGCCCCCTAGTGGTTAACCCCTTTACTGTTAGTCACATTTATACAATAATCCGTGCATTTTATAGCACTGATCACTGTATAAATGTGAATGGTCCCAAAATAGCGTCAAAAGTGGGAGCCACAACACACGACCGCGCAATTGTCAGTTAGAGCGACGCAGTGCCGAATCGCAAAAAGTGGAACGGTCATTTGCCAGCCAAATGGTCCGGGGCTGAAGTGGTTAATCAGCAGCCCCCTAATATGAACAGCAGCCCTCACCCAGCAGGTCCTCGGTAGTGGGGCTGACTGCTTTATCGGCTCTCCTTGTTGGTCACCTGATCCTCGCAACACAATCCCTGCTCCAGTCTAGCACAGTTCCATCCGCCCTGGCTCTCCCCTTCCTCTCTGGTTCTATGAGCAGCTCTGTGTCTTTCCCAATGGCGGTTTCTCTCCTCACTGCTGACAGTCCCGGCTCTTTCCACCTCTCTGGCAAAGAGGTGCAGGCAGCAACATCCAGCGACATGTTTTACACATGTAAGTCAACAATTGCTTTATTAAAATTACCTTTTGGATGTAACTATTGTGTTATTGATCATTTTTGACAGCCACTACCGACAGGCTAAGAAGCAGTATGTGTGTGTGTATATCATGTTGTATGGGTCTTTATGTGTCTACATGGGAGTGTGTATATATGTGTGTATGAAGTTGCATGGGTCTGTATGTGAGTGTGTGTGAGAATGTCTGTGTGTCTTTCTGTATGTGTTGAGCTGTCAAATAATAAATAATGTGAGCTCACTATAAATGTATTAAATGCATAAATACATATAGTAATATACTGTAACTACTACCATAAACAATAAATACATTTAAAGTACAAAATTCATATAAAGGGAAGTGTAAGACCCCCCGTACACACGACAGAACATGTCTGCTGAAACTGGTCCGCGGACCGGTTTCAGCAGACATGTTTGGCCGTGTGTAGGCACGAGCAGACCATTTTCGGGCGGATCGGACAGGTTTCCAGCGGACAACTATTTCCTGGACTTGCTTTAAAACAGTCCGCTGGAAACCTGTCTGCCCGGACATGTACGGTCGTCTGTACAGACCTACCGTACATGTCCGAGCGCCCGCCGTCCCTCGCATGCCTCGAATGACTTTCACGCATGCGTGGAAGCATTTAAAAGGCAGGCCTGCCCACGTCACCGCCGCGTCGACGGCGCGGACACGCCCCGCGTATTGTTTACGCGCGGACTTCTGTTCGATGGTGTGTACAGCCATCGAACAGAAGTCCCCGGGCAGACATGTCCGATGAAAACGGTCCGTGGACCGGTTTCATCGGACATGTCTGCTCGTGAGTACAAGGCCTAATATAAAAATAAATCAATAAATAAGTGATTTGGAAAGCTCATAAAAAATAAAGAAATGCAAATAGGTGATTGAAGTTCATGAAAATTTTTAGATAATAAAAGAACCAAGTGCAGTACTGCATGAAACAAACATGCTCTAATTGTGCACCTTGCAACAATCACAGTGATCCCGTACCTCCAATCCTCACCACCACGCACACCACCAAAGGAGTATATTGAAGTCTCATCCCGGAAGCATAGACCTCTGTAACAGAAGGTCTGACAGCACTTTAGGGAGAAATCCCTTCTGGGATGGATCACCGCTCAGTTGTAGTCAGCCAACTAAAGCAGTCTATAATGTCACCACTCCTTATATCACCAACATACACCAAGCCCAATTCTGCAATAGATCAATCCATAAACCCACATATGAAAAGAAGGGGATCGCTCATGGTGCAGTATGTTAAAAGTAGGTTTATTTAAAACAAGACCTATACTCATATGTTACAGTATTGATGTCATCCTACCTGCCGGGACACTGAATGCAGTATACACAAAATACTTTGTTGTTGTTTTTTTTATGTGAGTATATGACTTAGAAGAAGGGGGCACAGTGACCAGGAAAGGGGGTGGAGGGGGCAGATAACACCTTCTAGCATAAATCTTCAGCATATCCAAAGACTGGGTTTTGTTTAACCATGCCTTTTAAAGCACCTCCGGCCTTTTTGCTGCGCAAATGTTAGTTCATAAGGGTAAACGTCCCTGCCTCACATTTTCATCCTGTTTTCGTTAGTTAACTAAAACGGATTTGATTTTCGTCATAGTTTTCTTCAGTGGACAAAAATGTGCTGTACTTTTCGTTTCGTTTCGTTTTCGTCGCTGTAAAAATGCTACTGAGGAAAAGTTTGACGAAAACTTTTTCATTGACAAAATTAACACTGGCAGGAATGCACTGCAATATACTGCATTAAACCTGCAATAATGCACTAAAATATACTGTGTTAAACCTGCAATAACGCACTGCAATATACTGCAGTAAACATGAAATAATGCACTGAAATATACTGCGGTAAACCTGCAATAACCCACTGAAAAATACTGCAGTAAACTTGCAGTAACGCACTGAAATATATTGCAGGAAACCTGCCAAAATAAAATGACACTGAAGTAAAAATGAACGGTCACATTACCACACTGAAATATGCTGCAGCAAACGTGCAATAACGCACTGAAATATACAGTGTTAAATGTGCAGTAACACACTACAATATACTGTGGTACACCTGCAATAATACACTGAAATATACTATGTTAATAGGGCACTAACGCACTGCAATATACTGCGGTAAACGTGCAATAACGCACTGAAATATACTGCGTTAAATGTGCACTAATGCACTGCAATATACTACAGTGAACCTGCAGTAACGCACGGAAATATACTGCATTAAACGTGCAGTAACGCACTGCAAGATACTGCAGTAAACGTGCAATAAAGCACTGAAATATACTACTTTAAATGTGCAGTAACGTGCTGCAATATACTGCGGTAAGCCTGCAATAACGCACTGAAATATACTGCGTTAAATGTGCACTGCAATATACTGCGGTAAACATGTAATAACGCACTGAAATATACTGCATAAATGTGCAGCAGTGCACCGCAATATACTGCGTTAAAAGTGAAGTACCACACTGCAATATACTGTGGTAAACCTGCAATAATACACAAAAATATTCTGCGTTAAGCGTGCATTAACATACAGTGGGGATCGAAAGTTTGGGCACCCCAGGTAAAAATTTGTATAAATGTGCATAACGAAGCCAAGGAAAGATGGAAAAATCTCCAAAAGGCATCAAATTACAGATTAGACATTCTTATAATATGTCAAAAAAAGTTAGATTTTATTTCCATCATTTACACTTTCAAAATTACAGAAAACCAAAAAATGGCGTCTTCAAAAGTTTGGGCACCCTGCAGAGTTAATATCTTGTACTGCCCCCTTTGGCAAGTATCACAGCTTGTAAACGCTTTTTGTAGCCAGAAAAGAGTCTTTCAATTCTTGTTTGAGGTATCTTTGCCCATTCTTCCTTACAAAAGTTTTCCAGTTCTTTGAGATTTCTGGTCTGTCTGTCACGCACTGCTCTTTTAAGGTCTATCCATAGATTTTCAATTATGTTGAGGTCAGGAGATTGTGAAGGCCATGACAAAACCTTCAGTTTACGCCTCTTGATGTAATCCCCCGTGGATTTTGAGGTGTGTTTAGGATCATTATCCATTTGTAGAAGCCACCCTCTCTTTAACTTCAGCTTTTTCACAGATGGCATCAAGTTACCATATAAAATGTGCTGAAATTTTATTGAATCCATTTTTCTTCTACTTGTAAAATGTTCCCTGTGCCACTGGCTGCAATACAACCCCAAAGCATGATTGATCCACCCCCATGCTTAACAGTTGGACAGAGGTTATTTTCATTAAATTCTGTGCCCTTTCTTCTCCAAACGTGCTCATTCCGGCCAAAAATTTCAACCTCATCGGTCCACGGAACTTGTTTCCAAAATGCATCAGGCTTGTCTATATGTTTATTTGCAAAGTTCAAACGCTGATTTTTGTGGTGAGGACATAGAAGAGGTTTTCTTTTGATGACTCTTCCATGAAGACCATGGGCTGGATTCAGCAAGAATTTAAAGCGGAGTTTCGGCCACAATTTCACTTTTTAAATTTAAATACTCCTGTAATACACAAGCTTAATGTATTCTAGTAAAGTTAGTCTGTAAACTAAGGTCCGTTTTGTTAGGTTGTTACATCATTTAGACACTTTATAAAATAGAAATTGACTGGGGCCATCTTAAGTGTGGGCATCATGAAGCCAGACTGTATGACTTCCTGGATTTCAGCCTTGTAGATCTCGCACATGCTCAGTGCTGCACAAGCAGTGTAATGGACCGTACAGGTGCTGAAACCTGATCTGAAACCTAAGTCACATGATTCTTCGAGAATGGGGAGTGCACAGACTCCTGGAAAGTTACACCCACTACATTCCCAGGAGTCTGTGCGGTGTAGGTTAGGAAGCTTAAGCACCTAGTTGCAGGAAGAGGGAAGATTAACTATTCTGCCTAGCAACAACACTTTGGGTGGAACTCCACTTTAAATTCAAAGCTGCGCCGGCGTATCTTTTTTCTGTATTCAGAAAGCAAGATACGCCGAAATTAGGCTAAGATCCGACTGGCGTAAGTCTCTCACGTCATCGTATCTTAGGGTGCATATTTACGCTGGCCACTAGGTGGCGCTTCTGTCGTTTTCGGGGTAGAATATGCAAATGACCTAGATACGCTGATTCACAAACGTGCGTGCGGCCGGCGAAATTTTTTTTTTACGTCATTTGCGTAAGGCTTTTCTGGCGTAACGTTGCTCCTGCTTCTATGAGGCGTATGCAGTGTTAAGTATGGACGTCGTTCCTGCGTCGAATTTTGAATTTTTTACGTTGTTTGCGTAAGTCGTTCGCGAATAGGGCTGGACCTAATTTACGTTTACGTCGAAACCAATACGTCCTTGCGGCGTACTTTGGAGCAATGCACACTGAGATATGTACACGGACGGCAAATGCGCCGTTCGTAAAAACGTCAATCACGTCGGGTCACCACCCATTTACATAAAACACGCCCCCCTCATCCTCATTTGAATTAGGCGCGCTTACGCCGGCCCCATTTACGCTACGCCGCCGTAACTTAGGAGGCAAGTGCTTTGTGAATACAGCACTTGCCTCACTTACTTACGGCGGCATAGCGTAAATACGATACACTACGGCGCCGTAACAATGCGCGATTCTACCTGAATCTAGCCCCATATTTGTATCTCTTTATAGTGGAATAGTGTACCACAACTCCAGTGTCTGCCAGATCTTTCTGGAGGGATTGTGCATTCAAACGTGGGTTTTCTCACAATCCTGCGAGCTGTTCTGTTCTGAAATTTTTCTTGGTCTTCCAGATCTTGCTTTAACTTCCACTGTTCCTGATGACTGCCATTTCTTAATTACATTCCGAACAGAGGATATTGACATCTGAAAACGCTTTGCTATCTTCTTATAGCCTTCTCCAGCTTTGTGAGCGTTAACTATTTTCAGTTTCAGTTTTCTAGACAACTGCTTAGAAGAACCCATGGTGCTGATTGTTGGGGCAAGGTCAGATGAGTCTGGGCATTTAAAACCTTTGAGATTGACATCACCTGGTCTTCCCAGACGATGATTGAGAACAATCCATGACACTGGCGGGTCTCAGCTTTGCAAAAGGGGCAGTGCATGCTATAAATTCTGCAGGGTGCCCAAACTTTTGCAGATGCCATTTTTTTGTTTTCTGTAATTTAGAAAGTGTAAATGATGGAAATAAAATCTATGGCCCAGATTCACGTAGAATCGCGGAGGCGTAACATATCGTAGATACGTTACACCGCCGCAAGTTTTCATCGCAAGTGCCTGATTCACAAAGCACTTGCGAGAAAACTTACGCTGGCGGCCTCCGGCGTAAGCCCGCATAATTCAAAGGGGCGTGTGCCATTTAAATTAGGCGCGCTCCCACGCTGGACCTACTGCGCATGCTCCGTTTTGAAATTCCCGCCGTGCTTTGCGAGAAGTGACGTCATTTTTTCGAATGGCGACGTGCATAGCGTACTTCCGTATTCCCGGACGTCTTACGCAAGAAGGAAAATTTTTAAATTTAGACGCGGGAACGACGGCCATACTTTATACAGCACATACGTGTGCTGTGTAAAGTTAGGGCACCAAAAACGACTACTAACTTTGCGACGGGAAACTAGACTAGCAGCGACGTAGCGAACGCGAAAAACCGTTGTGGATCGCCGTAACTACTAATTTGCATACCCGACGCTGGTTTACGGCGCAAACTCCCCCCAGCGGCGGCCGCGGTATTGCATCCTAAGATCCGACAGTGTAAAACAATTACACCTGTCGGATCTAAGGGCTATCAATGCGTAACTGATTCTATGAATCAGTCGCATAGATACTCTGAGAGATACGACGGAGTATCTGAGATACTCTGTCGTATCTGAGATACTCCGTCGTATCTCTGCTGTGAATCTGGCCCTAACTTTTTTTGACATTTTATAAGAATGTCTAATCTGTAATTTGATGCCTTTTGGAGATTTTTCCATCTTTCCTTGGCTTTGTTATGCACATTAATACAAATTTTTACCTGGGGTGCCCAAACTTTCGATCCCCACTGTACTGCAATGTACTGATGTAAACCTGCAATAAAGCACTGAAATATACTACGTTAAATGTGCACTGCAATATACTGCGGTAAACGTGCAATATCACATTACAATATACTGTGGTAAACATGCAATAACTCACTGAAATATACTGCGTTAAATGTGCAGGAACGCACTGCAATATACTGCGGTAAACAAGCACCAACTCACTGAAATATACTACATTAAACATGCTCTAACATACTGCAATATACTGCTGTAACCCTACGATAACACACTGAAATATACTGCATTAATAGTGCAGTACCACACTGCAATATGCTGCGGTAAACATGCAATGACGCACTGAATTATACTGCGTTAAAGGTCCACTAACACACTGCAACAACGCTCTGAAATATACTGCGTTACCATGAACTAACGCGCTGTAATCTACTGCGGTAAACCTGCAATAACGCACTGAAATATAATGCGTTAAATCTCCAGTAACACACTGCAATATACTGTGGTAAGCTTGCAATAACGCACAGAGATATACTGCGTTAAACATGCAGTAACGCACTACAATATACTGCGGTAAATGTGCAATAACGCACTGAAACAATACTGTGGTAAATCTGCAAAAATGCTCTGCAATCAAATAAAGACTAAAATTTAAAAAAAAAATTGTGGTACATGTACATAGTACAAAATCTTCCCAGAGTTCCTCTATCCAGACGAAAGCAAACTCTCAGCTACAAGCATATTCCTATTTATCAGGACAGGGAGGAAAACCAGGCTAAAAGTAGAGCAATTAACAAGTATTACACATGGATAGATACCAGGAAAAACCTTCAGTTGGCATGTGGACACTCAGGATCAGGTGGAAGTGGGAATTACATTGTTCTGTTGTTGTGTGTCAAAATGAATGGCACTGCATTGCACCAACACATGCAGGGCCGGACTTACCATTGGCCTTGACTGGGCTCAAGCCCAGGGGCCCCACCCAATAGGGGGCCCTCTTTAAAAAAAAAAAAAAAAAAAAAATTTTTTTTTTTTTTTTTTTTTTTTTTAGGGGTCCGGAGGTCCCCAGGGGCCCGGAGGCCCCCAGGGCCCCGGACGGCAACCCCCCTTTTTTTTATTTATTTTTTGTAAAAAAATGTTTTTTTTTATATATTTTTTATTTTTATATATATAATATTATATATATATATATATATATATATATATATATATATATTTTTTTTTTTTTATTATTATTATTAAAGGGCCCAGGGGTCTCCAGGGCCCCCGGATGGCAACCCACCTTTTTTATTTTTTTATAAAAAAAATTACATTTTTTTTATATATATATATATATATATTTTTTTTTTTTTTATTAAAGGGCTCAGAGGTCCCCAGGGCCCCATGTGGCAACCCCCCCTTTTTTATTTTTTTTATAAATGTTTATTTTTTTATTTTTGTTTATTTTTTTATTTTTTATTAAAAGGCCCAGAGGTTCCCAGGGGCCCAGAGGTCCCCAGGGCCCCCGGGTTTGGCAACCTCCCTTTTTTTATGTATTTTTTATAAATGTTTTTTTTTTATTATTAAAGGGCCCAGAGGTTTATTTTTTCTTTTTATTAAAAGGCCCAGAGGTCCCCAGGGCCCCGGATGGCTACATATATTTATATATATTTGTTTTCTTCTTTATTTCTTCTTTTTTTTGTAAAGGCCCCCCCGCTTCTCAATTTGCGGCAGCCCCCACGCTTCTCAATTTCAGGCGGCAGCACCCCCACCCCCCTAGGTTCTCTGCTTCAGGGGGCCCATGCCTTAAGCTGTGCAAGGGGCCCCAAAATTCCTGATGGCGGCCCTGCACATACCTCCCAACACGCACGGATTCTGTGGGACTTTCCCGCACAGACAGCTTCTTCCCGCAGTCCCGCGAAAGGGTTAATTTTCCCGCACTGCAAGAGGAGGCAGCACGGAAGCAGGAGGAACCGGAGTGGTGTGTGGAGGACTGTGGCTGCTGAAGGGAAGATAGCCGACAGCCGGGCTAATGACAGTCTGTGGCCCCGGCTGTTGGCACAGGTGAGAGGCACTCCCCCCCTCAACAACTGCAAAATCCCCCCCCGCTCAACAACTTTAATGCGCTTCCCCCCGCTCAACAACTTCAATTCGCCCCCCCCCCGCTCAACATCTTCGATCCCCCCCAATTCTCGGCTCCAGGGGGCCCCTTCAACACTCAAGCCCAGGGGCCCCCACCACCCTAAGTCCTGCCCTGAACACATGTAATGAGTATTGCCATCAGTGGTGGCTGGTGGTACATTTTTTTGGGGGGGCAAACAAACACCTGCCACCCCCCCCACACTGTTCGGTCATCGCTGGCTCATCTGCCCACCAGCCCCGCACTTACCCCATCTAGGACACGACAGCTTCGGCTCCTTCCTGTGTCTCCTCCTCGGTGGCTTCACAGCAGCTTCCTCTGCATTTCCTCCTCCTCTCGGGTTTCTCCTCGGCAGCCAATACGGTCGCTTCTCCTCTTAGAAAATCAGGTCTTAAGACACGCTTCCTGATTGGCCGGGAGGAGAATCAGGAAGACAAATGCAAATATTAAGTTGTTTTTGGCACACAACTGGGTGGGCTCAGGGCGCAGTGCTCTGCGCCCCGAGCCCACCCATTTTTGAAGCCAGTTAGAGCCTCAGGATCTACTTGTGCTTCCAAAAAAAAAACATTGAAATCAATGCGTCCGGTGTCCTGCATGTAGATTAGGGGCCGGATGCATTGATTAGGGGGGCTCTGCCCCTGCGTACCTTATGGACTGGCCACCACTGATTACTATAATTGTTGCATTATGGCAGGGCAATAATGTGACTGGGCCTTAAATATTGACTTATTTATGGTGCCTTCTGAACTTTATACCAGACAACACTGGGCAGCAGCACTCAGGTGAATATGTCAAAGAGATTATGGTCTTTGAAGATAAAAAATAGTGGGTGTTTGATATGCCCCTCGATTTATATTACACATGTGTCCCTATGTTGTTGCCTACATATATTTTAAATATCTGATGTTGACATAAAAATAAAACAAACCTCCCCAAAAAAAAACTTTTTTTTTACCAGCATCTAACCACTGGCTAATGATTATTGCCCGCTTTAGCATTTATTTGTTCTTGTCATCTGGGAATTGCTATTGCACAAACTGCTGCGACACTGAATGAACAATAAACAAGTTTAATTAGGTGTAAAATGCTCTTCCTATCAATGGGCTGTCTCTTTACAACTTGACAGGCTCTGCTAAAGAGCTTACCAGTGCAGATTAAGCCTTCTCTCCCATCTGTTAAGGAGTTGTCACTCGCCATTTAGCTGCCAGTCTAAACTAAGTTGGAAGACTGTTTTTTTTATATTTTGTACAATATTTTTTATCTTTATTCATACTTAGCCTTCATATAATTTTACCTTCATGGTAAAATAACAATACATTTATTGTTTTTGTTTCTTCTGTAACTATAGTGAGAAGAATGCTTAATTTTTTTTGGAAAATACTTTTGGGATTTTTCTTTGTGACGATATTGGAAGGACAGCTACAAACTTTAACAGGTAATGTTTGGATTTATAACAAAAACCTACCTATGGCAAGATATTGCATCGAACAAGTTATTTTATTATCAATTTAAATATTTATTTAGAATTGTTCTTTTTTTATGTTGTATCATACTACATGTATGTATATTTTATTTGCCAAAAATAGGGATGTATTTAATATAAATTGTGTTTACACTATTAATGATAGCACAGTACTTTATAGTCTAAATTTTTTACTAGTTCTCAACTACTTTTCACTAACTTGTCATGTAAACCTTTTGTCTTATGAATCCATAACCTCAATTAGGATGTTGTCTCCAAATGCTGATAACGTTGCCAGTTGGCATGGTATACTTTCAACAAATTTCTGCATTACTTATGTGAGCTTTACTTTAAAAAAGTTGTTAGATATAAAAGTACAAAATTAAAATATTGAAGTGTCCATTGAAAACCATTTGAATTTTTTTTTACATTCTCTTTTTTTGCTGTAAAGGACTCATCAAAAAAAACATGGATATAACATGGAAATCAAATAATTTCTGCTGCCAACATGATAACATATATACTGTATTTATTGGCGTATAACACTTACTTTTTTACCCTAAAAATAGAGGGTAAACTGTGCCTGCGTGTTATACGCAGGGGGCTGTGGATTTTTTTTTTCCTGAAACTTCCCACTTAAAGTTAGGGTGCGTGTTATACGCCTGTGCGTGTTATACGCCGATAAATACGGTAACTATGAAGTTTAAAAAGCCTTTCAAGCAGTAAAACGAAGAGGTTCCTCTTCTATATATTGTTCTCTTAGGCCGCGTACACATGATCGGTTAAACCGATGAGAATGGTCTGATGGACCGTTTTCATCGGTCCAAACCGATCGTGTGTGGGCGCCATCGGTTATTTAACCATCGGTTAAAAAAAGCCAACTTGTTTTAAATTTAACCGATGGATTCCTAACCGATGGGAAAAAAACGACCGTTAGTAGGCACAACCATCGGTTAAAAATCCACGCTTGCTCAGAATCAAGTCGACGCATGCTTGGAAGCATTGAACTTCGTTTTTTCAGCATGTCGTTGTGTTTTACGTCACCGTGTTCTGACACAATCGTTTTTTTAACCGAGGGTGTGTAGGCGTGACGGACCATCAGTCAGCTTCATCGGTTAACCGATGAAACCGGTCCATCGGTCCGTTCTCATCAGATGAACCGGTCGTGTGTACAGGGCTTTATAAATATGGCGCACCTCTGCATTACTAAAGCTAGTGAGACATGAAACCATTGCTGGTATTGGTAAGAGTTGTTTGCATTTATCTGTTGCATAATGGCAATACTACTATAAGCTATAGATCAGTTTGTGTGTGACTTTTGGTAAAAATGTTAAATCAATCAGAAACTGCAATGGCAGAAAGTTTGTAGAGTGGATTGAGTGAGTCTGCAATAATTTTAGGTGCTATATTATTGTATAGAAGATTTTAGCGAGTCATTGCTCAATACTAAAAGAGAGGATTTTAATGACATTCATAGGTAAATATGTAAAAATGTCTGAAATTTTTAATTTCACATTTACATAAGTGAGAATGTATATGAACTTAGTCCAAAAGGAATGACATAATTGTATAATCACAAGGCACTTTTGGCCATAAGAACATGGAACTTGCCTGGCTAGAGAATAAAACCTTAGAAAGGGAGTAACTGGTGTTGCCTCCAACAGCTAGGACATCCTGAATCTATTGGTTAACTTGTCCTACAGACCTACAATAATTAAGAAGAGGAGGTGTTGGTTGGCCGCATATCACTTTTCCACTCTTTAATTCACTCACAGGGTTTAATTATTTATTTTTAGGTACATTGGTTCTTTAAAGGGCAGCTTTTTGAAGAACAACAACACAATGATAATAATATTCAGCCAAACAGAACCAAAGAAACATGCTTATGTTATTAATTAAAATTTGGCACACTGTGTGAATTCAGAGGAAAGTGGCCAAAAATGCTGAACTCGTATTCCTTTGTCATACAGTCTCTAATAGACGGGTAAAGCATATTTAAAAATTCCTGACTCAGGCTGTTCTATCAATGGACCTTTTCCCCTAATATTACACAGTGAAAGAGAGTTTACTAGTGCATATTCATGACAGTTAGCGCAGTAAGTAATTTGACTGGTTACTTTAGATTATTTCCAATTAATACATCTGAGCAGCAATCTGGAAGTCTGGATTGTTAGTGGAACATGAGGACTAGGAGACCAAAGCATCGAGAACATCGAGGGGTCTCTGATAGAACTAATGCATTCTGAAACTTGCTGGTACATAACAATTTTGGTCTAGTATTAGCCTTTTAATTAAGTTAAGTTGTGTGTTATAAATAATAAATGCTTTTAGAGAGAGTATATTTAATTTAGGAAATAGTATGCAGGCATTTTTAAGCTTGAGCAAGTTTTATATATGTCTGCAACAGAATGTTGATTATTCTGATAATCTGACAAGTGACAATTGACATATTAAAGCATTTTTTTCTTCTTTTTGCACATTCATCTTCTATTTGATTTCGTTTTAAAGCAAAGCTGTCAGAAAGGAAATATGAGTGCTTCCCCTGCTGACATTTTTTTTTAAAAGCTGAGCTCCAGGCAAACAACTAAATACACAATGGAACACATGTAAGGAGCTGATTTACCTGCCAAATAATTTGTCCTGTGCATTAACTTTTACGTTTACACAGTTTTTCCATACAGCACAGCTCTATCTAATAGGGCAGGAGACTTGATTTGTTTTTCTCTACCGCTGTCAATTAGCCTCAAGTTGCCCTCAACCCCCCAACTTGTGACTAGACAGTGAAAGCAGAAGCAGCTGACTGATGAGCTCATCTCTCTATCACACAGCTCTCTCCTCCTACCAGCACGTCCAGCACGTTCCATCAACACATAAACATATGACTGCTTGGGCTTTCTTTTCCAGTCTAAGCTCTGCTGTAAAATGAACAGTAAGAAACTGATACTGGGTCAAATTCAGGTGCTTTACACTGCTTGCATTTACAAAATACATTTAATAATTTAGTGACCAACACAGGGCTGCATTAATTTATGTCTTCTATACCTGCCGGTTCGAAACTAACGTCATACTATAAACTTAGCTATTTCCCTCTTCCCTGATATTCTATAACCTAAGCCAACACTAAAGCCCCGTACACACGATCGGACCTTTGTCCGACCAAAATCACATCGGAATTCCGACGGAATTCCATCGGAGCAAAAGGGAACATGTTCTCTATCTAAACTCCGATGGAATTCATTGGAATTTCCGATAGAATTACTCCAAGTCAGTCAGTCTGACTTTTTTCATCGGAAATTCCGATCGTGTGTACAGGGCTTAAGACTGCCAGGAAGTGCGGAAATACTTATAATCGTGTTACTGGTAATTCACTGCTCCAAGGCCTGAGCCACAACTGGGGGAAGATAAATGAGCTGGCAGAAGTACTGAATAGAAGATCAGGCAAAGTCAGCCAAAGAATGCCTCTGCCAACACACAGATCTAAGTTTCAGATCAGACCCAGAAGCAGAGATCCACTAGTAAGCAGACAATCAAAGCTCCTAAAATTTATTTCTGCAGCTCCCATGGCTGTTAATGCCTATATCGAAGGTCAGCTTGGGAAAGGGAAATATCTACTGTGTATTTTCAATTTTACTTTAGATCTACTTTAAAGGTGCAAGACTGTCATGCTCATTCTTCCTTCATTGCTGAGTAATGGTCAGGAGCTTAGAAAGTAGCAAAGCTTTGATCAGAAAGACAACCCCAAGTCAGTAGTACCACCTCTGAAATCTTTATGGTCCCATTAGACCCGTGCTTCCCGTTATCCATACAATATCCTAAGTTGTTAAATAACTTTCTCTAGATGTTACATGAAGATCTATAACCATTTTTGACAAATATATAAAAATGTGTCCTGTGGTAGAGCAAGTGGTAATCTAAATTTTATTTCTCTACCACTACTGGTAAATATTGGTTGTATTGTATAATTTTTTTTCATTTAAGATTTACTTTACAGGTTTGAGGAGTTCATGATTTCCATTTTTGCCCCATCTTGTTGCAGATTCGGGAACACTTTCTGATGGTATTGTATATAGAGGACTTACAGACGTGCAGCATGAGCTGGAAGAAGGGAGTGGATTATTGCCAGAAAGCAATCCACCTATTGCTGAATCAGAAAGCCAACACTACAGGGGTTTCCTGAAGAGAAAAAAGAGGGCCATTTTATTTCCTAGTGGAGTCAAAGTGTGCCCTGAAGAAACATTTGATCAGGCCCTTGTCAATCATATGAATTTTTTTAAGCTTAGAGGTAAGCTACTTGTGTTCAATACAACAGAAATGTACAGAATCAAATGCTATTTTATAAAGACAGTTATAAAAAAAAAAAGCATGTCAAGTATGATTATTATAGTTCTGCAGTGAAATAGGTTGTGTATCAGGCAAGTTTCCAAAGCTCCAATGTATTAGTGACAGATAGCATTAATCAGCACTACAGGGATCTTTAGGGAGATTAATTCTGATGATGAACTCTGTATTAGGCGTATACCTTCTGTGGTTAGCTTCCATAAATAGCACCTGACACTGTCTAAACAAAATACTACTACTAAATATTAACGTAACTGTCATACATGTCAGACAGTTATACATGCGTAATACGTAATTAGTAAAAAAGTGAGTATGTGGTATTTCACTGAATGTCAGCCATAACTGTCTACTGTAACACACTGTAAATTGTCAATTTATTTTTTTTTTTGCTTAAGTATAGCATGTTCTTGAAGCACATGTGATATAATACAGTCTTTACGAAAATGTTTAAATATAATAGAAGGGACACACATTCTGGTGTTAAGTTCTAGGTTTTGCTAGAAATTAGGTCAATCCTTATAGTGTTTCTGTGTTGAAGACACAAGGTTAGCATGTGGGATTTTTGTTTGTTTGTGGGAGTTGGAGGTATGGCAAGGAAGAAAGGGGAAAAAGTGAGAAGGAAAAAGAGGGAACTCCAGGAAAGAGCTTCCCTCTGATTGTCCCTTGCCTGAGGTCCAGTCAGCAGAAATGTAAGCCAGGAGTTTCTTTGAATATCTGATTAAGTCCTAGTAATACGCTCAGGATGTGTTGCAAGAAGGGTTTCCTGTGTGAAACGGAAATAATTCCAGTAAAACCAGGTGCAAATAAATTTGTCTTCCCTATGAGTCAGTGGCAGTAAGACCTTCCATATGATTGATCTCATTAACTACTGAAATCCAGAGGCCTAAAGAAGGAGGTTCAGTACTCTACTTCTACTTCAGTGGTATGCATGATCTCGCTTTGTTGATAAGGTGAATGAGCGGGGATTTTTTTGTGCTGAGTCTTGGGTAGCACAGTCATGTATAGGAAAAGGGCCGTGGGGTCGTCCATGAGTACTATTCCTGTGAGTTTTTTGATTAGTCTTTGGATTTCTACCCAAAATGAATGCAGAAGTAGACATTTCCAACAAATGTGTATTAGAGTTCCCCTAGAGCCATTGTTGTTGGAGAGAAGGTAACAAACCCATCAGTGGTTCCTACTGGCAAAGGCACCTATTGGAATGGGTATTATGGTATGTCTAGGGATGAATTGAAGTCATTGTATTTTATGAACATCAAGATACTTTATTTAACAAAAAACATGTTTTGTGGCTTGAACTGGCCACTTTCTCAGTTTAAAGGTGACACACAGATGTCTATAGATACAATTACATAACTTCACCTTTATACTGAGGAAGTGGCGAGCTTAAGTTACAAAATGTATCTTTGGTGAAATAAAGTAACTTAATGTTTGTAAAATACGATGACTTAAATTCATCTCTAGACACACCAAAATGCACATGCCGATGGGCAGCTCTGCTGTACATCACCCTCCCAAAAACTGATTGACACGTAACCTTCCATGGAAACAAGTGGAGAATACCCCTGTCCCTGCCCAGAATAGTTAGTCACTCTTGATATAGAAACTTAACCATAAAACGCTACAGCGCTAACAGTGTGCCCATCCTGTAGTTGTAAGTTGTCATATAACAGATGATAGATTATTAAAGGGGAAGGGAAAAAAGTGCCAAACCGGCATAGTGTAGCAGAATTTATTAAGTAAAACAAAATATAAAACAAATTGCACCCACAAGCGGGTGAGAAGGAAAGAGAGAATGACAGGTCGCAGTGGATTTGTAGTCTGGTAGTAAGCTGGGAACTGTGTGATTGTCCATTCATCAGACTGATGAAAGAGGTGTGGCTAGCTTCGGAAACGCATTCCTATTGGCTCACACAGCGGATGAACTGACATCTCCTCTTACTACTCCTGCTGGACACATCGTCTCTGGGGGGGACATCCGATTTCTGGATCTACCATCAGGGCCACACAGGTAGCCCGACACCAGTCTCCCTGCATGGATTCCAGGCTCATCCCGCTCCCTACAATGCCGGCTTTCTTCTCCACCACAGACAATTACACAGATCCCAGCTTACTACCGGACTACAAATCCTCTGCGACCTGTCATCCTCTCTCTCCCCTCACCCACTTGTGAGTGCCATTTGTTTTATATTGTATTCTACTTAAGAAAATTGTGCTACACTATGCCAATTTGGCCCTTTCTTCCCTTCCCCCTAGTCCCTCTTGATGTCTAGGGGGCCCCTGTCCTAGGTCCCAGTAGGGACTTCAAGCTAATCTCCAGCTTTAGTTTCAGTTTAAATAGTTTGTTTGGGCCAAGCTGACCCAAAGGAACTTGTTCCTTCAACCAACATGTGTGGCCCACTGGGTATGCTGTATTAACTGTATGTAGTTCAGGCTACATACGATATACAACACAGTGCTCTGGGTACGGGACTACACCTTCCTGCCTCACACCCAGAACAAAATAGTGTCGGTTTGAGTGGTGCTCAGCCATTCATGGCAGCTTTGTATTCTATCAATGAATTCAAAACTCCCTCTGATTGGCTCAGAGTCAGAGATTGTGACATCAAAATTGGTAATGTCTGATCTTCATGACTTGCCAGTGCTTTAACGTAAATCATGAATAGCGAACAATTTGCGGTGTTTGAGGGGCAAATTTGAAAGCTGCGGAACACCCTTTAAAAGTCTATGGGAGAAATCAAAAGTTCTAATTTTAAAGGCATAAAAAGTGTTTGGGGACCTGGGTCCTGCCCCTGGGTACATGTATCAATGCAAAAAAAGTTTTAAAAAGCAGTTATTTTAATCATGCTTAAATTGAAACAATAAAAGTGAAATATTCCTTTAAATTTCGTACCTGGGGGTGTCTTTAGTATGCCTGTAAAGTTGCATATTTGTACCGTGTTTAGAACAGTCCCTGCAGCAAAATGACATTTCTAAAGGAAAAAAAGTAATTTAAAATGACTCGCGGCTGTAATGAATCTGCAATACAGATAAAATTCATTGAAAAAAGCAGCTTGTGTTCCCCCCAGTCCATTATCAGGCCCTTTGGGTCTGGTATGAATATTAAGGGAAACCCTAAACCAAAATTTAAAAAAAATTGCATGGAGGTCCCCCCAAATTCCATACCAGGCCCTTCAGGTCTGGTATGGATATTAAGGGGAACCCTGTGCCAAAAAAAAAAAAAATGGTGTAGGGGGCCTCCCAAAAATCCATACCAGACCCTTATCCGAGCATGCAACCTGGAAGGCCGCAGGAAAAGAGGGGGGGGGGGCGGGGGAGCCCCCCCCTCCTGAACCATGCCAGACCACATGTCCTCAACATGGGGAAGATGCTCACCTTCTCCCCATGTTGATGGGGACAAGTGCCTCATTCCCACAACCCTTGCCCGGTGGTTGTGGGGGTCTGCGGGCAGAGGGCTTATCGGAATCTGGAAGCCCCCTTTAACAAGGGGACCTCCAGATCACGGCCCTCGCCTATGTGAATTGGTAGCGGGGTACATTGTACCCCTACCATTTCACAAAAAAAAGTGTAAAAAAGACAAGAGCCAGCTTGGGACAAGTCCTTTATGAAAAAAAAATTATTTCCAGTGATGTAGATCCATTTAGAGTGGAAAAAAAGTGCCAAAACAACAGCTCTGTCTCCATGGGCTGCTCCCGCCGACTGACGCTACTCCCGCAGTGACAGCTGTTATATAGCTGAGGGCGAGGTCACCCGGTGACGTGTACGATTGACCCCGCCCCCTCTGACACCACTGGGTTTTCCCTGTGGCGTCAGAGGGGACAGGATCACCTGTATACATCACTGGGTGGCGCTGCGGCATTCCCCCATGTCGTCAGAGGGAGGCAGGGTTGCATGCTCAGATAAGGGTCTGGTATGGATTCTGAGGGGGACCCCTACGCTATTTTTTTAAAAACAATTGGCGCAGGGTTCCCCTTAATATCCATACCAGACCTGAAGGCCCTGGTATGGAATTTGGGGGACCCCCACGGAATTTTTTTTTATAAGTTTTGGTTCCGTTCTTTTTTTTAATGAATTTTATCTGTATTGCAGGGACCCGACAATTCATTACAGCCGCGATCAGTTTTAAATGACTTTTTTTCCTTTAGAAATGCAATTTTGCTGCAGGGACTGGAAAATCGACACTTTACTGGCATACTATAGACACCCCCCAGGTACGAAAATTAAAGGAATATTTCATGCCGGGTAACCCCTGTGTACGTCACCAGATGGCCCTGCGGCATTTCCCCGTGTCGTCAGAGGGAGGCAGGGTCACCTGTACATGTCACCGGGTGGCCCCGCCCTCAGCTATATAACAGCTGTCACGGCGGGAGTAGCGTCATACAGCGGGAGCCGCCCATGAAGGCATAGCTGTTGTTGCATCGCTTTGGGGTGGGGGGGTGCAGAGCCCTCCTTCCCAAAGCACCCATCTCCCATGTTGAGGGCATGTGGTCTGGTATGGTTCAGGAGGGGGGCACCCTCTTTTCCTGCGGCCTGCCAGGTGGCCTGCTTGGATAAAGGTCTGGTATGGATTTTTGGGGGACCACTACGCCATTTTTGTTATTTAGGTGCAAAGTTCCCCTTAAAATCCATACCAGACCTGAAGGCCCTGGTATGGAATTTGGGGGACCCCCACGCAATTTTTTATTAAAGTTTTGGTTACGGTTTTTTTTCAATGAATTTTATCTGTATTGCCGGGACCTGACAATTCATTACAGCCGTGATCAGTTTTAAATTACTTTTTTTCCTTTAGAAATTTTCTAAACACTAGAAAAATTAGACACTTTACTGGCATACTATAGACACCCCCCAGGTATGAAATTTAAAGGAATATTTACTTTTATTGTTTAACTTTAAGCATCATTAAAATCACTGCTTCCGAAAAAAATTCCATTTTAAGAAAATTTGCATTGATACATGTCCCCTGGGGCAGGACCCAGATCCCCAAATACTTATTATGACAATACCATGCATTTAAGCCTTTAAAATTAGCACTTTTGATTTTTCATGGTCGTGTCCCGTAGACTTTAACGGTATTCGCGTGTTCGAACAAATTTTTTGCCTGTTCGCATGTTAGGCCTCGTACAGACGAGGGGTTGTCCGATGGAAATGGTCCGCCGGACTGTTTCCATCGGACATTTCTCCTCCGGATTTAGATCCGATGGCTGTACACAGCATCGGATCAAAATCCGCGCAGAAAACATCCGCGGTGACGTATCCGCGCCATCGCCGCGACAATGACGCGGCGACGTGCGTGCCGCTGGAAGGTAAATACTTCCATGCATGCTTCAAATCATTCCGACGCATGCGAGGGATGGGGATCGGACGGACTTATCCGGTGAGTCTGTACAGACGACCGGATAAGTCCGCCGGACAGGATTCCAGCGGATAGATTTTGTAACATGCTACAAAATTTTTATCCGCTGGAATTCCGTCGGCTGGATTTTTATCCGCCGAAAATTGTCCGCTCGGGCCTACACACGACCGGATCTATCCGCTGGAACTGATCCGTGGATAAATCCCAGCGGATAGATCCGGTCGTGTGTACGGGGCCTTATGATGCGAACCGAACCGAGGGGTGTTCGGCTCATCACTAGTGACCACAAATGAATTTCTAACGTTTAGAAGAGACGGGTCATGGATAATGTTTTGTCATGGTATCTTTATTTTGGCGAGGAGGTTATAATGCTACATGGTGGTTTTTGCTGTCTGGTCTTAGTTGCGCATGAGAACTTTTTGCGTGTGAGAGTAAGCCTATTTCTGAAATTTGTTGCTTGCAAGTTCAAATATGTATTTTTTGCTAGAAAATTACTTAGAACCCCCATATATTATATATGTTTTTTAAGCAGAGAATCTAGGGAATAAAATGGTGATTGTTGCAATATTTTATGTCACACTGTATTTGTGCAGCAGCCTTTCAAATGCAATTCTTTAGGAAAAAATACACTTTCATGAATTAAAAAAAACTAAACAGTAAAGTTAGTTAAATTTTTTTGTATAATGTGAAAGATGATGTTACGCCAAGTAAATAGATACCCAACATGTCATTCTTTAATATTGCGAACACTTGTGGAATGGTGACAAGCTAAGGTACCTAAAAATCTCCATAGGCAGCGCTTTAAAAAATAATGATGATTACCAGGTTAGATTTACAGAGGAGGTCTAGTGCTAGAATTATTGCTCTCGCTCTGACGATCACGGTGATATCTCACATGTGTGATTTGAACACCATTTACATATGCAGGCGCGACTAACGTGTGCGTTTTCTTTTCTGCACAAGATCGTGGGGGCGGGGGCGCTTTACATTTTTTTTTTGTTACTCTAAAAAAAATGTGATCACTTTTATTGCTGTCACAAAGAATGTAAACATCCCCCGTGACAGTAATAAGTGGTGACAGGTACTCTTTATGGAGGGATGAGGGGTCTAAAAGACCCCACATCCCTCCTTTACACTTCAAAGTATTCAGATCGCCAAAAACTGTGATTCTGAATACTGTCACTTTTTTTAAAACTGCGCCATTGACAGCTGAGTTAACCGGAAGTGACCTAGAGACGTTGCGTCCATGTTTACAGAGAGAAGACTGGAATGAAGCCGTTTCCGGCTTCGTGCCAGTCTCTCTCTAGCCGGCGGAAGTGCCGGATCGCGGGCGGGTCTCCCAGGGGGACGGGAGGCCTGGTAAGAGCAGCGTAAAGCGGTGGATCGTGGGAATGTCCCCTCTCGCTCCTCCGGTATAACAGCCAAGCGGCTTTTAGCCACACCGGTTGTTATCCCTGAAGAGCCAACCGCCTGCTCTAAAAAACGCTACCAAGAGGATGCCTGCAACTGCAGGCATCATCCTGGTATAACCCCTGAAAGCCGAGGCCGCATGTATGCAAACGCTCTGCGGGAAGGGGGTATGGTGCAGTCCTTTAGGGGTTTTAAATAAAGAATAGCACCCAACTGGGACTATGTGAACAGTGCTCTGCCCATGAAGGGCAAAGCAACAAGTTTATTTTATTCCTGGCCCCAACACTTTAATTTTTCTCCCATTCTGACTTGTTCGATTGTAGGAGGAAATAAAAAAAAAGTCATGTGCAAGCTCTAAAATGTGTTGTGGAGCCTGCAAATGGCTGAAGACTGTCTTGCCCATGTCACAGCATTGGGTGCCTCTGTAGCTGCTAACCAAGCACCAGTACTGAACTACAGGCAAATGGCTTAAAATGGATGTAAACTCTCACATATACCCAGTGAAGTGAATAGCCTCAGATTATACACAGAGATGAAACTAATCTCCCTGTGTAAGTTTAACATGTATATTTGCTGTCTCCAGCTGTATATATCCTTTAGAAAGTGCTCTTCATGTTACAGATTTTCTCTTCCTGTTCACACACCGCCACTCCACATTCTCAAAGGAAGAAAGGAATGTGCAGAGCTGTGCTCTGAGATGGCAAGCTTTCTGCTTTTATATCAACTTCCCACGACACAACCTTCAGTTAAGAAATACAACTAGGTCATATACACTAAGAAAAGGAGTTCAAAGTAAAGAGAGAAAAAATAATATGGCTGACATGAAAAAGTGAAGAAAGGGGTTTGTAAATGGAAGACATTAAGCCTGGAGTTTGTATAGAGGTGGGTCTAGGTCAGTGGTTCCCAAGCTCAGTCCTCAAGTATCCCCAACAGGACAATTTGTGAGTGTTTCCCCTAGATAACATAGCTGTCAAGAATACAAAGCCATTGGCATTAATATAAAGCACCTGTGAAAGCTGAAGGAAACCCTGAAAACATGTTGGGGTACTTGAGGTCTACATTTGGCAATCACTGGTCGAGGGGCTGGGAATAAATTATAACATTAGAAGGGTTTAATCATCATGCTGAGGTTGAGAATACTCCACCTAAATTTGGTATGTTATCAAAAATGATCCCTGACCATTGTATATTTTCGACCCTTTTTATTTATTAGAATTTTCAGTAAATATATGTATAATTAAGATCCTTTCCTTCTGAGGTATAAGAAACGTGTTATTTGATCTACCATGGTTTTAAATGTTCTTTTATCATACAATTTCAAGATTGTTTAACACAAAACTTCTTTAAGAGTTCATTAAGGGTTGCTATTTGAAGATTTGACATCTGTATCTCCATGGGAGTAGTGTCGGCTGCTGATATGTTTATGTTTCCTAGAATCTGGCTGGGTTAGTGTCTTTTGTTGTCAAGGAGGAGGCAGCCTTAGTAACATCTACTGTACTGTATGTTTCCACCGAGGCGGTGGCCAATCCAAACATAATGATGAGAAGCATATCACCAGCTCTGTACTTCTGAAGAAGTTGTAAGATGCAACGTGTAGGGCAGAGCTACATGTGATGCAAACAAACTGGGTGGAGTTGTAGATTAACTCTTGTTGAATGAATGAATGAATGAATGAAAAAACGTATATAGCGCGGCACATGCGAACTGAATCGCCTCTGGGCGCTTGATGTTTCGTGTCTCATGACATCAAAAGAGCAGAGTTTTAATCTGTCTTCTAAAAGTCAGGTGGTTTTCCTCCAACCGAACGCTGGTTGGTAAAGCGTTCCATAGTCTCGGACCTTGAAAAGCAAACCTTCTTTCTCCTTTGGACTTGTATTTGGTTTTTGGCACCTTGACCAGATTTTGGTCAGTGGATCGCAGAACGCGATTAGAATTGTGAGGTTCTATCTTGTCGCAAAGATATTGCGGAGCCTTCCCATTGTTGATGCAGATCCAGTGCACAGACTTGCAAGTGTACAGCTTTTGAGCTTTTATAGATGTCTGCAACACGGAAAGCATTATGTATTTTCTTGTGTTCTACCTCTAAAGATAACCATACCTGGAATGAGCTGTTACCCCTGATCCAATATTTAAATAGCAGTGGGCAATGTGCTATAAAACCTTATTTGCACTATAAGGTCCATGTAAGAAGACAAGTTCTAGCCTATTTCTGTGTGAAGTGGGACACAGAGGTCTTTTTAAAATGGCACTTTAGCACGTGTGCGTGTGGCTTTGTTGCCCCGCAATCTGATGTAAGAACAGATTATAGAGTATTTATTTTTTCGCATTATACAGGTATTTGAAATTGTGAATAGACTTGTTAATGCACTAATTATCTATTTTATTATACTGAAATTAATTTCACTAATGTATTGTTTTCTTTGTTCAGCACTTAAGTTATATGTTTATATTCACACATGTTGTTATATACATTGCTTATTCTGTCATTATTTTAGGTGAATAACTCATTAAATGTGTTGTCAGCTATTTAGAGGGTGTGTGTGGGTATTAGGAGCATGGAAGAATCTCTGTGTGTCTTTTGATTCTTTAGTTTATGTTGTGTTTTTGTGTGCTAATAAGTAGTTCTATGTAAGTGCTCCAGATGTTGGTTCTTTGCAGCTCTACACTCCAATCTGTCTTCCAGGATGCTTTTGATTTACAATGTCCAGAACAAACCACTTTATCATTAACCAAACAACCAAATGACCAAACCAAACCAAAAGGTGGTCCCCTTGGAACCCTTGAACCACCTTAGCATTCTGATTTTTTTTCCAAATATATATATTTTTTGG
The DNA here is from genome assembly GCF_905171775.1 of Rana temporaria. NCBI lineage: Eukaryota > Metazoa > Chordata > Amphibia > Anura > Ranidae > Rana > Rana temporaria. Next base: position 231,255,888 of record NC_053490.1, on the reverse strand, counting down.
TTCTAACACACACATTTGGGTGCTTTCTTTTATACAGCTAAAACAATTAAAACCTGACTGAGGTTTCCACCCTATTAAAATCAACAACAAAACAAAAAAAGTCTATAGTTTATTCGTTTTTACGCTGATGTTTTAAATCTTTTATTATGCATGTAAAATATTTTTTTTTACAATAATATAAATATCCATCCATATCACTGGTTTTGCAGAATGTTATGAGTTTTTTAGAGAGAGATTAGTAGGTGACTGAGGGGGAGATGCTTCCTCAGAAGAAATTCTGTCCATCTGTCTCGCTCTAAAGCTCCTGCCCTGCCTGTTAAAGTGGGTTGGGGAACTTCCTTTGCATCATAATATGAGCTGGATATTCCTCATAGACTATCCTGACCTACCACTACATACTGTTACTGACTAACCTGCCACTACCTACTGCTCCCTAACTGCCCTGCCACTAAATACTGCTTACTGCACCGACCATCCTGCCATTAAATACTGCTTACTGACTGCCAAATACTTGCATACTGCTCACTGACTGCCTGCCACTACATACTGCCCTATCCTGCCACTACATGCTGTTTGCTGACCATCCTGACTCTACCTACTGCTGACTAGCTGACTGCTCCACCACTATATACTGCCCTAAATACTGCTCACTGACCACTGTGCCCCTACATACTGCTCTACCACTATATATTGCTCTTTGCCCTGCCACTACATAATGATCACTGACTACCCTACCACCATACACTGTTCTCTGCCCTGCCACTACATATTGCTCACAAACCACTCTGCAGCAACATACTGCTCACTGACCTCCCAGACACAATATTCTGCTAAATGACTGCCGAGCCACTACATTCTGCTCACTGACTGTTCTACCAATGCATACTGCTCACTGAAACCCTTACCATTACATACTGTTCCCTGACAGCCCTGCCACTACATACTGCTCACTGACTGCCCTGCCACAATCTACTGTTCCCTGACAGCCCTGCCATTACATACTACGCACTAACTGCCCTGCCACAATCTACTGGCCACTGACTGCCCTGCCACTACATACTTAACTGCCCACTGCCTTGAACCTTCCTACTGTTACATACCATACACTCCCCCGCTTCACTATGGGGCCCTATGATTCCAAAGGCAGCCCTTCTTTTAGATCAGCAACTAATGACACCAATATTTTGTTTCAGCAATCGGTAAACCCATCCAAAGATGATGCAATTTTCTTTCCTGCAACCACGGTTTGCTCTATTCCCCCATCAACACAGTTAGTGACATTACTAGTGGTGGCCCGTTCATTAGGGGTACCTGGGTCCGCTCCCTCTCTCCACGCTACTCCCCTATATGTAATGGATAGATTTATCCATAACATGAATCTATCCACGGCCGCCGGGTCCACCTCCTATTCATGCGTCCGGCCCCTTTTAGGGCATGGGCGCATGAATTACAGTGGCAGGATTTTTTTTCGAAGCACCTGATTAGAGCCAGAGGCTCTAATAGGCTTCAAAATAGGGTGGGCTCAGGTCACATAGGATGTTCTCAATCCCATCCAGGTGTGTTGCAACAGTGAATGGATATTTGCTGTTGCAACACTGATCCTCCTTTCGGCCAATCGGGAAACAGGTATGAAACCCGTTTTCCAATTGGCCAAAACGTCAGGCTATTGGACACGTAACGCAGAACCTGCTTAAGGAAAAGGACACCAGAGAAGCTTTCCCCAAGCCTGCCATGCTTAAGGACAGGGACAGGAAGATGGCCACATCCAGGGTAAGGACTGACACGACAGCGGGTTGGTGGATTTCCTGGGGGTGTTTGTGCCGCGCAACAGGGGGGTTTGCTGGGGGTGTTGGTGTTGTGCCGCAAGGGTGGGGGGAAGGGGCAGTTGTGCTAGTGCTGCTTGATTCTTACTTTTTAATATTTTTATAATACACAAGCTTAATGTATTCTAGTAAAGTTAGTCTGTAAACTAAGGTCCGTTTTGTTAGGTTGTTACAGCATTTAGACACTTTATAAAATAGAAATTGACTGGGGCCATCTTAAGTGTGGGCATCATGAAGCCAGACTGTATGACTTCCTGGATTTCAGCCTTGCAGATCTCGCACATGCTCAGTGCTGCACAAGCAGTGTCAGATCAGGTTTCAGCACCTGTGCTGTCCAAGTCACATGATTCTTTGAGACTGGGGAGTGCACAGACTTCTGGAAAGTTACACCCACTACATTCCCAGGAGTCTGTGCGGTGTAGGTTAGGAAGCATTAAGCACCTAGGTGCAGGAAGTGGGAAGATTAACTATTCTGCCTAGCAACAACACTTTGAAGGCATCTAAAAAAAAAAAAAAAATTCGTAAAGGACTAATGACATTTTTTAAAAACTACTGATGTAATGTTATATTTATGGGTGGAACTCCACTTTAAGGTCATCACAGAGGACAAGGGAGCACTCTTTAGGTCTGGAGGAAAAGACATTTAACCGTCAAATACGGAAAGACTTCTTCACAGAGCTGTGAAAATGTGGAATAAACTCCTTCAAGATCTAGTTCTGGCCAGCTCAGTAGTTAGTTTTAACAAAGGCCTGGATTTATTCCTAAATGCACAAAATATAACTGGATACTAATATTTATAGGTAAAGTTTATACAGGAAAAATCCAATTGCCTCTTGGAGGATTAGGAAGGTTTTTTCCCCTGTAGCAAATTGGATCATGCTTTATTGTTTTTTTGCCTTCCTCTGGATCAACTGTGAATATAGGATTGTGTACATGGAGGTTCTGGAATTGTGTGTTGGGTTTTTGTTTTCTGTGGGTGGAACTGGATGGACTTGTGTATTTTTCTAACCAGACAAACTACCGTATATACTCGAGTATAAGCCAAGTTTTTCAGCCCTTTTTTTAGGGCTGAAAATACCCCCCTCAGCTTATACTCGAGTCAGTGTACCTGAATTCTTGACAGGCATCCATTTTTTTAAAAAGTCACGGCTTCCTCTTGGCTTTCCGTTCCGTGATAGGCATTTGACACGGAACGTAGGTCCTCTCATCCTCGGACAGTTTCCCAGCAGACACTGTGTTCAGTGTTCCGCCAATCATGGACGTCCTCTTATCCGAGGATGAAAGAATGTCTGTGATTGATAGAACACTGAACACAGTGTCTGCTGGGAAACTGAGTCCGAGGATGAGAGGACCTCCGTGATAGGCGGAACACAGTGTCAAATGCCTATCACGGAACGGAACGCTAGGAGGAAGCCACGACAAGAATTCAGGTACTCGGGCACAGTGAAACTGCAATGGGCACAGTGAGGTATAGCACAGTGAGGTATGGCACAGTGAGACTGCAACGGGCACAGTGAGGTATGGCACTGTGAGGTATGGCACAGTGAGACTGCAATGGGCACAGTGAGGTATGGTACAGTGAGACTGCAATGGGAACAGTGAGGTTTCAATGGGCACAGTTAGGTTGCAAATGGGCACAGTGAGGCATGCAAATGGACATTGGTGACCCTCTTTTCCGCCTTACAGTAGCTGCTGCATTCTCACCCTAGGCTTATATTCGAGTCAACAAGTTTTCTCAGTTTTTTTGTGGTAAAATTAGGTCCTTGGCTTATACTCGGGTCGCCTTATACTCGAGTATATACGGTATGTAACTCTGATGTAAATTTAAATGCTGTCACTGCTCTCTAGCTCTCTGGCTGCCATACTCACCCTCCTGCTTCACTTAGCCTCTGACCACCTTATTTAGTGAGGCAAAGAAGTTGGTAATTACAGAGCCCATATTTCCACCATGAAGGTTCACTTCAAGTTAAAGATCAGGTAAAATTTCTAAGCGCACGTTGTAGTATCTTAACGTTGGTCTTTAATTAATTGGATTAATGTATCTCACTGGTTCATGACTTGACATGACATGGTGCCTGGCATTCTGGCTCTCTATTTCTAACTACATAGAACAGGGATACAATCCTTAAGAAGCATTACATAACTCTGGGATACTGTCTCCTTGTAACAACTCTTGCCATGCTACTTACTTGAACTCATGTTGGAAACATGTGATGCTTAAGGAAAACATGTGCATTTTGCCACGTGGCTATCCTTCTGCTACTTTGGGGCCATATGAACACTGTGCATTATCTGATTGTCTTAAAGTAAAATCTGTCATTGCTTTCATCGCCCTGGCCTTTGTGTGGTGTTGAAATCAATGTTGGATTTTTTTTCTACAACACAACAAACACAAAAGCATATAAAACAAAGAAGAAAAAATGTGTGTCTAATGCCGCTTACACATGACCGTTTTTCGCGATGTGAAAAATTACAAAAAATGTTAATGTAATTAAAAACGATCGAGTGTGGGCGCCAGGGCATTTTTTCGCGATGTTAAAAATGGCCTTTAAAAATTTAGAACATGCTCTAAATTTTTGCATAGTTTTTAACGTTGTCGGTTTTAACGTTATAAAAAATGGTCCTGTGTGGGCTTTAACGACGTAAAAATAACGCGCATGCTCAGAAGCAAGTTATGAGACGGGAACGCTCGTTCTGGTAAAACCAGCGTTCGTAATGGAGATAGCACATTCATCACGCTGTAACAGACTGAAAAGCGCGAATCGTCTCTCACCAAAGTTTTACTAACACAAAATCATGAAAAGCAGCCCCAAGGGTGGCGCCATCTGAATGGTAATTCCCCTTTATAGTGCCGTCGTACGTGTTGTACATCACCGCGCTTTGCTAGAGCATTTTTTTTTTCACGATCGTGTGTAGGCAAGGCCGGCTTAACAATAATCGGGTTGAAAAAACATAGTTTTTTCTAGACCAATAAAAATGGTCGTGTGTACGTGGCATAAGGGTGGCCATACATGTATAGACTGTTGTCTGTTTGCACAGTGAACAACTGACTATTCATCGCTCAAAAGTGAATTGTGCACTAACTGATAGAATAAACTTGTGTCCATGATCGAAAGTGATCAGTCGATAACAATAATAATATATATAATTTTTTCGAATGATTACCAAAAATGAAGGTATGGACGTTTGTGACCCTTATATTGTATATTGTAATTCTGGTAATATATACCCACTGTATTCACATATACACAGATATCAGACTTTGATTGTTTTCGGATATACATCTCATGATAGTGTATAGGAACAAGCATAGTTTACAAACGCACATCCTTATATTCTCAGATCCTTTTTCTGGTTCACCTATATTTCAAGGACAAGACAGAGGATTTTTTCATTTCATATATAACAAACGCATATAGACTTTGGTTGAAACGGTAAAAGTTTTCGCTTTGCATCCATCGACATTAGCCAGGCCTACTTTCCAAATCGACTCTAAAGCTAGGTCCAATAACGGCACCAATGTCAAACGATCTTTTTGAAAACTACCAGTTTCAGACAAAATTCTATGCGCATATGGCCTTCATTAGGGAGCAATTTTTTAACCTCAGGCTAAGCTCAAATCATCAAACTTAGTATCACTCTAGGGGGAGACTATACAGTGCTCACCAGCCCGATGGGTGACCAGACCCCCAATGGGATCCTTCTATTCTCTCACTAAAAACACTGCAAACATTCAGGACACCCTCCTGAAGTCTGTTTTTTATTTAGGTAGCCTTATTACAAAAATAACATGGCTTACAATGCACCGTTTCTACAGCTGGGCACAATACACCCTTGTTTGGGCTGATAATCATATGGATTCTATCCATCCTTCTATCCATATGTTTTAAGCAGAAGTACACTACATCTGAGCACAGAAAACCTTTTTTATTTTTAATATTCAAAGCAAACTCCCCCATCCATCCATGTCTCTGTGCATTATTTTGCTGAGAAATCACTTTGAAAAACACCCACCTAGCATTTCTGTCTGTGGCCATTTTGAGTATGGGCAGATGATTCACGTAGTACTTGCTTCCTGGAATCCATCTGCCTTTTTCTCACCATGCAAGCAGGAGGGTGTGCTTAGCTGAGAAAACCCCTCCTCTCCATCTGAAGTCTCCTTGGGTATATGATATCATTTGCCTAGGCCTGGAAACCAGGAACTAACTTAAAGGAATTGTAAAGGCAGATTTATTTTTTATCTTAATGCATTAAGATAAAAAGCCTTCTGTGTGCAGCAGCCCCCCTCAGCCCCCCTAATACTTACCTGAGGTCCCTCTAGCTCCAGTGATGTTATAGGAACGTCTCCACCATCCGGGACTCCCCTCCTCATTGGCTGAGACAGTAGTATGGCACCATTGGCTCCCACTGCTGTCAATCAAAGTCAGTCAGCCAATGAGAATTAAAAAAGGGGGCAGAGCCTGTGTGTGCATGGACAACATGGACTAACATAAAGGAACATTTAGGGACAGAAAAAAACGCCTGTAAAATGGGCATTTGAGTTGAGTTGAGTGGCATCTTGATATAGCGCGGTCATTTACCCTGTAAGATCCTGACGCGCTTGATGCTAGGGCCAATTTAGACAGAGCCAATTAACCTACCAGCACGTCTTCGGAGTGTAGGAGGGATTTGACAGCTGCAGTGTGCATGAAGCCTAATCAAATATTTGTTATGTGAATGCCACAAATAGAGAATTTCCTGTTTACACAGCGGCCTATGTAAAAGGAAGTCCTGTCTCCTGTGCTGCCATTGGATGACTGTTCTGTTCTGTCCATCATAGGAGGTGGGACTTTGTATTAAAGAGGCCGCCAAGAAAACAGGAATTTCTCCTGTATGTAATCTGTTGGCGCTCGTCCTGACTCACCTGCAGACCCTGTGTTTGCATGTAAATAACTGTCATTCATATATAAATAGCGACGGGATTCATATGTAAATAGCTGAGGTTGACAGCATTCATATGTAAATAAAGGCGGCATTCATATGTATATCATTCCCCTCTGACATCAAAAATTTGAGAGCTGGTTCTCAAATTTTCAGAAGGGAAAAGTTATTGTCGGAAATTCCGATTATCTGTATGCAATTCCGATGCATAAAAATCCTACGCATGCTCGCAATCATTGAACTTAATTTTTCTTGGCTCATCGTAATGTTGTACGTGACCACGTTCTTGACGTTCGGAATTTCCAACAACATTTGTGTGACCGTGTGTATGCAACACAAGTTTGAGCCAACAGTCCGTCTGAAAAAAATCCACGGTTTTCTTGTCGGAAATTCCGATCGTGTGTACGCGGCATAAGAGGTCTCTGTCAGGCTGGCTGGCTTTTTGTGAGTAAATATCACAGAACATATTTTTAATAACATTTTACAGTGTTAACGTACTACAGAGGTCCATTGCGCTTGGTGTTTCTATTCAGAATGTGCAGTGTAAGCCATAAAATTGTTGCAATATAGCTAGTTGCAGTTAGTTAAATTCAACTGGACTTGTTCTATAATGCTGAAGACATTTTGTAGCTTATCTAAGCCACATGTTTTAGTTCTTATGAGTGATAACAACATATCCCAGCTATCCACTCATCATGGAATGCCAGAATGCAGATGTTAATTGCCAAAAAACAGTGTAAGGCCTAGTACACACGAGAGGATTTATCCGCGGATACGGTCCACCGGACCGTATCCGCGGATAAATCCTCTCGAGGATTTCCACGGATTTGGATCCGATGGAGTGTACTCACCATCGGAACGAAATCCGCGCCAAAATCCCCTCGCGATGACGTGTCGCGCCGTCGCCGCGATGATGACGTGGCGACGTGCGTGACGCTGTCATAAAAGGAATTCCACGCATGCGTCGAATCATTACGACGCATGCGGGGGATCCCTTCGGACGGATCGATCCGGTGAGTCTGTACAGACCACCGGATCGATCCGCGGGAGCCAATTCAAGCGGATAGATTTGTAGACATGTCTACAAATTTTTATCTGCTGGAATTGGGAAATTTCCGCGGATAAATATCCACAGGAATGTACACACCATAGAATCTATCCGCTGAAACCGATACGCTGAGATTTTTCAGCGGATGGATTCTATCGTGTGTACGGGGCCTAAGGTGTGAAAGTTGTGGAACCAACTTGTTCTAGGTACAAAATTTCATATGACTAACTACTACTAGCTATACCATGATCTGAATAAATACGATGATTTGAGATAATTTGGGCTAGATAGTGGACAATGGATAGCCCGAAAGCAATTTTCCAGACTTTAAAATGACCAAAGTATCTGTAAAAAACAAAAAACAAAAACAAAAGTATTAAAATACTAAAGGCTAATAGGCAAGCACATTTTACCCCAGAGCATAATGAATGTGGTGACCTTTCACTTTGCAAGGAATTCCCAAACATCTGCAAGGAAAAGGAAACAAAGGGCCAGATTCACGTATATTCCAGGGGGAGCGTAGCGTAAGCTATTTACACTACGCCGCCACAACTTAGTGGAGCAAGTGCCGTATTCTCAAAGCACTTGCTCCGTAATTTGCGGCGGCGGCGTGTAAATGGGCCGGCGTATCCCCGCGTAATTCAAAGGGGGCGGCTTGTATTTAAATTAAGCGCGCCCCCGTGCCGAACGAACTGCGCATGCGCCGGCCTTAAACGTAGCCCAGTGCGCATGCCCTGTAGTACGCCGCAAATACATTGGTTTCAACGTGAACGTAATTAACGCACAGCCCTATTCTTGACGAGTTACATAAACGACGTAAACAGACGCTGTCCCGACAGCCATACTTAACATGGCATACGGCGGACCGACGTAAGGTTACCCCTCATATAGCAGGGGTAACCTTACGCTTACGGAAATGACGTAAACGTTCGGGAATCGGCGTATCGGCTCATTTGCATATGCAACGCTGAAATCGACGTAAAAGCCACCTAGCGGCCAGCGTAGTATTGCATTTAGGATCCGACGGTGTAAGTGACTTACACCAGTCGGATCCTAGCCTAATTCTGGCGTATCTTGCTTTGAGAATACAAAACAATGATACGCCGGCGGGATTTTCGAATTACGCCGGTGTATCTGTAGATACACCGGCGTAATTCTTTTGAGAATCTGGCCCATTAAAACTAAATTTTTGCTTGCACATAATCGTATGATGAAAGTCAGCAGAGTTTCATCTCATTCACTAAACTCTAGGACAACTTCCCTTGCAGAGAACAGTCTATTTGCCTTCGGTAAATCCACCCTGAAAACTTCATGAAATTCTATTTACATTCAGAAAGGGAGGCCCGGAGCAAAAAGACAGCAAGAATAGCAGAGGGCCGGGCATGACAGTGTGTCTAGTGACACAGGCAGGTTTAGGCATCGTGGATGGGGGAGGTGTGAGGAGCAGGATTGGTTGGGAGAGGGATGTGGTGCTAGGTGGAGCAGGATTGGCTAATAGTTGAGTGGGGGAGCTAGGAGAGCAGGATTGGGCACAAGAGGCAGGGGAGTGGCAATATAAAAGAGCGGGGCGGGGCCAGCGAGGTCAGTTGCAGCTTGGAGAGCACAGAGGAATCAGCTTTTCCTCCTGCTCCCGGAATCCAAGATGGCGGCCGTGGACCTCGTGCTGGCGCGTTTGCGTGCGGAAGCTGCGACTCGGGGTGCAGATTGGTTGGAGAGGAGAGCAGCGGAGTGGGTCTCTGAGCAGGCGAGCGGTTCGGGCGGCGGTGAGTTGACCCCACGCGGGCGGAGGTCGCGGCCTCCGCCCCGCTATTCGCCGGGGCCTTCAACAAGGGCTGGGAAGGGGGCGCGGAGCCCACCGGGGGGGGCGGTCGGCCCCCCCGCCGAAGCGGGTGACTCGGAGCGAAGCGGAGGGGACCGAGCAGGACACACGCCGCCGACCTCCGTCGGTGGGCGGGGCCACGGGCCGTTTTGGTGCCGCTTCCTCGACTGCGGGCGGTGGGGGGGGGACGCCTTCTAGCTCCACTGCGGGAACGGGGGCTGCGAAGGGAAAACAGAAGGCCTCAGATCCACCAGGCACGGCTGCGGGGGCCCTCTTCACGTGGGGTCGGCGGTTCCGCTGGTGGGCGGGGCGCGGCGCAGAAAAAATCGGGCGGTGGAGATCGGATGGGGGTCACAGAGACGGCGTCGGGTGGTCTGCCTGCTGCAACAACGCGGGGCAGAGGAGCAGTGAAGGGCCGGCTGGAACGGAGGGAAGACTCCGCGGCCTCCAGGTCACCTTCGCCTGGGGGTCTGTCGGCCGCACCGATCCCAGTCGGGGAGGACAGGTCGGGGGGCGAGTTATCGGATGACGAGGAGGAAGGAGATGAGCCGGAGCGTGAGCCAGCGGTGGAGGTCCGGTCTACGGCAGCGGGAGCGTCTCCCGGCAGGCCTGGTAAGTCCACTACATTACAGGTATCTTCTTTAACTGACGCATTATTTGATCTGTTGGGGGTGGGGAGGGGGGGGGTGTCTGCACCTCCGCCGCCGGTGGCGGTGGCTGCACCGGTGGTGGCGGGCGTCGCGCCTGCCGCCTCCGGGTCCGACGCCTTGTTGAACGAGCTGGTGGGGGGCCTCAGGGAGCTTTTGGGCCGGGTGGCTGCGGTACAGGGCCCTTCGCCGCAGGTGGCCCCGTGGGCACCTGTGGCTGCGGGCGTGACTGGGGGGGATGCTCTGGCCGGGGGGGGGGGGGGGGGGGTCTCCGCAGCTCCCCCCGGTGGCCCCTGCAGCGGGTCAGGTGGTAACGGAGAAGGCAAAGGCAGGGGGGGCCCCGGAGGTGGTGACTCGTTCCGATCTGGTACGTATTGCGGACGCGGCGAGGGGCGAGGTGTATATCTGCTATGAGTGTCCGTTGGGGGCCCATTTGAAACAGGAGGTCAAGGACAAAATTTACAAGAGCGAATACGTAGAGATCTTCTCCCTGTTGCCGTTGGAGAAATTCAACCTCGACAGGGTGAAGCCGGATGATTCTAAAAAAGAGGATGAGGAGAAGAGGCGGTATAGGCTGATTCCGCGCACTTTCGTTAACTGGCTTCAGGCGTTCGCCATTATGGCTAGCGTCGTCGGCGAGAAGAACCCCGAGCATTGCTCGGCGTTGTTCGGGTACATGGATTCCATCGGGGAGGCGCACCGGGTGTACGGGGGGTCGGCTTGGCTCAGGTACGATGAGCAGTTCCGTCAGCGGCGGGCGGTTAGGCCCTCTCTTCGCTGGGATCAGAAGGACATCAGCCTCTGGATGCGGCTCATGGCGGCGGCTAAGGCCCCGGCGCAGTCTTTTCACGGGGGGGGCCGGGGGTGCGACCTCCTCAGGACCGTCGGCCGGAAAAAAGTGGGGAGTTTGCTGGCAGTTCAATGAGAACGCCTGCAAATTCGGAGGATCGTGCAAATTCAAACACGAGTGCTCAGGGTGTGGGGGATCCCACCCCGCGGCCAAGTGTTTTAAAAAAGGTAAGCGGGCCGGTGACGCTGCTCAAAAAAGGGACGACTCCGGTGAGGGAGGAAAGGATGCGTCCTTTTCTAAATAGGTACCCGGATAGGGCGGCGGCGGAACTATTGTCCTCGGGGTTCAGGGACGGTTTCAAGATACCGTGTTCACTGGCGGTGGTGCCGCCGGTGCCGCGGAATTTGAAATCGGCTCTCCTTCATCCTGGGGTGGTGGGGGAAAAGTTGGGCAAGGAAGTAGCACTAGGCCGGATGGGCGGCCTGTTTGCGGCCCCGCCCTTGCCGGAGCTGGTGGTATCTCCGTTGGGGGTGGTGCCTAAGAGGGAACCGAACAAATTCCGTCTTATTCACCACCTGTCATTCCCGAAAGGGGGCTCGGTCAATGACTTTATCGATCCGGAAGCGTGCACGGTGTCCTACACGTCATTTGATGCGGCGGTCCGGTGGGTGCGGCGGTACGGACGTGGGGCTCTCATGGCCAAGGCGGACATCGAATCCGCATTTCGGTTGTTGCCGGTGCATCCCGACTGTTTTAGGCTGTTGGGATGTTGCTGGCAGGGCCAGTATTATGTTGACCAGTGTCTACCCATGGGCTGCTCCGTCTCCTGTGCGCTGTTTGAGACCTTCAGCTCCTTTTTGGAATGGGTGGTCAGGGATGTATCGGGCCTGGACTCGATCATTCACTATCTGGATGACTATCTTTGCGTGGGGCCGCCTTCCTCTGGTGTGTGTGCGACTCTACTGTCAACGTTGCAGCACATTGCGGGACGTTTTGGCGTGCCATTGGCGGCCGACAAGACGGAAGGCCCCACGACGGAGATTAGTTTCCTGGGTATAGTGATCGATTCGGAGGCAATGGAGTGTCGCCTTCCCAGGGATAAGCTCGAGGCCATGAAAACGGAAGTCAGGGCGTTTCAGGGCTTGCGTAAGGTGCAGCTTAGGGCCTTGCAGTCTCTGCTGGGCAAACTAAATTTCGCCTGTAGGATTATTCCCATGGGCAGAATATTTTGCCGACGGCTGTCGGCGGCTACGGCGGGGGCAAAGGCCCCCACTCATTTCATTCGCTTGTCTAAGGATCACCGGGAGGACTTGAAGGTATGGTATGAGTTCCTGACGTCCTACAATGGCAGGTCGATGTGGCAGTCCGGTCCGGTGAGTAATTTCGACGTGGAACTGGTGACGGATGCGGCAGGGTCTACAGGCTATGGGGCTTTCTTCAAGGGGCAGTGGAGCGCGGAACCTTGGCCTCAGTCTTGGGTGGAGGCAGGCTTTCTCCGGAACCTAGTGCTGCTGGAACTCTTTCCAGTGGTGTTGGCTATTGAGCTTTGGGGGGAGGCCTGCAGCAACCTTAAACTGAGGCTAAATTGTGACAACATGGGAGTGGTCCAGGTGGTGAACCGCATGTCCGCGTCATCACAACCGGTCATTCGGCTCATGTGGCAGTTAGTGTTGAGGTGTTTGCAACTGAACATTTTCATTTATGCCGTGCATATCCCGGGCGTGGAGAACACGCTGGCTGACTCCTTGTCTCGTTTTCAGTGGGACAAGTTCAGAGAACTGGCCCCGGCCGCGGAGGCTGTCGGGGTCCCGTGCCCGGGCTGGATTTGGGAGCTGGCGCTGGAATAGCCGCCTCGTGGATAAAGCAGTCAGTTAGCTCAGCCACATGGTCGGCATACGTCAAGGTATGGAAGGAATGGTTGGAGTTGAGTGCCGAAGCTGGGGTCTCTAGCGGGGGGCCGGATGATCGTTTACAGGTAATTTACTTGGTAGCCAGGAACATGGAACGAAGGGTGTCCGTGTCCGCCATTGAGAAGAAATTGGCGGGTTTGGCGTTCTTTTTCAAGCTGGTGGGGGGGGTGGATTGGACTAAGGACTTCTGGGTGAAACAGGCTTTGAAAGGCTACAGAAAAGGGCGCAAGGTGCAGGATAACAGGAGGCCGGTCTCTTTTTCCAATTTGGTAGGTATCAGGGAGGTCCTGGACGGGGTTTGTACTGGGCGCTATGAATGCCTACTATTCGCGGCGGCTTTTTCGCTGGCGTTCTACGGGGCGTTCCGCATCAGTGAATTGGTTAGCCCCTCTCGCCTGAGGGCCGGGGGGCTGATGAAGGAAGACGTGTGGATAGCGGAAGACAAGGTGGGTATTCGGCTGCGCCGATCAAAAACCGATCAGAGGGGCAGAGGGGTGAACGTGGTTCTTTTTTCCTTGCCGGGGGCCAGAGTGTGCCCAGTGGCAGCGGTTAAGGCCTTTTTGGAAGTCAGGCCAGAAGGGGGCGGGCCGTTTCTTAGGCACGAGGATGGGTCCTTTTTGTCCAAGTTCCAATTTGTGGCGGTTTTTCGCAGGTGCTTGCAAAGACTAGGCTTGGACGGTTCCGGGTTTTCGTCTCACTCTTTCCGAATCGGGGCGGCTACCGAAGCTGCCAGGTGCGGGATGAACGAGGCGGCAGTGCGGAAGATCGGGAGGTGGGAGTCTCGGAGGTTCCGTTTGTACGTGCGGCCACAGTTAGTGGTCGGTTAATGGGAGGGGGTGAGCTAACAGGTGGGGGGGGGGGGCTTTCGCCTTATCAGGTGTTTGGTTTCATTGGTGAGCAGTGTGGCTTGTTTGTTTCATTTCAGATGGAGGGACTGCATGCCTCGTCTGGATTGTTGGACATTCGTATGTTTGCTGGGGGGCAAGGAGGGCGGATGAGAAGCCGGACGGCAGGCAGCTGGGTATTTCCAGGAGGGAGGCGGTGTTGCGGTGGCTGGGGATACCGGGGATGATGTGGGGTAGGGTGCTCCCGGAGGTCGAGAGGTACGCCCGACTAGACAGGCCCCCTGATGTGCTGGTGATACACGCAGGGGGGAATGATTTTGGGGTCCGTAAAATCAGGGCTCTGATCACGGACATCAAAGCAGACATGGAGCGGCTGCGAGCGGCCTTTCCGGGGACAGTGCTGGTGTGGTCGGACATTGTTGCCCGCACACAATGGCGCAAGGCTCGGTCCGTGACCAAGCTCAATAGAGCCAGGACGCGGGTTAACCGGGTGGTAGGAAAATTTGTGGCACGCCTTGGGGGGCTGGTGGTACGCCATCAGGAACTGGAGACCAACGTGGGCATGTATCTGAGGAGGGACGGGGTTCATCTGACGGATGTGGGGATCGCTCTTTGGTCTATGGGGATACAAGAAGGGATTCAGAGAGCGCTGAGGGTGTGTGGGGGCCCTTAAAGGTGGAGGTGTCATCCTTTCGGGCTGTGGCGGTTATTTCTGTTGGTCTTTTATGGTGGCAGTAGAAAACGTGTGAAAACGGGGGTGTGGGGCTCATCAGTATGATGGGCCCCTTAGGTGTATTCCAGCGAAAGGTTAGTTGGAATATGGTAATGTTTGCACTGCGGGCGGGGGTTGTCTCCGAGCGCACTACACGGACTGGAGGCCTAAGTTTAATGTTTGCTCGCAGTGCATTGTTCATACTGTTATATAGTGTAAAATGTGGAGACCGGGGGGCTGCCAGAAAAGACCAACAGAGTGGGGTTATTGTATGTGATTGATGTGTTGGATATTTATGTTTCATTTAATTTGGAGTTTTGGATATTGATTATGTTTTAATAAAATAGGCTGTTGTGGCCAGTTTACTCCAAAGCAAAGGTGTGGTCTCTTTACTATATAGTTAAGTGGGGGACAATTAAGGGGTGGAGTATCATGGGGTCTCAACGGTCTAGGTATTGGGTCACATCTGGGCTACACTAGTCAAGGGAGGCCCGGAGCAAAAAGACAGCAAGAATAGCAGAGGGCCGGGCATGACAGTGTGTCTAGTGACACAGGCAGGTTTAGGCATCGTGGATGGGGGAGGTGTGAGGAGCAGGATTGGTTGGGAGAGGGGTGTGGTGCTAGGTGGAGCAGGATTGGCTAATAGTTGAGTGGGGGAGCTAGGAGAGCAGGATTGGGCACAAGAGGCAGGGGAGTGGCAATATAAAAGAGCGGGGCGGGGCCAGCGAGGTCAGTTGCAGCTTGGAGAGCACAGAGGAATCAGCTTTTCCCACCCACCCTCCCTTATTGCATTACCAGTTGTTGTCGGTGTCTTTTTCTTTTGCAGGTACGGTTGGACGGTCGTCACGACAGCTGGGTTGGCGGTTATTTCTGTTGGTCTTTTATGGTGGCAGTAGAAAACGTGTAAAAACGGGGGTGTGGGGCTCATCAGTATGATGGGCCCCTTAGGTGTATTCCAGCGAAAGGTTAGTTGGAATATGGTAATGTTTGCACTGCGGGCGGGGGTTGTCTCCGAGCGCACTACACGGACTGGAGGCCTAAGTTTAATGTTTGCTCGCAGTGCATTGTTCATACTGTTATATAGTGTAAAATGTGGAGACCGGGGGGCTGCCAGAAAAGACCAACAGAGTGGGGTTATTGTATGTGATTGATGTGTTGGATATTTATGTTTCATTTAATTTGGAGTTTTGGATATTGATTATGTTTTAATAAAATAGGCTGTTGTGGCCAGTTTACTCCAAAGCAAAGGTGTGGTCTCTTTACTATATAGTTAAGTGGGGGACAATTAAGGGGTGGAGTATCATGGGGTCTCAACGGTCTAGGTATTGGGTCACATCTGGGCTACACTAGTCATGAATAAAATAACATTTAAAACAGAACATTTAAAAAATTAAAGGCTAAGTTCACCTTTTTTTTTTCTAATTTCCTGCTTCCCTGTGTACCAATATATCATTATTTTACCTCTGTTGCTGAAAGAAAAGTCTTTCTCTATATTCTTTTGCAGGGATTAACTCAGCCTCCAGTTTCTTGTATAGAAAACGCTTCCATTACTTCCCGCTATCCATCCCTTAGGATGGGAAAACTTAAAGGGTCACTAAAGGAATTTTTTTTTTTAGCTAAATTTACCTTACTGCAGTCCTGGTTTCATGTCCTCATTGTTCGTTTTTGCTCTGATGTTGCTGTAATTCCTCTCTGTTCTGGACACTTCCTGGTTGTCTGTTTCCTGAGGACCACAGTATTGGGAGATTCTAGTTTCATGTTCCAAACCATCACTGCTCTATGGCAAAAACGAAACTAGATGCAAAAACTAAACTAAAAAACTACAGGTACATTATATGATTGATTTTTATCTATTTTTAATTGTTTTTAAAAGGAATCAGTTAACTATTATGTCTCTATACCCTGTAAACAGTCATTTCAGCAAAAAAAAACTATTTCCTTTACAACTGCTTTAATAGAGTCAGGAAGTACTTCAGTAGCTGACCTCATTAATACACACCTACTGTAGCGCCTGCCCTCTCCCTCCGGAAGAATTCTCCTGCCCATCTCTGTAGTTA
Source organism: Rana temporaria (assembly GCF_905171775.1). Taxonomy (NCBI): domain Eukaryota; kingdom Metazoa; phylum Chordata; class Amphibia; order Anura; family Ranidae; genus Rana; species Rana temporaria. The sequence continues at coordinate 231,239,317 of NC_053490.1, read as the reverse complement.
CATGCAATAATTGTTAGCGAGTACTGTTCTCCCTAAATACATGGCCAGTGTCTTCCTCTGCTGATCGATCATTTTTTACCTTACCTTCTTCTTGCATAAACTGTTCATTTGGCAGAGCATGTAGAAGCTGAGCGATCACATAACAGCCTAAGAGAAAGAGATCAGTAGTATGTGTGTCCATGAAGTCGGAAAAAGCTCATCATACACTATACAATCTGATTGTACAATCTCCTTTAGATCTATCATCAACTATGTTGTGCAAGGGCTTGCTTGATTGAATACATAGTGATTGGAAAGATGGGTGTGTCCTTTTATTACATAGTTTTGGGTAAATCTAAAGGTGATTGTACAGATATTGAGTAAAAGATTGTATAGTGTATGGCCACTTTTATACTCCTAAAATTAACTAGTCATTTTTTTTTTTAGTTGTTATTGACACTTCAAACATGGAAGCAAACACAGTTCTTGCTGTGTGAAAAAAATATGCGACAAATGTGGCAAACTCATTTTTTAAATGCTGTTTTATAAATTTTGAATACAATCTGGATAAATTAGAATCTTCACAGACATGTTGCAATAAAACAACTGAATGAAAAAAAAAGAAAGCATGCAGAGCCTCAAATATGAAAATGATGTCAAGTACACATTTGACCTTGCTTTTAGTCTTTTTACTGCAGTTGTTGGCTGCAGCTTAGTACATGGTTAGTTGACCTTACTTTTCACTTGTAAGAAAACTGAAGTTGCATAAGTTTGTGGAAACTTGACTGCCAATTAAGTAAATGTGGAAATCAGCTTCACAGTAAGTTCCCCTCTTACACGACAGACGTTATCAGGGACATAGGGCCAGATCCACAAAAGGGATACGACGGCGTATCTGCTGATACGCCATCGTATCCCTGTTTCTATCTATGGAACTGATCCACAGAATCAGTTACGCATAGATAGGCAGAAGATCCGACAGGTGTAATAGTTTTACACTGTCGGATCTTAGGATGCAGTACCACGGCCACCGCTGGGGGGATTTTGCGTCGTAAACCAGCGTCGGGTATGCAAATTAGCAGTTAGGGCGATCGACAAAATGTTTTCCCGTCGTTACATCGCCGCAAGTGTTAGTTTGCCGTCGCAAAGATAGGGCTGCTTTTACAAAGTGTAAACTTAGTACACCATGTAAAAGTATACCTGTCTTTCCCGCGTCGCTTTCAAATTTTTTTTAAATATTTTTTTTTCCCGGCGCAAGTCTTTTTTACCCGTCGTGATTCACAAAACGTTGGCGCGTCGTAACTTCGCGCAAAGCACGTCGGGAAATTTGCGACGGGAGCATGCGCAGTACGTACGGCGCGGGAGCGCGCCTAATTTAAATGGGACTCGCCCCATTTGAATTGGCCCGCCTTGCGCCGGACGGATTTAGGATACACAGCCGCAAATTTCCAGGTAAGTGCTTTGTGGATCGGGCACTTAGCCCGAAAATTTGCGGTGGTGTAACCTAAATCGGTTACGTTACGCTGCGCCGCCTGGCTGTGGATCTGGCCCATAATGCTTATAGAGATGTGTAGGCAGGTGCGGGTTTCCTTCCATCCAGTAGGTGGCACTGTGTCATAATTACAGATGTCTGGTGAGGGAATTGTCCCCTCATGGACTCGGTCAGTTCTCAGAGAGAGGTCAGCTGTCCAATTGAATGCTGTACTCTTCTGAGATCTCAGGCGGTGATCTTGGTGTGAGACCTTATATAATAGGTTGCCTGCATCATTTGGGTATGCCTGGAGTGAGTGGTAGGTGAGGTACAGATAGCCCGCTAGTGAGGAAAAGTGCATAAGCCAGGGAAAGGCTCCTGGTGTGTAGGGTCAGCTCAGAGACATGGCCTTTCTTGAGGAAACATCCTGGTCTTTGGACCAGTAAGGGGGCTTTCGGCAGCATTACAGTCCCAGTACACCACAAACCACCAACCCACCAGCGGAATCCATCCCCTGGTAATACAGGCCCAAGTCTAATGACACTGTATAAATACCAACTGCTGTATAAAAGCTGTATTTATTAATTATCAATAAACTGTATACAATCTACAAAGGGTTTCGACAAACCCCGGGCGCCAGCCAGGTCGCATTTGCGACTAGAATTAGCAACCTGGCGCCTGGGGCGGCAAATCTGGGGTATCCTGTCCTGTCTCTCCGTACGCACCCCACCCGGCAGGATCGCATTGGGCAGCGCTGGGCGGTAATTGAGGCCGCGGCTTTGCGGCCTTCTGCAGTCCTATGTTTCTCTGGCGCTCTCTTGTGGTCGTCGTTGGTATGACAAGACAACCAGCAATGCTAATGGAGCTTCCCCTGCCTGTTTTTCACTGCCCGCCCACCTCCTTCCCTTTACTTAGAACCCCCAAACATTATATATATTTTTTATTCTAACACCCTAGAGAATAAAATGGACGTCGTGGTTGGCGGTTTTTTTTAATTAAAAAATAAGACAACAGTAAAGTTAGCCTATTTTTTTTTATAAGATAATGTTACATTGAGTAAATTGATACCCAACATGTCACGCTTCAAAATTGCATCCACTCATGGAATGGCTACAAACTTTTGCCCTTTAAAATCGAGGTTTAAAAAATTCTACAGGTTGCATGTTTTGAGTTAGAGGGCAAGAATTATTGCTCTCGCTCTAACGATCACGGAGATACCTCACATGTGTGGTTTAAACACCGCTTTCATATGCGGGCGCTTCTGCACGCGAGCTCAGTGGGATGGGGCATGTTCCTGGCTCCTAACTTTTTTAGCTGGCTCCTAGATTCCAAGCAAATTTGTCAAGCACTGATCTACAAGATAAATTACAGCATCGGGAACTGTATGTGTAGTCTCTCCCTGATTGGGTGTCCTGGACCTAGTCCCAACCTATAGATGAATTAAGAAAAAAAAGCCCAGATCTGTTTCGCTTACTCCTGTTCACTTGCATTTGGATCACACTCACTAATGAAGAAACCAGAAATCTGTGTGTTTCCTGTTCCATTTGTTACTCAGATTAGTGAGGATACTAGTGTCCAATATTCCGCAGTAGAGATGGCCTGGCGGTTCGCCCCGGCGGTCGTTTTGCGGCAAACTTTGCTTGTTCGCGGTCCACCAAACCGGCGGACATCTGGCGATGTTCGCGGCGGTCTGCAATTTTATACGGAGAAGAACTTTGACCTATGACACATCCATCAGGTGGTGCAGAACAGCCAATTGAGACATTTCAGAACATGGACATACCCCCTACCTTATAAATTGACCTGATCTGGCGGCCATCTTACATTCTGCTTTTTGTCAGTGTAGGGAGAGGATGGTGTTTGGAGCAGGGACAGGCTGTATTTAATCAAATAGCTATCTAAAAGGTCCACAAAAGTCCTTTTAAGGACTGGTATAGGTGTGCTACTTGCTGTGCAGTACATAGGTGTGTAATACATTCATATACTTTTTGTCAGTGTAGGGACAGGTTGCTGTTTCCAGCAGGGACAGACTGTAGTGACACAAATCGTTACCTAACAGGTCCACAAAAGTCCTTTCAAGCACTGGTATAGGTGTGCTACTTGCTCTGCAGTATATAGGTGTAATATACACTTATAATATACTTTCAAATATAGAAAGCATATTATAGTGGATTTGTATTGTGCAGCATTGTGACTGGCGGTGTATTTGGTTACTGCTCAATTTTTGCCTCTTTCGCTGCGTTACCTCTGCTACACACGTTGACAAAATTTCATGAAAAAAAGGTTTCAAAGCTGGTGCGATAAACCAGTGGCCCCCCAAAACAACAGATTAAAGCGGGGTGTAATCTAAATATATACTTTCATAATAGTGTATTTGTGTACTGCAGAATTGTTGTCGCTTTCGCTGCTTTACTTCTGTTACACATAGTGACAAAATTTCCTGAAAAAAAAGTTTCACAACTGTGGCCCCCCAAAATGACAGATTTTGTTATATACCTTATTCCACATTTACTGCGCTTCTCTAGAGACTTTTGTCACAGGGTCATTTAAAAAATGACAGGCAGAGGAAGAGGCAGGCACTTTCCGCAGGGGTGGTAGGGGTAGGGCAGAAGCACCAGGCCGGAGCCAAAGTGGGAAGTGGCACAATGTTCATTCGATTACGTCAAAGGACGCACCAGACTTGGTTGACTGGCTCACCACCAACACCACCACCATATACCCTCCGCTTGAGTCACAGGAATTATTTTTCGATCCATCAGAAGACATTTCTGATGCGCAGCCATTCTTGGCATTGAATCAGGAAGAGGAGGTAGCAACAGCCGGCACTCAGCAGTCTGACGACAGTACTCAGATCAGCCCAAGGAGGTTGGTGCCCGCTGTTGCTGCCTACACGAGATCTCTATTGTTAGTGATGGGGAAGGTGACGTCGATGATGACGTGTCTACAGACATCACGTGGGTTCCCAAAAGAGAGGAAGAGGAGGGGAGTTCAGAGGGAGCATACAAAAAAGGGGAGGGTGTTATCCCATGGGTAAACCAAGAGATGGTATCCCAAGGGGTAACCAAGGGGCTACCAAGGTAGTGACGGACAAAAATATAGATATAAAATTAAAAGTTTAATGAATATTGCAAAATTACACTTCTATACATAATATGATATCAAGAATTGCTACCAAATGAGTTCAGAGGGAGAGATGGATCAGCAGATAGGGAGGAGAAGCAGGCCAAACTTACATTGCACAGGAGGGACAAACCAGGCTCCTAATGTATCAAGAGCGAGCCATCAACCATGTACGGTCACATCTGGCGCTCCCAGGATGCCGGCCCATGGCTCCGCAGTGTGGGCTTTTTTTAACATGTCCGCTGCAGACAATAGTGTTGCCATCTGCAACCTTTGCAGTCAGCGCATAAGTCGCGGTAAGCCCAACACTCACCTAGGGGCGACCGCCTTAAGAAGGCACCTGGCCTCCCATCACCGATCCCAGTGGGAGCAACGCCATCAGAACCCACAAAGCCACACTCCAGGCTCTCACCGTCCATTCTCTTCTCCTTCTCCTTCCCCTGTATGCTCACAATTGGCCTCCACTCCACCTTCCATCATGCTGTCCTCATGTTTTACTGCAAAAAGGCAGGCTTCCGTGGCCCAAATGTTCGATCGTAAAAAAACGATGACGCCGGCTATATGTACTCTCAAAGTACCTGAGCTATATTGCCGCTCATACGCAATTAATACTTGTTACTATAAATACTATATGTACTCTCAAAGTACCTGAGATATATTGCCTCTCATATGCAATTAATACTTGTTACTACTAATACTATATGTACTCTCAAAGTATCTGAGCTATATTGCCTCTCATACGCAATTAATACTTGTTACTACAAATACTATATGTACTCTCAAAGTACCTGAGCTATATTGCCTCTCATATGCAATTAATATTTGTTACTACTAATACTATATGTACTCTCAAAGTACCTGAGCTATATTGCCTCTCATACCTTTCTATTAGTTGCCAGTACAACTTGTGTATTATACGTGTATCCTCAAAGTACCTGAGCTACACTATCTCTCGTATGCAATTAATACTTGTTACTACAAATACAATTTACTACGTGCTTGACAGAAGTATAAAATACTTATAGGCCTTGTCCCAATTGTTGAACATGTTCGCTCTAACTTTTCTATGCTAGGGGTTGATGCTATTTCATAGCATCTCCCCTAGTGGCCTAAATACATCTCTGCATGCTAAGGTTGATATGATGAAGAGAACCCCCAAACTCCTGTTGCTAGGAGTGACGCCTGGGGTCCCTTACTGATAATCACCTGCATGTAGTGATGTATTGGGATATTGACCTTGAACTAATTTTAAATGCTAAGCCTTGGTCGCATGTTGTAATGCGTCCATGCTTAGTAGCTCAACGCCTTTCTTTATGTGACACAGAGATGATGTATAGATCCCCCAAACTCCTGTTGCGAGGAGTGACGCCTGGGGCCTAATACTGAGTTGTCGCATAGAGAATCGCATTGAATTCCTTGCTAACCGCAGTTGTGGTTCACTCCGTTCACCAGTTACAATGCCTAATGTACCACCAGCCACAGAATACAAGGTTGTTTTCTGTCAGGTGAACGCCTGTGGCCGTGGGCTAATTTTTGGGGCCTGTAATGGCTGACACTTACTTCTGTATCTGGTGAATTCCTAATGTACCACCAGCCACAGAATACAAGGTTGTTTGCTGTCAGGTGAATGTTTGTGGGCTAATTTTTGGGGCCTGTAATGGCCGACACTTACTTCTGTATCCGGTGAATAGCTTAATGTACCTCCAGCCACAGAATACAAAGTTGTTTGCTGTCAGGTGAACGCCTGTCATCTAATTTTTGGGGCTTGTAATGGCCGGCACTTACTTATGTATCCGGTTTTTCACTTAATACTTCTGGTAGGTCAGTTTCCATGTTGTGGGACTATTTGTGCACAGCTAGTAAGTATTTTGTGGCTGCAAATATGACCTACAGGTTTTTAATATTCGCCTGCCATTAAAGTCAATGGGGCCCGACGCGAACTTGCGGTTCGCGAACATTTGCGAAAGTTTGCGGTTAGCGTTCGCCAACTGTCCCGTCAGATGTTCGTCCATCACTATTCTGCAGTACAAGACCTCAGACTAACGAACTGCACATGCGCTGTCCGTAAACTTTCCCAGCGTGCATTGCTCCAAATGACGTCGCAAGGACGTCATTGGTTTAGACGTGAGCATAACTTACGTCCAGCTTTTTCCTGAATCGACTTACGCAAACGACGTAAAATTTCAAAATTCGACACGGGAACGACGGCCATACTTAACATTGGCAACGCCTCATAGACCCAGGGGTAACTATATGCCGGAAAAAGCCGAACGCAAACGACGTAAAAAAATGCGCCGGGCGGTCGTTCGTTTCTGAATCGGCAGAAATCCTCATTTGCATATTTGTTGCGTAAAAAAAACGAAATGCCACCTAGCGGCCGGCCTGGAATTGCAGCCTAAGACACTTACACCTGGCGGATCTTAGGAATATCTATGCGTAACTGATTCTCTGAATCAGTCGCATAGATACGACTGGCAGAACTCAGAGATACGACGGTGTATCAGGAGATACACCGTTGTATCTCTTTGTGAATCTGGCCCAGTAAGTCAAGATATAAATAAATAAATAACAAAGGTTCCTGTGTAAATAAATACGGACTATTCCTGTGCAAATAAATTCCTGTGCAAATAAATATTCAGATAAATACCAATTGATCCTATGCAAATAAATATTAAATGCTCTTAATGCATGTAAACAAATGCAGATAGGTGCAAATAAATTATAGTACTAATAAGTTTCCTTCAGTGCAAATAAGCAAATGCAAATTAAGTGCAAAATCAGGCAGAAAAAAAGTGCAGCAATGATGTGCAAAATAAAAAAATAATAAATAAAGTAATAACTATTCATGTGCAATAAAAAAGTTCATGTGCAATAAAAAAAGTCCAGTGTTACACAGTCTCATGTGCAAGCAAGCAATTTTCCCAAAAAAGTGCCAAAAAAATTCTCTGTGCTGGAAAACTTCTACAACAGTCCAAATGATGTGCATAAAAAATCCAAGGGCAAAATTTGCAACCAATTTGAAAGAAACTATTCTCCAAATACCAAGAAACCATGCAAAATGCTTCAATCCTGTGCAGGTGCCCTTGTTTCCCCCAGCCTCTCACCTCATCTGGCTTAAAATTCAGCCTTTCTGCTAATCTCCTACAGCTGAGCGATCCGTTTTTCCTGTTCAAATGCCCACGATCAGGTTTCCCGTTTTAGGTACTCAAGTACTCAGGTGACAAAAAGAGGTAAAGGGGGGACTCCATAGTGTAGTATTTTCAAGTAGACATTTATTATAAAAAAAAAAAAAATGTTCCTACCTCCAAACTTCACTGTTGGTATGGGGGTGTTTTTGTGCAGTACAGTTTGACCTCCAAACATGGTGTGTATTCTGGCATCCAAAGAGTTAAATTTTGGTCATATCTGAGTGGACTATATACGCCCAGTATTTCATAGGCTTGTCTAAATGTTGTACAGCAAACGTCAAACGAGCTTCAACATGCTTTTTCTTCAGCAATGGAGTTTTGCGTGGTGAGTGTGCATACAGGCCATGGCGGTTACGTGCCTGCTAATTTCAGGTCTTTCTGAAGCTCTCCACAAGTGGTCCTTGGCTCTTGGACTACTCTATTTATACTTCTTTTCAGTCCTCTGTCAGATATATTTATAGGAGCACCTGGTCGTAGCCGGAATATGGTAAAATGATGTTCTTTTCACTTCTGGATTATGGCCCCAACAGTGCTCACTGGAACCTTCAGAAGTTTAGAAGTCCTTATGTAACCAATGCCATCAGTATGTTTCACAACAATAAGGTTGCAAAGGTCTCGAGAGAGCTCTTTGCTTTTACCCATCATGAGATGTTTCTTGTGTGACACCTTGGTAATGAGACATCTTTTTATAGGCCATCAGTTAAGAATGAACCAGCTGATATCAATTTTCTCTGACAAGGGACAGAATTGCTTTCTAATTACTGATAGATTTCAGCTGTCTTTTTATGCCTTTTTGCACCTCCCTTTCCTCACGTGTTCAATAATTTTTCTCTGTGTCATTCCATTTTATTACACATAACTTAATTTCTAAACTTATTTGTTTTGGTTGCTTTGTATATGTGGATTGAATGAGTTTTTAACAACATGTGGTAAAAAAAATTAGTACCTAATATGCACCTAAAATATATTTACCTAGAAATATAGTGACGTGTTCAATACTTACTTTAGCTGCTTCATACTGTTTTTTTTCCCCAAGGACAAACAAGGCTTTCTTTTTGTGATATTGTCCGGCAAAGATTTTTTATTTTTTTTTGCAATTCTCAGACAATAAAACGTATAAAAACCAAACAAGACACACTTTTCGTTATTGACCAGTGCTAGTTTAAAAATAGTGTTACTGCAGATAGAAAGTACACATGCAATTAACCCATTGTGATAAGGTGATTCTGTGGCCACATGTATTGAGAGGAGACCTAAGCTCTTAGTGTTTTTAAGACTATAGCATATTCTTAAACTAAGCTGGATAAAGAACTCTCTTGGCCATCGATGGAAGAAGCAGGATTTACAACTGATTATTTAAAGCGTTAAACAGCGGGACATTGGTTATATAACATTTTATAACCTTGGTGAGATTGAGTAAACAATACACAAAAAGTTTATGTTTGGGTCTTGTGTTAATAAAAAAAAAAACATGGAGGGGATTTACTAAAACTGGAGCACACACATTCTGGTGCAGCTCTACATAGTAACCAATCAGATTCTAGTTTTTTTTGTAAAAGCTTAATTGAACCAGAAGCTGATTAATTATTATTATGCACAGCTGCACTAGATTCAGTGTGCTCCAGTTTAAGTAACTCCCCAATTGTGTTTCAACCATGTCAGTTGTCTCAGATTTTGCAGGGCCTCCAGTAGGATTGTAACATACCTGGAACACCTTTGGGTGCTCCAAAGAGAATAGTAATGCAGTGTGCATGGTGCCCCCTCACCCTCCTGTCAGTCCCTGTTCTGAGTCACATTCTTCTCTGAATATTGTGTCTGGGTTTAAGGTGGACTGAAACCTGGACACGTGATTCAAAACCCGGACTGTTTGTGTGAATCCTGTACAGGTGGCAACCCTAGCCTCCAGTTAAAGTGATACTAAAGTCTCAGTTTATTTAATTTAAAAATAACAAACATGTCATACTTACCTACTGCGGTTTTGCACAGAGGAGCCCAGATCCTCCTCCGCCTTGCCAGTGCTCCTGACCCCTCCCTCCTGCTGAGTGCCTCCACAATAAGCAGCTTGCTATGGGGGCACCTAGGCCGAGCCGCCGCTCTGTGTGTCATTCAGACACAGAGCCTGCTCCTGTGTCTGAATGAGGGCCGGCTAAGGCGCGTCACGCTTCCCGAAAATAGCCGAAATAGGACTTGGCTCTTCACGGCGCCTGCGCAGTCAGCTCCTAGTCTGTGCGCAGGCGCCGTATAGCGCCGTATAGCGCTGTGAAGAGCCGAGTCCTACTCGGGCTATTTTCGGGAAGCGTGACGCGCCATAGCCGGCCGTCAATCATGTTCCCCTCTGCATAGGAATGCCCATTCCCCGCGGGGAGTCTGAAACTTAACTACGGGATTAAACTGTGAGTACGGCGCAAAAAAAAAAATAAAGGCATACTGTAGCTCACGCTAGTATGCTGGATTTCATGGTAGAAACATGTTTTTTAGGGTGAACCACCGCTTTAACCTCCCTGGCGGTATGATTCTTTCAGAAAAAACATGCTGAAAGCGGTACCATTATTTGCAAGGAAATTTGGCGTTTTATATTGTAGGTCTGTAATTTTTAGAAATAACTCACTTAAATCTGACCAAACCAAAGTTTAAGAGGCATCCCGGGTATGACATTTTTTTAAAAACAAAATTATAAATGATAATATAATAAATAATTATAAATAATTATAACAAATAATAATATAATTATAATACAAATTATTCAATAATGTAATCAAATCAAAATCACAGAAATTTGCTCAGTTGCAGAATTGTTGCTGTCATTTTTTTTTTTTTTTTTTATGACGAATTTCCCCACAAATCGCTATCGCACAATTCTGCAAGTGATTATAATTTATTATCGCTGTTTTTTAGCTGATCTAAAACTATTTTTGACATAAAGGGACACTTTTGGTTGCTATGGACAATCTACAGTTTGCAGGGAGAAAGAAACGTTTTTATTATATAAAATGACATGCATGACACAGGACAGACCACTAGGGACAAGGGGGGTGTGTTTTTTTTACATACAGTACTGTAATCTATAAGATTACAGTATACTGTATGTATAGTGTTTGTTTACTTTTTTGAATTTGGCGCCGTTCTCCGTCCCCGTGCGTCGTAACGTCGCAGGGAACGGAGATCGGCGTCACACAGAGACACTGTGTGAATCGAGCGAGGTCCCGCTCGCTCACACAGCGCGGTGGCATCGCTGGATCCAGGACAAGGTAAGTAAACACTCCCTGTGGATCTAGCGAGGCAAGCCCGAGTCTGATTCGGGGTTACCGCTCGCAGCAGGAAAATCTAACCCCGAGTCAGACTCGGGAACACCGCCAGGCAGGTTAAAATGAACAGCGCATGCGCCGTCCCGTGGACGCATCCCAGTGCGCATGCTCAGAATCACGTCGGATCAACTGCCTAAGAAACGTCGAATCACTGTCTACGACGTGAACGTAACCTACGCCTAGCCATATTCACGCACTACGTAAACTACGTAAAATACGACGGCTGTGTTCCCTGGTCCATACCTTTGCATGGGTTGCGCCTCCTATATGGGGAATAACTTTACGCCGGATGCACGACTTACGCAAACCACGTATATTATGCGCCGGGCGCAAGTACGTTCGTGAATCGACGTATCTCCCTCATTTCCATATTTGAATAGGAAATCAATGGGAGCGCAAAGGGAAGTTACGTCGGTCGGATGAAGCCTATTTTCAGGCGTATCTTAGTTCTGTGAGCACGGCGCACAGATACGACGGCGCATATTTACACTTACGCGGCGTATCTCGAGATACGTCGGCGTAAGTGCTTTGTGAATCCGGGCCTATGACTTTAAGGGCTTGTTGTCCAACACAGTCCTAATGCAAGAAAAAGGCAATATGCCGTATGTCCTTTTAGGCTAGTTCACACCAACACACTGCATTGGTATGTGCTTAGGAGAGTAGGGATGTTACAATTTTAAGCAAAAAAAAGGGGAAATGCATTACAGTGCACAATAGTGTGTACACACCAGCACACATGCATTATGTGCTATGTGTTGCACAATGTGGGGTGTGAAGGGACCTTCACTGTTATTCAGTACTGTTCTCTGCAGGGTGTTACTCTATAATTAAAAAAATAATAATATTTGACAAGAACCTTTTTATGTGACAGCATGCTTTCAAGCTTTCTTTAGCTTGCCTCAATATGTTTGTCTTTTCAATAGAAATTCTTTTGTTATCCCTCGGTTCCTTAACTGATCTCCTTGTAAATGGAATACTGTGTTATCATAAGTGCACATAGATTATTGCTTCTCTGTCTATGGGACTTTGGGCACCTGAAAGGGTACTTGTAAATACCCCTTTATACTGTAGGTTAATGCTTAAACACATTTCATGGACATTTTCAGCAATATCAGTCCAAGTAGGTCAGTATTATGTCATTGGCTCTGAAAGTAGTCAGATCAATTGCTGGTAACCTGGTCATCACAGCTTAGAGGGAGGCTGAATATCTTTGGCAGCCCTCCAATCAGAGTGAAAGCCTGAACTGAGTAGTGCAATGGATCACAACATCGGATGCAGCGATGGCAGGTTTTAATGGAAGAGAAGGTAGCATCGATAATGATCAGCAGCTCTCCTTACTATTTGGTGGACTTACACTATTTGATATTCGAAAGCAATGTAACAGAAAGCCATGTAGGAGTTTACAGTGTTTACTCATGTTTAAAAAATCGCTGTTGACAAATGACCATTGACTTTAAAGTTTTTTCAATTTTTACAGCCAAATTGAAATAACACCTACTTTATATTTGATACGTGTTAACATATCATAACTTAAAAAATATAAAACAATTGCTGGTAATCTTTAAAGTGCTTTTTACTTGATTGAAAACCCTTACATGCTCTCCCTGCTTTGTAAGGTGCACACAATCGGATTTCCATTAGACAAAGCCATGGAATTTTGTGCGAAGGGCGTTGGCCGGGAACTTGTTCTGCATACAAACTGCAAAACTTTATCAGCTAACAAACAGAAACTACGTGTTTTTTCTGCTCTTTAGCGCCACCCTTTGGGCAACTTCTGCTAATGTTTTCTTATGGTTAGCATTGCTTCTGAGCATGCGTGTTTGTACTTTGGATTTTTTTCCGACTGACTTCTGTACACACGAACGGATAATCCGACATCACACATTTTTTGTTTTTAAAATTTTAAAGCATGCTATCCCACATTTGTTGTCGAAAATAATAAATGATACCGCTTAATTATAACAGTACATTTTCAATAGCAGCAGATTCTCATTCTCCCTCTTAGCTGTGTAAAAAAAACATGGAATTGTGGGTAAATCGTATACACTTAAAAACATGTTTTTTCCTTGTAGTTAAAGAGGGCTGGTCTGGAAGGGAGCATTTGTCTTTTAGACACATGCCCCCTTATATGCACTGCAGTGAGAGGCCTCCACGGCCTCCACTGCAGCATTTTTATTGGACAGCTTGGGCCAATGGTACTTTATGCATCAAGCTCAGTGCCTCTGAGAAGAAGTGAGGTGAGGCACTGTGAGCTCATCCTGTTAGTCTGCTGCAAACAGAGTGTGCCAGCTTGTATTTAAACTGGCTGCTCTTTATGTAGCTTCTGACAGGTTGCCGAAGCTCGATCTTTTTTTTTTTAATGTTCATGTCTTTGCCTCACCTGCCTTCCCTGACTGAATGTCCCTGATACAATCTCATCTGCACCTGATTTGTAAATTAAGCCTTTATGGGGTCCTATATCAAGTGTCTAAGAAAAATCTAGATGCATAACGTTCACAGTAGTGCTGTGCGTTAAACGCGATATTAACGGCGTTAACGCAAACCCATGTTAACGGCGTAAATTTTTTTATCACGCGATTAACGCTCGGGGTGGACGTGCAGAGTGTGCAGCGGCACGGCTTACCTTCTCGCTGGATTCACAGGCAAGTTACTCACCTTGTCCCTGGATCCAGCGATGCCACCCCGCTGTGTGATCGAGCGGGTCCTCCTCGCTCGATTCACAGTGTCTGTGTCCCGCCGATCTCCGTTCCCTGCGACGTTACGACGCACGGGAGCGGAGAACGGCGCCAAATTCAAAAAAGTAAACAAACACAATACACACAGTATACTGTAATCTTATAGATTACAGTACTGTATGTAAAAAATACACCCCCCCCTTGTCCCTAGTGGTCTGCCCAGTGCCCTACATGTACTTTTATAAAATAAAAACTATTCTTTCTGCCTGAAAACTGTAGATTGTCCAAAAGTGTCCCTTTATGCCAAAAATGGTTTTAGATCAGCTAGAAAACAGCGATCAAAATTTATGACAAATTAATCGTGAGTTAACTATGACATTAATGCGATTAATCGCGATTAAAAATTTTAATCGTTTGACAGCACTAGTTCACAGGCCTTCCTCTATTCAAATTACAGCTCATCTCCTCATAGAATGTTAAGAGGTTTGTCTGGCAGGAACAATTTTTCATGAATCCATGTTGGTTACTAATAATACTATTTTTATCTTTGATCAGCATTCTCTGCATTAAGGTGAAAAACTGTTCAGCTTCCTCCCTAAATACTTACCCGAGCTTGATCTCGATCCAGCACAATGCCAGAGAGCAGCGGCTCTTTCTTCTCTCTCTCTGCAAGGTACATGGAGGCAGCAGCGGGAGCCATTGGCTGATGCTGCTGTCAATCACATTGTGTTAGGAGGGAGCAGGGGGTGGGGCCAAGCTGTGCTGTGTTTGTCTATGGACACACAGAATATGGCTCGGAATCGAGCGTGCACGAGCGCCCACATAACAAGAGGCTTGAAGGAGTCAGGAGCACTGGCGGGGGGCCCCAGAAGAGGAGGATTGGGGCTGATCTGTGCAAAACCATTGCACAGAGCAGGTAAGTATAACATGTTTGTTAATTTTTAAAAAAATATTTACAATCACTATAAGTTTTTCTTGTCTTTTTTGAACACTGGGCTTTGTCACCTATAAGAGTACATTCCATGTCATATTTTTTAATCTTACTGTCTTGTAAATTGCGCTCTTGCACTTCTTATTACATTCCTTGTAGTTTTGGAATGCCAGTGGTGACCCTTCAGCCTTTTTTCCTAAAGGACCCTTTTTTCCCCTCATGAATATGCCTGTTTGCGATAGTGTTTAGCCACCCAGGTTTAACATTTGTTCTTTTATATGTTTTGCCCATTGGAATGCACTGACATTGTTTAATACATATTTAATGCACTCCCACTTTTCGTCAGTGTTCTTTGTTGCAAGAATTGTATTTTATTTAGTGTCATGTAGTATGAAGCACAGTTTATTAAAGTTGGCTATTTTGAAATGTAGTGTTCTTGTCCTACCCTTCTTGTCTCCTTTTACCTATAATGTATGGCTAACATAATTACTCTGTAATCACTTTTTCCCAAGTTATCCCTTACTTCCGCATCTGCAGTCAGTTCTGTATTGTTTGTAATTGTAGGTTCAGCAGAGCATTATTTCTAGGATCATTATATTCTGATCTCAGGATACCCTTGAACTAGCCATAAACTAGCCATAAAACCATAAAATACCAACACTCATGTATTTTGTATTTGTTTTTGCATAAAAGTAAATATAACACCATTGCGCATAAAGACAAGCACTATTATTTATTGTGTTGGCAGTTTACTAACATGCATCAGCCACAATGTGTATGCAAAATTTTTTATATATACATAAATATTTATTTTTATAATGTATTCAAACAAACATGCATTTTTGTTGATTTATTGGAACAGTGTGCCAAGAAACTGTCTGGGAAGTGTTCAAGATCTTCTGGGACCGACTTCCGGACCAAGCTGAATATCAGCACTGGATGCATTTATGTGAAGAAGGCACCATGCCAGTGTTTGATATAGGGGAGAATTTCAGCAAGTCTGAAGACCATCACAAGTTGGTCAAACAGGTACACTACCATAGTACAGAGGCATTTTTTTTATCAAGTAGTTATAATAATTTCCTCATGCAGCAAGAAGTAGCTTTTATTTACCCTTACCAGGATATTTTTCAGATTTTAGTGCTGTGATAGTTTTACTGGCAATCACTCCGTCATGCAACACTGTACCTAAATGAATGCTATATTGTTTGTTTTTTTGAGGCAGATAGAGCTTTCTTTTGGTGGTATCAAAAGTTTTGAAAGAAAGGTTTTCCCTTACTGTCTGTTAGAAACATATCAAATAAAAATGCTCGGACAGTACAGACACCTCCAAGATGAGGCCTTTTTTTGGAAAGAAGAGACCCTGGAGGTGAACTCATTTTTGTCACAATTTTTTGAATATGAAGGAACATGCTGGTATTGAGGTGGCTAAAACATAGAGTTTGGTAATGGTACATTAGATACAGCACATCATTAATTTACACATAGGAGGAGGAAATGTCATAGACAGATGGAGGAGGAGAAGGGGTTACAGGTCACATACAGTGGGGGAATGAAGATGAATGGTTAATTTGTAAGATAATGGAGGTGACAGTATTAATATACAGGCACTACAGAGACAGAATAGAGCTGAGATGTATGTTGGAATGTGAGAGAAAGGGTTAAAAAAAACCTATTCCACAATAACAGTTATTAACTCCCCCTCTACCTTGAATCTGCTGCTGCCTTATGATTCCTTCAGCCATAAAATTCTCCTTCCTCTCTTTCTTCTGTTGTGATAGAAAGGAGAAGGCTCTCAAATGTAAGCACTGAAAATGTTAACATTTATGGTCACTGTGATTGGCCATCACAGTGATCACAAGGCACAGAGCCCCTTGGATTGGCTCAGTACATTTAGCTTGTGATCTAAACAAAGCGCAGTCACAGGCATTGTGTGTATGGTGTGAGCACCATTTAAAATGGTGCTCCATAAATACATGAAAATCAACTCACTGGTTTAAAACAAGTTAAGATGAGCAGACTTTCACCTTTTGTTTTAAGATAAGTGAATACTCTTTATCAAGTAAATCAAGCCATCTGTTCTGTGTTTGCAGTGCTGCTCAGGACATGGTATTTTTGTACTTTGAGTTAAGACACCCTTGTGCTCATGTAGCCCCAATAAATGTTTTCACCTATATTATCAATTTAAATTAATAGTACTAATTTAGTGCTAATTAGCAGTCTTAACTTCTGTGGATTACAACAACAGCATTGCCAATGCAATAATAATTTTGTAAATGTTTAAATAGTGGGCAATTGTTTTGTTACACTTTTTTTGTTCATGTTGTTAATAAGCCTTGAGTGATTATTATTATTTTCTTGCAGAAACTGGCTCTCACGAAACATGCAGAAAGCACGTAAGTTACAGTTAATAACATTTAAAGAACAAGTAAACTTTTCCCTTAATAAGATTACCACCACTTGAATTTTATCTTAATATTCTATACTGTATATGCTCAGTGGTCCAAGCTCATATAGCCAGATTCAGAGAGAGTTACGCCGGCGTATCAGTAGATACGCCGACGTAACTCGGAATCTGCGCCGTCGTAAGTTTAAGTGTATGCTCAAACTGAGATACACTTAAACCTAGCTAAGATACGACAGCCTGCGCCGTCGTATCTTAGGGTGCAATTTTTACGCTGGCCGCTAGGTGGCGCTTCCGTTGAATTCGGCGTAGAATATGTAAATGCCTAGATACACCGATTCACAAACTCACGTGCGCCCGTCGCAGTAAAGATACGCCGTTTACGTAAGGCGTTTTTCGGTGTAAAGTTATTCCAACAAATAGCTGGCCTAGCCAATGTTAAGTATGGCCGTTGTTCCCACGTCGAAATTTGAAAATTTTACAGCGTTTGCATAAGTCGTCCGTGAATGGGGCTGGATGTAATTTACGTTCACGTCAAAACCAATACGTCCTTGCGGCGTACTTTGGAGCAATGCACACTGGGATATGTACACGGACGGCGCATGCGACGTTTAAAAAATGTCAATCACGTCGGGTCACCAAACATTTACATAAAACACGCCCCCCCATCCTCATTTGAATTAGGCGCGCTTACGCCGGCCCCATTTACGCTACGCCGCCGTAAGTTAGGAGGCAAGTGCTTTGTGAATACAGTACTTGCCTCTCTGACTTAAGACGGCGTATCGTAAATACGATACGCTACGCCGCCTTAAAGATGCGACGCCCTACCTGAATCTAGCTATGAGTCTCCAGTGGAACTTCGTTGGTGATGATCATGATGAATATTGTCCAGCCTGCATATATATTCCAACATTGGGCAAGTATCACTATGGAGATACAAATGTGTGGGGATTAGACATTGTGAAGGGACCAGGGATTATCCTGCAGAACGGGCACAGAATTACATTTACCGATTTGCTGGAAATTGTCAATCTGTTTCAAGCCACTTTATTTTGGTAAACGTACACTTATTTATTAATAATAATTTTTAATTTGCTAAACATTATCCGTTATTTTAACAGCTTCTGATTCAATGTTATTTATTAGTTATATATATTTTTTTATATTTTAAGTTCTTGCACTGACTGGACATGTGGGTAAGTACTTAGCTTATCAATTAACTCAGCTCTGCACTCTTTTTTGTTGTCAGTTTGTCAAGGATGAATATGCATCAGTTATGTTTTTGGTAAATTGGTTAGTTCTCAGAATTTTGAATTGAGGGAGGCAGTTTGACCTTTACTCTGGTTTATGTGGGGTTTGAGTCATATAAGCCATGCATGCATGATGATGTGTACTGCAACACGTTTCCATTGACCAACACTGCACTGGCAAAGATATTGGATTTAGATTTTTGTGTCTCTTGACCTTCTCAGTTATTACATTTAAATTCTTTAACGTTGCTAAAGTACTATCGTGTATTTTAAGAGGGTAGATTTTTGGAGTCAGTACTGATAATGCCATTTTTTTTCATTTCAATCAACTCTGTTGCTGGTCTCAAGAATGTAGAAAAAGTAGAATCTGCAAAAGAAGGTACTCACCTGTCCTACTGTCTGCCATTCCTTTGGTTTCTTGCAAAGAAAATCCTCTTTACTGGCAGGGACTGTCAGATGTCTTTCCCTTCATTGTGCACAGTGGTTCCTCATGCCAGGCCCTGCATCCCTATAGGACACAGTAGTGAGGTAGGGGTCAGCAGTAGAAAGCACAGCTCGCAGCAGGGGAGTAGTAGCTTTGGAGTGAAGATCGGAGGAATGGGCATTGGAACAATTTAGTATAATGCCTCTTCTTTTGTAGGTTTTATATGTGTACATTTCTTTAACTTAGCAACAGAGTCACTTTAAGATTAATATACACACAGTAAGCTTGCTCTATCATATTTCTATTATTGTATTGTATCTGAATTTTACCATAATTCACCTGGGGTTCATCAACAACTACAAACATAAAATATTAGGCACACTTTAATTTATTGTTAGTTATACCTAACAGATAGTCTTGCAATAAGAAAAAAGAAAACAAGTACAACCAGACATGTTTATTATTATACAGGATTTACAGTATGTAGCACAGTGTGTGCAGCGCTTTACAATATAATGGGAGACAGTATAGCAACAATACAATTCAATACAAGAGGGTTAGGAGGGCCCTGCTCCTGTGAGCTTACAATCTAATAGGGAGGGGGCTGGTGAAACAAAAGGTAGTGACTGTGAGGAATGAACTGATGAGGGAAGTCTGCCTGAAGAGATGAGTTTTCAGGGATCACCTAAAAGTAGACAGAGTAGGAGATAACCGGACAGATTGAGGTAGTGATTTCCAGAGGATGGGAGAGGCTTGGAGATGAGCATGATAAGAGGAGACAAGGGAACTAGAGTGCAGAAGGTCATTGGAGGAGTGGAGAGGATGATTTGGATGATATATGGAGACAAGATTGGTGATGTAGCTCAGTGCACAGTTGTAAATGACTTTGTATGTTATTGTTAGTGTTTTGAATTTTATTCATTGGGCAATGGGAAGCCAGTGGAGGAATTGGCAAAGAGGGGTGGCAGACACTAAGCAGTTGGTAAGGTGGATTAGTCTGGCAGCAGCATTCATAATAGACTGAAGAAGGGATAGCTTGCGGAGAGATAAGCCAATGGTTTCAATGGATAGAAAGGAGAATTTTGGAGATGTTACGGGTAGTCTGAAAGATATAGACAGCAATTAAGTTTGGGGCTGAAATTAGTCCAGGATTTCACCTAGCACCCTGGTATATGGGGAGGGACTGATGGTTGTATTATTGATCTTGATGGAAAAGTCATGGTAGGATGAATGGGCTGGAGGAAAAATTATGAGCTCAGTTTTAGAAAGATTGAGTTTGAGGAAGTGGTGTGCCCCCCAAGTATGTTTTTGTATTTGGTTTGTTTTTGTATGTTGAGGAAGTGGTGTGACATCCATGCTGCTATGTCAGATAGTGAGTTAGTAATATGAGAGGAGACTGATGGAGGGAAGTCAGGAGTAGAGAGATTGTATAGAGATGGTACTGGAAGCCATGAGACAGAACCTTGAGGTACCCCTACAGAAAAAGGAAGGAGAGAGGAGGAAACAGAGTTAGGTAACACTGAAGGAGCATTGTGACAGGTAGGAGGAGAACCAGGAGAGAGCGGATTCTTAAATGCCAAGAGAGTGGATATTTTTTTTTAGGAGGGGATGGTCAACAGTATCAAAGGCTGCAGAGAGGTCTAGTAGTATGAGTATAGAGATGAGGTTATTCGTTTTAGCAGTTAATAGATCATTAGTGAGTTTTTATATTAATGTATATTAAGGTCATCACATCCCTACCTACCCAACCTGATACATCCGAAAGAGAGCTTGTTCTGTTACAAAACTGACTTACTGGCTAGATCAGTGTTCAACTCCAGTTCTAGAAGGCACCCCAACTGGTCATGTTTTCAGGATTTCCCTCAGATGAATCACCAGTGCAAAATAATGGAAAGGCTGAAAAAATTACTTGTTGGGGTGCCTTGAGGACTGGAGTTGAGAAACACTGGGCTAGATCACCAGATAAAAATAAAGGAGGGAAAGCCTTAAAACTGTAGTAAGAGCTAGACATTTTTTTACCTTGATGCATTCTCTGCATTAAGATAAAAATGGCCCAGTATTTGCACCCCCCCCCCCGAGTCCTCACTCTATCCAGCACTATGCTATGCCTGTCTGTAGTGGCTCTCCCCTCTCTCTCCTTGCATTCGCAGGGCAGAGGAAGCAGTGGGAACCATTGGCTCCTGCTGCTGTCAATCAAATCCTGTGAAGAGTAAGTAGGGGCAGGGCCAGCCACGCTGTGTGTGTCAATGGTCGCACACAACCTGCCTCAGAAGCGAGACTGCAGGTGAACTACCTTAGGAAGTGGCTTCCTATGGTGGCACAGAAAGAAGAGGAGAAGCTCCAGTGGGAAACCCCAGAAGAGGAGGTTTAGGGTCACTCTGTGCAATAATATTACACAGGGCAGATAAGTATACCATGTTTATTGTTAAAAAATAAATAAATGTAGCCCAACCTTGATGCTATCCCTTTTTAACATTCATTTTCCAAATGACACAATTGCTGTCCTGGCCATGATTTGCTTCCATTGCTCTCCAAAAGACCACCCGCTCCTCATTGTAGTCAGCACAGTATAAAACTTTTTTTGGTTTACGTACAGTATTTGCTTCTCATAGAAAGTAAAGTAAAGAAAAATGTAGGAGTTTTTCAAACTGTGTATGATGTTTTGTCTTTAGACAATTTTTTTTTTAAATGGTCAATTCCCAAACATAAATCTTCTTATGACATGCAGTCATTTTTTCCTTGCATGAAATATGTAATTTAACCCTAAATGCCTCATACATTGTTATTAAATCAGCAAAAAAAAAAAAAAAAATACTGTAGCTATTTTTATTATGTCCAGTTTTTGCCAGCCTTAGTCCAACAGTTTATTTTTAAAAGTAACCTGTGAGATGGCCCTTGTAAAAATATGAATAGATTTTAAAAAAATACAACACAAATAAAATTCTTACATATTGTAAGTTTATCTAATCCATACAAATAAGTAATTTAATTAGTGTAAATGGAAGCAACTGTATTTGCACAAAAATGCAGATGGTTACTTTGTCCGATAATAGTTGCATAAGTAATGGAGTTACCCAGGATCTCTGAAAAATGTTTTTGAAGCAGCTGAAAGGGAGTTTGAACATGAAAACATGAACATGAAAATGTGACGTGTTTTTTTTTTTACAAGATTTAATGAAATGTCTCAGTAGAGTATATTTACAAAAAAAATTCCCACTAGCATGTAAATATGTTGCACATGGTTTTGCTGAGAACAAAGTTGTCCTAAACCCAGTCATCTATACCCTGTCTCCTGCATCCTCCCTATGATGAAGATGAAATATGCTGGGAGAAGATAGTGTTAACCACATTTGGAGCTTGATTCACCACATAGTCTGAATGGCGGTGGCATTAAAGTGGTTAATGTTATTATTTATTACTGATGAATCCCATATCTAAAGCCACTATCTGGAGTAATGCCTGGTACCAGGCCAGGACTGGGACAAAAAATAGGCCCGGGCATTTTAGACTGAGCAGCCCGGGTGGGGGGGGGGGGGGGGGGGGGGCATTGCGGCTGCACTTTGCGGCGGTTAATCATAAGATGTGGGGTTCCAGCACCCTGCACCTCTGGACCCTTTACATTACACAACACCCTGGACCCCTTTACATTACACAGCGCCCTGCACCTCTGGACCCTTTACATTACACAGCACCCTGCACCTCTGGACCCTTTACATTACATAGCACCGCTCCTCTGGACCCTTTTACATTACACAGCACCCTACACCTCTGGGTTCCTTTACATTACACAGCCCCCTGCACCTCTGGGCCCCTTTACATTACATAGCCCACAGTTTGTTACACAGACACCCCCCTAACAGTTCTGGACTCCCTGCATGTTACACAGACCTCCCTACAATGCAGACCCCCTCCCTACAGTGCAGACCCCCCTACAGTACAGACCCCCTCCCTACAGTACAAAGCCCCCACAATACAGACCCCCCCTACAATACAGCCCCCCCCCCTACATTTCAGACTCCCCTTACAATACAAAACCCCCCCCTACATTTCAGACCACCCCTACAATACAGAACCCCCCCCCACAATACAGAAACCCCCCTACAATACAGACCCTCCCTTCAGACCCATAATGTACCTAATATCCGTGCGCGACTGCATGTCGGGTTCCCTCCCCCTGTGTAGACATAAAGGAGGCGACTTCACTCTGCGGCTCCGACTCGCAGCTGAGAGTGCACTGGGGGGCAGTGGTGTATTTAGGTTTTGTGCTGCCCTTGGCCTGACTAAACGTGTGCACCCCCTAATTTAAATATGACCTACCCCTTTCTGTCAATGCCACGCCCCTTCATGTTTAAAACCTGCCATATCACGGTCACCTGTAAATCACACCTCTTCCTCTTAAGGATCCACCTTGATGGCGCTATATAAGTACGTGAAATGAAATAAATGAATAACTAGTACAGTGATAGGGCATATTTTTACCACTGATCACTGTATTACTGTCACTGGTCCCAAAAAAAGTGACAGTGTCTGATGTATCCACCACAATGGCCCAGTCCCACCATGTACATGAAAGAGTAAAGCCCAGGTATCCATAGTGTATTCATATAGTAGGAAGCGCTTGTAGCTTGGGAACAAGCAGTTTTATATGTGAGTAGCAGCTACTTGTAATGGGAGCAAGTGCTTTGTGAATACTGTTCCTGCCTCTCAATGTTACATCGGCGTAGCGCATATGAGATGTGCTACGCCCGCACAAATATACGACGCTCTACGTGAGTCCGGGCCATGGTGTTTTTATCATCAAAGAGATAGGTGACAGGCAGGGACAGAAGCTATCAGACCCAGTAGCAGCTGGTGCTCAAAATTTTTGGAGGGGCGCAAACAAACTGAAAAATACTGAAAAAAAATCATCAATTGCAGCCTCACTGTGCCCATCAAATGCAGCCTCACTGTGCCCATCACATGCAGCCACTGTGCCCATCAAATGCAGCCACTGCGCCCATCAAATGCAGCCACTGCGCCCATCAAATGCAGCCACTGCGCCCATCAAATGAAGCCACTGCACCCATCAAATGAAGCCACTGCACCCATCAAATGCAGCCACTGTACCCATTAAATGCAGCCACTGTGCCCATCAAATGCAGCCACTGCGCCCATCAAATGCAGCCACTGCACCCATCAAATGCAGCCACTGTACCCATCAAATGCAGCCACTGTGCCCGTCAAATGCAGCCACTGTGCCCGTCAAATGCAGCCACTGTGCCCGTCAAATGCAGCCACTGTGCCCATCAAATGCAGCCCCTGTGCCCATCAAATGCAGCCACTGTGCCCATCAAATGCAGCCATTGTGCCCGTCAAATACAGCCACTTGTGCCCCGTCTAATACAGCCACTTGTCCCCATCTAATACAGCCACTTGTGCCCCATTTAATACAGCCATTTGTGCCCAATCAAATGCAGCCACTCCTGCCCATCAAATGCCACCACTTGTACCCCGTCTAATGAAATCACTCATGCCCATCAAATGCTGCCAGCTGTGCCCATCAAATGCTGCTACTGTGGCCCCTGCCTGCCCGGCACTTACTCCATCTCAGGTAGTGGGTGACGGTGTCGAGCTGTGGGACAGCTCCTGTGTCCTCCATTCTTTCCCCTCCTCTGTTGTTCCATTGCATCCAATAGGAGCCAATCAGGTAACGGGTATTAGACCCACGCTACCTGATTGGCGGAGAGGCGGTTCAGTGTTAGAAAAGCAAATATTAATTTGCTTTTCTAACACATCTGGGTGGACTGCAAGAACAATGCTTTGTGCTTGCAGTCCTCCTTTTTGAAGCCTGTTAGAGCCTACGGCTCTAATCAGGTGCTTCAAAAAAACACCCCTGCTGCTGTAATTCAGACGCCCGGCATCGGATAAGAGGCCGGACGCATGAATAGGGGGTGGCAGCGGCAGCCATGGATAGATTCATGCAATGCATGAATCTATCCATTCTACATAGAGGGGGTGGCTGTAGAGAGGGGGCAGTGCCCATGTACCCTTAATGGACGGGACACCTCAGACCCATGTGGCATTTAATTGCAGCTTTTGTCCATGTCTGCACCAACAGGGACATTGCTGGAGCCATGTGTTTGCTGGGGACAGACCTATACAGCATGGATTGGAGCCATAGGAAGTGCTCTTAAAATCCTCCTCAGCTCTGTGCTAGCTACACAGGTCTGACTGACAGGAGGTGGACAGAGACAGGAGCCAACAGCTAGGGTACATCAAGCAGTGGAACTAGCACTTACATTTAGGAGGAGGATGCAATAGTGCTTTGCTTGCTGGACGTGCAGGTCTGCATGTAAGTTCCCCTCACTCTCTCATCCAGTCCACAGAGCCCAGGCAGGAATAATGGTGCAGAGGAAGGTGGGCGGAGTATTAGGCTCTGCCTCCGGCAATTGTGGTGAGTGCGGCCAGCCTGGACAATCACCGCCCAAGTTTTTTACACGGGGTACGGCTGTAAGACACAGCACTGCTGGGGGGGGGGGAGACATGCCATGCCGCCGAGGGCCGTCGCGGGCCACTCGCGGCCCGCGGGCTGCCACGGCCCACCAGGCATATGCCCGGTATGCCCTATGGCCAGTCCGGGCCTGCCTGGTACACACTATCATTTTTTTTTGTTCAAACCAGAGCAGCAGGCTACATGAAAAAAAAAAAAAAAAATTAAGAGCTCAAAAGGAGCTGCTGTACCAACTATTCAATGTTAGTACAACAATCTCCCCACTGAGCTACTGTGTTCTGACAAAGAACACACCGGTCAGTGCCCTCAGCCATTGGTTGAGAGCACTGATTGGAGGCAGATCGACAGACCTTTTTCAGTTATGCCCCTTTGACAGTTATGCCCCTTTGACAGTTATGCCCCTTAGACATTCAGCCAGCTTCTGTCGGACTGGCTGCTGTACACACGGGCCACATGTCAGACGGTTTCTATTGAACCAGCCAATACCGCCCGATATTCGGCCTGTGCATATGGGGCTTAACACTGTAGAATGTTAATTAATCGCTTGCCGACCAGCCGCCATCATTATACTACAGCAGGTCGGCTTGTTTCCCGCTAATTGCCCGCACATCGCCGTAGCTATACAGAGATGCTGATGTGCATGGTTTTGATGGCCACCCGCGATCCCTCCACAGAGAGCCAGAACGGGGATCTGTCAATGTAAACAAACAGATCCCCATTCTGACAGGGAAGTACCTTCAGTCCGTTTTCATCGGTTTTGACCGATTGTGTGTACGCGGCCATAGACATTTTATAAATGTCACTGGTCCCAAGAAAGTGTCCGATCTGTCTGCCCCAATGTCGCAGTTCCGCTAAAAATCTCTGATCACCCCCATTACTAGTAAAAAAAATAATTTATAATAAAAATGCCATAAATATATTCCCTATTTTATAGACGCTATAACTTTTCCCCAAACCAATCAATATACACTTATTGCAATTTTTTTTACCAAAAATATGTAGAATACATATTGGCCTAAAATGATGAAGACATTTTTTGTTTGAATTTTTTTGGGGGATATTTATTATAGCAAAAAGATAAAAATATCGTTTTAAAAAAAAATAAATGTGGCCTTTTTTTGATTATAGCTCAAAAAGGTGATCAAATACCACCACAGGAAAATCTCTATTTGTGGGGAAAAAAGGACATACATTTTTCTTGGGTACAGTGTTGCACGACCGCGCAATTGTCAGTTGAAGCGATGCAGTACTGTATTGCAAAAAATTGCCTGGTCATTAAGGGGGAAAATCTTCCGGAGCTGAAGTGGTTAACATGTATGTAAAGCCAAATCATATTCTTTTAGATATGGAAAGGTTAAAGCTCCTAACAAGTTATGTTTTTTGTCTTTGTCCTGCTTGGGAGGATTCCCTTCTCTTTCTGTTCTAGAGACAGAAAATGAGAGGCATGATCTTCAAAATTTACAGAACTCGCATCTAATGCCGCGTACACACGATCACTTTTCGGCATGAAAAAAACGTTGTTTTTAAAAAATGTCATTTAAAATGATCGTGTGTGGGCTTCACATCATTTTTCGGGTTCTGAAAAACGACAATTTTTTCCCCCGAGCATGCTGCATTTTTTAACAACGTTTTAAACAATGAAGTTTTTCGGGTTGTAAAAAATGATCGTGTGTGGGCTAAAACGACGTTAAAAACCTGCGCATGCTCAGAAGCAAGTTATGAGACAGGAGCGCTCGTTCTGGTAAAACTACCATTCGTAATGGAGTAAGCACATTCATCACGCTGTAACAGGCAGAAAAGCGCGAATCGTCTTTTACTAACACAGAAAATCAGCTAAAGCAGCCCCAAGGGTGGCGTCATCCGCATGGAACTTCCCCTTTATAGTGCCGTCGTACGTGTTGTACGTCACCGCGCTTTGCTAGAGCATTTTTTAAAACGATGGTGTGTGGGCAATGTCGTTTTAATGATGAAGTTGGAAAAACTTCATTTTTTCTACATGCCGAAAAACATTGTTTTTTTTTTCATGCCGAAAAATGATCGTGTGTACGCAGCATTAGAGTTTTAAGAAATGTGTAACATTTGGAGACTTTTCCTTGACCTTTTGCTGTTGTGAAAACTAAAAAAAAATGGATTTTACCAAGACAATTTTAGGGCTAAATCTACCTAGCAGGGGCAAAGTTATGGAAAGGGTTTAGGGGCATCCCCACCGTGCCCCCAAAGAGAATAAATGGACTGACTCAGACAGAAATAAAAACTTGACAAAAATCTGACCTCCTATTACTCTTGATTTTTGAATTGTTTGCATTTAGCAAGAATATAGAATAAATTATTTTGTGCATACCATTATCAGTACAGGTTTGCTGTAAATCTGAATAATATTTGTTGAAGTATGTTGTTTTAACCCAGCATTGCTCGATGTGTGCCCATCTCCTTGTTTGAACGTGAAATAATGATGCTTTGCAGTACACCCTGTTTAAATAGGGATATGAGTTACCAGTAAAAGCAAGCTCTAAACAACATTCTAATTATGCTTCATGAAGCCACATTCAGTTAATCCATGTAAGCAGAAATTAGTCTAATTGACTGAGTAAATATCTTTAGGTTAAATGCTATTTGCTTGTCAAAAAGATGTAATCCCATGCTAAATAACCCACCAGCTGTTGTATAGTATAAATGCTAGGACCCTTTACAATGGTCTACATTGATATAGAAAATCGTAATACACAGATCACTAATGTGGCACCACATTCATAAACTTTAGGCAAAAACAAAAATAGTAGAAACAGGACTTTTAACGTGCCATACTTAACCCCAAGAAAGAGAGTACCCGACTATGCAAAATTCCAGCTTATTCACAGCATAGTTCCTTTAAAAATTCATATATATATATATATATATATATATATATATATATATATATATATATTTCAACACAGTCTGGCCTAATATATTTGTTGAAACCAGCGCCTAATCTCTGCAGTCTGGCCTTATATATTTGTTGCAGACCGAATACTATATACAGTATATATAAATATCTATTAGCTATGGCTCTATGGCTTTTTTACAATTTTAAAGGGAATTATGTTGTGAATAAACTTCTGAACTTTAACTAGTTGAGTACTAACTTCCCTGGAGTTAAGTGTGGCACCTTAAAAGTCTTGCTTTTCCTATTTTTGTACAAAAAAAATCCCTAATGGTCTACATTGTAAAAAGCCTGAACCTTCACAGTACATATTGCCTACATAAGCTGAGTATAGATAATAAATTGTAGCTTGATTGGCCCGTGCTCTCAGAATAATTTGTGTTACACAAAATGTCTTTGTTTTTGCATATCTTCTCCTTACTGTAACTGATATAATTGAGAAAAAAATAAATAAAATCTTTTTAGATGATTAACAAAAAGCTGATGGCACATCAGTAAGCAGGCTCAGTGAGATACAACTGAAAGCAGAGAAGATTTCTCCAAAGTGAGGGGAAATCTCTGCTTTGACAGATGCCATTAGAACAAGTATCCCTGCAACAGCAGACTATTGACCATTCTTCTTATTTCGCTTTCCCGTAATTTCAGCATGTTTATTGTGCACTGCAGCTAGAGCCACCTCAAGAAATCATAGGGCACCATACAACCTTCCTGATAGGGCCCCACACACCCTCATATCCATGTTCTCCTTACAGAGTAAACTGTGGCAGTAAATCCAGTTTGCACTTGCTAGATGGGACAGCTCCACTTTGAGGATTGTCGTACAGGGCAAGCAGCCGCCATTCCCATATTCCATCACCATATTGGTCACCTTTTGGTTACCCTCAAACTGCAAGCTGCCATGCCTCATATTGTAAGGGCCCCACATTGGTGGTCCTGGCAACCACCAAGGGAGTGGACAAGTCTCTGTGTGGGCCACTTTGCTTTTTGATTGGCATGCAGACTCTAGTGAGCTTGTATGAGCTCCACCCACACATCCATTCTCTGTGGTCAATGAACCATGTAAAGGACAATCATGGAGACATGGACTATAGAAGATCAGGCACTTACCTCCTGACCTTATGGGGCCTGAGTCCAGTACGTGAGGACTGCCCATTCCCCCCTATAGGAAGCCATGACTGCACTACACCTTTTTGACTCAGAGTCCTGGAACTCCTGTTCTATTTAATTTGACTAGAGTTCAGCTTTAACCAAGCTTATTCCTACTTAAAGCAACCATACTACACTTACTTATTGTAAAAAAAAAAAAAAGGTGTGGTGCTTTAAATATTTTAGATGTTTGGAAACTTGGAAAATGCAGAACAAATAAAAAGCCTTGATCTTTGTGCTTTCTGCATTGAATAAGGACGTCCCCAATCCTTGTACCTATCCTGTATTGAGGATATATATTTGTTCTGTCTTTTTTGTGCAACATGTAATAAATTAAATATACTACATGTGTATAATAGAGAGAATGCCTAATTTATGATTGTTTTTCAAAGGGCTTGAGTTTAGGCGCTATGCTGATGCTTACATTATTTATTCAGTATATGCAGTATATTTGTTTTAAATTACATTCATGCCAACTGACCTACAAAGTGGACTCATTTTGAAGTTTAATTTAGAGTTTGACTTTTGTTAATTTTTGGTACTTGCCTTTTTTTTTTAAAATATCACTCATTCAGTGGCAGATTAATTTTATTTAATGACAACCAAGTATCTCACTGCATGTAAGTTTTATGCTGGTGATATTTTTACTGCAGCCTAATATTTAAGATGTTAAAAGCTGTTAGAGACTGTTATACATTTAACATCCATGTATTGTTGTTATACTGAATACTCATTGCTACACCTTCAAGTTTAGCCCTCTCTGCTTTATTCTAACCAATGTTCAGCAAAGGTTTTGCTCCATGGGTCCACGGGTGCAGGTAAGCAGGACCTTTAGTTATCAGAAGTAACTATATACAGTCAGATTTTAGAGTGCTTTTAGCAAGAACATTTTGGGTCTCATTCACACAGGCATGCATTTGATGCACTGTTAATGTATATCTGATAGCATAAAACTCTACTCAAATTACAGTACATTACATATTTGTCCCTTCTGTGTTATTAGCATACTGTATTTCTGAAGCTGAAATTCTTCCCAGTGCATCATAAATGTTCCAACCAACAGTGCAAAACCAGTGCATTTGTTTTTGTATGCTTTTCTCATATGTGTGAATGAGCCTCTTGCTTACCATAGACTGTAAATATTGATACCATTACTTTGTACAGTCCTTGGAAATATCTATGCAAAAATCACAATGTGTTAACATAGTTAAGGATTTTCAGGCCAGTGGAGTGCTATGCTGTATAAGGCGCCCATAGACATTAGATGTTGGTTGTTCAATAGCTGTGATTCTGGAATGTTCAGATGATACTTGGACTGTTGCCACTACTGCAGCCTAAACAGCAGGAGGCAACAATGGTTTTCAGACGCTTTAACATTTAGACGCTTTTTTTCATGCTGGAACTCGGTATGCACTTTTACACATATGGGGTGTATGTACTGTATATCATTATGCATTTAGAGTGGTGTTGCCAGCAAAATGTTTGCACTAAAGGATAACTGTACTTTTAAAACACAGTAAAACGTTTAATATATACAGGAGTACCAACTAAATCCAAATATAACCTATTACCTCCGACTTTTCTTTTCTGTTCTTTGAGAGCCCATTCCAGTGTAACAATTCAGTTTGTCTGCAGCATGCACTGTCTCTGCATAAAAGTAAGGCATGTACTACCTACCAGTTTCATTCAATGTCCTAACTGACTGGAACCATAAATGAAGGTGTCCATGCTGTAATGCACTCATTGGCAATCACAAAATACTAGATGTGGGCATGCCAGTCCATTCCTAAGTTATGTGTTATACAAGAGAGTCAAAGGTGCAAGCATAATGCATGTCTAGAGTGAACCCTCAATTCTTTGTTCTCTTCACTCCTGGTATGGAGAATATGTGCTCATAGCTCTCAACTGTCTTTCATTTGGGGGAGACTGTTCCTCTTTTGAGACCAAACCCCCCTTTCTATTGTGCGGCCTCAGATGTCCCTCTTTTTGGTCTGATTTATACATCTCTATACAAAATGTACTATTTTATTACCAAAAGTGTTATTCTGCACTAAACTTTTTTACCCAAACTCTAGTTTACTACATTTGTTATTTTAAAAGGCCAATTTAAAGGAAAAAGAAAAGTAAAAAAAGCACTTGTTTGGTTTAGTCAATAACTTTCTTCATATTACATTCTTGTGCTCCTTACACTGTAGTGGGATATTTACAGGTGCTGCCCATTTTTTGTCATTTGTAATTTCAAGTGATTACATGATTTCATTGCAACAAATAAATATTTGATGGCTTTTGGCAGCAAAGGCTTTGAGAAAAATTTACTAAAGATGTTGAAAATCTTCACAATAAATTGAAGTTAAAACCCCCAAAAACACCCACCTGCAACAAAAAGCCTTGCCGCAAAATAATGTTTCCTGTGGATGGGACAGCAGCTAAACTAGTTAATATAGCCCTCAATAATAGTAATAATATAAATAAGAAGAACAACAAAAAATGTATGTCTCCCTATGAAGTTAGTCAACTTGCCCTATTCTTTCCATACAGCCATGCAGTACCTTATGGCAGCCTGCAGATTTTCCACTCGCCTATTCGCATTTTGCAAGTGGAAAATGAGGACTGGCAAGCATAGGTTGTCTCGGAGGAGAGGGGGGCGAGCACCGCCGGAAGGCGGGGTTGAACGGAAGCCAATCTCCCAGCCAGGGGAAAAGAGGAGAGGAAGAGTCGAGCTGGCCAATCATCAAAGAGCGGGGATTGCCCGCTGTAACAGCTTTCATTTGAATTGCTGGGTTCCCGGCGCCACTCATGTCACACAATCCGAACTCCTTGCCCAGTGCATTTGATAGACAGAACACCGGTCCAATGCTGAAAGGCGCCGGGCGAGGAGGAGGGACTGTGTGATGTGAGCAGTGCCGGGAACAGGTAAAGGCTGTATTGATGGGCACAGGTGAGGCTGTATTGATGAGCACAGGTGAGACTGTACTGACAGTTATAGGTGAGACTGAACTGATGGGCACAGGTGAGGTTGTATTGATGGGCACTGGTGAGGCTGTGCTGAGGGGCACTTATAAAGTTGTTGTTAATATTTATTTTTGTAACTTAAATTTGCATAAAACATTTAAGTGTAATTTCATGGGATCATTTATGAGGGCGTGTTTGGGGGCAGAATTAGGGACCGGGCATGGTTGGGGTTGGGTGGGGCAACTGGTGGCAAGTAACCATCAAGGCCTGGTTAGTAGCTCTGCACTTGAAATTTGGAGCCCTGTGTATATATTTTTTTACTAGTAATGGCAGCGATCAGCAACTCTTAACAGGACTGCAATATTGCAGTGGCCATTCTGACACTAATTGACACTTTTTGGGTCCAGTGACACTAATAGAGTGAACCAGGAAGTGACAGATCACATACTACATACGTGAATCGGTGCAGCAGTACCACCTTGCCACCATATATTTAAGTTATACAGACGGCAAGTGGTTAAAGGCAATAAAAAACAAATAAACAAACAAACATGTCATACTTACCTGCTCTAATCCTCCAGCCAATGAGGAGGGAGAGTCCCCGGAGAGCCGGGGCTGGAACATGATGGAGCTCAGGTAACTATTGGGGCAGGGCTCTGCACAAAGAAGGTTTTTTACCTTTACCCATACCTTAAGCCTTCAGAACCACTTTAACCCCATAGTGTTTATACTTTACTTTGTATACATTCAATTCTCCTATTATTTAGATAAAACATATGACTAATACGTTTAATGTCTTCTGTCCAAACAAGCTTTTAAAAGCTACATAAGAGCCCTTTCACACTGGTACGTTTTTGCCGCGTTTTTGCCGTAAAAATAGCGCTATTAAAACGCTCCAAAAACGCCCCTCTCCATTGAAATGAATTGAAAACGCTGTAAAAACGCGGTTTTACTGCTATTTTAACGCTCCGCTATAGGCGTTTCCAGTGTGAAAGGGGTCTTAATAACCACATTAATAACTAACAAGCATGCACGTTATGTCAGCAACCAGATTTGTTCTCAGTGTCTTATATCTATGGGTTGTCACTTATTAAAGGATGCCATGCAGAGTTGCTCTAGCCCTAGTAAAATTACACTGCTTATCCACATTATTTATCCAGATTCCCTATTTAGTTAAAACAAGCAAATATGATTTACTTTCCTATCTATTTACTAATGCTAGCAACATAATAGGGATTAAAAATAGTCAATATCAATGTTTACTTTAATGTATAGTAAAACCTTGGTTTGAGAGTAACTTGGTTTGAGAGCAACAACAGAATGGGGAAAAGGGGAAGCACTCACATTGCCACATCCGTAAATTTGGAAGACGAAAAAAGAAAAATTACTCGAAAAACGGTAATTAATGTTCGGACTTTGGAGACAAGACAGGAATATCAAAAAATAATAATTTTATTACGTTAATAGAAAATTTACAAAACAGATCAATAAAAACCATACAGGATATAAGGTATGGAAAATATCCTCTGTGCATCGTTGGGCTTCCTCAGGACGAGCAGAAGAAAGTAATAGTAGAAAAAATAATTTCACTATCTTAGAATAGTCCGGATCATATGAATATATGTCGGGAAGATCATAGATAGAGGAGTTCCATATACAGTAGAAAGTGGCCAGAAATATCTCCAAAAACTCCAAAGAAGCTCCCTCTACCCAGAATATCGGTTGTAGCACAGGCTATCCCCCGCGGCACACGGTGTGACACGCTTTGCAGTATTACTCTGGCTGCATTGTCTTTGAGGGTCCCTTAGTACACAAGTATCTTGATCCAGGTTTGGTGTACCTGGTTGTACTACATTGGATTCTTATTTGCCTCCGTTGTTCCCTCCTTGGACTGCCCCGGAATTAATGTTCTTATATCCTTGAGCCAATGGAACTGGCTTGGTTTATTGAATACATGGTGCCCCCCTACAACCGATATTCTGGGTAGAGGGAGCTTCTTTGGAGTTTTTGAAAATATTTCTGCCCACTTTCTACTTCATATCGGACTCCTCTATCTATGATTTTCCCGACATATATTCATATGATCCGGACTATTCTTTTTTTTAATCTTTAATAACATCTTTATTGTTGTTTGCATATCAAAGGTAAAAGAAACAGTACACCATCGTGCATAATAAATACACAACCATACTTTTTTCTCTTTTTCCCCTTTTCTTTTCTTCCCCTTTTCTTTATAACATTGTGAATAAATGAGAAGCCTCTCGGTTCCAAATTGTCTTCCCTCGTTTCCTCCCACCCCCTTACCCACCCCTCTAACCCTCACCCACCCAAACCCCCTCCCTTGCCGCACACCATGAACCAGTTTTTGAAGTTAATATACTTCATTAGTTAAATCTTCCCTAAGAAGGGATGCCCGATAGCGGGTAAGATATGTATTGAATTTGAGGGCCGACTATCATCTTCTTATATAAGACATCCTGTTTCGTCTAGCCAAGGTTTCCACATCCTCACAAACTTTCTATAATTGCCCTGTCTGGTGAGTGTCACTCTCTCGCTCCAAATCATTGAGTTAATGGTTTCAACCCAAGATTTGACAGTGGGTGGCGTCTGGGCCTGCCACCTCCACGCAATTAGCTTTCTTGCCTGGAAGATGCATCTCAGCACCACCTCAAGGGAGCCGGCTGGCACTCTATCTTCCTCTATACTGCCTAGTAGGCATGTCTTGGACTCAGCTTCTAACTTAGTTTTAAAAGTTTTATTTATTGTGTCTACCACCTCCTCCCAGTATCTAAATAGCTTTGGGCATTTCCATAGCATGTGGATGAGATTGCCTGTCGATCTGCACCTTGGACATTCGTCAGTGCTTCTCCACCCGCGATTAAACATCCTCCTGGGGGTGTAGTATACTCTGTGCAAGAGGAACAAGTGTGATACGTTCTGAGATGGGGAGATCGAGACCAATACCCCCCTCCTCAAGATCGCACTCCACTGTTCCGTGGTCATTTGACCTAAGTCTCTCTCCCATCCTATCCTGCTCTTGATGGGCCCTGCCCTACTTATTATTTTAGCTCTTATTCTGGAGTACAACTCGGAGATCAGGCCTTTAGTTGTGTTTGAAGAAATTATTTTCAGGAGGGTAGGGGCCGGGGACCATACAATTGGTTGTGACCCAAACTGGGCTTGGATGGCATGTCGAATCTGGAGGTATTTGTAAAATGTATTATTTGCTACATTAAATTCCTGTCGCAAGTCTGAGAAGGATTTCATCTGTTCTCCATCGTACAATTGAGTTAAACGGCTTATCCCTTGTCTCTCCCATTCTTTACATCTCTCAATTTCTTTTAATTCCTTTAAGTTTTGATTGCACCAGAGAGGGGCAAAAATTGTTATTCCCCTGTAGCCCATCAGTACTTTTGTTGTTTGCCACACTTTACGGATGAGTTTTATAGTTGGACATCTATGGATAAACGAACCAGCCTCAAGTGCCTCCGGACTATTCTAAGATAGTGAAATGTATTTTTCTACTATTACTTTCTTCTGCTCGTCCTGAGGAAGCCCAATGGCGAAACGCGTAGACGATGCACAGAGGATATTTTCCATACCTTATATTCTATATGGTTTTTATTGATATGTTTTGTAAATTTTCTATTTTTTGTAATAAAATTATTATTTTTTGATATTCCTGTCTTGCCTCCAAAGTCCGAACATTAATTACCGTTTTTCGAGTAATTTTTATTTTTTCGTCTAAGTATGTAGGCATCCGGGGTAAAGCTGTCCGCATAAACCATCCTCCTCGCCGCCATCAGTGTCATCCCTGTTATATATGGACAGCTTTACCCCGGATGCCTACATACTTAGATGTGCCTGTTTTAATCATCAACCATGTGAGTTGCTAAATGTTGTACCTTCATTAAATGTAACCATATTGCTACACTTAGAGATGCTTCTCTTCTATTTTATAATCAGTTGTGACATGACGCTACTTGTATATCAAGACAACGCTTGCATATCAAAATGTATTAAAACATTTTGCTTGTCTAGCAAAATGCACTCAAACCAAGATGAAAAAATAAAAATTACTCGAAAAACGGTAATTAATGTAAGGACTTTGGAGGCAAGACAGGAATATCAAAAAATAATAATTTTATTACAAAAAATAGAAAATTTACAAAACACATCAATAAAAACCATACAGGATATAAGGTATGGAAAATATCCTCTGTGTATCGTCTACGCGTTTCACCGTTGGGCTTCTTCAGGACGAGCAGAAGAAAGTAATAGTAGAAAAATACATTTCACTATCTTAGAATTGTCCGGATAATATGAATATATGTCAGGAAGATCTCTTCTCTTTTATACTCTGTAGCTCCTGCTGGATTTTGCTTCTAATCCCCTTGTGGAGGCTACCATTTGTAGATGTACATTTTATGATTACACAACCTATCACATTGCTATAATCGTTTTATACGGACTATAAACTGAAGGACCTATGAATAAAAGGTTATGAAACAAATCATTTGAGTTTCCATTGTTTCTTATGGGGAAATTCGCTTTGATATACAAGTGTTTTGGATTACAAACATGTTTCTGGAACTAATTATGCTAGCAATCCAAGGTTTTACTGTAGTTGGTTTAGCATGTCCAAAAAGGAAGCATGCTTTGATAATTTGCTTTTAATGGCTTAAAGGCTTATGCTTGTTTAGATTTCTGAAGATCTTTATAGATCTTTATAGAACAATTACTGCTTAGACCCCGTAGAAGGGGGTATACCTCGAAAGCTTGTCCTGAAACTTTGAATGTTGTTGCATGTGAAAAAGTATTACAGACATTACTCAATTGTTCTTGTTGCAATTGAACTAATACGGCTACAATCACCTCAAGAAGGAAGATCTTTATATAAGCCCTCTGTTCCGAAAATACTTCTCACAAAGCATATTTCCAGCTGAAAATACTTAAAGAATACTGAACTAAAACTATATTCTATACATCTGTATGGGTATAAAGTGTATATGAATAGTTATTATTTCCCATATTCCAAAGTGTACATTTTACATTTAATCTTTAAAATCTACAATATGATTAATTTTGTTTTTTAATAATTTTTTTTGTATTAGTCTTTTTTTGATGTCTAAGATTATATAGGCTTTCCTCCTATTTATTATGTATTTCAAACCCTGTCTCAAAAAAAAAAGTACAATGCATAGTAGACATAAAGGATTTTAATTTAGTTACTTATTTTTAGTGGTGCTCCTATTTATAATAATTCCATGATCACTACTTATTGTTAAGATGTGTAAGGTTTTTGTTAACGTGGTGTACGATTTTAGACTACAAAAAATACATCAGATATTGGCCAAAGCATTTACAAGTTTTGCATTGGGTTTTTAAGATTTTTTTTTGTCCGAAGAAATACATAAACTATACCCTAAAAGCCGGTTCACACAGGGGCAACGCAACTTTGTGCACGACTTTGTGAGGCAACCTCAGCGCGACTTGAGCGTGAACCACAGCGCGACTTGGAGCGACTTGAAGTCGCCTCCAGGACAGGGGACTTTGCCAGTGGCCAATCAAAGAGTAATCAGCTCTGTTGGAGGGAGGGGTTAACCGAGAAAACTATTTTTACTTCCTGGAAAGTTGCTTCAGTTAAGGTAGGGGATCCGACTTGGAGGCAACTTCCATTGAAATCTATAGGTACAAGTCACCTAGAAGTCGGATTGAAGTAGTACAGAAACCTTTTCTGAGTCGGAGTAGTGTACATTAAGACGGCTCCCATTCACTTCAATGTAATTTGACATGTCGCGCGACTTGGGACGACTTGTGGGGGGACTTTAAGTCGGATCCCAAGTCACCCCTGTGTGAACCGGCTCAAAGCTAGAGGGGAAGCCAAAACAAACCCCTCCTACTTCATTAAACAATCATATTCATATTTCTTTTAAATGTTTCCAATTTAATAGGTGTCCTTTTTTTCCGTCCTTAAAAAATATATGTCCGCAAAGATCTGTAGATATAGAAAGTGTCCTGATTCCTAAATTCAGTAGTCTACAGCTCCCATCCAGAAGTTATCTTGCCCTGGTCTAATATTACTAGAGTGGATTTTTACTGGTTGCTACCTACCAACAGTTTCAGTATAATGGATAATTTCTGCATTATCCAGAAGGCCATTCTCATTTTGGAGGGGCTTATTGTGCTATGCATGTAACTGAATATTCAGGCCCTATGCAACCTAGTAAAGTCAAATAAATATTGCAGTGGAGTGGAGTTGTTCAAATGGAATGAGCATTTAATTATTGAAAGACCAAATTTATCATAAATCAGTATTTTACTTGGAGTCATTATTTTGCCTTCCGCCTTAATCAGCTCAATTTTCTTCTTCCTGAAAAAAACTGTAATTTGTTAAAATCGGCTTTTATCTACAAAATAACACTAACATCAATAACAAAACATGCCCTTAAAAATTCAGCAGATCTGTGTTATAAAACCTTTGATCAAATAAAAATTCTGATAGAATAGTTAGCCCCTAACCCGAAGGAATAAATATGTACGTATGCGCATGTGTTATGCTTCTGGGAATTCACTTTTTATTGTATTATTTTGTTATTTTTTTACAGTATCATTATGGTGTCATTGTTATATTTTTATGGCAATACATTATTGTAATAGTATCATACTTTATTACTCTTACTTATAAGGACTGATTCATTCTTATGTTTATTTTTCATGACAAATTTCTTACATGTTTTTCAGTTCAGATGAAATATCAGTGACTTCAACACCAGAAACTACCACTTTTCGAGGTATTTTATAGTGTTATAGCAGAATATATAGCATAGTAGTTGTATAAAGTAGAGTTATGTTATGACATCATCTACAATTTCTGTTAATGAAGGTCTAATCTGACACTGTTTTTAAATACAAAATGATTTGCATTTACTAAGATGTACAAGAGACAAAGGGCCAGATTCACAAAAGGGATACGACGGCGTATCTGCTGATACGCCGTCGTATCCCTGTTTCTATCTATGCGACTGATTCATAGAATCAGTTACACATAGATATCCCTAAGATCTGACAGGTGTAATAGTTTTACACTGTCGGATCTTAGGATGCAGTACCGCGGCCGCCGCTGGGGGGATTTTGTGTCGTAAACCAGCGTCGGGTATGCAAATTAGCAGTTACAGCGATTTACGATTTTTTTTCCCGTCGTTACGTCGCCGCAAGTGTTAGTTTGCCGTCGCAAACATAGGGTACCTTTTACAAAGTGTAAACTTAGTACACCATGTAAAAGTATACCCGTCTTTCCCGCGTCGCTTTCGATTTTTTTTTAATTTTTTTATTTTTCCCGGCGCAAGTCTTTTTTACCCGTCGCGATTCACAAAACTTCGCGCAAAGCACGTCGGGAAATTTGCGACGGGAGCATGCGCAGTACGTCCGGCGCGGGAGCGCGCCTAATTTAAATGGGACTCGCCCCATTCGGTTGGGCCCGCCTTGCGCCGGACGGATTTAGGATACACCGCTGCAAATTTCCAGGTAAGTGCTTTGTGGATCGGGCACAGCATCAGCCAGAAAATTTGCGGCAGTGTAACCTAAATCGGTTACGTTACGCTGCGCCGCCTGGCTGTGAATCTGGCCCAAAGCTCCTTGTTTGTAGGTAGGTAGGACAGGAGAAGGTAGAGTGCCCAAGCTCTTCTATGAGCTCCAAAAGCTTATCAGCGAGCAGTTTATGGGTAGGTCTCAGAATCGGAGAGTATCACACAGCCTTCTCTAGAGTTCAGATACCAAAAAATAGGGGGGGGTGAAGTGTTACTCCATTCCAGCTCTTTGACTCTAGCACAGCTATTCAGGCCACACGATCTCCATGTGCAAAACCTGCACAGAGGTCCTGGGGCCTTTCTCCAAGTACACTACTTACAGAAGTGGCTAACCCTCTAGGCCCTAAGGCCTCACTGCAGACACAAAGATGTTCACAGGGGAACCCCCCTTCATCTAAGAGACCTCTCCCTCAAAAGGGGGAGGTAAAAAGACCCTTCTAGAACAGTACCATCCTGTTTTGTCAAAGCATGGTTGGACCCTCTGATAACACAATCACCAAGGGTTGGCCAATTGACAGTTCACACAGAACTGTCTGTACAGGGCTCCTGTTGAAGGATTTTAAAGCCTTTCCAACAGAGGCTAATAGGTCATGTGATATATATTGTCTCTAGAAACTGTTGTACAAAAGCCCTAAAATACTCAACAAACACTACTAACCAAACCTCCTGGCACGAAATGTAGTGCATTCTATTACATTGCCAAAACAAAAATTGTTGATATAAAGAATTACATTAGGATCTGTGTGAATGGATTTCCCCTTGCATTTAAAAATTACTGACTTACAGTTTTATCATAAAGTTTATTAGATTCAAATATGTATTGATTGTCATCATTTTGGGTTATTAAGAATGTTTGTGTTTGTGTTTATTTGGTTTGGAAGATGCGGCGGCCAATGTACCACTGTCATATGAAATATCTGTTGAAGAGATTTCACCAACTGTTTTTCTGAAGCAAGCGGAGACTGAAGAAGTAAGTAAACATATTTTTTAAATTTTTTTTGTATAATTATAAAAAGGAACATGATTTTGGTACAGTATATAGAATCATACATTATTTCCTGGGGATCCATCTATACATTACAAAATTTAAATATATGGAATAGACGTGCACTGATTCATACTGGTTGCTGTACCCAAACAAAATTGATGTCTTTTTTCCCCCCCACAAATAGAGCTTTCTTTTGGTGGTATTTGATCACCTCAATTTTTTTTACTCTATAAACAAATAAATAGCGACAATTAAAAAAAAAATACATTATTTTTTACTTTCTCCTATAATACATATCCCCCCAAAAATATTAAAACAAATGTATTCATCAGTTTAGGCCAATATGTATTCTTCTACTTATTTTTGATAAAAAAATCACAATAAGCGTATATTGATTAGTTTGCACAAAAGTTATAGCATCTACAAACTATGGTATAGATTTATGGACTTTTATTATTTTTTAATTGTTTTCTCTGCTAATGGCGGCGATCTGTGATTTTTAACGGGACTGCGACATTGGGGCGGACAAATCTGACCCCTAGTGATGCTTTTTGGGGACCCTGGCTGGAAACACCAGGGGCAATCAAGGGGTTAACTGTGTTCCCTGGGTGTGTTCTAACTGTGTGGGGGATGGGCTTACTAGGACAACACAGAGATCGCTATTCCTGATCTGTAGGAACAGCAGATCTCAGTATTCTCCCCTGTCAAAACGGGGATCCGCCTTGTTTACATAGGCAGATCCCCATTCTGCCTCTCTCCTCGAGTCCGCCGGACCCGTGGGAGCACACCCGCGGTGCACGCCCACTGTATCTCATGCACAGACCGACGTACGGGCCGTGTACAGACGACGGACCGTTTTCACCGTACATGTCTGGCCGGGGATTTCTGTACGATGGCTGTACTAACCATCGTACAGAAATCCGCGCATAAACACTATGCGGGGCGTGTCCGCGGCGTCGCCGCGACGATGACGCGGCGACGTGGGCAGGCCTGCCAGTTAAATGCTTCCACACATGCGTCGAAGTCATTCGACGCATGCGAGGGATGGCGGGCGCTCGGACATGCACTGTAGGTCTGTACAGACGAACAGTTCCAGCAGACATGTTTGGTCGTGTGTACGGGGCCTAACAGTTACAGCAACAGTTTTTTTTTTCTTTTTGGAATAAAGATTTTACAAAAAAGATGACCATTGTGTTAAAGGGTTTGTATCAACCTTTTAACTGCTACCTTTGCTGGACAGCGTGTTATGTTAAAGGGAGACTCGCTGGCCAGATCACCAGGTAATAAACTATGCAGAGCTGCACCAGATTTTGCACTCTCCAGATTTAGTAAATCAACCTCGCTGTGCCATGCGCTTCACTGAAGATGGTTGGGAATCACTAGAAAACAATATGTTTGTGCTGTTTGTATCCAAATACAGACAGATTCTAATCTATTAGTCATATTAGTAGCACAATGGTACATAAGCATTAATTTTCTTTAATGATAAACATTTGGAGGTTAAGGGATATGATTTATTGGCCTACTGATGTTATTAAAGATGTACGCTTTCAAGACCTATTTTGTTCCTTCCTACTGAAGAAGGAACCTAGTCGGTCCTAAAAGATATATATATATTTTTTTTACTTCAGTTAGCCAATAATGTAATATACAAAGAAAAAAGCGACGCGCTCTAAGCGCAGCAGTAAAACAGTTTAATGCAAAATCATATGTAATAAGAAACACACTCACAAACAAGCGATAAAAGTAGGCATATCTGGTAATGTCATCAACCGCGCTGTCCCGGGGGCTGCTTGTTGCTTAGAACGCATGCACCTCCCTGCTGACCCTGTACCCGGAAGTGACGTCATCGCTGCTTTGTTCCTGTGAATACTGTCTCCCGTCCTCGTTTGCCGAGAAGCGGCAAGAAAGGAGAAGGACACCCGAACACCACCAACATCTGGCAACAAGCAGCCCCTGGGACAGCGCGGACGATGGCATTACCAGATATGCCCACTTTTAGCGCTCGTTTGTGAGTGTGTTTCTTATTACATATGATTTTGCATTAAACTGTTTTACTGCTACGCTTAGAGCATAGGTGTGCACAGTCTATTGCATTAGGGTGTGCACCCCAAAGCTCAAACACATATGCGTGTGAGCATGTGTATATATACTGACAGCATCAGTAGGGCAGGGGATTGGTGCCAGTAGGGCAGTGGACAAAGTCAGTAGTTTTTATTTTTATTATTTAATTTTTTTCTTATTATTTTGTACAATTTTATTTTCTTTATTCATTTTTAAACATTTTTAGGAGACCTGTTAGTGGCTGTAATGAAATATCAGGGATCCAAATGGGGAATGTGCGCCACACGGGGTGATTAGGGTCACGTTTGTCTTTGTATGTTTCATATCACCTTCTATCTGCAAGCTGGCAGCCATCCTGTGATTAGCAATTCTTTTAGCAATCTTTTTAGCACTCATATTGGCTAATTGCCATGGACAAATACAGGGGCAGACTGACAACTCATGGGGTCCGCGGGCAATATGAGATTATGGGGCCCCCAGGCAATAGCAGATTATGGGGCCACACAGTATACACACACATACAGTATACACACAAACACACAATATATACACAGTATACATACACACAAAATACACATACACACACTAAAAAGGTACTGGAGAGGCGGGGCAGCTATAATCCTGGGATTAAAAAAAAAAAACACAGATTTTTAGATACTGTCCCTGTTTTTACTGAGGCTGGCAACCCTGATGGGGCCCCCTAGTGGCATGGGGCCCTCGGGCAGTGCACGAGTGCCCAAATTGTCAGTCCGCCACTGGACAAATATACTGAAGACTGATCCCTCTTGCCTATATATAGTTTCATGCATCCTTACCCAAAGTGCCCTTAATTAACCCTTATGTTCTGTAAGCCAAATAATGTAATGCATCACTTACTCTCCAAATGTAATCAAATTTAAAT
This sequence comes from Rana temporaria, assembly GCF_905171775.1. Classification (NCBI taxonomy): domain Eukaryota; kingdom Metazoa; phylum Chordata; class Amphibia; order Anura; family Ranidae; genus Rana; species Rana temporaria. Next base: position 231,195,517 of record NC_053490.1, on the reverse strand, counting down.
TTCCCAAAACTGAAATAGGTATGCTTGGAGTTACAGGATTGGGTATTTCCTGCTTTGCTGTAATGGATAAAATAAGTGACAAACTGTTCTTCTCCTAACTGGTAATGTATTTCTTCAGCAGTTGGACAATGAAATTTTCAGGGTTACAGAAGAACCAAAGGGATCAGCAGACAAAATGGTTGAATTTATTATCCTTATTCTTAATGAGCAGTACAGCCCTGAACTAAGTGATTTGTCCACAGACCAGCATAAAGAGTTCACTGGGAAGTTTGTTACTGAGGTATCTATCTATCTATCTATCTATCTATCTATCTATCTATCTATCTATCTATCTATCTATCTATCTATCTATCTATCTATCTATCTATCTGTTTTTGTCAACCCATTTGTTTATCTATTAACCAAAAAGAAAGAATATCTATATATTAAAGTTGATTTTGAATATTTTTTACTTAAAGATATAAATTCTGATAAATTAATCAAACAGTTCCTTTGCTTTTACAGATGAAAAGTGTATTCCATGCTTTGCCAGGCTATAAAGGCATAAGAGTACTGAAAATAAGGTATGACTTGGTCAATTTGTCAATATACCCTTTGTTAATGCTTGTATTTTATAATTTTATAAAATAAAAATATGTTTTACTTGTTTAATATAACTGTATTTTCAATTTATATATTTATAATGTACAACTATTTTTTTTCAGCCCTTCCCTACTGGATGACAGGTATTGTGGCTGCGTTAACATTAATTTTTTAAGTAGTTTTATAGACTAAAAAAAAATCCCCATGTGTTATTGTGCCCAGGATCCACTTAGATAAGATCTCATTTGCCCAGTGGTAGAAAAGTCTTGACAGGTGACACACCATTCTAGCACTGTAAAGTTTTAACCACTTTGCCTTTCTTTCTACCTACATATCTTTACCCCTAGTGTTAAGCCCTGTACACACGATCGGATTTCTGATGGAATCTGATCCGATGGATTTTTTCTTCGGATATCCGATGAAGCTGACTTTCATCAGTCTTGCTTACACACTATGGGCCAGATTCAGGTAGAAGTGCGGCGGCGTAAGGTCCGCGCCGGACCTACTGCGCATGCTCCCTTTTGAATTACCCGCCGTGCTTTGCGCGACGTGACGTCATTTTTTCGAACGGCGACGAGCGTAGCGTAATTCCGTATTCCCGGACGGCTTACGCAAACGACGTTAATTTTAAAATTTCGACGGGGGAACGAGGGCCATACTTTAACATGGGCTGTGTAAAGTTAAGGCACCCAAAATGACGACTAACTTTGCGACGGGAAACTAGACTAGCGGCGACGTAGCGAACGCGAAAATCCGTCGTGGATCGCCGTAACTCCTAATTTGCATACCCGACGCTGGTTTACGACGCGAACTCCCCCCAGCGGCGGCCGCGGTACTGCATCCTAAGATCCGACAGTGTAAAACAATTACACCTGTCGGATCTTAGGGATATCTATGCGTAACTGATTCTATGAATCAGTCACATAGATACTCTGAGAGATACGACGGAGTATCAGAGATACTCCGTCGTATCTCCTTTGTGAATCTGGGCCTATCAGACTAAATTCCGACCGTGCCAAAATGCGGTGACGTAAAACACTACGACGAGCAGAAAAAATGAAGTTCAATGCTTCCGAGCATGCGCCGACTTGATTCTGAGCATGCGTGGATCTTTCTCCAATGGAGTTCCACACTGACGATCAGATTTTTCTATCAGTTTTTTATCCATAGGAAAAATGTAAAACATGTTCTATTTTTTAACAGCGATGGAAAACAAACCGATGGGGTCCACACACACGATCGGTTTGTCCGATGAAAACGGTCTGTTTTCATCGGACAAACCGATCGTGTGTACACGGCTTAAGTGTGCAAAGTCTTCATTAATGTTACCTCCAGAAGAAAAAATAGGTTTATTATCATTGCCTCTAACTGCAAGGAAGCACCATGTTTATACTGCCTTTGGCTACCCCTTTTTTTTGCTTGTTGAAAAATAGTAGTTATTACCCACTTTACCTCAGGCCATTTTTTGAGATATGGAAATGTGTTAATTTAACTGCCAATTGCACGGTCATGCAACGATCTACCCAAATAAAATGTATGTAATATTTTTTCCAATATCCAATAGAAGAAAAAAATCTTCATAAATGTTGGCCAATTCTGAGACATATTTTTGGTAAAACAAAATCCCAATAAGCGTATATTGATTGGTTTGCGCAAAAGATATAGTGTCTACAAACTATGGTATATATATATACTAGATTTTTTATTCATTTTTTATACTAGCAATGATGGACACTAACTGACACTTTTGACACTTTGTGGGAACCAGTGACACTAATACAGTGATCGGTGCTAAAAATTTGCTAAATGTGCTAAAAATATGCATTGTCACTGTACTAATAACACTGGCTGGGAAGGGGTTAAACATATTTTTACATAGGCAGAGCTCCATTCTGTGTCTCTGTCCAATGATCGGCAGGTGCTGGTGGACATCCATTGCCTAGCACCCGCCGATCGGCTTCTGTAGTGAGTAGAAACCCCTAGGTGGCAGTGCAGAATCACTTATATATATATATAAGGGCCGCCCTGTAACGGTATATCTGCTATAGGGCGGTCCAGAAGTGGTTAAACTATGGCACCTAGATCTAGTAAATCTGTAATTTATTAGCTGATGCTGGAGCTCAAGGGAGTTCTATTTTGTTTCCATGCACACTATTCAAAATCCTTGATAAGAGATTTTAAGACAAATCCTTCATGCGGTTGCCTTACAGACCTAAATAATATGAAAATGTACTATACAGTATATGCACTTTTGCTGGTATATAGCAGGCTTTGCTGTCAAGTATTATTAAAATGTAATGTTGTACTTTGCTTATGTTAGAAGATGAAGTATGACATTTTTGTCACAGCTGTTGTTATATACAATTTACTGGGCTATGATATATTTCTGGAGGATTTTAAACTTTTCACAGAGCATAATTCTTTGATAAAGTAGTTGTGAACATTCAATGTTATAGACACTTTTGAATAAAGTTATTCTTGCTTTTAGAAATGATCTTTCTTTACTTTTTTAAAAAGTTAAAATGTTCTGTCCTGTGACCATGCATCTGTTCTTCCTAATACTGAGGGGTTGGGTTGCAGGAAGCTGTGCAGACACACAGTATGCCTGTATTCCACAGTATGTTCAGTCTGAGTCAAAAAGCAGACTGTACTTGAGCATGGGATGTGTTTAAGAGGCAGGCTGTAATTGGAGGGGGTGTGCCAGAGACAGGCTGTGATTGGTTGGGGGGCATGGTGGATGAACAAGATACCCAATACAGGAATGGTGTGTGTCCTGTAACTCTGAATAGCCAATCAAAGGACGGAAACTGACCATGCTAACACAGATCAGCTTCTGTACTTTGTGTGATCAGTGAGGAACAAGGTAGATAGGTGACTTGCAGGATCAACCAGGTACTTCAGATGGAACAAGTACATAAAAATGATAAAGGCTATAATTTAAAAAATACACATATATGAACACACACATAGAAAAAAAATATTTAGGGTAACAAAGTCCAACTCTTTCTTTTTATAAAATGCAACATTATGAGCTCAGTCTGATAAATGTTTTTTTATCAAAATAGATTTTTGTTGTTTTCAATGATCTAATTAAATATATCCATGTTATCATTAGCACAGAGTTATGCAAGGCATCTGCTGATGTAAAAGTTAATGAACAACACTTGACAATTGTGTCTATGTATTCTCTGTGGTAAAGCACTAAATTTAAACATTTCACACCAGAAATAAAAGCATTGCAGGTGCCATAAAACAATATAGATAATATAACAAATTACTGTGATAATTATATGGTGTAAATTCACCAGTTTTCATGCAGTATCAAATATGTCAGATAAGGCAACAGTGACCATGTTGCTACAAAAATGTAACTTGCAAAAAAAAAAATTCAGTACTGTAATATATACCGATGGGGAAAGCTACAACTCCAATCTTCTATATGGATGGCTGCCACTTGTGTGAGAGATACCGCATTTTCTGCAGCGTCCCTCTCTGCTTCATCATTACAGGACATGGAGGGTGTTGCAGTATCCAACACATCTGGAAGTTTCAGATCTCAAAATTATAAAAATTATGATAGAGATAGATGTTAAAGATATGCACCTTAAATAACAACCTTTGATTGGTGTCACTTAGGGAGTTATTTACTAAAGGCAAATCCACTTTGCACTAAAAGTGCAAAGTGCTCTTGAAATTGCACTTAAAATTGCACTTGGAAGTGCAGTCGCTGTAGATCCGAGGGCAACATGCAAGGAAAATAAAAAACAGTATTTTAGCTTGCACATAATTGGATGATAAAATCAGCAGAGCTTCCCCTCATTTTAGATCTACCCCTTTAGATTTACAGCGACTGCACCTCAAAGTGTACTTTCAGTGCAATTTCAAGTGTAGTTTGCACTTGTAGTGCAAAGTAGATTTGCCTTTAGTAAATTACCCCCTTAGTCTCACTATGGGATGCTGGTAAAGCTCAAGTTCAAAATCTCATGAGAATGCACTTCTGCATTGTGCATTCTCATGAGATTTAGGATCCTTAAAGGGGTTGTAAAGGTACAATTCTTTTTCCTAAATAGCTTCCTTTACCTTAGTGCAGTCCTCCTTCACTTACCTCATCCTTCCATTTTGCTTTTAAATGTCCTTATTTCTTCTGAGAAATCCTGTTTACTTCCTGTTCTTCTGTCTGTAACTCCACACAGTAATGCAAAGGTTTTCTCCCTGGTGTGGAGTGTCGTGCTCGCCCCCTCCTTTGGACTACAGGAGAGTCAGGACGCTTTCTACGTTGCAGATAGAGAAAGGAGCTGTGTGTTAGTGGGCGTCCTGACTCTCCTGTAGTCCAAGGGAGGGGGCGAGCACGACAAAAAAAATTGTACCTTTACAACCCCTTTAAGTTTAAATGCTTTTTTATGTGCAGTATGTGTAGTTTAAATGTTTATTTAGCTCTGTGCCTAGAATGTAGCATTAACGAACAGTGTATGTGATAATATAGAAATGTTAGGTACACAGTGTTGTGAAATATGGTAGTACTTCAGTATGAGGTTAGGTAATGCAGACCTAAACTTAAAGCTTCAATCTACTCTAATGTAAAAACCTACCTGTAATTGCAAAAAGCAGCTCTCATGGTGCACTACTCCCAGGTGACATGGCCCAAAGCACTGAGAAGTGAATAAAGACTGCTGATATCAAAATTAACAATACAAGACCCCAGCAGGTTGGGAGACCCAGGATTCAGGAGGGCAATGCCAGCTGCTTTTTTTTTTTAACTGGGATGTTTTTAATATTTAGGAACCCTCAACCTATCATTGCTAATGCCTTACTAATGTTTAAAGCAGTCTTCAATTTCAAGTTTAGGTCCGCTTTTATATATATATATATATATATATATATATATATATATATATATATATATATATATATATATATATATATATTTAATATGTTTTCTTCAGTTTAAAATTTTGGAGAACTGTTGTCTTATATTTTGTCTAGAAATCTATTTATACATTTTGTTAATTGCAGACTTGCTATGGAAGTTCAGTATGCTGTCATTTTTGAGGGGGATTCCGATGCCATAAACCATGCTACTTTGGATCTTATGAATCTACATTCCAATAAAATTGAAGACACTTCCCTTCATTATATTGAGGATAATCCAACAGCGGTTTATACTGTCAGTAGCTTTAGAAATTTTATATTAGATGGTCTGAACAAACGGATATATACAGGGGAAAACACACTTGATTTTGACCCAGATTCTCTCCAGCTTGTCAATGGTAAGAAAGTATAAATTATTTTAAAATATTATTATTACTATTATTATTATTACCCATTATTGTTACCATGGTATAACATTAAGAATAATATCACCATAAAAGGTAAACAAATATAACAATATTATATAAACATAATGGCATGTACTATATATTTTATAATAATTTTCTTAAATTATAAAATAATTTTTAATCATAATTGGTTTAGAAACAGTGCTGGTGCATAATATAATTAATAACAATCAAAAATAAAAATTATGCAGATTTTCTAAATTGATTTTACAAAAAATTGATATATACAAAAAACAAAACCCCTTTTAAAAACAGATTCCCATACATCAGCAAGACCCTATCTAACTAATACATGATCCTAATTGTCATGTTGATCAGAGACCAACATTATAAAATTCTTCAAAAAGTACTTCTATTTCTAGAGATTTAAAAAAGCCTCTCGTTTTAGTCCATCTAATGGTATATATACAGTATATCTATAAAAAAAAAAAAACTTTTATTGAGGTAGATGTTTAATAGAAGTATGAATGAGCTGCATCTTTCTAGCATTCATTTCGACTGACACAGAATCAAAATGAAAATAACTTTACAAGGCATCATGGCTCAAAAAATGTAAGCTGTGTGCATAACGTGCAAACAAAACCATAGCAACATATGAAATGTAAGCATGTCCATCTACACAAACAGGCACGTCAGCTGATATTATATAGCACAATATATCAAGTGATATAGCGTGCTCAAATCATTGTGTCCACGTAGTTATCAGTTAACAACATGATTGGATAGAAAAGAGTTCAAATGGCCTTGTAAAAAGCATCAAAGCTTGAAGTAGCAAAAGCAATATGCATAAAAAGATCAAACAAAGCAGTTGTAGCATAAAACAAAATGTGGTATACAGTATAACCATGTCCATCAGCTCCCCCACACATATCCTGAAATATACAGTAGTAACTGATGTCACGTGGTGTAGCATGCAACAATATTTTCAACTCATTGGATAGTATGTACATAAAGGAGGCTGAGATCCAATGTGATTACAAAAGTAAGTATCGTATCATGTCATGATCTTGTCCACATGTTGAGGTAAATGGCCCCAATCACAAGAATGCTACTAATAACAGATAAATTGTCCTGCTTTTAGCACCATACTGGAAACTCTGATCAAAGCTAGCATCCAGGCATCATAAGATAAGGGTATATAACCTTAGAATAAGAATGGCAGCATGGGGCAAATCGATGGTTCCATCTCTCCTTGATTAAATAGATTGCCTGACACAGCTGCAGATAGCTAGCAGAACTAATCAGTAAAGTCAAGCAACAGTGGTTTTATTTTCTAACGGCAAATAGACTGTACACTTTGCTGGTGTAGTTGCACATTTTCATGAGAATTTAGTAATTGTGGTATGGCTTCACTTTTTTAAGAATACCCAAATAGGTGCAAGGGAAATAAAAACACAGCATTTTTGCTTGTACTTGATTGGATGATGGAAATCAGCAGAGCTTTGCCACGTTTTCTAAGCTCTGGGGAAAATGATTGCAACTGCACTTGCAAAGTGTACAGTCTATTTGACAATATTAAATCTACCACAATTTGTCCATCTGATGTGAGATCATGCAACAGGGCTTATTGTTACCATCACCATGTAATGTACGTGGCTCTATTCCATCTCTGAACGCCTTACATAGTTATATAGTAGGTGAGGTTGAAAAAAGACACAAGTCCATCAAGTCCATCCTATGTGCGTGATTATATGTCAGTAGTACATTGTATATCCCTGCATGTTGTGGTCATTCAGGTGCTTATCTAAAGCCACGGACACGCGTTCGGACCTTTGTCCGACCAAAATCACATCGGAATTCTTACGGAATTCCATCGGAGTTAAAGAGAACATGTTCTCTATCTAAACTCCGGCGTAATTCCTTGGAATTTCTGATGGAAATAATCCGATGGGGCATACACACGGTCGGAATTTTCGATGGAAAAAGTCCGTCTGACTTGAAGGGCCCACTGCTGAAGACTTTATTCATTACTGATCAGTTCCACTATATATCTGCAGCTATCTGAGTTAATCACATATTGTATATACTCAAGGAAAGATGGAACTCTCTATCTATCGAATTTTCTATTTAATTTGTATTTTGAGACTGAACCACTGGGATATGAAGGATATAATGAATATTATTCTTGTCTTATATGTATATATTTGTTTATGTCACAGCAGGAGGGAAAAATTCATTTTAGAAATTATGTTTATCTTGATTATAACTATAGCTTACCATTAAAAGAATATGTTTTGAAAGACTTATTTATAAATGCATCTGCAACTTATAGACCAACAATTACCTGTTGGGCTTGCCAGAGAAGTCCCCCTAATGATGTGATGGTGTGGCAATAGGGTTACCACGTCATCCCCTTAAACCCAAACACATATTATTTATGCAGGTTCTGAGACTAATTTAATGCAGATAAGGCACCAAGTGAGTTTAATTACCACCTTAATCAGTCACAGAACCTGTGTAATTATTATGTGTTCGGTTTTAGAGCCCTTTCACTCTGAGGCACTTAACTGCCCATAAAACACCAAGCGCTTTTCAAGCACTTTTGATTCGTTACCGGTGCACTTTTTTGAAGGTCACGTGATGCAAAAACTGCTTCAAGAACCATTTTGAGGAGCTTTTGAAACGCTTTTGAGGCGCTTCCCATTAATTTCAATGGAGAGGGGCACTTTTATTAGCGTTCCAAACATGCTCCAACAATGCTGCTTTTCAGGAGTTTTTTCACCTCCCCTCCAGCACAAAGTCCCAGTGTGAAAGCATCCATTGATTTTATTGGGAAGCAGTTTTCGTGAGCTTTTGAGATGCTTTTTTTAATACCAAAACTCCTCAGTGTGAAAGTGACCTTAACCTCCTTATCGGTAATCCCGAGTTTGGCTCGGGGTGAATTCTTTATACCAAAAGCGGTATCCCCGAGCCAGACTCGGGGTTGCATTGCAGGATACAGGGGGAAGTTACTTACCTTGTCCCTGGATCCTGCGATGTGTCCCCGCTGTGTGTGCGGGCTCCTTCGTTGTGTCTCCTCGCTCAATTCACAGTGCCGCCGAGCTCCGTTCCCTGTGACGTTATGACGCACAGGGACGGAGTTCGGCGCCAAATTCAAAAAGTGAAAAACACAATACACATACAGTACAGTACTGTATGAAATAAATACACACACCCTTTGTCCCTAGCGGACTTCCCAGTGTTCTGCATGCAGTTTTATATAATAAAAACTGTTCTTTCTGCCTGGAAACTGGAGATTGTCCATAGCAACCAAAAAGTGTCCCTTTACATCAAAAGTGCTTTTAGAGCAGCTAGAAAACAGTGATAATAAATTAGAATCACTTGCAGAATTAAGCGATAGCGATTTGTGGGGAAATTCGTCATCAAACAATAAAAATAATGACAGCGACAATTCTGCAACTGAGAAAATTTCAGTGTTTTTGATTTGATTACATTATTAAATCATTTTTAGTATAATTACATTATTATTTGTTATAATTATTTATAGTTATTTATTATATTATAATTTATGATTTTGTGTTTCAAACTTTATCATACCCGGGATGTTTACTAGACTCTTGTTCGGACAGATTTAAGTGAGTTATTCCTAAGAATTGCAGGCCTACAATATAAAACGACAAATTTCCATGCAAAAAATGGTACCGCTTTTGGTACAAAATTCCAGACATAATCATAATGCCAGGGAGGTTTAAGGGATGAGGTAGCACCCCTATGTGGCAATGATGCTGCACTGCTCATAAACTCAGAGCAGCATTGCCACTCTCATGTAGGCTGTGCCAGCTTGCACTACAGTGGGATAATAAAATTGCAGGGGACACGGCTGTTAGCATTGTCACTGCTGATTCACAAGCTTGTAGCTTGTTAGTCATCACCCGGCCATACCTACTCCTGCCCACTGCTTTCTGGATTGAAATCATCTGGATTGCTCCTGTTTGCTGAAATTCTCCCACTGTCTAGGATGGGGAACAGATGAGACACAGATAAAGGAGGATTTGGCTCAGTCAGGGAATGTAAAAAAAAAAAATATTTTATGAGGCTTGTGCATCACAGTGACTGGATTTGATATTTTTTTAGACGGCCGTACAGAAACCTTTAGTGGCACTTTAATGATAAGTTCGCCCTTTAAGGGCTTTCATAAACATAGATAATACAATGCAAAATAAAAAACACATAGGAGAGGAAATGTATTTGGTACACTAAGAATTTATACCACGATCAAATTATTTATGTCAATATTTTTGAAGTTATTGTAGGTTAGTCTTGACATTTTGTGGTTATAGGGAAGTTGTCTTATATACAAATATTGATAGGAATCCAGTGGTGACGTGCCTGCATTTGGAACCCATGTGCATAAGATAATCTTTAGACAACCACATATGCTGCTCTATGTGCTGTCAGGCCCCCACTCTATCAATGCAATCCTGTGTGCCAAAAATGAGAATAAATGTATTGTCTTTATTTATTCATACATAATAATACGGCAGCTATTTAAGAACACTGCAATCATTACAGAAAAATAAATGAATAGCATTTAACATACTGTACATTTATCTTGTAAACAGAATTTATAGGTAACAGTGTAATAATCACTGACATGCATTTATGTTTTACAAATTTTTTCTCTTATGTCTTTAGTTAAAACTGTTCCATCACATATTTACAAAGAATGGACATTAGTCACTGAGAAACCAGCCTTTCCAATTCCTTCTACAGCAGATGTTGTAAGTATGTTACCTGTTGATTTGTGATACAACTACAGTTCTAAAAATGCAGTGCATGACTTGCTAGTTCTACACATCTGCTTAAAAAAAAAAAACTTTTAAAATATCTAACAGAAAGGATGCAAAATAACAGTTTTAGTGCACCAATATTCTCACAAAATTGCACCTTCCCTAATTTTAGAGATATGATCTGTTGCTGTGAACAGTAGTCAATTTTAATTCCCACAGTTCTCTTTAATAAAGATAGAGAAGGCTGGTAAAATGTAAGATTTTGTCCTTCCTTACTTTTTACTGTTCATGTCTGTAACAATCCCATGTTATCACTTTATTATTTTAGTATAGTTATGTTTTTCACACTCCTTTAACATGTCATCCATGTGATTATAGAATAATGCACTGCAAGCTGAATGGCTCCCCACTGATTTTTCAACTATAAGGAGAACTTATCCAGTGGAAGAAATTCATGACAAGTTGGCTTCACAAACCCAGAATGCGTTGGAAGCAGAAATCCCTGTTGTTACAGAAGATTTTGTTTTTAAAGATCACTCTTCTACAAGTCCTGAGTATATGCTTACTACGCAAGCAACTGCTTCAGACTTTGTGCAAAGTACATCTCTCCGCTCAGAGGAATCTTTATCATATCTAGTTACTGCTTCAGTACAAGACTCAGACATTCAAGAAGAATCTGGGGATAATGATATGTTATTGTATAGTCCTACTACTATAGGCACCTCATATTCATCTGTGTTTGAAGATATATCATTGTCTAAGGAGGACGATTCTATTACCACCACCCATCTTCCACCAACTGTTACTATTCCATCAGCTGTAGAGCACTATTCAGACATTGTGACATCTGCAGTAGCTGCAGAAGAGCCTGCATTAAGTGAACCTACTTTGAGTAGTTTAGCAATTTATTCTGAAAGCACTGAAGAAAATAGTGGCCACTTAGTTACTGCAACAAATAGTGACAACGTATTATCCCAAGTAACTGAAACAAATAGTGACAACTTATTATCCGAAGTAACTGCAACAAATAGTGACAACTTATTATCTCAAGTAACTGCAGCAAATAGTGACAACATATTATTCCAAGTAACTGCAGCAAATAGCGACAATGTATTATTCCAAGTAACTGCAGCAAATAGCGACAATGTATTATCCCAAGTAACTGCAGCAAATAGTGACAATGTATTATCCCAAGTAACTGCAGCAAATAGTGACAATGTATTATCCCAAGTAACTGCAGCAAATAGTGACAATGTATTATCCCAAGTAACTGCAGCAAATAGTGACAATGTATTATCCCAAGTAACTGCAGCAAATAGTGACAATGTATTATCCCAAGTAACTGCAGCAAATAGTGTCAATGTATTATCCCAAGTAACTGCAGCAAATAGTGACAATGTATTATCCCAAGTAACTGCAGCAAATAGTGACAATGTATTATCCCAAGTAACTGCAGCAAATAGTGTCAATGTATTATCCCAAGTAACTGCAGCAAATAGTGACAACTTATCACAAGTAACTGCAGCAAATAATGACAACTTATTATCACAAGTAACTGAAGTAAATAGTGACAACTTATTATCACAAGTAACTGAAGTAAATAGTGACAACTTATTATCACAAGTAACTGAAGTAAATAGTGACAACTTATTATCACAAGTAACTGAAGTAAATAGTGACAACTTATTATCACAAGTAACTGAAGTAAATAGTGACAACTTATTATCACAAGTAACTGAAGTAAATAGTGACAACTTATCCCAAGTAATTGCAGCAAATGGTGACCACTTTTTATCACCAGTAACTGCAGAAAACAGTGACAGCTTTTTATCACCTGTAACTGTAGCAAACATTGACAACTTAATACCACAAATAACTGCTGAAAGCAAGATGGACATTCTGGTGGAAGATAATTTACTGCCTACAAAATTAATCACTGAAAATAGTATTACCCCTGATGATGGTTCAGGCTCAGGATATGGTGGGTTGTCCAAAGAGGAAAAACCTGTGACATGGGCACGGACAAAAACAACAGTGGAACCCCCTAAACCCTTAAATGAACAATCAATAGATGTCGATTTAATGGAGGTAACAAGAAGTTATGAAGATCTTATTGTAGAACCTTTTACTGATAAATCAGTTGATCAGTATATAAGTTTGGCTACCACGGAGGTACTCTCTACTTTGATCCAGGGCTCAGAAAACATTGAGATTTCTCCTAGTATAGTTGTTGCAGAAGGAATTAAAGATCAGCCTGTCCTGTTGGCGACTGCAGCAAATCTTTCACCTGTATTGTCAACTCCAGTATATTTGAATGTTCAACTATCTATGCAAACACCACAACCTTCAGTTACAAATGGGAATACAATTACCGAAGTAGACAGCCTCTTTGATAACTCATTGGAAAATTTATCTCCACGTATTGAAGACACTACTAGTAATGCTCAAACAGCAGAACCACCATCCCATACAGACCTTATAATGAACTATGATGCTATCATTACAAAAAGTACTATTTCTAATGAAATAGAACCATTACAACCATATATCCCTGTTCAAAACCTTAGTTCAGTCCCAACATCTAATGAAAATAGCAACCAAACTATAACCAGTTCTGACAAAAATGATGTTTCGATGTCAACAACTGATCTTAATAATGACAGTTACTTTTATTTTACTTCAGTGCCACCAAGTAAACCACAGGATGAGCTGTTAAATACCATACCTAGCTTGGATATAACAAAGACACATCCAGACAGTGACTCTGAATCTGTAGGTGAAGTCAATATACCTAACATTATTCCTACGATAGATAGAGGAGAAGTCATTTCAGATCTAGTGCAGTCTGAGTCACGTCCAAGTGGAGCATCTGTAGTCCCAACAAGTCTACTGATACAAGATGCAGGGGTCACAGTTGATGTACAGGACATTTCCTTGGAGTTAGATTACACAAGTACAGTTTATTTTCACCCAGACATGAGTCCTGAAGAGAGAAGCATGGTGGCAAAGAAGGGGGACTCTACAGACTTGTCAGGTGTAATCTTCTCTACTCATGAGAGTGGCATGAATGTTTCTACACAGAGACGAGCACTTGTGGTGTTTTTTAGTTTGCGTGTGACTAATATGATTTTTTCTGAAGATTTGTTTAATAAACACTCTCCTGAATATAAATCTTTGGAACAAAGATTTCTAGAACTGGTAAGTTTTAACTCTAGATTATATATTACGTGATTGTGATTTATAAATGTTGAAATACATTTATAAAAAGATGTAGTTTAGAAATTACGCATTTTCTCTAAACTGATATTCTGAAAGAGTATTTAATAACATTTTTGGGATCAGAATGTAATTGTTTTGGAATATTAATTGAACTAAAGATATTTAAAATTAGCGCAGTAATTTCAATTTGTTTTATATTTAAAATTAAGGTAGAGTGAGGGAGTATGGTATTACCCAACACACAGCTTACTTCCTGTACTCAACAGATTTAGGTGCACAGACACTACCATCTTTTGCTTAATTTGTTTTAGAACTGCAATACCATGCATTTAAGTTTTTGTACATTGTTTATGAAATTTTCTGAAATGTTATTAATTGCTCCTTCACATAATGCTCATTTTTATCACAAAAATAGCTGTCCTTTTAGAAGCTTTTTTTGCAGTTCTAGAAATGTTTAAAGTGTAATATCTCCAAAAATAGGATTGATTATTTGGACATTAATTAAGCTTAATCTAAGGCCTTTAAGCCTGCATTTATTTTTACTTTTCATGTTTGCTTTAAATTTCATCTTTTGGACAAACTGAATAGAAGTTTCTTTTGTTGCCTATTTCTATTTTGGGATGTTTCTCTGCCTGTACCTATCAAGATATTTCCCTTCAACCTGTCTTTGCTAGATATAGGCCCCCCAGTGATGTATTTTGTTATAGTATTTGCAAGCTGTAGCAGCAGAGTGGAATTATAAAAAAAAGTATATTACGTATAATACTTTTCTTTTACAGAATAATAGCTTTTGTTGGGACACATTTATAAGATATAATAAGATTCTTACCTGAAAGCCCCTAAATGTAATTGTAAATGTAGATCTCTTTCAAATATGGAGCTACTGAATGATGTCCTTATTCTCGTGTATCTCTTACTTTGTGCATTTTTGGCAGTGCATGTTAAATGTTTGTTTTTGTCTCCAAGACAGAAGCTGGTAGGAATCTAGAGTTTATTTTTTACTAGTTTTAGTAGATTAATCTAGTTTGTGTGCTTTGATATAAAGCCTCTGCTTACTATGTCTTGAAAAAAACATATGCTAACCTAGTCTCCTGCAGCTATGCAGTTCACAAATGTAGAAGAAAAGTTAAAAAGTTTGTTGTACAGACTACTTTTTTTGTATTCTTTGTTTCAGCTGGTTCCCTATCTGCAGTCCAACTTAACTGGGTTTCAGAACCTTGAAATAATGAATTTTAGAAATGGCAGCATCATTATAAACAGTAGAATGAAGTTTGCAAAACCTGTTCCACGCAATGTTACAAATGCTGTTTACATTATTCTTGAGGACTTCTGCAACACGGCTTACCATACTATGAACCTAGCCATCGATAAGTACTCATTGGATGTTGAATCAGGTATTGTCACAATGATCACAAAGTGACTGATAAGCTGTAACTTCATTTAATACTTGCAGAATCACCAGTTCCCATTATTCCAGCAGAAGTTTCTAATGCCACTTCTCTCTGTCCCTATATAAGAGAGTCGCAGGGAAAAGACAAATGGGTCTGGGGTAGCGGTTGACTGTAAATATCTCACATGACCAATCTCTAGTTTTATGTGGGTGTATTTAGACATACAGATTGCCATTTAATCTTTGCGTAGAACCTAGTAATGATTTTTGTGTGGTAGGTGTCATTAATTATAAGCCGTTTTCTTTTTTTTTCTCTAATAATTCCTCCGTCTATGTCTACCAGAATCTGAACTGTCAGCGTTAGTTTGACTGACCTTTTAAATCATTCCTCTAAGGCTCATCAGAATGGAATATTTTTGGTGATATTAATAGATTACTGTATACATGGTGATTTTTTTATTTATTTTTTGCTAATCTGTGATTTGGTGTAGCTCAAAGGGCACTGACTGATTAAAATATGTACAAATACAATGTTTCTGCTGAGAGACCAACTCTAGCCAAAACTTATTTAGATTTTTGGATAGTGTAGGCAAAATCTCAAATTTTCTGTCCCTGTGATTTTAGAACAAGATATGAGGGAAAATAAGTGTTATTGGGACAAGATGGGTAGTAATTAAAACCTGAAAAAGGTTATCACTCATTTTACTGAAAACATTTATTTTTTGCTGTTTCCCCTCATCAGTGGGAAGTGAGTGGGAATTTTCAACAATAGGCACATGCTTAAACTATGTGAAACTCATTAAAACCGAAATGTATGCTTTCTCTCCTTTGCATAATCAGGAGATGTAGCTGACACTTGCAAATTTCAAGCATGCAATGAATACTCTGAATGTCTCATTAACAAATGGACTGGTGAAGGCGAATGTGTTTGCAACCCAGGATATGTAAGCGTTGATGGCTTGCCTTGTCAGAGCATTTGTGATCTGGAAATAGACTTTTGTCAGAATGATGGCAAATGTGATATTATTCCTGGACAAGGAGCTATTTGCAGGTAACATCCTAGATTAGAAATAAAACATTCAATACAGTTTATAGTTTCTTAGGTAGACCAGTAACAGTAGTTTTTAATTCATTACATTTCCAAATCCACCATATTTAAAGCTGAACTCCAGGCACACAGCTAAAAAAAAAGTTGTTTCACATGTCAAAAAAAATTGTATATCTTTTTATCCAGTTTTGAAATTAACACAACACAGTCCTGTATGGCAGGACAGAAGACCTTAATTTTTTATGCATGATATTTCTACCAGCTTGCTCCCTGTTGGGACATGAGTACTGCAGCTCTCCAGATCGACTCCTTGTGCTCCTTTTCCCTCTGCCAGTCTAAGATCTGCTGTACAGGGACCGTGAAGCTGGCATTTGTAAATGACCTCATTGTGACCTCAATTAAGCTCATCTGAGTGAAAAAGTGAAGTTTACAGTAATAGTGCACCAACAATATTCTTTTGTATGTGAACTTTATTAATAATAATAGGAGCAAGGACTGCTAAATTGAAGGACGTTGAATGCTCAAAGTTAGTATTTTTTCAAGTTTGTCTTGGTTTCCTTTTAAAAATGAACACACACACATCCATGTATTTTATGGACTGTAAACACAACTGTTACCTTTCGTTTCAGGTGTCGTGTTGGAGAAAACTGGTGGTACCGAGGAGAACACTGTGAGGAATATGTCTCAGAACCTCTTGTGGTTGGCATTGCCATTGCTTCAGTAGCAGGGTTTCTTCTTGTGGCTTCAGCTATTATATTTTTCTTAGCAAGAACACTTCGAGTTCAAAGTACAAAAGGAGATTCTGAGGAATCTGGCGGGTGAGACTGTTTAATCAATTGCTTCTCATACTCAGGATTCCTTATGTGAAGCATTAATCCAGATGCTGGCAGACATGGCAGATGTACTGTATATATTTATTGCATCTGACCTCAAGAATTCTTTAGACTAACACTCGGGACACCATGTCTGATACCCTTGTAACCATTTTTACATAGAAATTTCTTGGTGAGTTTTTTATGGTAGGTCTCAAGGTCTTTCCTCAACCTAACCCAATTTCTTGGGTGGCTTGGGACTGGCATGTAAAATGGGATAACATGTGTGCATAGCCAAATCATACATACATACTGTGGCCAGTTTCCCTACCTACATGTCTCTGGAGCATGGAAGGAAATTTAAATAAACTCACATAAACACATGGGACATTTACAAACTCTATGCAGATAGTGTCCTGGCTAAGATTTAAACCAAGGACCCAAACCAATGTGCTGCCTGCTTGGCAAATACATTCTGATTATATGATTGGAGAGCTGCTGCATGCCCAAATAACTTTAAGTAACACAATAACAATACAAATAAGACCATTGCAATTTTTATATCTGTAAAATAATGATTGTATATTTTCTAATCCTCAGGAGACAGACTGATAGCTTGTCATCTATTGAGAACGCTGTGAAATATAACCCTATGTATGAGAGTGACACCACAGGTTATAGTCACTATTATAAGCGATACCCACAGCTTCCATCGACCAGTTCTACCAGTCCAGAGACTTCTGCAGACTTCAGCAGTGAAGAGATCAGACATATCTATGAAAACAGTGAACTCACAAAAGAGGTATATTGTATGGCAAAAATGACTTTGTTTAGTGCCTTCTTTGCGAGCAACTTGTTATTATGTATATTTGTGTAAAGACAAAGAATTGGCCTGCTTAAATCAGTTGTACCCTCACTGGAGTTTACTAGAAGAACACTTAGAGAAACACTGTCAACTTTTCCATTCAGGACAAAGTGACAGTGTCTTTGTATAATGGTCTCTCCTCGACCTCCTATACTCCTTGCCAGCACACCTCTGCTGCTCCTTCCTCTGCTTTAGCCAGTGACAATTCTGTTTTTTCTGGGTATGCGGGAGGATGTGTCCTTTTCTCATAAATTAGTGCACAAGCAGCCAATTTCTAGGCTCAAGCACTTTGACATGATAGAGGGAGTGACATTTTCATTCCCATTGTGTTCCTATAACTGACACTGGTGATTTAAATGCTGGTTGCAACAAAAGGAAAGAGTGGCGGAGTAGCATTGACAAGATGATCATCAGTGGCTTGGGATGCTCTTTGCAAAGACACTGTCACTTTTCCCTGAATGAGCAAGTTGACACTGTCTCTTTAAAGGAGAACCATACATACTCACCTTACCTTAATGATGCAGCATTCCTGTAATGTTGCAGCTATCCTCTGCCGGTCTTTAAGATAGAGAACTAAGTGCTCACATGTCCACTGATCGCTCAGTTCTCTAGCTTGTCAGAGCAGAGAGCAGTGACTGTCAGTCACTGCTCTCTGCTCTGTCCCTGCAGTGCTCACTGGAGTTCTGGGCCAGAGAGGGGGCAGGGGCAGCTGGCTTTGGCTTTCAGTCAAGTGTTGTGAGTCAAAGCCAGCTGTCAATCAGGCATCTGAGTGGATCCAGACACTATGGTTGGAAACCTTAGCCATACTTCTCTTTTTTTAAAATGATTAAACTATAGGTTTAGCAAAGAAAAATTAATAAGTGCCATGTGAACTGATTTCAAATCCATGCATAGAAAAGTTGTTCATGACTATCTTATCCTATTCATTAATAAGTATTTCACAGTAATCACAGTGGTCCAGCAGTAAATTGTGCCAAAATTAACCCTACTAATTTTTTACTAAATATTTATAGGAAATACAGGACCGGATAAGAATAATAGAGCTCTACGCAAAAGACCGACAGTTTGCTGAGTTTGTGAGGCAGCATCAAATGTAAGCTATTGATCTCATCATTTGAAATATGTCTGTAAATGTGTTTTTAAACTTTCTATGTTTGATTTAATTTTTGTGAGTTTATGTAAAAAAAAAAAAAAAAAAAAAAAAAAAAGGATTGCTTAGGCCTTTGCACCATACAATATACAATGTAGAACATGCCAACATTTATACCCCAGAAGAAGAAAAAATAAAATGTGTTCTGGGTAGTCATTAGAAAGTAGCCTCATATAATTGTCAGTAAGTCAGTTAGTTATTTGTTGTATTCTGGCAGTCCCATGAGTTTTCAATATACTGGTTGTCCACCACATGTTCCAGGTCAGGAGGAATTTGAGCCATAGACAGGCAACTAACATTTTCGGAGGTAAGCAGTTGCAACCTACATATTCCTCGCAGTATAGGGTTCCTTTAAACTTGCAGTAACCCATTGGCCTCATGATTACCATTTGGTTCTGCCATAACACACTCTTTTCAAAAAACATAAAGAATGCCAAAGAATCAAGATTGTTAAAGATATTAGATAGCAATAGTTTATATGCTAAATCAAACAGGTACATACATACCTATACATAAATGATTAAATATATTGTGAATATTTCAAATTTTAATCCACTTCAAATGATCTAATGCAATGTCCTGTGCTCAAAGACACAATACATAATCTGCAGTATAAGTGCTAATTGAAAAACCATGCTGCTCTTTTCATAATCTGGCCTAAATATCAGTTCTTTTGTGTGACAAGAATGGCCCGGATTCACATACATTGGCGCATATTTATGCCGGCGTAGCGTATCAAATATACGCTACGCCGACGCAACGCACAGAGGCAAGCACAGTATTCACAAAGCACTCGCCCCCAGTCGCTCTCAAATCTACGCTGGGTTTCCTCAGCGTAAGCCAGCATAGGTGGAAGTGGGCGTGAGCCATGCAAATGAGGCGTGACCCCATGTAAATGAAGGACTGAGCGTCATAAAGTTCCGAATAACGTACGGCGCATGCGCCGTCCCGTGGACGCATCCCAGTGCGCATGCTCAGAATCACGTCGAAACAACTGCCTAAGATACGTCGAATCACTGCCTACGACGTGAACGTAACCTACGCCTAGCCCTATTCACGTACTACGTTAACAACATAAAATACAATGGCTGTGTTCCCTGGTCCATACCTTTGCATGACTTGCGCCTCCTATATGGGAAATAACTTTACGCTGGACGTAGGACTTACGCAAAGCGCGTATATTATGCGCCGGGCGCAAGTACGTTCGTGAATCGGCGTATCTCCCTCATTTGCATAGGTGCATAGGAAATCAATGGGAGTACCACTTGCGACCAGCGTAAATATGCGCCAACGATACGCCGGCGTAGGAAAGTTACATTGGTCGGATGAAGCCTATTTTCAGGCGTATCTAGTTTTGTGGGCATGGCGCACAGATACGATGGCGCATATTTACACTTACGCGGCGTATCTCGAGATACGTCGGCGTAAGTGTTTTATGAATCCGGGCCAATGTGTTTGCTTTGTTCCTATTACAGAGTGACCATAAACCATAAATGAATGATTGAATATAACTAGATAGCAATAGTTTGTTTAGGAAATTATTTTGTTGCAAAAAGGTCTTTTTTTAGCAGATGCACATAGCTATACATATACAGGCATACCCCACTTTTAAGTACACAGTGGGGTTTATTTATTATCGCTGGAGAGTGCAAAATCAGGCTCACTTCTGTATAGAAACCAATGAGCTTCTAACCCCAGCTTGTTCAATTAAGTGAGCGAGAGTAAATAAACCCCATTGTGTACTTAAAAGTCGGGTATGCCTGTATGCTTGCTTCTTTTTATTCAAACTATTATTGACTGTAGAAAGAAGATATTGAACAACAACTATGGTACTAAAATCCACAGCGACACAAAACTTTGGCTATATGTCCTTCAGCTGCTATTGGGATGTATTGCATCAACAGAGTTACGCCTAATATTACAATACAATCTGTATTAATATAATATTATAACTAGTAAGTCTAAATCCATTGTAATCTGCTTTTTTTTTTTTAATTACCAGGTCTGTGGATAATGTCAAAAAAGCCAATCCAACGAGTTAACTACTCATATTTCCTCATCTTACAGAAAAAAAGGTAATATTTTGTTGGGGTAAAATAGATTTTCTTACATCCAGACACATATTCTTTTTTTTATATACTGTATGAGCCCAGTGTTCCATGTAATGCATGCATGACAGTGAGTAAAGGGTGTATTTTTTTAATTTAGCTAGTAATTCAGAAAGCATTGCAGATAACATTTAATACAAGTAACCGTCTCAATCACCTAACCTTTTTTTAATAATCATAAGACAGCATTAACATTAAATGGACATGTAACACAGCAGTAACTTAATCCTATGATTAATTTCTGCTTATTTTTTTAATAGTTAATCAACAGTAAATTTACTTTATAAAATGGACTGTGTGCTGAATTCAAACCATGCTGCTCTTTTCAAAATCTGGCCCAAATATCAGTTCTTTTGTGTGGCAAGAATGTGATTGCTTTGTTCCTATTACAGAGTGAAGTGGAACGCTATGAGGACCGGAGGAAAACATTTTGCCATTACATTAGAAATGTGTTACCTCATGTTGTATTCAGAAGACATTTCTTTCCAACTGTACATACTGTAGTTCTAAAATAGGACATTTTGAAGACTGTTTCAGATTACTTGATTACTATGAAGATTGTGAAGAAAATTATTATTGTTGAGTTTTTTTTTTAAACAACATTGTTTTACTATCAACTTTTGTATATTTTATTTTCTTGTATTGTGTAGTTGTTTTTGCAACCACAGTACAGAACCTCAACATTTCTCCAATAAGTTATAAGTAACTTTATGCAGAAACGGATGATCGAGAGGTCTGCTGCAGTCAAGATTGAATCCTGAGATTGATTTAAGTGTGGTTGGTAGCAAGTTTAACTGCATTCTGGTTAATATCTTGGGGTCTCCAGTGGCAAGAAATCCCCACCTGAATTGCCAGTGCTGTGATCATGATATTCCCCATTGCTTGGGCACTTTTCAGGTCTATTGCAACATGACTGACAATGACTGAATCATAAAAGCTGAAGAAAAGAGGATTGGCGCAGTAACCCAATACAGTTAATCAGAATGACTGATTATGGAATTATATTTGCTTACTTTATGTAAAACAGCTGAAATGTATGTGTTCAGATAAAGTGTTAATTCTGATTGAATGACTAATTGTAGAATTTCTAGAGATATTTTTGTAAGGTTCAATGACTGTTTTAAGCTAATAATTGATTTTAAATAATTTTAGGTTTTGGAAAATGATACATAAAACAAATCAGGGAAAGCATTGTTAAATACACATCTCTAGGCAAAACCTTTTTAATTTGTTTAAAAATGGGTGAAAGGTTTAAAGCTTTTGTCAGTTCTTTTTTTTCCCATCTGGGTCCCCATTGGAGAGCTTTTCTTCCACTTTCTGCCAAGACAGAAAATAGTGACTAAGCTCCCTAATCAGGATGCAGGCCAAAAAGAATAAGGAAGGGTTAGATTTTTTTTCCACTGTTTTAATTGCATTCTATGCCTTTCTATCCCGAGGACAACTGCTTCTCCCATTTCTTGTATACATGTCACAGAGATACAGTAAGTGAGGGAAAATTTCCCAAGGGGCATATACAGAATTATAAATACAGCAGAAACTGTAACATTTTCCCAGTCCATTCAAAACAAAATTTGATTTTTTGTTGGAGTTGGGCTTTAATAGTTCCAAGACCATAAACAGTGAATGGTGGCAATTAATACTCACACTAAAAAGACTTGAAGATATTGAATTTGCTTCACCCTGCTGTGGGTCAGTACTTGTCCCCCATATATACTTCATCAAAAGCTGTCAGTTTGGAGTTCATTTATTAAAGGCGTAAAGGCTGTTCACTTTGTATGTGCATTTGCACTCTGCAGGGGATTTATCCCCAGAGCTTAGTGATTGAGCTGAAGCTCTGCTGATTTCCATCACCCAATCATATGCAAGCAAAAGTTCATTGTTTTGTTTTATTTTTATTTTATTTTTGCAAAGTGTAGCTTTATTACATTCATACTGTAAGCTCCTTGAGGGCAGGGACTGATATAAATGTACAATATATATGTAAAGCACTATGTAAATTGATGACGCTATACAAGTACCTGCAATAAAATAAATAAAATAAAAATACATTTACTGAGCTCTGGGGAAAATTTGCTTGCAGAGTGCAACTTCACATTCAAAGTGAACAGAATATTCGCCTTTAATAAATCATCCCCTTTGTTGGAACGGGGGCGGAACATAGTGCATATAATGCAGGGTGCATAATATGTTGCCTGTTTTACAAGAGACTTCATACAGAATAATGAGCTCATTTAGCCATGGCATTTCATGGCAAGCAAAACCCCTGACATAAAGAAAGTGGTTGTGCCACACTTTATTAATGTTGACATGTTGGAATGCATTCTCTGTAATGAAAATTTGAGTTGGAAGACCTGATACTCTCATACACAAGGATGTGAAATATATATTAAAGAATGAAGAATATTGAGATAGAAAAATGTAGGCAATGACAATTTAATGGCAAAACTTTGGAATATTAAACTACAGAATGTTCTCTTGAAATATATTTGTCTATAAGAATGTATAGTATTGTTTTTTTGTTGCATACTTGTCACTTAATTTCAGCGGCTATTGCGTTGTGTTCTCTCAGCAGCTAGGACCTTCTTTCTCTTCACTCTCTTTCTGCCCAACCCGATTTGTATTTTTTAATATTTAGTTTTTTTTTCTTTAAAATGCCCTTGCAGTGTTCCAGTATAGGCAAATAATATCTATAACTCTGACCCTTATAGTGATAGAAGATGCTGCTGATGGCAATTCCCTTATCTGCCTTTAAAGGATAAGTGCACTTTACAACCAGTAATTCTTTGGGGCCCCTCCCAGTGCAGATCATTTTGCTAAGAGCATATAATGAACTAAACCATAAGGCTCTGGTGATTTTTCTGTATGACCTACCTGCCACACACAACTTCTTCTTCAAATCTGTTCAGCCACCCAGTGTGCTCATTGCGCTAAGGCACTGTGGGCTCCCCCACTTACGAACAGCACTATGAGAAAATGCACCTTTACCACTAAAATAAATAGAGGTCACAGAGTACATGCAAAGTTTTTAAGATGAGGCTGTGGAAGTAAAGCGAAGATCACTGGAGCCCTGTAGTTCAGATAAGCATAAGCTTTTAGCAAAATGCTCAGCAAGAGGAAGACATAATAGTGTACTTATGTTATTAGCAGAACTAAAGCTGAAACAAATTCTTAGGGGTACATTTTTTTTTGTAGAAGGGACTTTGGGGTTGATTTACTAAAGGTGTATAGACTTAATTTTGCAAATGCAATTGCATTCTGCAAAATAATTTTACCCAAAGCTTAGTGAATAAGGTGAAACTCTAATTGACTTCCATTATTCTATCACGTGTAAGTAAAATTTAGTTTTTTTATTTTCCTTACTTGTGATTGGGTATTCTCTGCGAAGTAGAGTTTCTTTATAATTTTAATGTTTTGTGGAAAATGTCCTTTCAAAATGTACCCTCCATTTCAAAGTGAATAGCCTATTTGCCTTTAATAAATCAACACTTTTTCCATTCTGTCAAAAGAAAATATACTTTTCCTATTTTTTTAAATCAATTATATTTGCATGTACACTGCTTGAACTGTATGTGCAGCGTGCACTCTCCTCACACTCTTAGCATCTGTGAGAGTGGGAGGAGGTTGATGGGGTAACTCCAGCATTTATGTGTGGAACGTGCATCATTAGTAGCTGCTCAATGCCCGAAGAAGGACACCAGTTTAGAAGAACAAGAAGATGGAAGGGGCTGTTAGCACTTGAGAAGGGCAAACTGAGAGAAAAGTCATAATGCACCCCAGCACAGTAATCTTCATTAGGTTCAACTAGGATCTATCTCTTCTGTTCTACTATGGTGCTACTTTTTTGGATTCAAAGAACATACAAGATACTTTTGAATATATATAGGGCCAGATCCACAAAAGGGATACGCAGGCGTATCTACTGATACGCCGTCGTATCCCTGTTTCTATCTATGCGACTGATTCATAGAATCAGTTACGCATAGATATTCCTAAGATCCGGCAGGTGTAATAGTTTTACACTGTCGGATCTTAAGATGCAGTACCGCGGCCGCCGCTGGGGGCATTTCTCGTCGAAATTCCGCGTCGGGTATGCAAATTAGCACTTACGGAGATCCACGAAGCTTTTTCCCTTCGTTTTTTTCCCGTAAGTGTTAGTTTGCTGTCACAAAATTAGGGCTGCTTTTACAAAGTGTAAACTTAGTACACCATGTAAAAGTAGACCCTTCTTTCCCGCGTCGCTGTCAAATTTTTTTTTAATTTTTTTTTTCCGCCGCAACTCTTTTTTTTTCTTTTACACCCGTCGTGATTCTCAAAACTCGGCGCAACGTAATTTCGCGCAAGGCATGTCGGGAAAATAGCGTCGGGAGCATGCGCAGTACGTCCGGCGCGGGAGCGTGCCTAATTTAAATGGGACTCGCCCCATTTGAATTGGCCCGCCTTGCGCCGGCCGGATTTAAGTTACACCGCTGCAAATTTCCAGGTAAGTGCTTTGTGGATCGGGCACTAACTTGGACAATTTGTGGCAGTGTAACTTAAATGGGAAAAGTTAAGTTACGCCCGCTATTTGTGGATCTGGCCCTCAGTTCCTAAACTCCCTTAGCTCTGTGCTGTCTAGCTTGACGAGGGGTGCAAGTTTTTATGGCAGAGCTCATGCATTATTTATCACTTTAATCAGGAGAGAAGAGTACAAAGGAAGTGGACACAATGAAGCTTAAAGTATAACTAAAGGCACTTTTTTTCTTTTTGGATAGATTGGAGAGGGATTAGAACACCTGTCCATTTTTATTGATGTCTGAGCCCCCATTAAGGATATTCACTCTCAATATTTGTTCTGTTTACCATTATCATTGAAAGTGAAATGAAAAGAAAATCACAAATTTTCGGCTGTCCCCAAAAAAGTAAAACAGGGGAGATCTTCCAATGGGGACACTAGTTCTCATGACCTGGCAGGCCCGAAGGAATTCCTTTATTTGCAGGCATTTCTTCTCACTTCCTGTTTGGCTATGAGACAGGAGGTGATGAAAAATCTCCTCAATGGGACCCAGATGGTGAAAAATAATAAAGAGTTGTAACCCTCCATAGCTCTATCCAAAATGAAAAAGAAAGTTTTGCCTATAGTTCTTCTTTAAGCAAACATTATTCATCCCAAGACACAGACTATTTTAAACTAGGGAGTTGTCCACAGAATTGTACCATTCACAGTTACCATTCCCTGAAATGTGAGGTGAAGGACAGGGGGTTGTTACTGAATAGAATTAGAGGTTTATACATTTCACTTTTAAAAATAGGGTGAACTTGAGGAGATTTTGATTGAGGACCTGATTAAAAGTGTATGGAAATGGATAAAATTAAGGTTCTGACTCTAGAAGGGGAAAAAAAATATTACCAACTGGAGCGAAGTGATAAGTAACCCTTAAGGTGTGCCTTCTGCATTGGTAAACATCTCTTTTGTTTTGTATATATAGAGAGTGCACTTTATCAGGATCTTTCATTTGCAATATATTAGAATCTAATATGGGACTTTCTACCACAATTAACTCTCCACAACACATGCAGATGATAATTTGTTTTATACTCCTGGTTTTATGAAAACTAAAAACAATGAGATAGCTGCTGAACACTGACTTTAAAGTACTCACCAAGCTGTTAGCCCTGCGGTTATACCCCATGTTGCCCACGGTAATAGACTCTGACCAGACGGGGTTCATGCCCAGAAGGTCTACGGACGTTAATCTCCGGAGGCTTTTCACTAACATTCATACCCGACACATTAATACCGGAACGAGGACTGTGGCCTCATTGGATGTGGAAAAGGCCTTTGACACGGTCGAGTGGCCTTTCCTATGGGAGACTTTGCGCCGGATGGGATTTCCCTTACTTTTCATAACTTGGTTACAGGTAATATATAGGGCCCCCACTTTGTCGGTACGCCTAGGCGGTGGTGTTTCCGCCCCCTTTCAGCTTTCCCGTGGCACTAGGCAAGGCTGCCCTCTTTCCCCGGCCTTATTTGCCCTTGCCATTGAACCAGTAGCAGAGGCTTTACGTACATCTCGTCACATTAAGGGACTTAGGGTGGGTCTGCTGGAGGAGAGGGTGGCCTTATACGCTGACGACATGTTGCTTTTCCTAAACGATGCTGGCCCCTCCCTGCAGGGCGCTCTGTCTGTACTGGACACATTCGCCCTGGTCACTGGACTCAGAGTGAACTGGTCCAAATCTCTCCTATTCCCGATAGACCAGGCTGCCAGATCTACCTCCCCCAGGACAACCCCCTATGCTGGGTGGACACGTTTAAATACTTGGGAGTGCAGGTTTCTACCTCGGCCTCTGACTTTATCCCCCTTAATCTTTCCCCTGTTTTGGTAGACGCCCAATCCAAATTCAAGGCATGGGGCAACCTTCCTCTGTCGGTATGGGGGAGGGTGAATCTTCTTAAAATGAAAATAGTCCCCAGACTTCTTTACCTCTTCCGCCATTCGCCGCAGTGGGTGCCTAAGTCCTTTTTTGCTAAATTAAATCGACTTTTTTCCTCCTTTATCTGGGGGACCTCTCCGCCAAGGTATAAACTCTCTACCTTAATGAGGTCACGAACGCAGGGTGGAATGGCATTTCCTGATTGCCACAAGTACTACCTCGCCGCCCAGCTGGTAACGGCGGCCTGGTGGCTGAAGCCGGATGGTACAAACACCTCCACTGCTCTTGAGGCCTCGGTGGTTGGCTCGTTGGAGGCCCTTCAGCTTTTGCTTTTCAGGGGCCCCCGCGCGCCATACTCTCTGACCCCCTCTATGACCACCACCCTGCGGGCGTGGCGAACCGGCCTGGCCATTGAAAAATGTAAGCCCACTGAAATTTCACCCAACGCCCCGATCTGGAAAAACCCTACTTTGGACCATTTTTACAGACTGATAGATCCCCTTGCGTGGTCAAAGTACGGCGTGAAACTGATATCACATATTATTTCGCAGAACGCGCTGAAAACCTTTACCGAGCTTTCGTCTGAATTTAATCTGCCCTCTCACTATCGTTTTAGGTACTTCCAACTATCGCACGCTTTCTCGGCGCAGTTTCCTTTGTCCTCCTGTATTGTGGCCCAGTCGGAGTTGGAGAGGACGCTTAGATTTGATTGTGGCGTGAAGCCCACCTCGCACTTATACTCCTTCCTACTCTTTGTGTCCCTCCCTCCCCTTGACGGGCTGCGAGCCAGGTGGCAAACGGACATCCCCACATTAGATACAGACGACTGGGATGACATATGGGACCTTCCCTCCTCTACGTTGGTGTCAGTTCGTGACAGACTGGTGCAATACAAAATAGTGCATAGGGCATACTTTACCCCCCACAGGTTACACAAAATGAACCCCACACACTCACAGGAGTGCTGGCGCTGTGGCGCCTCCCCAGGCGATTTCTCACACATTTTCTGGCGATGCCCAGAGGTGGTGCATTATTGGGAGGCTGTGTTGGAACTGACCAACAAAATTGCTGGGACTCACTTGCCCTTAACTATGGAGATATGCCTTCTGGGCATTGTAGACAACGTTGTCCGAACCTCAGCCAAACGCACACTAGTAAGCATACTGCTCTTCTATGCCCGTAAAAATGTAGCCATGCATTGGAAAAAACCCTCAACCCCATCTCTGGTACAGTGGCGGCGCCTGGTGAACACCAGCCTTCCCTTATATACAGACACATATGCCAATCGCGGATGTCCGCAGAAATATGATAAGATATGGCGGGTCTGGGTGGAGGAGCCGGAGACTGCTGGCTAAGACAAAAATTTTTTTTTTTTTTTTTTTTTGTCTGATATGACATTCCCCTTCCCCCCCCCCACCTCCTTCCTTGAATATGTCGGTTGCTACGGACCTCAGTCTGCTACCATGTCTATTTTGCGAGGGTTACTGTCTCTCTGATGTATCAGCTGCCTCTCATGAAGAATTGTAAGACTTTGAGCTGTCTATGTCTTGTCTTGTCTAAATGTACTATGTATTGTGTTTGAAATTCTTCAATAAAAATATTTTTAAAAAAAAAACAATGAGATAGAATTTTACCTTCAGCTCCAGCAGCCAGAAAGCCTGAGATCAAATTGCATTCTTTGGTAATGTAGGCACTACCATATCTGTTAAGATGGACTTCAGTCCATCAAGCAATGTATATAACAGTGGCATGAAGTTCCCACTGCCTTTGCAAAGGGGACTTTAGGGTAAAGCCTGATGTTAGTATAAACGTTGTTCTAAACCATCTGATTAGGGACAGTTGTTTTATAAATTTATGATTTTGGTTATACAATGTAATCATTTGTTGTTGGGTTGGCTTTCATTAGTGGATTCATATACAGTATTTCTAGTTTATTTGGTATCCTTTATTATCAGTATGATAACTGCTGCTGTTGTACAGTAACCCAGAGTATTGATACATATATTAGATTTGAGTAGTCTAGTGGAATTAACAAACTGTTAATGGGCAGGCTAAATGTACCAAGTTCAGTGATCGATCAACTTGGGTACAACCAGCCTGCTGGATTCTCTTGCAATTATCGTTAGCGGCTGCTTTTGCTGCTAGCAATAATCACTGTCTTCTCCCGGTATGGCTTCCCCTGCCCACACTCACTGGGAGAAGACAATTGCTGATTCCCCTTTCAACACCGTCTGTGTTGATAAGGGAATAGTGCATATTTCTTTCCTGCAACCTGTGATTGCAGGAAATAAATTCACACCATGTATGGCCTGCTTTTATGCTTTTTAAGGCTGAGTTATCATTGGTTGCTTTTGTTTTATTTCTTTCATTGTATTGCATTTACACTCATATCTAAAGCATTTAAATGCCATAATTCAAAGGAAATGTTATTTTTATATTTAGTATGTCAGCTAAACATCCAGGCCTACACATATTTAAATACATAATCATGACATACAATAGATACTGTATATAATTTTAGTGTAAATGATGGCAAGCCAACCAGATCCTGCAACTACTTGATGAATGTCACCCAATGGCTTATTCAATAGCAATGTTTTCTGATGTCTTGTTACAAGGTTGTTTCAATATGTATCTACAACATGCTGAATTGTTTCTGTTTTTGTATTTTGATATTTGTTTCAAATATATTTACTTACTAGGAAATTGTGTGTGTTTCAGTTTGTACAACTAATTGAGCATTCTGACTTGTATTTAAACAGAGGTAAAAGCTGTAATATATACTACATAATTAACACAAATGTATTAATTTAAATACATCTTGTATTTAAGGTAAGAGGCTAAGCAAAGGCAAAAATAAAGAGCGAGCGAATATCAGTTAAACAAATACGACACATTCTTTTTAACAGCAAAAAACATTTCACCACATTTATCGTTTTTTCCATGGCTCAGCCAGTTTTGCGTAAAGGAGATTACACAAAGCCAGTTGAAATAGATTACTGGATCTATAGGAAGCATGGTGGCAATTTAAGCATATTACATCAGACAGACAGATGACCCATAATTGAACTGCAGAACTGCAACCTGTGAAATGTTAATTGATGGTGTCATTAATCTTCTAACAAACAAAGCTATTTGGTATTGCCCTTGAATAACCTTTTCTTTACCTATATGCTATGATTTATACCTCAAGATATTATAGCGTTCATGAATTTGCACAGCGTTTTTCTGAAATTAAACACATCCGTTAGAGCAGTACTGTATTAAGTTGCAAAAGGCAGCATTTGAAAACAATACCCATCCACACAAGCCCTAACAGCAAATATGACAATTCTGTGTACATATGTAATTACAGACTGTACAATGTCAATTAAACCAGGCTTTTACATTCACTTTTACGGTTAAATTAAAAATGTTCATTCAATTCACTTGTATGTTTAAAAAGCTTTAAACATAGACTATACATTGTTTTTAGAAAGTATTTATGACTACAAATTATATAATAGCAAAACATTATGCTTATTGTAAAGACCAATTGGCTACCAGTTAAGTAATTATTATTAGAATGGAATAAATATCTAAACACTTCAAATATGTGCCACAGTAAGAACTTCCTAGTAAGTCGTTCAAAGAACATTACAGGAGTGCATTTTTCTGGGGTCTCAACTTCCCAGCTTTTCTGATAATCATCGAGGGGTGGTGATATCATCCTTACCTCTCAAAAGTGTCAGAAGCCTGGGCCAACATATTTTTTAGGCTATATGTACTTGATGACTAGGGGTTGTCAATAAAGTCTACTCAACCTTTTATTAGAACATTTGCTTTATATGGTCATTGCCGGATTAACAAATAGGCAGAGCGGACATCGGCCTATGGGTCCCACCTCATTTAAGGGCCCTGTGACAATGGATAAAAATAATATTGATCTAATCTTGAAAGAAAATTACAATGAAACTTTCTAAAAGTGTTTACAAAAGATAAAAAATAATCAATGCAAAGAAACAAAACTTCTACATTAAAGACTCATCTTAAATGCTCATCTTATTTCAGCTATCAGTTTGTAACAAGTTTTGGCGTAACCTACGTCCATGTAATGTACAGCATTGATGGTCATCTCCATCTAATGGCCAATGTTCACACTACTTAGTTCAATATTATCTAACTGGAGCACCTGCATGAGAAACCTTCAGGAACCTGTGAGGGGGACCCCAAGGTTTCGTCTGCCTAGGGATCTCCACAGAGTTTTAACCGCCACTGTACTTAAAGCATTTTTTTAATATATATTTTCTAAAATACAATACATAGTAAATGAATACTTGTTGTAATGAACTGCAGAACGAATATCAACTCAACTATGGTTTTACATTTTATGCATTCTAAATTGTAATTTTTAAGTCTCACAACAATTACCTGGAAACTTTCCACCATATAATTTTGATGTGGCTGAGTGTCCCTGTTTAGAATATCAAGGCTGTTGACTTAATTTAATAAAGAGTACTAATTTTTGAGTGCTGTAAACCTAAACAACCAATAATGTTGTTCCAGGTTCCTGAACTCAAAGTGGACCTTTATTGCATGCTTTTCTGTATGTGTAACTTTTACAGGCATTATTACCTTTCGCAGAGATCACAGTACTCTCCCCTTGAGGCTTGCTGCAAGGTTGCAATGTTGTTTACTGATCAGGGGAAACAGCAAAAGTTTCCTGTGTCTGCAGCAGATTGATGACATCATCTTAGCTTAGGAAAAGTCAGCCAGAAGACGCTTAAAGGGTCACTAAAGGAAAAAAATATTTTGCCTAAAATTAATGTCTGCAAGGAAGACAGACAGAAAGTGTAATGATTCTGTTAAAAAACGAGTAAATACCTATTAAATTCCTTCATCTATATCACCTCCGGCATTCTAGTTTCTGTTCTCTCATTCACTTCCTGGTTTGCATCGTTTGTTCATGTAAGAACTACATTTCCCAGTATGAATTGCGGCACGCCCAGTAATTCACATCTCCTTAAAGTCTCTAACACGTAGAGAGCGTCCTGCCGCACAGATGTAGTTCCCAGGAGGGGGTGAGCATGTTACTGACCACCGCAGTAAAGCCTCCCTTCACGGTGGTCAGTAAAATCAGACAAGCAGGAAGTGAACAGAACAGAGAGGAAATAGAGCGACTTCTGAGCAAAAACGAACAATGAGGAAGTGAAAAGAGGAATGTCTGCAGGTAAAGGATGCTTATTATGAATAAAATGTTTTTCCTTTACAACCCCTTTAATATGTGATTTTTAAAGGTAAAAGACACATCTTCTGTAAGAATTATATTTTTGCTGTACATTGTGACGTCAAGAACTTGTTTTTGAAGCTTTGTACAGCTACTGAAAGATCTACTTTAAGTATTAGTACTTAAGAATGAGCACTCTTTATGGAATAAGACCATATGTTCACAGGACAGTACAATTATGGTTTAAATCCATTTAGTAAAAAAGTATAATTGCATTGTCTCTAAGAGATTGCTGTTTCCCATCAGAAGGATAATCGAATTTCCCTAATTAGCATCAATCCTATATATAGGCAACTGATGTGTGGACAGCAATCCTCCTAAGTGTAAGAATGCAAAGCACATGTGTCAGTGAGGTCTGAGCAGAGCATTAGTTAATAGGATGAGCTTCCTTATAGATTCCTGTTCAGAGCTTTCTAGGTTTTTACTAATAGTAACTGAAAAAAGATTGCACACTTATGAAGCTCAGGGTTGTATGAGTTAAAATGTATCGTAATATCTAATTTAAATAGTTAGATTTATTTATTTTTATTTATTTATCTTATATAATGTTCTACCAGGACTTATGCCGCGTACACAACATCACTTTATGTGATGAAAAAAAATGACGTTTTTAAAAACGTCACTTTAAATGACCGTGTGTGGGGGAAAACGTTGTTTTATGTCTTGTAAAAAACGACAAAAAAGAATTGAAGCATGCTTCAATTTTATGTGTCATTTTTCAAAACGTCATTTTTTACTTCACAGAAATTGACCGTGTGTAGCAAAAAACGTTGTTTAAAACAACGTTTTTTCACCCGCGCATGCCCAGAAGCTACTTAAGAAGCGAGCTTCAATGCAAAAACGTGGTGAACGTAACCTCGCTTTGCTAGAACATTGTGAGAAAAATGATGGTGTGTAGGCAACTTCGTCTTTGAAAATTTAAGTTTCAAAAACGTCATTTTTTACTTCACAGAAAATTTCGGGTTTTTTCATCACATAAAGTAATGGTGTGTACGGGGCATCAGAGTCAGCACTATTTCATAAAAATGAAGGTAGTAGTTAGGTGCTGATAGGTGTAGTTCAACTGTACTAACATACTGGAATAAATGAGGACAGAATAGAGAGAAATATGTGGATTTTTCAAAGGGTAATAAGACCCAAATTCCAACTTTGACTTGGAACACATCTGCCACACTTGAAGTACTGACAATTGACTTTCTTACACTTGATTTGTCATAAGATTGATACCATTATGTTTTAGTCATGGTGGACCACTTTACCAGGTTTGCAATGATGGTATCGATCAGCGACTAGACCATTAAGACCACTGCCAAGATGGTTGGGAAGCACTTCTGCCTTTCTTATGACTGCCTGTAGAAGATACATTCAGACTAGGGACTCTGATTTGAAAGTGGGTTCTTGCAAGAATGGTGCCACTTACTAGGCATTAAGGAGTTGCATACTACCCAGTAAAAGCCCACAAGACCAGGGGGCATATGAAAGATTGAATCACACCCTGATATAATTGGTGAGAGGCTTAGCCTATGAGAAACCAAAGGTAATGGACAGTACAGTACATTCCACGACAGACTGTTCACTGCATTATGTTATGTGTGACCCTGCAGTTGAGAGAACCCAAACCTATGTGCTACAATGCCCACAGAAACACTTGAACACACTCTGGCTTCCTGAATTCAGAAGTTGAAATGATGTCTGTCTGAAGTTCAATGGGTTAGTAAACATAAGTTCACCTTTGGACCATCTTAAATGTTCCACCTGTTTTTAGGGTGGAACATGTAACACGTTCCAGCTTCTGCAGCCCCTCCCCCCCAATTCCATCTCCCCCGACCGATGTCCCATTTTTAAAACAGTGCAGCTATGCGGGGCTCCGCCCACACTGGGAATAAATGCTTACAAGTACCATCAGTAATTGTGGTTGACTGCTATAGTTCTCAATGAACAAATGGTGCTGATGAGCATTCTCATAGTTCATTGATCTTCATGCTCTCAGGTAACTGCCTGCCTGTATGAGGTTCAAGAAGATAGCTATGCTGAAAGTCTGCAGGAGCAGATCTGTCAATTGTGGGTACAATGATCTGCAGGTTCCTTAGAAAAAATAAATAAATGCACATTTTTTTATCTGCAAAGGTGAACTTATTCTCTAAAGACCAGTCATAGAGACAGAGTGCTAGTACAATGTAAAGGCCCACACCAACAAGAAAAACTGCAAACAGAAGTGTCTGGAGTTTTTCTACAACAATCTATTCCAGGTGTGCCAGTCTGAAATTCCGACAGAAGGAAAGCAAGATAGTCTGAGACGCCTATATTGCAAACTCCTATAATCCACTGAGACCTAGAGAGAAGCCCATAATTTGGTTTACAAAGAATCTATCCAAGTTTTTGAGTCACAGACGTCTCAGTCTTCAGGGGTTCAATGATAGCCGTTTCCTTGTTTTCCTCCATTTTTGTTTACAAGCAATCTCAGTAAGCAGCGGTGTTCTGTACTGTTTATCGAAGTAGTCATTTTCTGCTTTTCTCTGTTATTATAGAATCTTATAGAGACAATGCTAGGCAGCCACATGTCACCCTGATTGAGTCACAGAGGCATTGTAGTGAACAACCCACATCTGTGCAACTTTCCTTATTCTACAGTGTATCCTTTTTTTGCTATCTTTACCTGTTTTCTTTATTACTTCTAACTTTAAACCTGCTTAGTAAACTGCAAATTACAGTTAATCTCTGTCTGATCATTCTACTGATTACCCATTCTGTTAAATAATTACTTGGAAGTAGATTGCCAGGCACCAGATTACTATGCAGAAAATCCATAAACTCACTAATTTACCATTGTGTTTTTGGGTTGTAAGTGGAAATAACAGAACATTGGTAAACCCCACACAAGAATGGAAAAACATACACGCCTCATGAAAATAATGTCCATATTGGCAATCAAGTCAAACATTTTCAGGCTAAAAAACAAGATTGTAGACCACTTAATCACCACAGTAAGTAAAAGTACAGATGGCCATAACCTAAGCACATGAATCTGATTTAAGCTTTAGCCAAGTAGCCTTTATACAAAGCAAATACATTTTTTCTCACAACCTCCATAGCCATTCAGCCCATGGTGCTCCTCAATGCTGTTTAGCTGCTCACAATCAAATCCTTATGTTAGACATTCTTTTGAACCATTTTGGTATGACAGACTGTTGGCACATAAATAACATTATAATGAACCTATTGCATAGTAATTAAGCGGTAAACATCTACAACCATCCACTCTTTGTTCTAGAACTGAAACAGTGAAAGTACTTTCAGTAATGACTAAGCAGCAATAATAGACTGTTTGTTTTCATATTTATATTAGACTTTAATAGCTGCTTACATTACTGTTCTTACTCTTTTTACAGTAGACTCCTTTTTTTCCCAAGTAAATGTAGGCCTACTTTGCACTGATACATTATGTTTACTGAAAAGAGGGAGACTGATGGTACTTTTAATGGCTACATCCATAAGTTTATACCTCCTTTAAAGTAATCCCTGCTTTGTGCTGGGGAGCAGAAAGCCAAGCCCACCAAAAGACCTCCTCCGATTATTTTAAGTGGTGAAGAATTGGAAACCTTCTTTTTGGACTGCATGGAGCACCTATCACTGCAGCTTCTCGCACTTTGGGGGGGGGGGGGGTGGGGGGGATTGGGGTATTGCCTTGTTCTGGCATTGGGATTGTGTTGTGCAAAGAAGCCATATGTAGTTTGAACAAGCCCTAGATGATTAACTGATTACACAAAAATTTATTACATTACCTATAAAAATAAAATTGAGTTCCAGATGCACATTGAATGGAATCTGTTATGGCAGAATTATTACAAAAAATTATTGTTACAAATAAGTGCCAACCTCTATTTCATCATTTAACCCTCCAGGGAAAAGGGTATCCAGAATGTAAATCCAATAAGTACTTACTTGTAGGCGCCTACTGTCCTCTGTCTTTTCTTACAATTCAATGGAAACCAAGCCTTGCTGTGGAACGCAATGCATAACAAGATGCAATTGCAGCCTAGCCTCATTTTACTCCCGCTGGACTGCAGAAATTTCATCCACTTTAAGCATCTTTTTAAAAAATATTTTATTCAATGAAAATGAGGAGATTGGTATATAAATAGCATATAATCATTAAAAAAATGTAATATTTAAAATTTTTTTTGGTAAAGATAGGTCAACGACATCTAGTGGACATTTAACCTTAGAGACCACAGTTTTAGTAATAAGGTGACGATAGCCAATGTTACGTGGGTTGAGAAATCTCCCTATAACTGAAATTTTCGATTACTCATTCGTATCTATTAAATTAATGATACATAAGATTTACTGTCAGATACTGTCAGATGGCCTTTGATATACCACATGAGAAAATCTGGCATGGCATTTTTAATTCAATCTTATTTTATTCAGAAGAAAAAAAAAGAGATAGAAAGACAAATATCGTCTCAAACATTACATACAGTAAAAGCAAATACATCAACCGTAAGCATCGTGTTTGACATAGTGAAAACATGTCTAAGTTATGTGATAAAAGGGAAAAGGGAAAAAAAGAAAGGGAATAGGAGCATGTGTGTGTGGACTATTATATGTTCGTATGATTGAGCATTCTCCCGGTATATGGAATAATAAGTAGTTGTGTCTACCAACCTCACTTTAGTGAGGGGTTCAACGTTGCATCACACGCGGTATATTGGGAGAGATTATACACGGATCTGGAAGTAAAATAAGACCCATGGGGTCTCACAACGGGTAGATAGCCATAGGCGGGTCGGGGGCCACGATACGTTAGCTCTATGAGGTCTTAGGGAAGTATTTAGAGATCAAGAAGCAGGGGCAGATAAAAAGGGGGGGCAAAGAAATCGGGGACAGGAATCAAGAGACAAGGGTCACTCCATCATGGCTTCAGGGTCACATCGTCCATGCCATGCTCGGTCCAAGATATAAACT
The DNA here is from genome assembly GCF_905171775.1 of Rana temporaria. Lineage (NCBI taxonomy): Eukaryota > Metazoa > Chordata > Amphibia > Anura > Ranidae > Rana > Rana temporaria. Next base: position 231,157,629 of record NC_053490.1, on the reverse strand, counting down.
CACAAGAGTATCGGAACATGGACCACGAGGTCCAGGTGAGAGAAAACTGCTCACTCTTACCACCCTCCTCTGCCAACAGACGCTCAAGGTCCCTTATGCGGTCCACTTCCACAGCCCAGTCCCCCAGGGAAGGGATGATTGCCGATCTCCAATGACGGGGGATCACCACTCTGGCCGCCGCCAGGAAGTGACGTAGTACATCATTTTTGATGGATTTGAACGTGCCAGGAAGTATAGATAAGAGGGCCATCTCAGGGGAAGGGTGGATAGAGGTCGCCATCAATTTGCAGTATAGTTCGAAAATCCGCTGCCAGAATCCCTGCACAGGAGGGCAGTCCCACCAGATGTGGAGCATGGTTCCCTGGGATTTAAGACACCGCCAGCAGGTATCCGGCACTGCCGAATTGAAATTATGGATAATTGTCGGGCATCTGTACCATCTCGTTAGCAACTTGAACCCCTTCTCTTGGGTCTTAATGGCCAAGGATAGTTTGTGTGTCAGGACAAAACACTTCTTCCAGTCAATAAGGGAGATAGAGTGGCGAAGGTCCGTTTCCCAGGCCGCTGTAAACGGCGGGGGGTCAGGGGAGAAGATATTAAGCAACAGGGAGTAGAGCTGAGATACCACATGTGTTGGAGGATCCGCCTGCAGAAGCAGCGCCTCAAACTCTGTTGGTTCAGCAAGGATGCCCGGAATGGATGGGAAAGTCCGAATGTAAGAAGTAATCTGTTGCCTCAAAAGCCATTGCATGGGGTGTCGGGAGGTCGGATCGGTCGGGGTATCAGTCCTCATGGTGGGGTCTGCACGAAGGACCTGGGCAAGTCTCCCATGGTCCTCCTTTCGCCACGGTCCGAGTCTCGTTATGGACATGGCCGGCGGAAAGGCCGGGGTCCCGAAGAAGGGAGTCATGGGCTCCATGTGGTTCGACAAGCCCCTCCTAGATCGTAGGCGATCCCAAATCCGGAGAGTTTGAAGGGTAAGGTCGCCGAAAGGGCCCGAACTCCCCCGGACCGTGGGTGAGGTCCACGGGAGAGCGGAGAGTTCAACAGGGTTCATGTGGCTTTCCAACTGAACCCAGAGCTTGGTTGATGAGTGATGGAACCAGTCCAGTATACGAGTGAGCACCGCAGCCTTATGGTACAAGGAGGCGTCTGGGGCTCCAGCTCCCCCCCTAACCTTCGGAAGAGATAATGTTTCATATCGTATCCTGGGACGGGCAGCATTCCAAATGAATTTGGAGAACATCCGGCGCAACTTCTTGAAGTACGAATTAGGGATATGAATAGGGATGGTTTGGAACAAATATAGGAACCTGGGGAGAACATCCATTTTCAGGGCATTCACTCTACCTAGCCATGAGAGCCGTTTGGACGCATAGGTGGTTAAATCTGCTTGGGTCCTAAGAAGCAGGGGGGTAAAATTCAGAGAAAAGAGTTGGGATGGGTCCGTCGGAATTTGAATTCCGAGGTACCTGATGGAGGTAGAGCCAGTTTTGAATGAAAAGGTATTTGATAGTCTCCGTAGGTCTGACTTGGACAAAGATATGTTAAGGATTTCCGATTTAGTGTAGTTTACCTTAAAATTGCTAACTGCTCCGAATTTCTGAAACTCCTGAAGCACTGAGGGCAAGGATGTATGTGGGTGCGTCACGAACAGGAGCAGATCGTCCGCGATAAGGGCGAGTTTAGTATGGGTGGGCCCGATTGTAATGCCCTGTATCGAGGGATTATTGCGTATAGCAATGGCTAGATGTTCCATTGTAAGAACGTAGAGGATGGGGGACAGTGGGCACCCCTGTCTAGTCCCATTAGATATAGAGAAGGTCGGAGATAGCGAGCCATTCAGCCTAACCCTAGCAGATGGGGAAGAGTAAAGGGACATTATCCTCGCTATCATATTAGGTCCCAAGCCTATTTGTTGCAGGGATAGTCGAAGGAACTGCCAGTCTACTCGGTCGAATGCCTTTTCAGCATCGACCGTTAAGAGGCATAATGGGACATCGTGAGACCGGGCATAGTCGGTTAAGAGAAGGGTCTTTAGGGTATTGTCCCTAGCTTCACGGCCACTCACAAAGCAAACCTGATCTAGGTGTATTATCCCTGGCAACAGTGGCTGTAGCCTATTAGCCAGTATTTTAGCAAAGACTTTCAGGTCGACTCCAATCAAGGAGATCGGCCTATAGTTAGCGCAAAGAGTAGGATCTTTGCCCTGCTTTGGAATGAGGGAGATGTGGGCCTCAAGTGTTTGGGGAGGAAACACTGAGCCCCCTGTCAGAGAGTTGAATACCTTAGTAAGAAAGGGCGCGAGGAGGGCCGAAAATAGTTTATAGAACTTGGGAGTGAAGCCATCTGGGCCCGGGCTTTTTCCACCCGGCGTACCTGCTATGGCGTTGGCGACTTCATCTTCCGTGATAGGGGTTTCTAGATCAGCAATGGTGTCAGCATTTAGTGTAGGAAGTGCCGTATCCGAGATGTAGGACAATTTCTCAGTCTCCCCAGTACAAGGGGAATCTGTCGGCCGGGTCGCAGGAATATTGTACAGGGATTGATAAAAGTCCCTGAATTCCTCAGCCATCTTAGTCGGTGAGGAGATCAACTCTCCCCGCGCCCCCTGAATGTGGGGCACAAAGGCGGAAGATCCCTTTGGGTGTAGGGAGCGAGCCAGCGAACGACCACATTTATCTTGGAACTTGTATTGATGGAAAGCGAGCTTATCCGCATACGTGCGCGCGGAGGTCTCATACAGTTCCCTGAGTTGTGATCGCGCCCTAGACACATCCGATAGGGTCGACACCGTCGGGGATCGTTTGTGTTCAATTTCTAGGTCTTTAAGTGTTCGGACTGCTGCCTCTATGGCGGCCGAGCGTTCCTTTTTCAGACGCGCACCCATTTGGATAAAGGTTCCGCGAAGTACGGCCTTTAGTGCCTCCCATTGGAAGGGCACAGCAGTCGTATCTGAGGCGTGATCAGCAAGAAAGTTAGAAATTGTATCAGAGACCCTCTGCATACACTCCGGAGTTGTGAGTAACGAATCATTCAAGCGCCACGTCCACTCCCTAACCGGAGTGGAGGGGATCGAGAACGTCATGTGGATAGGAGAGTGGTCAGACCAGACCATCGGATCTATGCTACATTCAGGAGACCAATCTAGACAGCTGTGGTCACTCATCAGAAAGTCTATGCGACTATAAGTGTGATGTACATGAGAGAAGTGGGTATAATCACGGGATGTAGGGTGTAGCACTCGCCAAACCTCAACAAGACGCATATCGAAAAATGCCCGCTTCAGTGCCCTCAGCTTAGGGTAAGAGACACTCGATCGCGAGGTGGAGGAATCTAAAAGTGGCTCTAGAGGGGTGTTAAAATCACCTCCCAATACGAGCTTACCCTCCATGAATCCGGACAGAATCTTCAAGTAGTTCAGCGCGGAGGATACTTGATTGACATTGGGAAGATAGATGTTAGCTCCCATAAATTTAGTGCCCCACAGCAGGAATTTCACGAAAACATACCTTCCATGAGGGTCAGAAAGCTGGTCAAGCACCTCTATGGGGAGCGTCTTATGAAAGGCAACAGACACTCCCTTAGCCTTCTGAGTTGGGTTAGTGCTGTGGAACCACCTATTGAAATATCTGTTGGAGCAGGAAGGGGTAGAGGCGGAGTGAAAATGTGTCTCTTGGAGAAGAAGCACATTGACCTGGCGTTTGTGCATTTGATAAAGGATTTGGCCTCTTTTAGAGGCAACATTGAGGCCGTGAACATGTTGTAGGAGCAGAATTGCAGCTTGGGGTGAGAAACCATTGTGTGGGCCATGATGGAGTGACAAAGAGGGAGGGAGGGGGGGGAGAGAAAGGAAGGTTGGAGTGGAGGAATAGGGAACGGGAGAGAAAGAAGGGAAAAGGAATACAGCAAGGAAGGGAGAGACGAAAAGAAGAGAGATGAGGGAGAGAGTGATCAAAGAGAGCACCTTGGAATAGTGGCAAAAAAAAAAAGGAAAGCTACTAGTGCCCGAGAGAGCGGGACACCTCGTGAAAAATCACGTGTTAGGCACGAACTGTGCCAATCCTATTTAGGGAGAGAGAACAGGGTTAGAACAGCCGAGTTGTGATCCCGGCAACTTAGCAGGCATACAAAACATAGATGTAACACACCCAATAACCATGAAAATTAATGCACAACTTCCAGTTATTAAAGAACAAATTATATAGCTAATATCATTGGCATTTTTGGGCATCCTAAGCAATAAAGAAGTATATGTAAAGTAACAACAAGGTAAAAACTAGTTGACAAAATAGAGGCACAGATGGTCCCAAGGGGTCCCTCAAGGACCAACAGACCAACCGCAACATCTATGGCAGCATAGCCCCCGATCACTGTCCCGGCTTAGACCAGACAGCGATGCGGACGCACGTTAGCTGCACCTGACATGGTCCATGAGTCCCAAGCCACCGGAGCCCATGAGACCGGTACCAAGGGGACCCCCGGGAGCCCCCGGACAATCCAGCGGACTGCGTCCAGGAACCCACCCGCAGGCCCACGGCCCCGGGAGGGTATAATTAGATCAGGGGAGCAGGCCCGTCATAGACCAAAAGGCAACATTGGCGTTACTATCTGTCCCACCGGGGCCCCAGCCAGCACAACTACACCAGTCTGGGGCCGCGGGAGGATCTTTAAGACAAGCAATACAGTCAAACCAGTGATAGCATTCAAAGTGGGCAATGATCAGTAGATCACGGGAGGGGACCACAGGTAAAAAAAAAAAAGGGGGGGGGGGGGGGGGAGGAAGAAAAAATAATAATAATAATAATAATTTTGTAAAACAGAGCAATGGAAACATATTCAAGGCAAACCTGATCGAAGTCCTGGATAGGAGCTGTACCCTCCTAGTGGATAAAAGAGTCATAGAAAAAAAAAAGGGGGGGGGGAAAGGGGGGGAAATAAGGAGGAAAAATCAGTGCAGGGTTCGACTGGAAGAGCTCGGATCAGTCCTCAGGTGACGTGGCTCGCCGCTCTCGAGTGCTGGAAGGCGCCGATCTACAGTTGTATTCAAAATTATTCAACCCCCACTGAAATTGATTGTTTTGCCCAGTTTGACATTGATTTTGATCATTCAGTCATCCTGCTTACAATTAAATCAAAGAGGCACGTGTAGGTCAGACAAATATAACATAACATTTATAATGAAATAACCACAAATGTCTTTTCTGTGCTCACATCATTATCAGTTTTATTCAACCCCCAATTGACATTCAATCTTAGTACTTAGTACAACATCCTTTTACAGTTATAACAGCTTTTAAACTTGAAGCATGGCTTGACACAAGTGTCTTGCAGCGATCTACGGGTATCTTCGCCCATTCGTCATGGGCAAAAGCCTCCAGTTCAGTCACATTCTTAGGCTTGCGCACTGCAACTGCTTTCTTTAAGTCCCACCAGAGGTTCTCAATCGGATTTAAGTCTGGTGACTGCGATGGCCACTCCAAAATGTTCCAGCCTTTAATCTGCAACCATGCTCTAGTGGACTTGGAGGTATGCTTGGGATCATTGTCCTGTTGAAAGGTCCAACGTCTCCCAAGCCTCAGGTTTGTGACGGACTGCATCACATTGTTATCCACTATCTCCTGGTACTGAAGAGAATTCATGGTACCTTGCACACGCTGAAGCTTCCCTGTACCTGCAGAAGCAAAACAGCCCCAAAGCATGATTGACCCCCCGCCATGCTTCACAGTAGGCAAGGTGTTCTTTTCATCATAGGCCTTGTTCTTCCTCCTCCAAACATAGCATTGATCCATGGGCCCAAACACTTCTAATTTTGTTTCATCAGTCCACAGAACACAATCCCAAAACTTCTGTGGTTTGTCCACATGATTTTTGCATACTGCAGTTGACTCTTCTTATTCTTTGGAGACAGCAAGGGGGTGCGCCTGGGAGTTCTGGCATGGAGGCCTTCATTACGCAGTGTGCGCCGTATTGTCTGAGCAGAAACTTCAGTACCCACATCTGACAAATCTTTTCTCAGTTCCTCAGCAGTCACAAGGGGACTTTTCTCCACTCTACGCTTCAGGTAGCGCTCAGCAGTCGAAGTCAGCATCTTCTTTCTGCCACGACCAGGTAGCGTTTCAACAGTGCCCTTTGCCTTGAATTTGCGAATGATGCTTCCTATGGTGTCTCTTGGTATGTTTAACATCTTTGCAATCTTCTTATAGCCATTGCCCTTCCTGTGAAGAGTAATCACCGCTTCTCTTGTCTTCTCGGACCATTCTCTTGACTTCACCATGTTTGTAACCCCTTCAGTAAATGTCTAGAAGGAGCTGAGTATCACAGTCATTTTAAAGCTGCCTGATTGGTGCTTATTAGGCTTTATTGCTGCTCCCTGACATCCACAGGTGTTTTCAATACCTGATTGAAAACACTTCAATGAACCTCTGTTCTTCAGAGTGGTAGTCTTTAAGGGGTTGAATAATTGTGTAAATGAGGAATTCACAAAATAAACATTTACTACTGTATTACAAAACCAATTGATGTCATTTTAGTTGCATATGGTTCTTTAAGAAGTCCTTGTAGGATTTCATTCTGAATACAATTACAAATGTACACCCAGGGCCATATCCTCAAAAGGGATACGCCGGCGTAAGCCGTCGTATCCCTGGTTCTAACTTTGGAACTGATCCACAGAATCAGTTTTCCAAAGTTAGGCAGAAGATCCGACATGTGTAAGGGACTTACACTGTCAGATCTTAGGATGCAGTACCGCATCCACCGCTGGGGGCATTTCGAGTCGAAATGCCGCTTCGGGTATGCAAATTAGCACTTAGGGCGATCCACAAAGCTTTTCAGCTTCGTTTTTTCGCCGTAAGTTTTAGTTTGCAAGTGTAAAATTAGGGCTGCTTTTACAAAGTGTAAAGTTAGTAACACCATGTAAAAGCACATTCAAGCGACGGCATTTGGTATGCATTCCTGAGGGAGAACTCCACGGCAATTTGTAAAATCAAAACCGGCATGGGTTCCCCCCCAGGAGCATACCAGGCCCTTAGGTCTGGTATGGGTTGTAAGGAGACCCCCCCTCCGCCGAAAAATCGACGTAGGGGGTCCCCCTACAATCCATACCAGACCCGTATCCAAAGCACGCAACCCAGCCGGCCAGGAATGGGAGTGGGGACGAGCGAGCGCCCCCCCTCCTGAGCCATACCAGGCCGCATGCCCTCAACATGGGGGGGTTGGGTGCTCTGGGGCAGGGGGGCGCACTGCGGGCCCCCCCACCCCAGAGCACCCTGTCCCCATGTTGATGAGGACAGGACCTCTTCCCGACAACCCTGGCCGTTGGTTGTCGGGGTCTGCGGGCGGGGGCTTATCGGAATCTGGGAGTCCCCTCAAATAAGGGGGCCCCCAGATACCGGCCCCCCACCCTAAGTGAATGGATATGGGGTACATCGTACCCCCTACCCATTCACCTGGAGGCAAAGTGATAGTTATTAAACACACGACACAAGGGTTTTTAAAATCATTTATTAGTCTGCTCCGGAGGCCCCCCCTGTCTTCTTTAGCTCTAATACCAGGGGGGGCTTCTTCTTCCGCTCTCCGGGGGTCTTCTCCGCTCTCCGGGGGGAGCTTCTTCTTCCGCTCTCCGGGGGGGGTCTTCTCCGCTCTCCGGGGGTCTTCTTCTATCTTCGCCGCTCTCCTGTCAGGGCACAGACCTTTTACGGTCTCTTTCCCTAGTTGGTCCTGGGTGGAATCGAACCCAGGATCTCTCCATTGAAGGTCCAGCTCTTTTGTCTCTGAGCCACTGCTCAGTTCTATTCTGTGTGCTGTCCATTGGAGCCTGGTTCTGAAACCTGTACTTCTGTGGACCAATCAGTGGCCAGTGCGGCCTATTTAAGCCAGCCCCTTCCCCTTTGCTAATTGCTGGTTCGTTGTCAGCTTTACCCTGTGAGAGAACCTTGTAACCTGACTACCCTGACCTGTTTGACCCGGATTGGACCTTGACTACTCTCTGCCGTCTCCTACACTTGACCCCTGCCTGCTTATCGGATTTGCTGTTGTCTCCTGCCCCTTGACCTTGGCTTGCTCTCACGGACTTCCTCTGATCTCTCCAACTCCTGACCCACGGCCTGTGACCCGGATTTGCCTTGTTTCCTGTTGGTTCCTTCTGGACTTACCTGCCTGTTCCTGCCTGATCAACGACTGTCTCAGTCCTCTGCACCTGCCCTGTTTTCGTCAGCTGCACCAAGTCTGCCTACCAGTTCCCGGCACAGGTGCCTCCTTGTGCCGTCCCTCCTCTGTTCTAACTCCAGGGAGTGGTCTGCACAGGGTCGCAAAGGTGAGCCGCCCTCAGCATCTCGGCCTCGGTAAGTAACGTTCCTGACATTACGAACCAGCCATTATGTCTGAGGCCGACAGGGCATGCTCACCCCTTGAAAACCTGTGTCAACAGGTGTCTGTTTTGACGGTTGCCGTTCAAAAATTGCAAGAATTACATAATGGACTGACGGATAACATGGAGTCCGCAGACTTGTTCAAAATGCTCACTTCCTTGGCTCTGCAAGTCTCCAGCCTGAACCATATTATTTAGGAACTACAACAAGAAGTCCAAAAATTTAAAGAGACAACACGCCCAGCCCCGGAACCTGTATATTATGAGCCATTTGTTCGTATGCCAGAAATATTCGATGGGAACCGTGCATCCTTCTTGTGCTTTAAAACTGACTGTGAGCTATTGTTCACCCTTAAACCTAGGACCTATGCCACGGACTATATTAAGGTTAGAGCCTCCGTCAACTTGCTAACAGGGCAGGTCAAATCGTGGGCTCACCTGCTGCTGCAGGAAAAAAGTCCAGTCTTGGACAGCTGGGAGACGTTCATGTCTGCTCTGGACTCATATATCCCTGCTTCCAAGAGGACCAGCACTCCCAGGTCTGCTCTTAGTTCACGAGGCCTACGGGTACCCAAGGATAGGAAGCCCCAGTACGGTTATGACCTCCAGCCAGCCCAGTGTGTGCCAAATTATGAGACTCCGTATGTGCCCAGCCTGGAAGTTTCCCCATCACAAGGCCTTGACATTTCTGTGGATGCACACACGCCTACCTTGGAGGAGGAAGAACCCATGCAGATCGGGGTCATCCGGTCCAGCCTATCTATGGCAGAAAGAGAGCGGAGAAGAGCCCATGGACTTTGCTTTTATTGTGGTGCTAGCGGGCACCTTATATCGCTTTGCCCAACTCGCCCACCTCGGCCAAAGCTTCTTCAAGTGGGTACTATTGGAAGTTTTTTCTATGCCTCAGAATCTGTACCTACCTCCCCAGTTTCAGTGTCTTCGGTTCCTGTGTCCCCAGTTCCAGTGTCTTCAGTTCCTGTGTCCCCAGTTCCAGTGTCTTCAGTTCCAGTGTCTTCAGTTCCTGTGTCCCCAGTTCCAGTGTCTTCAGTTCCAGTGTCTTCAGTTCCTGTGTCTTCAGTTCCAGTGTCTTCGGTTCCAGTGTCTTCGGTTCCAGTGTCTTCGGTTCCAGTGTCTTCGGTTCCAGTGTCTTCGGTTCCAGTGTCTTCGGTTCCAGTGTCTTCGGTTCCAGTGTCTTCGGTTCCAGTGTCTTCGGTTCCAGTGTCTTCGGTTCCAGTGTCTTCGGTTCCAGTGTCTTCGGTTCCAGTGTCTTCGGTTCCAGTGTCTTCGGTTCCAGTGTCTTCGGTTCCAGTGTCTTCGGTTCCTGTGTCTTCGGTTCCAGTGTCTTCGGTTCCTGTGTCTTCGGTTCCTGTGTCTTCGGTTCCTGTGTCTTCGGTTCCTGTGTCCCCAGTTCCAGTGTCCCCAGTTGAAATTCCAGATCATATCTCCCCAAGTGAAGTTCTCCCTCCAGACTGCACATATGCCTCAAATGGTACTATGGTCCGTAAACAGGATCTGGAGATGTTGGAACGAGCTTTACAAGCAAGGAGGGCGCCCCCTACCAGAACTTCAGGATCAAAAAAGCCAAAAAAGAAAAAGTAACAATCTACATGCTCCCCATTTTATCCAAGCTTCCCATCAGGAGCTTCTGGAACTAACGGACAGGTTGGGCGTCCGGAGTCCGCCCCTAGGGGGGGGGGGCACTGTCAGGGCACAGACCTTTTACGGTCTCTTTCCCTAGTTGGTCCTGGGTGGAATCGAACCCAGGATCTCTCCATTGAAGGTCCAGCTCTTTTGTCTCTGAGCCACTGCTCAGTTCTATTCTGTGTGCTGTCCATTGGAGCCTGGTTCTGAAACCTGTACTTCTGTGGACCAATCAGTGGCCAGTGCGGCCTATTTAAGCCAGCCCCTTCCCCTTTGCTAATTGCTGGTTCGTTGTCAGCTTTACCCTGTGAGAGAACCTTGTGACCTGACTACCCTGACCTGTTTGACCCGGATTGGACCTTGACTACTCTCTGCCGTCTCCTACACTTGACCCCTGCCTGCTTATCGGATTTGCTGTTGTCTCCTGCCCCTTGACCTTGGCTTGCTCTCACGAACTTCCTCTGATCTCTCCAACTCCTGACCCACGGCCTGTGACCCGGATTTGCCTTGTTTCCTGTTGGTTCCTTCTGGACTTACCTGCCTGTTCCTGCCTGATCAACGACTGTCTCAGTCCTCTGCACCTGCCCTGTTTTCGTCAGCTGCACCAAGTCTGCCTACCAGTTCCCGGCACAGGTGCCTCCTTGTGCCGTCCCTCCTCTGTTCTAACTCCAGGGAGTGGTCTGCACAGGGTCGCAAAGGTGAGCCGCCCTCAGCATCTCGGCCTCGGTAAGTATTGTTCCTGACATCTCCGCTGTTGACTCGGCGCACCCCGGTTCTTCTCCAGCTGTCCGGTGCCTTCTCCTTCAGCGCTGGCTGCCTGCGATCTTCGTGTGTTAGCTCAATTACTAGCAGGCAGCCAGCGCGGTCTTCTGTGACATCATCTTCTTCTCTTCTCTTCTTCTCCCTTCTTCCGATGTTGACCCGACGCCTCTTCTCGATGCAATGATGGAAGCGCGCCTTGCATCCCATTTATATAGGCCTCACCGTCCCATCATGCTCCGGTAGGTACCCACGTGGGTAGGCACCCACCACGTGGGTACCTACCGGAGCATGATGGGACGGTGAGGCCTATATAAATGGGATGCAAGGCGCGCTTCCATCATTGCAGCGAGAAGAGGCGTTGGGTCAACATCGGAAGAAGGGAGAAGAAGAGAAGAAGATGACGTCACAGAAGACCGCGCTGGCTGCCTGCTAGTAATTGAGCTAGCACACGAAGATATCAGGCAGCCAGCGCTGAAGGAGAAGGCACCGGACAGCTGGAGAAGAACCGGGGTGCGCCGAGTCAACAGCGGAGAGCGGCGAAGATAGAAGAAGACCCCCGGAGAGCGGAGAAGACCCCCCCGGAGAGCGGAAGAAGAAGCTCCCCCCGGAGAGCGGAGAAGACCCCCGGAGAGCGGAAGAAGAAGCCCCCCTGGTATTAGAGCTAAAGAAGACAGGGGGGGCCTCCGGAGCAGACTAATAAATGATTTTAAAAACCCTTGTGTCGTGTGTTTAATAACTATCACTTTGCCTCCAGGTGAATGGGTAGGGGTATGATGTACCCCATATCCATTCACTTAGGGTGGGGGGCCGGTATCTGGGGGCCCCCTTATTTGAGGGGACTCCCAGATTCCTGGCCGGCCGGGTAGCGTGCTTTGGATACGGGTCTGGTATGGATTGTAGGGGGACCCCCTACGTCGATTTTTCGGCGGAGGGGGGGGTCTCCTTACAACCCATACCAGACCTAAGGGCCTGGTATGCTCCTGGGGGGGGAACCCATGCCGGTTTTTTATTTGAAAATTGGCATGGAGTTCTCCCTCTCAGGAATGCATGCCGAGCGACGCTGTCAAATTTTTTTTTTTTTTTTTTTTTCCCGACGCAACTTTTTTTACCCGGCGCGATCCACAAAACTCGGCGTAACGTAACTTTGCGCATGCGCCGGATTTAAGTAACACAGCCTGAAATTTCTAGGTAAGTGCTTTGTGGATCGGGCACTTAGGTAGAAATTTTAAGGCAGTGTAACTTAAATGGGATTTTTTAAGTTGCGCCAGGTTTTTGTGGATATGCCCCTAAATTCCCTAAAACCCTTTACAGCATTAGGGGGTTTAATAATTTTGAACACAACTGTAGATTGTGGGTACCTTCGACGCTGAAGAGGAGGGCCCGGTAGCCGCTGACGGTCATCTGGAGGGTCCAACCAGTTCGGGACGGTGACAGGGTCCTGGTCCAGAAAGAGGAAGAAGGCAGGAAGTTGGTCCGGATCTGACAGGACAAATTTGTGATTATCATCCCGGGTCACTTTGATGCTGAAGGGGTGGCCCCAGGTGTATGAAGCACCAACTTGGCGAATCACTTCTAGCAGTGGGCGGACCACTCGTCGCATGTATAGCGTGTTACGGGAGAGATCTGGGTATAGGTGAATGGAGGATCCGTGAAAGTCCAACGAGCCTAAGCGCCAGGCCTTGGGTAGGATCTCCTCTTTCAGGGTATAGTAGTGTACCCGGCAGAGGACGTCCCGATGACGGTCCCTGTGGTCGCCCCCCACCCTATGCACTCTGTTAGTTTTGCCCGGCGTTCGGCTTGCCGAAAGTTTGTCTTTCCCCGTACGAGGGTCTTGTTTTGTTGTGCGTAGCAGGTACCGTTGGATAGTGCCTTGTTGCAGTTCAGTATGGTCGTTAGATGCAGAACTGGAAGCTGCCATCAGAGGATCGGGTGCGAGTTGATATGAACACAGCCTGCGGTCGTCGGGAGAGCACAGAGCTCAGCGGTGCATGTTGTCAGCCGACCATCCTCAGCCGCACGCCCCCATAGGTGAAACGGTGACGCAGTTGCACCGCCCAGACATTTGATGGATAGAAGACTGCCTGTGTAAACAGTCTAGGCAGTGACGTGGTAGACCGGGTAGGACCTGCGGCCAAAGAAGAGGTGCGTCAAGGCCAGGCCAGGGGGTGAGTGTCAGCCAAGTTCCAGAGTAGCAAGGTGGCCGCCGTGCCTTGCGTTGGAGCCGTGGCCACGGCCTGACCGTCAGGAGGCCTAGGGGGCAGAGGGTGTCACTATGCTGCGGCCGGGCCGAGCATCCAGGAGGGCCCCAGGGGGACAGGGAGGGAAGATGGCCGCCCCCCCCAGTATGGGAGTAGCAAGATGGCCGCTGGTAGCATTGTGGACAGGGAGACCCCCTGGTCTGGTACCCAGGTCTCCCCACTAGCGGGTGGGGGATTGTCTGCAGGGTGCAGGGTCTGAGTCTGGGAAGGAGGGGGGGATCAGGGCCGCTGGAAGGGCAGTGGGTGTCCAAAGATGGCCGCCGCTCACCTCTGCACAGTGAAGCTCTCCGCTGGGCGTCTGGCTGTGGGACCTCCTCGGTGATCCCTCGGTCCGGGGAGGCAGCGGCGTTTAAGCACAGAGCGGGGCGCTGTTCCTCCCTCAATCGCGGCACTCCAGTGCGGCGACTCCAGAGGCCTCACAGGCCTCAAGATGGCGGCGGAACCTCCGGGAGGGGCCCAAATCCCTGGGTGGTCGGTCGATCCGGGGGCCTCGATTCCCGGTGAGTAGTGCAAACCGGGTCGGGGAGGGGCGGATGCCCATTCCGCGGCCGCCTCACTCGAGCCCGGTGCGCTCCGAGGCTTTGCAGGCAGCACAGGCCTCAAGATGGCGGCGGACCCCGGGAGTGTAGCGCGGCCTGTATCGCAGGGCGTGCGGCTCGTCTAGAGGCCCAATTCAGCAGCCGGGTAGAGCAGGGTGAGTCCAGGAGTCGGGATGGGGTGTCTTTTGGGCCAAAAGTGCGGAATTGACCCGGGATGGCAGCAGATTATTGCCAGGCTTGGCAGAGCTCCTCTGGAGCACGTCTATCCCCGTTCACGTCCGGACACTCCCCCCGGGATGGCATTTTTAAATGACCAAGGGTCCTAAAAACACAGGAAAAGATTAGATTATAATAGGATAGAAAGCAGTTTTCCTTAAATTGGGTACCTGCTTCTGATCTCACTATGCTCTCCTTTTCCAAGTCTCTCTTTATAGACAGCAGCTGCTGTTTAAACTGTTTTGACAGACATGGTTATGCAAGCCATAAACCATTTAGATTTGTCTAAGATTTGATATATCACATTTTACTGATAATTATGCAGGCAGGGCCTTTCTAAACAATCCAGTACCTCTACTTCCCATCAGTGGGTTATAATTGGTAAATACCACTAATCTAAAGGCTAGAGTAAAGAGCCTTTGAGATCAGGTGGGGTGCAGTTTATGATTTGATTTTATTCCTATATACAATCAATGTTGCTTGGCAAGTGAAACAATGTGTGTGTGGTTGGCTTTATTTAGTACAATGTATAAAACCTCATCTCATTATTCACAGACCAGAACATGAAAAATTACCCAGTATTGTTCCTGTGGTATCAGAAAAGCAAAAGTCCACTAGACCAGTGGTTCTCAACCTCAGTCCTCAAGTACCCCCAACAGGACATGTTTTGGGCATTTCTCTTAGATAAAATAGCTGTCCAAAATGCCAAGCCATTGATTTAATGCACCTGAGCAAGAGAAATTAAAAAATGCAAACATGGTCTATTGGGGATACTTGATAACTGACGTTGAGAACCGATGCACTAGACCATGTACAGTAAGTCCTTTTTGCATTTCTCATTGTATGCAGGTGCAGATTGTCCTCCATCCAGCAGGTGGAGCTGTGATGCTGTACTGCTGGAGCGGGACTTCTGAAGGAAAATTATTCCTTGAGAGACTTTTTAACTGTCACCAATGTTGCAGCTTTCTGATTGGAGCCTGCAACTTCTGGTGACCCTGGCAGTCATTTTGATGGTGGGATCCTATGTATAATAAGGTTCCTGCACCATTCTAACATGCCTAGAGTGAGTTTTTAGGCGAAGGACAGGGACCCTGTCTTGTTAGAGAGAGCAAAAGAGGTTCCTAGTCAAATTGGGACATTTCAGGGACACTCCTGTTTTTTCCACAGGAAATCCGGTATCCAGGTCAGCATTTGGAAAGTCGTCAGCAGGATAGAGTGCCACTATCTTATAGCACAGACAGCCACCCCTCCAGCAGAGGCTGTCTTCTAGTAAATCAGACCAAGTCTGGAATACTAACTTACTGTAATACTGTGCCATTGCGAGGTAAATACCGTTGATATACTGAGCCCTATTGAGTAATGGCTGTTGCCATACTGTGCCTCAGTGAGTATACTAATGCTGCCACACCATTCCAGTCACCGTCCATTGGACACTGTTTTGGTACTGTGTGTGTTATACTAATACTAGTGCCTGAACCAAACTAATCACATTTACTTGGATACTCCAACACTAATAGGGTGTTTTATCTCTGTTACCATGCCACACACAAGATGAGCAGGATAGTCCATACAACTCTTGCAGGGCAGCAAGGTCTGGAATCATGTATAATGTGTCGAAAGGCAAGAACGTGTGGTACAAATATATTGGGGATCAGCGCCTAATAATACTTGCCAAAGCTGTTTATATTATCTGCTGACTGCTGTACAGAGTGGCATTAGTCCCGGAAGTATTTACTATACTATACAAAATTAAAGATACCATTTACAAAGCTTTAACACAAAGATAAAAAAAAGTATCTTCAACTATATGACTGTAATATTCAAACAATATTGAACTTACTGCAATTTGTTTTGCCATTATTAATTTAATAAGATTTTGCCACTTCTTTTTTAGTACTACAATGGCAATATGTATGTCTTACATTTCTGGTAAAAGTAATATTATGCACATGCATTTTAGTTTACTGTTTTGTGAGTTTTATGGTATTAAAAAATTAGCTTTTTATCATATGCTAAGATCTGGGTTTTTTAAGAAATTTTGATTATGAACTAAATCCATAGTTTGTTTTACTGAGTGTTAAATTAACAGAAAAAAATTATGCTTTTTCTTTAGTATTCAGAGCAGTTTTAAAAGTATCTGCTGAAAATTATTAGTGTTACGAAAAAATGGCAAAATGGCAAAAAATGGCAATTCGGAAATGTAGGTTGACACAACCTTTATGCCGCGTACAAACGATCAGTTCGTCTGATGAAAGCAGTCTGATGGACCGTTTTCATCAGACGAACCGATCGTGTGTGGGCCCCATAGTTTTTTTTCCCATCGGTGAAAAAACTTTGAACCTGTCTTAAAATTATCTGATGGTTAAAAAAACAATAGAAAAAAACGTCTGTGGAGAAATCCATCGGTTAAAAATCAACGTATGCTCAGAATCAAGTCGACGCATGCTCGGAAGCATTGAACTTAATTTTTCTCAGCACGTTGTTGTGTTTTACATCACCGCGTTATGACACGATAGTTTTTTTAACTGATGGTGTATAGGCAAGACTGATGAGAGTCAGCTTCATCGGATATCTGATGAAAAAATCCATCAGTCTGCTTTCATCGGATGAACCGATCGTGTGTACAGGGCATTAATCTAACCCTGAGGCTGGGTATACACTGAATTCAGATGCGGCTGACAGCAGGAGTCTGGTGCGTCCCTGTTCTCCATTTCAGGGATGAATTAGGACCTAAATGTTTGTCTGAATTCTGACATGAAACACAGCCAAAGATGCACAGTGCATTGTGCAATCCACTTCGCAACCACCCCGGAGATGTGTGAACTCGCTCCATTGAGAGCTGGTCACACTCTCCTGTCATGCGAATTGGATGCCGGGAAACTCAAATCCAATTTGCATAAGTGTGATTTCAGTCTAAAAGGTTAGATGCTGCTTTCTGGGAACAAAGCAAATCTGAACTAGAAATAGATGGACTGCTATTCTTCTATCTGAAAAAAGCTATAGGCATGGCTTTGCCTGTCCTGACTTCACTGGCTGCTTGCTTCTGAGTGACTAAGAATGTATTAAAAAACAAGTGTAGCGCCTAGCTACTTTCATAGCGGGTGCTATTGTAAATTTAGAAGGGGGTCAGAGAGTTAATTGGCTTTGAGCATGTTAATTTAGCCAAATTTTATAGGCTTCTGTTCCAGCCCTGGCTGTGCTGTGTGCCTATCCTTTTGTCTGGGAACTGCAGTCGCCCCCAGACGGCAGGGGGCAGCAGTAGAATCAGGGTAGTGTGGATACTTCACCTCGTCAGCCAATCAGGAGGGTTGATCGCCTCGCTGTGCATGCTGGGGAGGGGTATTTAAGAGGCAGATACCATTGGTTCGCTGTCATCGCCTCACGTCTTCCACCTGGGCAGTCGTCCCACCACCCCCATGTGTCGCCCTCCTGGCCGGGGTGTGTGTAAGTGTTGCTGTGTTTCTGGCTCCGGGACCACGTTGGACTTGAGTGTAAATCTACTTCGTAGGCTCAGTAAGCAGACTGGGTCTACAGATTTACAAGTAGTCCTGTGCTGTCTGTCCAAAGTGGAGGAAGCCAGTCGATGGAGAACCTGACTGAGGGACACCAAGCACAAGGCTGGTGTCGCAGGAGAGGCCTATCTGCTCATTGAAGGACACTTCGTACCTGAGAGGCTGGACGGTGGTCGTCTGTCAGTTATTGATGCAATTGAAGCTGTTTTGAAGGAGATCTGGGTGCTGAATCCAGTTGGGAGGGATTTTGGACCAAGATTGTCTCCACCTTTGGGAGGGTCTGGGGCAGAGACTTTAACCTAAAGTTCCGAGTGACACTCTGGCTGCTAGGTTGGTGAGAGAGGCCTATCCAGGTGCACTGTACCCACTCTGGCTAGAGTGGTGAAGAAGCTTTTTCATGGGAAGCAGGACTGTTTCCGCACCAGTTAACCCTGAATCTGCCATTTCCATTTCTTCTAACCCTTCACCTATTTCTACATTTCTACTTTTATTGTTTTTACCCAGCTGGGTAATAAAAGCACAGAAAAGACACCTGTCGTGTGGACATTGACTTTATTACAGCTTTCATCCAGTACCCTAGACAGCGAGAGGACAAGAGGTAACATGCCACCCAAATCAAACCAGCATCTCCTTCGGGGGTAGTGCTACACAAGCATAGTCAGACAAATTATATATTTAGGTTGGAAGACCTGTTGGGCTGGAAATTTGTGAAAAATTTGTAGACAAGTTCAGGTCTTCTTCTAGGGTTGCTTCTTTTATTGGTAGAGTGATTGTGTAGTGTGCCCTGTACAAGCTAGGTGGAGCTGTCTCCAGGAGGGAAAAGGCTTCTGGAACCATGTCTGGATTGGAAGAGTGTTCTTTGGCTTCCCCAATGCTTCTCTCCTTCGTGGGAAGGGTGGCTTCTATTCTGTGCTGTAAGGCCTGGAAAGGAATTAGAGAGTATGATAAAGAGGGGTTTAAGTACCACTATGCTCCGGTAATACTTGAGGAACTATGTTGATATAAATATTGAAGATTCCGTTATACACCATGATTTGGACAATGTGATGCCAGAATGTGGACTGTTGGGCTCTGCTCTTTTGATTTATGTCCTAAAGGAGTAGGTGTCCAGTACAACCAATACCTGACGAGTGAAAAGAGAATTCTGTATTCTAGTGGTGCAAACCTGTTTGGCTCTGGAGTGGGTGGTGATGGAGGAAAAGGACTCCCCGAACCTGATGGTGAAAGAGATGTGTCAGGTTGCATGGGCCCATATATGTCATGGTGTTGTGGGTGGCTGGTGTTTTTTTTTTTTTGGAGCTAATGTTTGAACCACATGTCAAGGCCTATGTGTGTGAGGACTCCAGGAGGGCAGAGGTGAAGTGATCAGGAGGATGGAGAGAAAATGTCTAGGACTGATGTCTGTTGCCATTACAGTATGTGGTTTGGGCTGACAATATGTGACATCCTACAATCTGTATGTATTGGTGGAGCTAGAGGTAACTGACATTATAACTTCTTTACAAATGAATGCTTCCACTACTGACTGCTGGGGTCTGTAAAGGACTGCACAGCAAGTACCAAAGAACCACAGGTTGGCTATCAGGGGCCTATACCCAGATTACTGCAGCTGCAAAATAACTCAGTCAATGCAGAACAACAGTGTTAAGATCAATACGTTCTTAGTGACTCCATAAAAGCAGAATAAAGGATGCTTTTTTACATCTACAACTTTGATGTGTGTCTATAACCCTTTTGTTGGAATTTATGTGTTCTAAAAGCTGTGGTGCACTATAATTTTTATTGTGATAGCCTTATAAAACTAATGACAAAATGGGGGATGTAATGGCGCTTACAACAACAAATAATATAAAAAATCAAAAAAATAATATATATGCTCCGCCTCCAGGCAATGATTAAAAGTGTATCACTCTGAACCGGAATACCATCCAACAAAAATATCCATAATGTGGGAGATATTGAGAGTGAGAAAATAATGAAATAAGTGTGACCAACGTGCCACTACCAGCACAACAGTCTTATTTGAATAGCAAACTTCAAAATCTGTGCATACAGCATTCCTTTCAAAATAAAATCCATATACTGTTACTGTACATCCACAAATCGTGCAATGTGTAAATATATACATAAATAAATAAATAAATATCCAGTGACTGATTGTCCACAAACTATAAAAAATGTGTGAATAATTCCAATTAAAAACAACAATCCAAAAAAGTGCTAGAAGTGAAAAAATGTGTAAAATAGTAAATATAGTCCACACAGGGATCCCTAGGAAAATAATGCCAAAAAGGGTCCCAATAAAAAATTAAAATTCCATGTCCAGTGCACAAACCGTGCAGAAGTGAAAAAGACTAGATTCTAGTGACTAATAAATAGGAGTTTCTAAAGTGCATCTGTGCTCAAGTTGCTGTAACATGCGGAGTAAAGTGATTGCAATCAGCCCGATTCTCCACGGTGACCAGGGATGTGAGTGCTAGCCCCTTACCTCAGGGAGGCTAATTTAAAGCCTATGTGAATCTTTCCCAGTAACTCCCACAGCGGCAGATCGATCAGCTCCACAGAAATCACAGGCTCAGCGTGATGTTTCTCAGAATAAAGCACAAGAATGCCTCCATAGTGTACGATTATTGACAGTATTTAATGAAAAAAAAAAGTAAACACTTACAAGCAGTGCTGTAGGAACAGCATATAAAGTAGCGTGTGCGTATTCCTGTGTCTCCCGCTCTGCGGCCGCAAGCGGGTGACGTCACCAACAGCCCTCCAACGTCCCTAGGACGTTGGAGGGCTGTTGGTGACGTCACCCGCTTGCGGCCGCAGAGCGGGAGACACAGGAATACGCACACGCTACTTTATATGCTGTTCCTACAGCACTGCTTGTAAGTGTTTACTTTTTTTTCATTAAATACTGTCAATAATCGTACACTATGGAGGCATTCTTGTGCTTTATTCTGAGAAACATCACGCTGAGCCTGTGATTTCTGTGGAGCTGATCGATCTGCCGCTGTGGGAGTTACTGGGAAAGATTCACATAGGCTTTAAATTAGCCTCCCTGAGGTAAGGGGCTAGCACTCACATCCCTGGTCACCGTGGAGAATCGGGCTGATTGCAATCACTTTACTCCGCATGTTACAGCAACTTGAGCACAGATGCACTTTAGAAACTCCTATTTATTAGTCACTAGAATCTAGTCTTTTTCACTTCTGCACGGTTTGTGCACTGGACATGGAATTTTAATTTTTTATTGGGACCCTTTTTGGCATTATTTTCCTAGGGATCCCTGTGTGGACTATATTTACTATTTTACACATTTTTTCACTTCTAGCACTTTTTTGGATTGTTGTTTTTAATTGGAATTATTCACACATTTTTTATAGTTTGTGGACAATCAGTCACTGGATATTTATTTATTTATTTATGTATATATTTACACATTGCACGATTTGTGGATGTAACAGTATATGGATTTTATTTTGAAAGGAATGCTGTATGCACAGATTTTGAAGTTTGCTATTCAAATAAGACTGTTGTGCTGGTAGTGGCACGTTGGTCACACTTATTTCATTATTTTCTCACTCTCAATATCTCCCACATTATGGATATTTTTGTTGGATGGTATTCCGGTTCAGAGTGATACACTTTTAATCATTGCCTGGAGGCGGAGCATATATATTATTTTTTTGATTTTTTATATTTGTTGTTGTAAGCGCCATTACATCCCCCATTTTGTCATTTACTGTCAGTGTGTGAGCACTATTAGTAGTGGCTGCTGCATATTTATTTGTTCTATTCGTATCTTGGTTAGGTTGGTTTTGCGCATTTAGTTCCCCCTTATTTCATACTTATAAAACTAATGTGATTCAGCAATGTTGTGCTTTCTCTTATCAATCATCTTGTTTTACTTAGTTAATCCAAAGAATCCTTTATTAATGAGGATGCATTTAGGTGATTGTAAAGTTTAATATTTTTCCCCAAAAACGTACTTGCTCTGTGAAATAATATTGCACAGAGCAGCCCCGAACCTCCTCCCAGACTCTTCCTCTTCTGGATGTGCCACCATAGGAAGCTGCTCCAAGTCGGGCTCTGTGTGTCCATTGACACAAGCAGCATGGATCAGCCCCACCCCCCACTTCCTCCTCACTGGATTTGACTGATAGAAGTAGGAGCCAATGGCTCCTCTTGTAGTAGGGTAGGTGTCGTGGGGTGGTAATCACATCCTCCATGTTTCCCTCTTTGTTGGGCGCCAAGCAAGGCTCACATGAGAGGACTACCCTGGGGTGGGTTCTTCTGGGCTACGCTAGGCACTTTGGATAGGGTCACTGATTTACACATGGGGTACTTTGCCTTGATCAGATGACTGATCTTTTTTTATTCTGTTTATTAAATTTTTTAAGAGTAAATACAAGGAACAGCCCTTTCAGGTGCCAACTTGTGCCAAACAGGTGACTGAACTATAGTTACCCTCTCGATGTAAATATACACCACCATGCTCACTGATGCATTTAGAGGGGGACAAACAGAGCCATTGCCTTCTTCACTAGGGATGAGCTTCGCGTTCGATACGAACGTATGTTCGACTCGAACATCGGTCGTTCGATCGTTCATCGAAATTCGAACAAAACGGGTCGTTCGCGACAAATTCGAATGACGCAAAACGTCCCATAATTCACTGCGGCGTTGAGCGCTGATGATTGGCCAAGCATGCTGTATGTCCCGCATGCTTGGCCAATCACAGCGCTCAAAAAACGAAGAGCCATAATTGGCCAAAGTCAGGGTGGCTTTGGCCAATTATGGCTCAGGGGGTTTAGTACACGCCCCACACTATAAAAGGCGCCTGCAAGGCGGCCTCGTGTAGTGTGTTCCGGCTTTGTGAAAGAGCAGAGAGCAGTCAGACAGTTAGAGAGAGAGAGAGATAGATAGAGACACAGTGTCTTTTCTACCAGATAGATAGATAGATAGATAGATAGATAGAGCAGGAAGGCTAGTAGTCAGTATAGTTAAATTTACAGTTTGTAGAGAATATATTCACATCCCTAGGAGTTGTAAATATATTTATAAACTGTATAGCATAGCTAGATCTGTTATTAGTATTTGTCAGGCAGGAGATTGTGCTTGATGCAGTGCTCTAACGTGTTGTATTGCCTGCATTAGGGTTTAGCTTAAACATAGTACCTAAACATAGTACTCCCTTTTAGTCAACGTGTGCTATTTAATTGCACATACACGCATTACCTGTTACTGCACGTGTGCTATTTATTTGCACAGAAACACAGTTGCTGTTAATGCAAGTGGGCTATTGAATTGCACAGAAACGCAGTCGCTCTTACTGCACGTGTGCTGTTTAATAGCAACTAAACGCAGTTGGTGTCACTGCGCATGTGCTGTTACATAGCACCTGAACGCAGTTGGTGTCACTGCGCGTTTGCTGTTACATAGCACCTGAACAAAGTTGGTGTCACTGCGCGTGTGCTGTTACATAGCACCTGAATGCAGTTGGTGTCACTGCGCGTGTGCTGTTACATAGCACCTGAAGGCAGTCGCTCTTACTGCGCGTGTGCTGTTTAAAAGCAACTGAACGCAGTTGGTGTCACTGCGCGTGTGCTGTTACGTAGCACCTGAACGCAGTCGCTCTTACTGCGCGTGTGCTGTTTAATAGCAACTAAACGCAGTTGGTGTCAATGCGCGTGTGCTGTTACATAGCACTTGAACGCAGTTGGTGTCACTGCGCGTGTGCTGTTACATAGCACCTGAACGCAGTCGCTCTTACTGCGCGTGTGCTGTTTAATAGCAACTGAACGCAGTTGGTGTCACTGTGCGTGTGCTGTTACGTAGCACCTGAACGCAGTCGCTCTTACTGCACGTGTGCTGTTTAATAGCAACTAAACGCAGTTGGTGTCACTGGGCGTGTGCTGTTACATAGCACCTGAACGCAGTTGGTGTCACTGCGCGTTTGCTGTTTCATAGCACCTGCGCGTGTGCTGTTACATAGCACCTGAACGCAGTTGGTGTCACTGCACGTTTGCTGTTACATAGCACCTGAACGCATTTGTTGTCACTGCAAGTTTGCTATTTCATAGCACCTGAACGCAGTTGTCACTGCGCGTGTGCTGTTACATAGCACCTGAACACAGTTGGTGTCACTGCACGTTTGCTGTTTCATAGCACCTGAACGCAGTTGTTGTCACTGCGCGTGTGCTGTTTCATAGCACCTGAACGCAGTTGGTGTCACTGCGCGTGTGATGTTACATAGCACCTGAACGCAGTTGGTGTCACTGCGTGTGTACTGTTACATAGCACCTGAACGCAGTTGGTGTCACTGCGCATGTGCTGTTTCATAGCACCTGAACGCAGTTGTTGTCACTGCGCGTGTGCTGTTTCATAGCACCTGAACGCAGTTGTTGTCACTGCGCGTGTGCTGTTTCATAGCACCTGAACGCAGTTGGTGTCACTGCGCGTGTGATGTTACATAGCACCTGAACGCAGTTGGTGTCACTGCGTGTGTACTGTTACATAGCACCTGAACGCAGTTGGTGTCACTGCGCATGTGCTGTTTCATAGCACCTGAACGCAGTTGTTGTCACTGCGCGTGTGCTGTTTCATAGCACCTGAACGCAGTTGTTGTCACTGTGCGTGTGCTGTTACATAGCACCTGAACGCAGTTGGTGTCACTGCACGTTTGCTGTTTCATAGCACCTGAACGCAGTTGGTGTCACTGCACGTTTGCTGTTTCATAGCACCTGAACGCAGTTGGTGTCACTGCACGTTTGCTGTTTCATAGCACCTGAACGCAGTTGTTGTCACTGAGCGTGTGCTGTTTCATAGCACCTGAACGCAGTTGGTGTCACTGTGCGTGTGCTGTTACATAGCACCTGAACGCAGTTGGTGTCACTGCACGTTTGCTGTTTCATAGCACCTGAACGCAGTTGGTGTCACTGTGTGTGTACTGTTACATAGCACCTGAACGCAGTTGGTGTCACTGCACGTTTGCTGTTTCATAGCACCTGAACGCAGTTGTTGTCACTGCGCGTGTGCTGTTTCATAGCACCTGAACGCAGTTGGTGTCACTGTGCATGTGCTGTTACATAGCACCTGAACGCAGTTGGTGTCACTGTGCGTGTGCTGTTACATAGCACCTGAACGCAGTTGGTGTCACTGCACGTTTGCTGTTTCATAGCACCTGAACGCAGTTGGTGTCACTGCGTGTGTACTGTTACATAGCACCTGAACGCAGTTGGTGTCACTGCACGTTTGCTGTTTCATAGCACCTGAACGCAGTTGTTGTCACTGCGCGTGTGCTGTTTCATAGCACCTGAACGCAGTTGGTGTCACTGTGCATGTGCTGTTACATAGCACCTGAACGCAGTTGTTGTCACTGCGCGTGTGCTGTTTCATAGCACCTGAACGCAGTTGGTGTCACTGCGTGTGTACTGTTACATAGCACCTGAACGCAGTTGGTGTCACTGCGCGTGTGCTGTTTCATAGCACCTGAACGCAGTTGTTGTCACTGCGCGTGTGCTGTTTCATAGCACCTGAATGCAGTTGTTGTCACTGCGCGTGTGCTGTTTCATAGCACCTGAACGCAGTTGTTGTCACTGCGCGTATGCTGTTACATAGCACCTGAACGCAGTTGGTGTCACTGCACGTTTGCTGTTTCATAGCACCTGAACGCAGTTGTTGTCACTGCGCGTGTGCTGTTACATAGCACATGAACGCAGTTGGTGTCACTGCACGTTTGCTGTTACATAGCACCGGAACGCATTTATATGTCTGGAAGGACAACAAAGAGAGGCAGAGAGTCACGAGGGCAAGCAGGCTCTGCATCTAGAGGTAATGCTGGTGGTGGATGTGGTGCATCCTCTTCAGCACGTGGCCGTGGCCGCTCGTCCTTCATTTCGGGAGCTGGCCGTGTTGAGCCTCAACATGCAGAGAAATTAGTGGAGTGGATGACCAAGCCGTCCTCATCCTACTCATCCTCTCTCACACAGACTGATCTTAGTTTGTCTGGCAAAGCAGCTACCAAGGCGTCCTCTTCCCTCTGCACAATGGCATCACACAATCCTTCCCTAGTCCCACCATGTCCTCCTGAGGAGTCCCCCGAACTGTTTCAGCACAGTGTTGGGTACATGCTGCATGAAGATGCGCAGCGTTTTGAAGACTCCGATGACGGAACACAGATAGAGGAAGGCATTGATGTGAGCCCAGGGAGAGGGGGTGGCCGAGAGGGACAGCAATCTGGCAGTGATGTTCCCCCAGTTGGAGCATACTGCCAGGTTTTCGACAGTGATGATGAGGAGGGAGGGGATGATGAGGTCACTGACTCTACCTGGGTGCCTGATAGGAGAGAGGAAGAGGAGGATGAGGCACAGGCACATCTCCAAAGAGGCAGGATGCCCTCCAGGGGTCAGCGTAAGGGCAGCACACCAACTGCATTACGTGGCACATCTTCGCTTGTGCATGGCGCTGCTGTGTCTCAACGGTACAGCAAAAGTTCTTTGGTGTGGGCCTTTTTTGAAACATGTCCATCAGATGGTACCTTTGCTGTTTGCAACATATGTCTCAAGCGTATCTCGCGTGGCCAAAACATCACCCGCTTGGGCACCACATGCTTGTCCAGACATATGTCGACCTGCCATGCAGCTCGTTGGCAAGCATACCAGAAAGTCCCACACCAAAGACCAAAGCGGACCTCCCCTTGCCCTTCTGTGACCTCCAACCCATATGCGCCATGTTTCTTGACTGAGACTGTGATGGTAGGATTCCAAACTCTCTGCACACAAGAGAGTGAAACCTGGGTCCGAAACTGAGTAGTCTCCACAGTTGAGATCCTAAAATAATATCCGGCGTAACGTTACATACATATCCTCAAACTTCATGGAATACCATCTCGGATTATTTCGGACAGAGGTACCCAGTTTGTTTTCAAATTCTGGAAGGCTTTGTGTGAAGCAATACAAATTGACCATCGCATGTCCACGGCATACCATCCACAAACTAATGGACAAACCGAGCGTGTCAACCAGACACTCGAGCAATATTTGCGTTGCTACTGCACTTATCTCCAGGATGACTGGTACCAACTTCTTCCCCTTGCGGAATTCGCGTACAATAACGCCACCAATTCTTCAACACAATTTTCTCCATTCTATTCAAACTATGGGTACCACCCACAATCTCTACCTTCGTCTGCTCTTCCAAGTGGTGTGCCAGCGGTAGAGGATTATCTTACAACTCTGAGAAAGACTTCCGAAGTTATTCATTCCAATATTGAGTCGGCTCAACAAAAACAAAAGCTATACTATGACGCTCACAGAAGAGCATCTCCTCAATACAAAACTGGGGACTTGGTCTGGCTTTCTACATGTAACCTTAAGCTTAAGGTCCCCTCAAAAAAGCTTGGACGCCAGTTCGTTGGACCATTCCCGATTACTCAAATCATCAATGCTAACGCTGTGAGATTGCAGTTACCGCCAAGTTGGAAGATACACCCTACCTTTCATGTGTCACTTCTCAAACCCTACAAACCGAATCCTTTCCCTAATAGGGTTCCACGACCTCCTCCTCCTGTTGAGGTTCTGGGTGAAACTGAGTATATAGTGGAAAAAATCCTTGATTCTAGAATACGGGGTTCTACCCTCCAATATCTGATTCGCTGGACAGGGTACGGACCTCAGGATGACTCCTGGGAAAATTCCTCAGATGTCCATGCCCCTCGATTAGTCAAGACCTTCCATCGCAGGTACCCTAACCGCCCGTCACTTGGCAGGAGTTCCGGAGGCGCTCCCTAGAGGGGGGGGGCTATGTAACATCTCACAAACTATTTTGCACTAAATACAATTGTGCTTCTTCCCCAGTTGACTCTCATCCGTTACTTCCTTCCCAAACCTTCTTCCTGAAGAGTCTCTCACTTGAAGTTCAACTATAGTTACTTTCTTCTTTCTAATTAGCCTGTGACTTCCTGTTAAGCTGCTGGGCGGCCTATTTAAGCTCCTAGCACTAACCAGGAAGTGTTCCTTTATTTTGGCTGACACAACGCCTCTGTCGGTTGGGTATCCAGACGCACCTGCTTTGAACTTCAGCTTCCTGACCTGGACCAGGAATCTCCACTGCCTGCTTCACCAGCCTTACCCGTCTGGACCTTTGGAGCCTGACCTTATGCCTGCATCATTCACTTCAGTATCGCAAGTACCCTGATGTTGTTATGCATTGCTATCCTGTGAACTGCCCTGCCTGCTATTATGTATGCTAACTATATCAGGAATTGCTGCAGCCATAGTCTCTCTATGTTTGGTACTTCTAATAAGGATCCTGCCATGATTTCTACATTCTAAGTCACCAAGTATAAACGGAAGTCTTTTTAATGCCTATGCACCTCCTTCTCAAATGTTATTTTGTGCACATATAGGGCCAGATCCTCAAAAGGGATACGCCGGCGTAACTGCTGTTACGCCGTCGTATCCCTGTTTCTAACTATGGAACTGATCCACAGAATCAGTTTCCCATAGTTAGGCAGAAGATCCGACATGTGTAAGGGACTTACACTGCCGGATCTTAGGATCGCTGGGGGCATTTCGAGTCGAAATGCCGCCTCGGGTATGCAAATTAGCACTTACGGAGATCCACAAAGCTTTTCAGCTTCGTTTTTTCTCCGTAAGTTTTAGTTTGCAAACGCAAAATTAGGGCTGCTTTTACAAAGTGTAAACTGTTTACACCATGTAAACGCAGACCCTTCTGTCCAGCGACGTGATTTTTTTTTTGTTTTTAATTTTTTTTTCCGCCGTATCTTTTTTTTCCCGACGCAACTTTATTGACCCGTCGCGATCCACAAAGCTTGGCGTAACGTAATTTCGCGCTATGCACGTCGGGAAAATGACGTCACGAGCATGCACAGTACGGCCGGCGCGGGAGCGCGCCTAATTTAAATGGGAATCGCCCCCATGAAAAGAGGAACGCCTTGCGCCGGCGGAATTTAAGTTACACAGCCAAAAATTTCTAGGTAAGTGCTTTGTGGATCGGGCACTTAGGTAGAAATTTTAAGACAGTGTAACTTAAATGGGAAAATTTACGTTACGACGGATCTTTGTGGATTACCCCCATACTACCTATTACTTTGAGGACTTTGCCGTTAAGGTTATTTACATGCCACGCATGCTCGGCTACTTCTGCATTTAACTAGTATCAGTTCTACCTGGACTTTATACTTATTTGTTTGAGTTTTCACTGGCGCCTATGAAGGAATATGCGCCATGTTTCTTGACTGAGACTGTGATGGTAGGATTCCAAACTCTCTGCACACAAGAGAGTGAAACCTGGGTCCGAAACTGAGTAGTCTCCGCAGTTTAGATCCTAACTCTTAAATAATATACCTTGCGTAACGTTACATTCGGCCGCAGGGTGTTACAGGCGGCAGTTTAAGGTTGGAGTTCCTCTGTTGAGTAACTCCGGTTTTGCTTGGGGTGAAGCTTGGTTTGCTGTGTTGTTTTTCCCACCCCTCGAATTTTTTTGACACTGCTTGGGGACGTCCCTACAGTCAAAGGCTACCGTGTCCGTCCATGAACGGAAGAGAAAATAGGATTTTTGTACTCACCGTAAAATCAATTTCTCTAAGTTCATGGACGGACACAGCACCCACCCCTCCTTTGTTTGTACTGCTTGTTACGAACTGAGGCTGCTAGAGCAAGGTGTGGGTTATACCCGGGGAACCACGCCCCCTGGGAGGAGCTGCACTGAGGAAAGTTAACACTTAAAGTGCTTTTTTTCTGCCTAACTCTCCTGGAAGGAAGTGGATATAACCCTAAGGTCAAAGGCTGCTGTGTCCATCCATGAACTCAGAAAAATGGATTTTACGGTGAGTACAAAAACCCTATTATTAGCATAGTATAGCGTAGTGGTTAGCACTCTTGTCATATTAGCATAGTATGGTTTAGTGGTTAGTACTCCAGTGATATGCGCATATTATGGCGTAGTGGTTAGCACTCGTGTCATATTAGCATAGTATGGTGTAGTGGTTAGCACTCCTGTTAAATTAGCATAGTATGGCGTAGTGGTTAGCACTCCCATTATATTAGCATAGTATGGTGCAGTGGTTAGCACTCCTGTGATATTAGCATTGTATGGCATAGTGGTTAGCACTCCCATCATATTAGAATAGTATGGTGTATGATGTATCACACCTGTGAAATAATCATAGTATGGCGTAGTGGTTAGCACTCCTGTGATATTAGCATAGTATGGTGTGGTGGTTAGCACTCCCGTCATATTAGCATAGTATGTTGTAGTAGTTAGCATTCCTGTCAAATTGGCATAGTATGGCGTAGTGGTTAGCCGTCCCATGATACGAGCATAGTATGGTGTAGTGGTTAACATAGTATGGAGTAGTGGTTAGCACTCCTGCCATATTACATAGTTACATAGTTAGTCAGGTTGAAAAAAGACACAAGTCCATCCAGTTCAACCACACACAAAAAAAAAATAAACAAACAAAATAAAAAACACAATGCAATCCCATACACCCAACTCCATACCCACAGTTGATCCAGAGGAAGGCAAAAACCCCCATCAGAGCATGATCCAATTTTCTGCAGCAGGGGAAAAAAATCCTTCCTGATCCCCTGAGAGGCAATCGGATTTACCCTGGATCAACTATACCTATAAATGTTAGTATCCAGTTATATTTTGTACATTTAGGAAAGAATCCAGGCCTTTCTTAAAGCAATCTTCTGAGCTGGCCAGAACCACCTCTGCAGGGAGTCTGTTCCACATTTTCACAGCTCTTACTGTGAAGAAACCTTTCCGTATTTGGAGGTGAAATCTCTTTTCCTCTAGACGTAAAGAGTGCCCCCTTGTCCTCAGTGTTGACCGTAAAGTGAATAACTCAACACCAAGTTCACTATATGGACCCCTTATATATTTGTACATATTGATCATATCCCCCCTTATTCTCCTCTTCTCAAGAGTGAATAAATTCAGTTCCTCTAATCTTTCCTCATAGCTGAGCTCCTCCATTCCTCTTATCAGTTTGGTTGCCCTTCTCTGCACTTTCTCCAGTTCTCCAATATCCTTTTTGAGAACTGGTGCCCAAAACTGAACTGCATATTCCAGATGAGGTCTTACTAATGATTTGTACAGGGGCAAAATGATATCTCTGTCTCTGGAGTCCATACCTCTCTTAATACAAGAAAGGACTTTGCTCGCTTTGGAAACCGCAGCTTGGCATTGCATGTTATTATTGAGCTTATGATCTACCAAGACCCCCAGATCCTTCTCCACTACAGATCCCCCCAGTTGTACTCCCCCTAGCATGTATGATGCATGCATATTCTTAGCCCCTAAGTGCATAACTTTACATTTATCAACATTAAACCTCATCTGCCACTCAGTCGCCCAATTGGACAGAGCATTGAGGTCGGCTTGTAAATTGGCGACATCCTGCAAGGACGTTATTCCACTGCATAGCTTGGTGTCATCTGCAAAGACAGAAATGTTACTTTTGATCTCAGACCCAATATCATTTATAAATATATTGAAAAGTAAGGGTCCCAGCACTGAACCTTGGGGTACTCCACTGATAACATTGGACCATTCAGGCCCCGTACACACGACCGAGTTTCTCGGCAGAATTCAGCGAGAAACTCGGTCGGAGCTGAATTCCGCCGAGAAACCCGGCCGTGTGTACACTTTCGGCCCGAGGGAGCCGCCGAGAATCTCGTCGAGAAAATAGAGAACATGTTCTCTATTTTCTCGTTGTTCTATGGGAGAACTTGGCTCGCCGAGATTTTCGGCGGCTTCACAAGATTCTCGAAGAGA
Source organism: Rana temporaria (assembly GCF_905171775.1). Taxonomy (NCBI): domain Eukaryota; kingdom Metazoa; phylum Chordata; class Amphibia; order Anura; family Ranidae; genus Rana; species Rana temporaria. Next base: position 231,126,527 of record NC_053490.1, on the reverse strand, counting down.
AAAACGATGTGTTTTTCTCGTCGAGAATCTCGGACGTGTGTACGGGGCCTCAGAGTAAGAATCATTAACCACGACTCTCTGAATTCTGTCTTTCAGCCAGTTTTCTATCCATTTACAAACTGATATATCCAATCCTGTAGACCTTACCTTACACATGAGCCGTGTGTGCGGAACTGTATCGAACGCTTTTGCAAAATCCAAGTATACCACGTCCACAGCCACGCCTCTTTCCAGGGTTTTACTTACCTCTTCATAAAAGGAAATCAGGTTTGTCTGACAACTTCTGTCTTTCATGAATCCATGTTGTCTGCTGCTTAAATAGTTTATTTCCAGCAAGAACTCATCCACGTGGTCTTTTATTAAACGTTCCAGTATCTTCCCAACTATAGAAATTAGACTAACAGGTCTATAGTTACTTGGTAAAGACTTTGTTCCCTTTTTAAATATGGGCACCACATTGGCCCTGCGCCAATCCAGTGGGACTATTCCTGTCATTAATGAGTCCCTAAATATTAGATACAGTGGCTTTGAAATGACAGAGCTCAACTCACCTAGGATCCATGGATGGATGCCGTCTGGTCCAGGTGCTTTATCCACCTTTATTCTGTCTAAATATTTCTGGACCATATCACTTTTGAGCCATTGTGGATTTGGGCCTGTGTCACTCCCACCCCCATTTTGGACATGAGCCCCTCCCCCATGCTCCTTTGTTTACACAGAGCTGAAGAAAGCATTTAATAAATTTGCCTTCTCTTTGTCCCCAGTCACCCACTCTAGATTATTTTGTAAGGGGCCTACATGCTCAGACTTCACCTTTTTACTATTAATATATTTGAAGATTTTTTTGGGGTTTGTCCTACTATCTTTTGCAATCTGTCGTTCGTTTTGAATTTTTGCATCCTTGATATTAGCGTAGTATGTTGTAGTGGTTAGCATTCCTGTGATATTGGCATAGTATGGCATAGTGGTTAGCACTCCGGTGATATTAGCATAATATGGCGTAGTGGTTAGCACTCACACGGTATTAGCATAGTATGGTGTAGTGGTTAGCACTCCCGTCATATTAGCATAGTATGGCGTAGTGGTTAGCACTCCTGAGATATTAGCATATTATGGCATAGTGGTTAGCACTCCTGTGATATTAGCATATTATGGCATAGAAGTTCGCACTCCTGTTATATTAGCATAGTATGGCATAGTGGTTAGCCCTCCTGTGATATTAGCATAGTATGGCGTAGTGGTTAGCACTCCCGTGATATTAGCATAGTACGGTGTAGTGGTTAGCGCTCCCGTCATATTTGCATAGTATGGTGTAGTGGTTAGCACTCCTGTGATATTAGCATAGTATGGCGTAGTGGTTAGCACTCCTGTGATATTAGCATAGTATGACGTAGTGGTTAGCACTCCTGTGATATGAGCATAGTATGACATAGTGGATAGCACTCCCGTCAGAATCACACAGTATGGCGTAGTGGAAAGCACTCATGTGATATTGGCATAGTACGGCGTAGTGGTTAGCACTCCCATGATATTAGCATAGTATGGCGTAGTGGTTAGCACTCCTGTGATATTAGCATAGTATGGTGTCGTGGTTAGCACTCCCGTCATATTTGCATAGTATGTTGTAGTGCAGCCCTCAAAAATTCCACTCGCCTGCTCGCATTTTGCGAGTGGGATTATGAGGTGTGCGAGTATGTACTGGGCTGCCCTGTCCCCGGAATGTAAAGCCAATGAAACCCCCCCCCCCCCCCCACGCACAGGCTTGCAGCCGGTCATTACAATATAAGGTTTAGTTAGCCGCTGGGGACCACCCCTCTCGCTCACTCCGTGCCACCCCCTGTACTCGTACCGCGGACATACAAGAACATTACAGAAGTCAGTCGCCGGGGACCGCCTCTCTCTCCCTCCTTGCTGCAATCCCGCCCCCCGCACTCGCAGCACGGGCATACGGTAGTTAGCTGCCTATGGACCGCCCCTCCCCCTCCCTCCTTGCTGAACATCCCGCCCCCCGCACTCGCAGCATGGGCATACAATAGTTGGCTGCCTATGGACCGCCCCTCTCCCTCCTTGCCGCAATCACGCCCCCAGCACTCGCAGCACGGGCTGTCAGGGCACTAATCCTTACCTGTCTCCCCGAACGGTGCAATCGCGGCTGTTTGCGCCGCGCGCGTGCGTGGTGTTGGCGCGCGCGTGCGTGGTGTTGGCGCGTGCGGGCGCGTGCATCGGCGCGCGCACGGGCGCGCACAGACCTGTAGTCCGTCCGGCCAATCAGAGCCCTGAGCGGGCTATTTAAACCTCTCCCTTTCCTGTGGCTAGTTGCTGGTTTGTCACAGCGTTCGTTTGGAGTGTTTCCTGGATCTTGGAAAAACCTTACCTGATCTTGTTCCTGTTTACCTGACCTTGGCTCTACTCTACCGGATTGCTGCTTTCTCCTACCTTGACCTCGGCTTGCTTATTGGACTAATCTGATCTCACCTGCCCTTGACCTTTTGGCTTGAACTTTGGACTACCCTGTTTATCTGTGCTTCCTTGACCACAGTCTGTTTCCTGGTAACTATGGTTACCATCCTACTTTCCTTCCAAGTTCAATTCCCGAGATTCCTGTACCTGCTGTTCAAGAACATATAGTCGCTTTACAACAAAATTTTCAAAGACTTCAAAAAAACATGCAACAAGCCCAGGAAAATTACAAAAGATCCTACGATAAGGGAAAGAAGGAGTGTCCAGCTTTTAAAGTCGGGGAGAAGGTATGGCTATCGGCCACGAACCTTAGGTTACCCATTCCTTCTCGGAAACTAGGTCCCAGATTCATAGGCCCATTCGAAATTAAAAGAGTGATCAATCCTGTGGCTTTTGAACTAACATTACCAGGGTCATACAAGATCCACCCTGTATTCCACGCATCTCTGCTCAAACCCGTTATTCCAGACTCTTTTCCAGGAAGGGAGGAACTTCCACCTCCTCCAGTGGAAATTGAAGGTGAAAAAGAATTTGAGGTCGAATCTATTTTAGGTTGCCGGAAGAGAGGGAGACAACTCCAGTACCTTGTCAAGTGGAAGGGTTACCCGCCTGAAGACACCTCATGGGAACCTTCCAGAAATTTACATGCTCCTCGCCTGATCCGAATTTTTCACCGGGACCATCCGGAACTGATGGACAGTTTAGGCGTCCGGAGTCCGCCCCTAGGGGGGGGCACTGTCAGGGCACTAATCCTTACCTGTCTCCCCGAACGGTGCAATCGCGGCTGTTTGCGCCGCGCGCGTGCGTGGTGTTGGCGCGCGCGGGCGCGTGCATGGGCGCGCACAGACCTGTAGTCCGTCCGGCCAATCAGAGCCCTGAGCGGGCTATTTAAACCTCTCCCTTTCCTGTGGCTAGTTGCTGGTTTGTCACAGCGTTTGTTTGGAGTGTTTCCTGGATCTTGGAAAAACCTTACCTGATCTTGTTCCTGTTTACCTGACCTTGGCTCTACTCTACCGGATTGCTGCTTTCTCCTACCTTGACCTCGGCTTGCTTATTGGACTAATCTGATCTCACCTGCCCTTGACCTTTTGGCTTGAACTTTGGACTACCCTGTTTATCTGTGCTTCCTTGACCACAGTCTGTTTCCTGGATTTCCCTGTTTTCTACCAATCCTGCTTCCCGGACCTCCTGGAATTCCCTGCCTCGCTTCCAGCTATTCCAAGCGGACTACTGCCTGGTTGGTCCTGTTCCACGCACCCGACCTTCACCTTCCCATCGGTACCGGTGCCTCCTGGTGCGTCTGTTCCCCTGTCCCCACTCCAGGGGGCGGACCGCGCCGGGTCGCAAAGGGAGCCACCCTCAGCATCTTGGCCTTGGTAAGTGTACTTTCGTTACTACCTGATAGTACAAACCAGCCAGATGTCCGAGGCCGACAGGGTGCGCTCGCCTTTTGAGACGCTATGCCAACAAGTCTCAGCCCTGACCGAAGCGGTACAAAAACTACAGGTAGGCTATCTGCATATAGACGGTCGCTTGCAACAGATGAATGTCACCCCCGGACCCTCGGCCGCCTCCGCGGCATTAGCTACAGGTCCTGCTACTTCTCAACCCTCTTCTGCCTCTCCAGTGCTGGTAACTCACCCTGAACCACGTGTGCCAACCCCGGAGCGATTTGCTGGCGACCGAAAGAAATTCCGGGCGTTTAAAAACGCTTGCTCCCTGTACAGGGCTGGTGCAAGGATTTTTGACACCCTAGGCGAAGCCTCATTTTGTCGCCCCCCCCCCCCCGCCGCCATTCGCTCCGCCCCTCACTGAGATTTTTGTGGTGCCTCTTCACCTATTTCTTTAGCTGTGGTCCACAGGCCTGCACCTGTGCCTCTGGACCTAGCCAAAAGACAAACTAGAGGATGTCACCGGCTCACTTCCTCACACCAGCTGTGGTCCGGCCCCTCCCCCCACACCAGTTCCCACTCTGTACCCCCTGCACATCTGCCCCCCTCCCCCCACACCAGTTCCCACTCTGTCCCCCCCCCCCACACCAGTTCCCACTCTGACCCCCTCCCCCAAGTTCACACTCTGTACCTCCTCACACACCTGCCTGTCCCCCCACACCAGTTCCCACTCTGTCCCCCCACACACATCTGCCCCCCCCCAACACCCCCCCCACACACACACACACACACACACATCTGCCCCCCACACCAGTCCCCCCCCCCCACACACACACACACATCTGCCCCCCCCCCCCACACCAGTTCCCACTCTGTCCCCCCCCCCACACCAGTTCCCACTCTGTCCCCCCACACACACACACACGCACACATCTGCCCCCCCACACCAGTTCCCACTCTGTCCCCACCCACACACATCTACCCCCCCCACACCAGTTCCCACTCTGTCCCCCCCCACACACATATAGACCTGTCTCCCCCACACACATATAGACCTGTCCCCCCCCCCACACACACATATAGACCTGTTCCCCCCCCACACACATATAGATCTGTCCCCCCCACACACATATAGATCTGTCCCCCCCACACACATATAGACCTGTTCCCCCCCCCCACACATATAGATCTGTCCCCCCACACACACACATATAGATCTGTCCCCCCCCTCATACACATATAGACCTGTTCCCCCCCCACACGGATATAGACCTGTTCCCCCCCACACACATATAGATCTGTCCCCCCCCCCACACACATATAGATCTGTCCCCCCCACACACACATATAGATCTGCCCCCCCCCCCCACACACATAGATCTGTCCCCCCCCCCCACACACATATAGATCTGTCCCCCCCCACACACACATATAGACATGTCCCCCCCACACACATATAGACCTGCCCCCCCCACACACATATAGACCTGTCCCCACACACACACACACAAACTAGTTCCCCCCTCTGTACACAGTGCAATGCACTATAAATGTGACAGCAGAGTATATATTTTTTTCTTTTGACAGGGACAGGTGCAGCACTGAGCAGGGATGGACTGGCCATTGGGACCACAGGGAGTTTCCCGGTGGGCCGATGGCTCAGTGGGCCGGCTTCAATGACAGCGGACTGCTGCCCCCCTCCGCTCCTCTGTCTCTCCCTCCCCGCAGCGCTCACCTGGGGGTAACAAAGAAGCAGGGGGAGGACCAGAGGAGCAGGGGGGGTGACAGAGGAGCATGGGGGGAGGGGGCAGACAGCTGACTCAACAGTTATGGCCTGGGAGTTTCTCACTTCTGCCTAATCTTGTACCATAAGGGGGGCACCGAACTGATTCGGGTGAAATAAGGTCTAGCTTCCCCACTGGTATTGCCTATAAGAGTACCAGTACCAGCTGTTCTACTCTAATAAAGTAGAATGGCTACTGGCTAGTGAAGGGGGAGAGGTGGCTGGGGGGGGGGGGGGGCGGGAGTTGTCCGGCCGCCATGGGAGAGACCTGTCAAAGTGGGCCAGTCTGGATGAAGTCCAGGGCCAAATTTCTGTCCCAGTCCATCCCTGGCACTGAGTGTCATGCCTGTGTGTGCTTCCACGATGTACCTGAGCCAGCGGCGGTGAAGGCTGAAGTTGAGCGGCCCGTCTGCCTACTCTGAGTCTTCTCACATGGGGGGGTCAGACATCGCGGCGGCGGCAAGCTTCCGTCACCATCTCACCCTCCCTGGCCGGTTCCACCATCTTATAATCATGCAGCACTTCTGCTCCGCTGCTGTTCCTTGTCATCCCGGCTCTCTCTATCCCGGCATCTTCTCACTGCCGCTGCAGGCTGGGATAGAGTGGCGAAGGTGATGTCTGTCTCCACAGGCGCAATCGCCCCCTATCCTGGCGGCTGGCGCCAAAAGGCATGTTTTTTAAAAATGACGGTCCTGGAGGTATTTTAATAATCCGAATCCCCAGCGAGTGGTTGGGGATCCGAATTTTGCCGCTCCCCCTACCCTGGCGCTCTAGGCAGCCGCCTGAATTGCCTATGCCTAGCGCCGGCCCTGTCCCTGTATCTGACTCTTCAACCCAGGACTTTCTGTTCAGAAGCTGTAAAGGTTGGTTTCGTGATCTCCCTCCTTGCAGATGAACCACAAGCTTTGGCCCACAGTTTGTTGGAACAAGGGAGCCCAATATTAGACACTATTGACACTTTCTTTGAACATTTATCTAAGTTATACGATGATCCTCTCCGTTCAGCTACCGCGGAACTTACCCTTCATCAACTAACTCAGGGGAGGAGACCCGTAGAGGACTACGTTGCTGACTTCCGTAAGTGGTCTGCTGATACAGGGTGGAATGAAACTGCCCTGAAATACCAGTTTCGCCAAGGGTTGTCGGAATCCCTCAAGGACGAGCTAGCCAGAGGTGACCCACCTGCCACTCTGGAAGCCTTAATCCAATCGGCCACCCAGCTTGATCGACGCCTTCGAGAACGTCTGCAGGAACGCTTCCAGACATCCCATCCTAATTGGATTCCGCCTAGATTCTCTCCGGCTCCTCCACCTGCCCCGGTTCCACCTGTTGCTTCGCCTTCAGATCCAGAACCAATGCAGCTCGGTCTACTCCGGGCACCTCTCACCCCTGAAGAGAGACAACGTAGACGGCAGTCCAACCTCTGCCTGTATTGTGGCGCTGCAGGACATTTTCTTCGCACCTGTCCCATAAGACCCAGTAAGTCAAGACTACCGTCTTCTTTCAATTGCCACAGACTTATGTTGTACTTTTTCTTTCTCTACAGCTCCCGCAGGGGGCGGTCCGGCTGCCAGCCATCGTTGACTCCGGGGCTTGCAGCTGCTTCCTTGATTCTGCCCTAGCCCAGAAGCTGCATGTCCCATACCGGCCTAAGAACTTTCAGTTACAGATCCACCTGGCAGACGGCTCTCTACCCCGCTCTGGATTAGTTACCATGGAAACTCTGCCCATCCACGCCATCTCTGACACCGGCCATCGAGAGTATCTGTGCCTGGACCTTATTCCTTCCCCTTTATTCCCTATTATTTTGGGTTTACCCTGGCTACAAGCGCATCAGCCTTCTATAGACTGGCTCAAAAAAGACATCACATTCCCTTCTGCTTTCTGTTCTCAGCATTGTCTTCCTCCCGTTTAAAGTCTCCTGCTCCACCTTGATATCTGCACCATCGGATCTTCAACACGTCCCTGCTGCATACTCAGACTTTAAGGATGTGTTCGATAAGCAACAGGCTGACCGCCTTCCCCCACATCGGCCATACGATTGCCCCATTGACTTACTTCCCAGTTCTAAAATCCCTTTTGGTCGAATCTTCCCACTCTCAGAGACTGAATTGGTGGCCCTAAAGGCCTATATCGATGAAAATTTAGGAAAAAGATTCATCCACCCTTCGTCTTCCCCAGCCGGGGCTGGAATCTTTTTTGTTGAGAAAAAAGATGGTTCCCTCAGGCCCTGTATTGACTACAGGGAGCTAAATAAAATCACTGTCAAAAATAGGTATCCTCTGCCCCTCATTCCGGAACTTTTTCAACGCTTCCGATCAGCCCGGATTTTCTCTAAGCTCGATCTCCGTGGGGCCTACAACCTCATCCGGATCAGGCATGGGGACGAATGGAAGACCGCTTTTAGATCAAGGTTCGGGCACTTTGAATACCTAGTAATGCCATTCGGCCTCTGCAACGCCCCTGCCACCTTCCAACATCTGGTAAATGACATCTTTCGCCAATATCTGGATGACTTCCTAGTCGTCTACTTGGACGACATCCTCATTTTTTCGGTATCACTCGAACTACATCGCACCCACGTTAAGAAGGTCCTGACTATCCTCAGAGAACACAAGCTTTATCTTAAAGCGGAAAAATGTGAATTTGAGAAGACTACAATTCAGTTTTTGGGGTTCATCATTTCGACCGACGGTATATCCATGGATCCGCAAAAGGTCAAAGCAGTTCAGGATTGGCCAGCGCCAGTTGACAAAAAAGGGGTACAGCGTTTTATTGGCTTTGCCAACTTTTACCGAAGATTCATTGTTGGTTTCTCAACCATTGTGGCCCCTATCACCAGTCTTACTCACCAAGGTCATCGCTTCCATTGGTCCCGGGAAGCTCAAGAAGCATTCAAAAAGTTAAAAATCGTGTTTTCTTCAGCCCCTATCCTTAGGCATCCAGATCCAAGCTTGCCCTTTATCCTGGAGGTCGACGCTTCGGAAACTGCCATCGGTGCTATCCTGTCACAAAGGCAAGGACCCAAATCCTTGCTGCACCCCATAGCCTACGCGTCACGAAAACTAAATCTCTCGGAAAAAAATTATGATGTTGGGGACCGGGAACTGTTGGCCATTAAGTTCGCTCTAGAAGAGTGGAGGTACCTCCTAGAGGGTGCTCTTCACCCCATCTTGATCTTCACAGACCATAAAAACTTGGAATACCTGCGATCTGCCAAACGTCTGAGACCTAGGCAAGCCCGTTGGGCCTTGTTCTTTGCCCGCTTCAACTTTCACATAACCTTCAGACCAGGATCTAAGAATGGAAAAGCTGACGCCCTATCCAGAATGTTCACCGAAACACCTGACCAGTCAGAACCCAGTACCATCTTGACGCCCCAAAATTTCTTTCTGATTTCTCAGTTGGATCTACTTTCCTCTTTGAAGACGGCTTCCACCCAAATTACCAACATACCCTCACTCTCTCTTGAAAAACGAGATGGTTTACTATGGTCTCGAGGCAATATTTTTGTACCTGAACAAACGAGACAACTAGTACTGAGCATATTCCATGACCACAAACTAGCAGGCCACTTTGGAGCTCGGAAAACCGCGGAATTAGTTAGCCGCTCCTTCTGGTGGCCAAAGTGGAGGTCGGACTGTAAGGACTATGTAACTTCGTGTTCTCGGTGTCAGCGTTACAAAGGCCCAAACACCAAATCCTGGGGTTTACTCAGACCTCTTCATGTTCCTGAACGCCCCTGGGCGGACATTTCTATGGATTTTATTGTAGACTTACCACCTTCCGGAGGCTTTACTACAATCCTAGTAGTGGTCGACCGGCTGTCCAAATTTGCACACTTTGTACCTATGATTGGCACACCCTCTGCAGCAGAAACCGCTAAAGTTTTCTTCAAAGAGATCGTGAAGCTCCATGGAACACCCAAAAGCATCGTTTCGGATAGAGGTGTGCAATTTACATCTAAATTTTGGAAGGAACTTTGTAAATCTCTGGAGATTAAAACATGCCTCTCATCAGCTTACCACCCGCAGTCCAATGGTCAGACAGAGAGGACCAACCAAACGTTGGAACAGTATCTCCGTTGCTTCTGCTCCTCGTCGCAAGATGACTGGTTGTCTTTGCTACCATCCGCAGAATTTGCATATAACAATTCTCTACATTCATCCACCAACCAGACTCCATTTTGGGCTAACTATGGTTACCATCCTACTTTCCTTCCAAGTTCAATTCCCGAGATTCCTGTACCTGCTGTTCAAGAACATATAGTCGCTTTACAACAAAATTTTCAAAGACTTCAAAAAAACATGCAACAAGCCCAGGAAAATTACAAAAGATCCTACGATAAGGGAAAGAAGGAGTGTCCAGCTTTTAAAGTCGGGGAGAAGGTATGGCTATCGGCCACGAACCTTAGGTTACCCATTCCTTCTCGGAAACTAGGTCCCAGATTCATAGGCCCATTCGAAATTAAAAGAGTGATCAATCCTGTGGCTTTTGAACTAACATTACCAGGGTCATACAAGATCCACCCTGTATTCCACGCATCTCTGCTCAAACCCGTTATTCCAGACTCTTTTCCAGGAAGGGAGGAACTTCCACCTCCTCCAGTGGAAATTGAAGGTGAAAAAGAATTTGAGGTCGAATCTATTTTAGGTTGCCGGAAGAGAGGGAGACAACTCCAGTACCTTGTCAAGTGGAAGGGTTACCCGCCTGAAGACACCTCATGGGAACCTTCCAGAAATTTACATGCTCCTCGCCTGATCCGAATTTTTCACCGGGACCATCCGGAACTGATGGACAGTTTAGGCGTCCGGAGTCCGCCCCTAGGGGGGGGCACTGTCAGGGCACTAATCCTTACCTGTCTCCCCGAACGGTGCAATCGCGGCTGTTTGCGCCGCGCGCGCGTGCGTGGTGTTGGCGCGCGCGGGCGCGTGCATGGGCGCGCACAGACCTGTAGTCCGTCCGGCCAATCAGAGCCCTGAGCGGGCTATTTAAACCTCTCCCTTTCCTGTGGCTAGTTGCTGGTTTGTCACAGCATTTGTTTGGAGTGTTTCCTGGATCTTGGAAAAACCTTACCTGATCTTGTTCCTGTTTACCTGACCTTGGCTCTACTCTACCGGATTGCTGCTTTCTCCTACCTTGACCTCGGCTTGCTTATTGGACTAATCTGATCTCACCTGCCCTTGACCTTTTGGCTTGAACTTTGGACTACCCTGTTTATCTGTGCTTCCTTGACCACAGTCTGTTTCCTGGATTTCCCTGTTTTCTACCAATCCTGCTTCCTGGACCTCCTGGAATTCCCTGCCGCGCTTCCAGCTATTCCAAGCGGACTACTGCCTGGTTGGTCCTGTTCCACGCACCCGACCTTCACCTTCCCATCGGTACCGGTGCCTCCTGGTGCGTCTCTCCCCTCTCCCTCCATGCCACACATCCCGCCCCCCACATTTGCAGTATGGGCATTACAACAGGAGTAGTCAGCTGCCTATGGATCGCCCCTCTCCCTCCCTCCTTGCTGCAATCCCGCCCCTGCACTCGTAGCATGGGCATACGGTAGTTAGCTGCCTATGGACCGCCCCTCTCCTTCCCTCCTTGCTGCAATCCCGCCCCCCCACTCACAGTACGGGCATTACAACAGGAGTAGTCAGCCGCCTATGGATCGCCCCTCTCCCTCCCTCCTACCTGAACATCCCGCCCCCCAAACTCGCAGCACAGGCATACGGCAGTTAGCTGCCTATGGACCGCCCCTCTCCCTCCCTCCTTGCTGCAATCCCGCCCCCGCACTCGCAGCATGGGCATACGGTAGTAAGCTGCCTATGGATCGCCCCTCTCCCTCCCTCCTTGCTGCAATCCCGCCCCCCGCACTCACGGCACGGGCATACAGTAGTTAGCCGCCGGAGAACGCCCCTCTCCCTCCCTCCCTGTCATACATCCCACCCCCGCAGCGCGGGCATTTCAAAAGAAACAGAGAGCTGCCTGGGACCGCCCCACTCCACCTCCCTCCTGCTGCATGTCTAAGGAGTGGGGCGGTGCATGCCTCAATTCAGTTCTCTGTGCACCGATGCCTGACCCCCCCCCCGGCTGCAGGAGAAAGGAGCATGGTAGCTATGAGTGTGTTGTGATTGGAAGCACCACATGTTCTTGTTGGGGTTGGAGGCATAGTATGGCGTAGTGGTTAGCACTCCTGTGATATTAGTATAAAATGGAGTAGTGTTTAGCATTCCCGTCATATTAGCACAGTATGGCGTAGTGGTTAGCACGCCTGTGATATTAGCATATTATGGCGTAGTGGTTAGCACTCCTGTGATATTGGCATAGTATGGCGTAGTTGTTAGCACCCTCCTCATATTAGCATAGTATGGCGTAGTGGTTAGCATAGTATGTTGTAGTGGTTAGCACTCCCGTGATATTAGCATAGTATGGCGTAGTGGTTAGCATTCCTGTGATATTGGAATAGTATGGCTTAATGGTTAGCACTCCTGTCATATTAGCATAGTATGGCTTAGTGGTTAGCACGCCTGCGATATTAACATAGTATGGAGTAGTGGTTAGCACTCCCGTCATATTAGCATAATATGTTGTAGTGACAGGTGACGTGGCAAGTGACAATCTGCATCTAGTGTCAGGCAAGTGACATTGTGCAATTTGTGGAAGGTGATGTGACAATCTTCAACGGGTGGCAGGTGACGTGGCAAGTGACAAGCTGCATCTGGTGGCAGATGACGTGGCAAATGACACACTCGGGGCTCCCACTGATTCTACATTATGGTGAGTTGAACCATTTCATTTTATATTACAATGTAATAATAGAAATAATGCATTTCAATCATCCTGACACCAAAACAACCATGGTGCCGTGATCATTGAAGCGCCAACACCAGCAATTTCCCTGATAAATTGCCCCCCCAATATTTTCTGGTAGTGCCCCTCCCAAGACCAGACTCTGGATCCTCCCCTGTCCTGTGGTATTAGCATAGCATGTAGTAGTGGTTAGCATTCCCGTCAATTAGTATAGCATGGCATAGTGGTTAGCACTCCCGCGATATTAGCATAATATGGAGTAGTGGTTAGCACTCTCATCATATTAGCATAGTATGGCGTAGTGGTTAGCACTCATGTGATATTAGCATAGTATGGTGTAGTGGTTAGCACTCCTGTGATATTAGCATAGTATGGCGTAGTGGATAGCATTCCTGTGATATTGGCATAGTATGGCATAGTGGTTATCCCTACTGTGATATTAGCATAGAATGGCGTAGTAGTTAGCACTCCCGTGATATTAGCATAGTCTGGCATAGTGGTTAGCACTCCTGTGATACGAGCATAGGATGGTATAGTGGTTAGCACTCCTGTGATATTAGCATAGTATGACGTGGTGGCTAGCACTCCCGTCATATTAGCATAGTATGTTGAAGTGGTTAGCATTCCTGTCATATTGGCATAGTATGGCGTAGTGGTTAGCACTCCCGTGATACAAGCATAGTATGGTGTAGTGGTTAACATAGTATGGAGTAGTGGTTAGCACTCCTGTGATATTAGCAACGTATGTTGTAGTGGTTAGCATTCCTGTGATATTGGCATAGTATGGCATAGTGGTTAGCACTCCCGTGATATTAGCATAGTATTGCGTAGTGGTTAGCACTCCTGTTATATTAGCATAGTATGGCATAGTGGTTCGCCCTCCTGTGATATTAGCATAGTATTGTGTATTGGTTAGCACTCCTGTGATATTAGCATAGCATGGCGTAGTGGTTAAGACTCTTATCTTATTAGCACAGCATGGTGTAGTGGTTAGTACTCCTGTGATATGAGCATAGTATGGCATAGTGGTTAGCACTCATGTGATATTAGCATAGTATGAAGTAGTGGTTAGCACTCCTGTCATATTAGCATAGTATGTCGTAGTGGTTAGCACTCCTGTCATATTAGCATAGTATGGTGTAGTGGTTAGCACTCCCATCATATTTGCATAGTATTGTGTAGTGGTTAGCACTCCTGTGATATTAGCATAGTATGATGTAGTGGTTAGCGCTCATGTGATATTAGCATACTATGCCATAGTGGTTAGCACTCCCATGATATGAGCATAGTATGGTGTAGTGGATAACACTCCCGTCAGCTTTGAACAGTATGTCGTAGTGGTTAGCACTCCTGTGATATTGGCATAGTGGTTAGCACTCCTGTGATATTAGCATAGTCTGGCATAGTGGTTAGCACTCCTGTGATACAAGCATAGTATGGCATAGTGGTTAGCACTCCTGTGGTATTAGCATAGTATGACATGGTAATTAGCACTCCCATCATATTAGCATTGTATGTTGTAGTGGTTAGCATTCCTGTCATATTGGCATAGTATGGCGTAGTGGTTAGCACTCCCATGATACAAGCATAGTATGGTGTAGTGGTTAACATAGTATGGAGTAGTGGTTAGCACTCCTGTGATATTAGCATAGTATGTTGTAGTGTTTAGCATTCCTGTGATATTGGCATAGTATGGCATAGTGGTTAGCACTCCTGTGATATTAGCATAGTATGGCGTAGTGGTTAGCAATCCCATGATATTAGCATAGTATGGCGTAGTGGTTAGCACTCCTGTGATATTAGCATATTATGGCATAGTGGTTAGCACTCCTGTGAAATTAGCATTGTATGACGTAGTGGTTAGCACGCCTGTTATATTAGCATAGTATGGCATAGTGGTTAGCCCTCCTGTGATATTAGCATAGTATGGCGTATTGGTTAGCACTCCTGTGATATTAGCATAGTATGGCGTAGTGGTTAGAACTATTATCTTATTAGCACAGTATGGTGTTAGCAGTCCTGTGATATGAGCATAGTATGGCATAGTGGTTAGCACTCCTGTCATATTAGCATAGTATGTCGTAGTGGTTAGCACTCCCATCATATTAGCATAGTATGATGTAGTGGTTAGCGCTAATGTGATTTTAGCATAGTATGACGTAGTGGTTAGCACTCACATGATATGAGCATAGTATGGCATAGTGGATAACACTCCCGTCAGCTTCGAACAGTATGGCGTAGTGGTTAGCACTCCTGTGATATTAGCATAGTATGGCATACATGCTACATTATTTTTCTTTCAAAAATCTTATCCAAGAATTTTCGTTACAATTTCCCACCCTTAGTCGGCTGCAGCAACAGTCGATTTTTGTGCGGCCATCAAATTTGAGTAATCGGGCATGTTAGATTTTTTTTGAAAAACAAACCATTTTTGAATCAATGATGGGAAAATCATGCAAGAAATTTAAATGAAAAAGAAATGCGCATGTGTAAGAAAAGAAAATTCCCAGAAAGAAAAGAAGATTCCCAGCCACGAAAACAGGAGGTGAAATTGAAGGCTTGGTTGGTCGAATTTTCGAACTCAATGGTGGCACCATCGGATCACAAAATTTCTGATTTTCAAAAGAAAATTATTTTGAAATTCGACCATGTATGGCCAGCCTAAGCGCTGGAGAGTACTGAACTGGCCAGCAATGAGTCCAGATCCAAATCCCATACAGCACCAGTGGAGAGATCTCAAAACAGCAGTTAGGAAAAAGAACCCTTCCAATCTGAGAGACTTGGGGCAGTTGCGGAAAGAAGAGTGGTCTAAAACTCCAGTAGAGAGGTGCAAGAAATCATATTGAAGGTTACAGGAAGCAATTGTTTTCAGTTATTTTTTTTCCAAGGGGTGTGCTACCAAATATTAAATTGAGGGTGCCAATAATTTTGTCCAATACATTTTTGGAGTTTTGCGTGGAATGTGTCAGATTTGGCTTTTTGTTTCTCCACTTTTTTTGTGTCACATCAATACAAAGAAAATAAACAAACACGAGAATGCCTAAACATTTGTAATTGCAACAATTTTCTGGGCAAAGTGGTGGATTATCTGACAAACGCAGGGGTGCCAATATTTTTGACCATGACTGTATGTAAGGGTGTGCAACCACTTTAAATATGGATTTTTAATAGCGATGAAAGAACCAGAGGTGAACATGGACTTTAAATTGGTAGCCAACAGTAGTATTGCGATCCCTTGGTCCCCCGATTTCCTGCGGGGCCCCCGATATGTAGGACCTTCCCTATAGACCCGCCACAGAGTCCATCATATCTATGAGTATACCCGCAGGTTCTCTGTTTATATAGGACACATTCATTTGGGACAATACCGTGTATATACATCGGAATACTTGTTTTCTATGGCCCGGATTCACGTAGAGCGGCGCATATTTTTGCCGGCGTAGCGCATCTCATATGCGCTACACCGATGTAACACAGAGAGGCAAGAACAGTATTTACAAAGCACTTGCTCCCCAACGTTGCGGCGGCGTAACGTAAAATCGTCGGCGTAAGCCGGCCTAATTCAAAGTAGTTGGAAGTGGGCGTGATACATTTAAATGAACCGTGACCCCATGCAAATGAAGGGCTGAACGAACGGCGCATGCCCTGTCCCGTGGACGCTTCCCAGTGCGCATGCTCAGAATCACGTCGGAACGAACGCCTAAGATACATCGAATCACTGAACGTAACCTACGCCCAGCCCTATTCACGTAGTACTATGTAAATGACGTAAAATACGATGGCTGTTCTGTGGTCCATACCTTTGCATGGGTCACGCCTCCTATATGTCGAATAAATTTACGCCGGCCGTACGCCTTACGTAAACGGCGTATACTACTGCGACGGGCGCAAGTACGTTCGTGAATCGGCGTATCTCGTCATTTGCATATTCAACGCGTAAATCAATGGAAGCGCCCCTTGCGGCCAGCGCAAATATGCGCCCACGATACGACGGCGTAGGAAACTTACTTTGGTCGGATGAAGCCTAATTTCAGGCGTATCTTGCTTGCAGAGTCAGGCGCATAGATACGACGGCGCATCTGTGCACTTACGCGACGTATCTAGAGATACGTTGGCGTAAGTGCTACGAGAATCCGGGCCTAAGTTTTTAAATAATGGTTTTAATATGATTATATAATAGGGTGTTTAATTTTCTTAGGCAAAAAATAAACTGTACATTTTTTGCAGACTTTGCTTACGCCCCGAGTCTCAGTGATGTAAAAGATATACAGTGATGAAAATAAGTATTTGAACACCCTGCTATTTTGCAAGTTCTCCCACTTGGAAATCATGGAGGGGTCTGAAATTGTTATTGTAGGTGCATGTCCACTGTGAGAGACATAATAAAAAAAAAAAATCCAGAAATCACAATGTATGATTTTTTTTAACTATTTATTTGTATAGATACAGCTGCAAATAAGTATTTGAACACCTGAGAAAATCAATGTTAATATTTGGTACAGTAGCCTTTGTTTGCAATTACAGAGGTCAAACGTTTCTTGTAGTTTTTCACCAGGTTTGCACACACTGGAGGAGGGATTTTGGCCCACTCCTCCACACAGATCTTCTCTACATCAGTCAGGTTTCTGGGCTGTCGCTGAGAAACACGGAGTTTGAGCTCCCTCCAAAGATTCTCTATTGGGTTTAGGTCTGGAGACTGGCTAGGCCACGCCAGAACCTTGATATGCTTCTTACAGAGCCACTCCTTGGTTATCCTGGCTGTGTGCTTCGGGTCATTGTCATGTTGGAAGACCCAGCCTCGACCCATCTTCAAAGCTCTAACTGAGGGAAGGAGGTTGTTGCCCAAAATCTCGCAATACATGGCCCCGGTCATCCTCTCCTTAATACAGTGCAGTCGCCCTGTGCCATGTGCAGAAAAACACCCCCAAAGAATGATGCTACCACCCCCATGCTTCACAGTAGGGATGGTGTTCTTTGGATGGTACTCATCATTCTTCTTCCTCCAAAAACGGTTAGTGGAATTATGACCAAAAAGTTCTATTTTGGTCTCATCTGACCACATGACTTTCTCCCATGACTCCTCTGGATCATCCAAATGGTCATTGGCAAACTTAAGACGGGCCTTGACATGTGCTGGTTTAAGCAGGGGAACCTTCCGTGCCATGCATGATTTCAAACCATGACATCTTAGTGTATTACCAACAGTAACCTTGGAAACGGTGGTCCCAGCTCTTTTCAGGTCATTGACCAGCTCCTCCCGTGTAGTCCTGGGCTGATTTCTCACCTTTCTTAGGATCATTGAGACCCCACGAGGTGAGATTTTGCATGGAGCCCCAGTCCGAGGGAGATTGACAGTTTAGCTTCTTCCATTTTCTAATGATTGCTCCAACAGTGGACCTTTTTTCACCAAGCTGCTTGGCAATTTCCCCGTAGCCCTTTCCAGCCTTGTGGAGGTGTACAATTTTGTCTCTAGTGTCTTTGGACAGCTCTTTGGTCTTGGCCATTCTTACTGATTGTATGGGGTGGACAGGTGTCTTTATGCAGCTAATGACCTCAAACAGGTGCATCTAATTTAGGATAATAAATGGAGTGGAGGTGGACATTTTAAAGGCAGACTAACAGGTCTTTGAGGGTCAGAATTCTAGCTGATAGACAGGTGTTCAAATACTTATTTGCAGCTGTATCATACAAATAAATAGTTAAAAAATCATAAATTGTGATTTCTGGAATTTTTTTTTTTATTATGTCTCTCACAGTGGACATGCACCTACGATGACAATTTCAGACCCCTCCATGATTTCCAAGTGGGAGAACTTGCAAAATAGCAGGGTGTTCTAATACTTATTTTCCTCACTGTATATGCTAAATTTCAAGAAGATTGGATAATATTTAGAGGTTGCACACTTGTTTTGTAAAAGTAGGCAAAAAATACGATTTTTCAATGTTAATTACTTTTATTGGGAAAATTAGAAATCACAAAACTTAAAATACTATTAAAACTACACTAAGATTAATAGGTAATATGATAGGCAAAACATGTGTTATATTTAAGGGGTTGTAAAGGTCCATTTTCTATTTTCTAAATAGGTTCCCTTAAGCTAGTGCATTGTTGGTTCACTTACCTCTTACTTCAATTTCCCTTCTAAATGTTTTTTTAATTTCTCACTTCCTGTTTCTCCTCAGTAAGCTTTCCACCATCATCTGAGCGGTGGAAAGTCAGCCAGAACAGCTTACTGAACAGCTTACTGGGGAGGAACAGGAAGTGAGAAATTCAGACAAAGAAAACAAAGAAAAAAACATTTTGAAGTGAAATTGAAGGAAAGGGTAAGTGAACCAACAAAGCACTAGCTTAAAGGAACCTAGTTAGAAAATAAAAAACAAACCTTTACAACCCCTTTAATCAACTTTGATCAATGCAATCCCTTGTTTTGTTCGCTTGATGACGACTTTTCTGTGATGCTCGACTACCCTCAACAAGAATTGTTTTTGTTGTTCATCCCTGACCGATTCATTATACTTTTTTATCATAACAATTCCTCTTTCTGTGGTATCATTGACAACCTAATCCACAAACACTCCTTTCAATATTAGTTCACGGATGTGATGACGGCAAGCCAACCACAACAATGTTCGTCCGATTTCCCTTTCAATTCTGGTACATGCCCCATGGATCATTCCTGTATTAGATGCTGTAGTATCATACTTGACGTGATTGTAGCCGTATTAGTGCAATTGTGACAGAGAAAATTGAGTACTGTCCGTGATACTTTTTTTTATTTGCACTAACATACAATTTTTAGGACAAGCTTGCGAGTGTTTCCCCTTCTTCTATAGCCTATAGTCTATAACCTATAGCCTATAAGTCTATAGCTCTCACTCTGTCTTATCTCACTAACTCTGCTGCTATCTTTATTACCATTGATTTGTATGTGTTTGTTTTTCTTTTTTTTTCTTTCCCTCTGAGATTTTTTTTCTTCTTGTTTTGTTTTAACATTCTGCCAAAAAAATTGTGAATCAGTACTGCCTGGACCTTGAAGAAGGGGAAACACCCCGAAAGCTTGTTCTGAAAAATTGTATGTTAGTGCAAATAAAAAAAGTATCACGGACAGTACTCAATTTATGCTGTAGTATCAAAAGATATACCAATTATATTGTCACGTAGCCCAAATCAGTCCACTTCAGTGCCTTTCAGGGCTATAGGTACGCCAAGCAAATGCTTAAAATCTTTGCCAGTCACTAGAACTGCAACTCGTTCTTCCAAAGTTTTGACATTCCCATGGGCAACTGAGGGCAACAGTTTACTATCACAATGCAAAACCAAATGAGGAGGATTTTCAAAGAATGACTCTTCCATTTTCTTTGCCATTTTACTTCTATTGATGGGCCGAGCACGGTAAACGGTAGATGGAGATATGAAAATTTTTGATATCGTGACCAAGGCTGTTTGCAGTTGCTATAAAGGAAGTACTTGCTTGTCGAATAGATAGTTGGTCTCGATCCCAGGTAGACGTGAGTGTCTGATCAAGAGGTTTTAACCTTGGACTTGAACGTAATTTTTTCGTTGCTGGAGGCGAAAACTCAGCCTCTTCGTCGCTATGTGCTTGTGATGATGGAGATGAGTCTTCCAATATAACTTTATTCTTATATGAATCTTTTTTTTCCTCTTTTGTACACTTAGTTCAATGTTCAAAATTTCACTAGTTTGTGATAAAAAGTGATCAATGTGTGCAACCCCTAAATATTATCCAATTTTCTTGAAATTTGGCATATATATCTTTCTCCATCACAGAGAATCGGTGCGTAAGAAAAGTCATATGAAAATCACATCTTTGGAAAAATGAAACACCCTATTTAAAAATAAATTAGAATTTTTACTTTGAGTGCTCTCTCTTTCATTTGGGTCTACTGGTGGCTACCAATTTAAAGTTAATATTCACTTCTGGTTCTTTCTCTCTATATTCATAGAGTAATGTCTCAACAATTTTTCACTTAAAGATTTTGGCCTTATTCACTTGGATGGGTCACATTTGGAGGCCGTACTGCCCGCTGAATAGGACAAGGAGTATCATTTTTGCTGCGGCATGTGCAAAACCCTGTTCAGCCATCGAGAAAGCTTATACACCTTTTTCTCTATGAATGCTTCCAGTTTCTGATTTTTAAATGCATTTGAATTATACGTGGCCATTCCTATATGTTTTTTTTTTTTAAATAATCTGATACACAGACTAAAGCCCCGTACACACGATCAGACCTTTGTCCGACCAAAAGCTATTTACAGTATTCCTGTATAAAAGACAGAATTCAATCATATCAGCTCCAGAACACGGGAGTTCACTTCATCACAGTTTGATTCCAGCAGACAAAACATAATTCTATTTCTTGTCACATGTCTGGCTCTAAGGACTCCCTGGCATGGTACGGCGATAGTAGAACTGACAGGACAGTATAAACAGATATCAGTAAGGGCCCTTTCACACTGGTGTGTTTTTGCCCTAAAATATAGCGCTATTAAAACGCTCCCCATGCCCCTCTCCATTGAAATGAATTTAAAACGCGGTAAAATCACGGTAAAATCGCGGAAAAACGCGGTAAAATCGTGGTGTTTTACCGCGATTTTAAAGCTCCGTTTTTACCGCGATTTTAACGCTCCGTTTTTACCGCGTTTTTACAGCGTTTTTTAGTTCATTTCAATGGAGGGGGCATGGGGAGCGTTTTATGGGCGTTTTAATAGCGCTATTTTTACTGCGAAAACGCGGCAAAACGCGGCAAAAACGCACCAGTGTGAAAGGGCCCTTAAGATGGTAGATTTCTAGAGCAGTGACCTTTGAGATGGGCCAGGTTTGTCTAAGTCAGGGGTGTCCAAACTTTTTTCAAAAGGGCCACAGATGAAGTGAACATGCTAGAGGGCCGACTATTTGGCCTGACATTCTTTGAACCATTAAAATTTGATCCAAGCGTGTTCGTGCGCACACTAATACACGGCCCAACAAGAATTCTCTTGCCTTTGTGGCTGTGTGTGGTGAAGAGATGAGCTTGGGCGTTTTATTTGGATATACTGTATATATCTTTTTTGTGGCCCCAACAAATCACGAGCGCTGCTCAGGGCTAAGGGTGAGCTTGGGCGTGTTATTTGTATATACCGTATTTATCAGCGTATAACACGCACAGGCTTACCATTGCCATGAATGCAGCCTCACCATTGCCATCAATGCAGCCTTACCATTGCCATCAGTGCAGCCTGATCGATTCCCACCTGCAGCCTCGAAGGGGACAGGAAGGGGGAGGGACAAGTGCCCGTCAGATTGCAAACAGGAGAATTTCTTGTTTTACTCGTGGCCTCTTTAATAAAAAGTCCCGCCTCCTATGATAAACAGAACAGTAATCCAATGGCATCCCAGGAAACGGGACTTCCTATTACCGCTGAGTAAATGGGAGATTCTCTTCATGTAATCCGACGGCGCACATCCTGTCCCCTCCGAGGCAGCTCCGATAAATACAGTATATATATCTTTTGTGGCCCACAGGGCACATGTGAGGCTGCAATGGCTATATATATATCCAAATCCCCAGGGGGGCCATATTAAATCACCAGGGGGGCCGCAATTGGCCCCCGGGCCGGACTTTGGACATGCCTGGTCTAAGTGAATGAATCCTTCCAAGAGCACAGAGATAACCTGGCAGAATAGAACAAGGAGCAGAGATTATGGCATATATAAACCAAGACAGGTGTGCCCTGTCTAGAAGAATAGTCTGAGACACTGACCTTGTAAGAGCTGAGAGAAAGGGAAGGAAGAGATGCTCAGACAATCCCTCTGTTTGAAGCTGAACTAATAACATCCTTCCCTGAGAGCCAGACATACAGTGATGTGTTCTTGACCTTTACCAACTGTATGCGGGGTAGGACGGTACAAACATGTATAACTGGTATAAAACTAAGAGTTGAAAAATAAATTATCCAAACAGAACAGGAATACCGGCAAAAAATCTTGTCCACTAGGTGGTGATACAGGATAATTACCGATATGGCACAGGGGAAGGGGGCACTGGCAAACAATGTGGAACATGAACTGATAATTAAAGTAGAATTATGGGCAAAACTTTTTTGTCCCCAGTTTGAATAGGGTAAGGGAAGGTTATACCCTGTCAGTTTATTTTTAATTATCTGTGTCTCATTGGGGAGATTTCCCTTCACTTCCTGTCCCATAGCCAAAGCAGGAAGGGAGAGGTAATCCCTGCTAATTAACCACTTAACACCCGCCCGCCGTCAAATGACAGCGGGCGGAATGCTCTATTGTTCTGACAGGACGTCATATGACGTCCTGTCATTTAAAGCCGCTAGGGGGAGTGTGCGCGCACCCGTCGCGTCACTGGGAACACAATGCACGTGCCCGGCGGCCGCCAGGCACCCGCGATTGCCCAGTAACTGAGCAGGGATGTGGAGCTCTGTGTGTAAACACAGAGCTCCACGTCCTGTCAGGGAGAGGAGACCGATGCTGTGTCCCTTGTACATAGGGACACAGATCGGTCACCTCCCCCAGTCACCCCCCTCCCCCTACAGTTAGAACACTCACTAGGCTACACATTTAAGCCCTTCCCCGCCCCCTAGTGGTTAACCCCTTCCCTGCCAGTCACATTTATACAGTAATCAATGCATATTTATAGCACTGTTCACTGTATATATGTGAATGGTCCCAAAAATGTGTCAAAAGTGTCCGATGTGTCTGCTATAATGTCGCAGTCCCCAAAAAAATCGCAGATCGCCGCCATTCCTAGTAAAAAAAAAATCATTATGTCCCCTATTTTGTAGGCAATATAACTTTTGCGCAAACCAGTCACTATATGGTTATTGCGATTTTTTTTTTTTACCAAAAATATGTAGAATAATACGTATCGGCCTAAACTGAGAAAAAAAAATATATATTTTTTAAAAAAATGGGATATTTATTATAGCAAAAAGTAAAAAATATTGGGCTAGATTCAGGTACAGCGGCGTACCTTTTGGCCGGCGTAGCGCATCTCATATGCGCTACGCCGACGTAAAACAGTGAGCCCAGAACCGTATTCTCAAAGATCCTGCACCGTACATTGCGCCGGCGTAGTGTAAATAGGCCGGCGTAAGGCCGCCTAATTCAAAATAGGCAGGTAGGGGGCGTGTCTCATTTAAATTTGCCGTGACCCCATGTAAATGAATGGCCGTTCGTACGGCGCATGCTCAGAATCACGTCGCATATACTCCCTAAGAAACGTCGGCGCAGTGCTTTCGACATGAACGTAACCTACGCACAGCCCCATTCACGTACCACTTACGTAAACGACGTGAAATTCGACGGCTGTTCCGACGTCCATACCTTAACATTGCCTACGCCTCATATAGCAGGGATAACTTTACGCCGGACGTAAGCCTTATGTAAACGGCGTAGCGGGCGCAGGTACGTTCGTGAATCGGCATATCTAGGTCATTTACTTATTATACGCGTAAATCTATGGAAGCGCCACTAGCGACCAGCGTAAATATGCACCCTAGATACGACAGCGTACTAACACTTACGTCGGTCGGAGGAAGCTGAAATTCAGGCGTATCTAGCTCCCTGAATAGCACGCATAGATACAACGGCGCATCTTCTAACTTACGCGGCGTATCAATAGATACGCCGACGTAAAGCCTTGGTGAATCTAGCCCATTGTGTTTTTTTATCAAAATTTACGCTCTTTTTTTGTTTATAGCCCAAAAAATAAAAACCGCACAGGCGATCAAATACCACCAAAAGAAAGCTCTATTTGTGGGAAAAAAAGGATGCCAATTTTGTTTGGGAGCCACTTTGCATGACCGCGCAATTGTCAGTTAAAGCGACGCAGTGCCGAATCGCAAAAAGGGGCAAGGTCCTTTAGCTGCATTTTGGTCCAGGTCTTAAGTGGTTAATACATCGATCCCAAAACAACCAGCGGCTCCTGAGGGGGTAGCGCTACATGTGGGGGCTCGTCCGGGATATCGGCTGTTACCTGAACACAGCCCACCTGCAAGAGAGAAGGAAAGTCACGTGGCAATGTCTGCTTTTCCGCCACCGAGTGTGGTCGCCCAGCGATTGAGGCCCCCTACCACTTCACCGGGGGTCCTCAGCATGTTTGCACCGCCGGGGGTCCGCTTGTCCACCGAAGGACAGTTTGTGCTCCTATCCAGTGGAGGAGCAGAGATGCTGGGCCTATCCTGTCCCCGTTGCGGGGAGTTGTCGGTGACGATCCAGCCTTTCGCCCGGTGCCATTGCTGCCGGGCCTACCTGTTTGTGGCCACATCATCCATGCAAGCTCCAAAGGAGTACTGGGTGAATTTCGTCACAGCTGCCGTCACCACGGAGGAGGAAGCCACATGGCCAGAATCATCCCCATCGGTAAACATCGTGGAACCAGAAGTCCGGGACCCTAAAAATAATTTCAGTCTCGTCCACCTTGACCCTACCCTCGGCTGCCTCGCCACCTCGCTCATTGGAGGTAAGCCCTGTGGACAGACCGGACCAAGAAGATGACCCGTCTAGCGTGACCAGCGCAACTGATGTGACAAGTACTAAGGCCGAAACCACGTCGGAGAACCCGACTTCTACAGCGATCTCTTTGTGGTGTGCCTCTATAGGAGCAGGGCCTGCTCCAGCCTCCCGCAGCCGCGGTCGAGGCCTACCTATTCAGCGCTCCTCGCTGGACTGGCCAAGGGATCCTACAGCAGCCAAACCCTGCGGTTACCCGCCAGCGGAGGAGTTGAATTCCTTGGACTTTGACCCTTTATCGGATGATTCTTTACCCGATGACGGCGACTTCCCGGACTACATGTTTGAATCTAGGTTCCCTGAGTCGCAGGGCTTCGGAGGGTCCCGTGCCCTCCACGGTGCTAGTAGGAGGAAGAAACGCTCCAGCCGGAACGCATCGTGTGGGTCCCAGCAGCCGTCCATGGACGTTCCGTGTCTGACCTGGGGAGTCGGTGAGTCAAATGTTGTCCCTGTTACACTCACCACCCCTGTGCCCCTTGTTGCTCCCGTGTTGAAAAGGGAACCGACGCAATAGTGCTGCCGGGACGCGGAGACCCACTCCATTTGCCAAGTTTGGCCAGGCTGCAGCACCTGGTAATCCAGAAAGTTGCTGCCCAGCACGGATATGAATACCCGTATGTGCCACCTTCCCTTTTGTTGCAGATTGATCAGGAACGGGAAGCTTGGTGCCAGGAGGCCATATGGTCACACTTGAAAATACCCCGCATTTTGGTGGGCGTGGACCTAAGGCTCTCCTATTTAAATGTTAAGTTTGAACGCTGTCACTGCGACTGGAGCTGGGGCCGGCATATCTACAGCGATCGGGTCGTGCTGAAGTCTCCTGGGAGAGAGGACCAGGTGTTTTCAACCACCACGACCACAGGGGATGGTGCCATTATTATTTTGCCGGACCCGCGCTACTACAAGTGAGCTGCATGTCAGTTTGGTTTGATATAAATACTTTCAAGAAGTTCTGGACAAAGGTTTGCCCCATTCAATTTGTGTTTTTCTCCCCGTTTCCCTTTCCCCCCTGGCCTCTTCGGATCCACATTGCGGCCTATGTGAAGAACTTCGGGGGGGTTGGGTTCAGTCAGTTAGAGGGGGTCCTTGCCAACTTCTCCACAGCAGTACAGGAAGATTCAGCAAGAAAATAAATGTTTTATCTTTTTACTTCCCTTTGCTGCTATTTCTTTGCAATTGAACTTGGACTTCCGCAGTACCAGCACACTGACCGCTAGGGGCAGTGTTCTGCAACATTCTCATTGCAGGGCAAAAATGTACATATGGTTTTATATTTCTTGCAACAGAGTAAAAGTAAATTATGCTTAGCACTTACACTTAAAGGGCCAGATTCAGAAAGATCAGCGGATCTTTCTGCTGGCGTAACGTATCCCCGATACGTTACGCCGCTGTAACTTTGGGCGCAAGTTCTGTATTCAGAAAGAACTTGCGCCCTTATTTACGGTGGCGTAACGTATGTGTTGCGGCGTAAGGCGGCGTAATTCAAATGGGGATGTTGGGGGCGTGTTTCATTTAAATTTGACTTGACCTCGCGTTAAACGGCGCATGCGCCGTCCGTAAAATATCCCAGTGTGCATTGCTTCAAATTACGTTGCAAGGACGTATTGGATTTGACGTGAACGTAAATGACGTACAGCCGTATTCGCGAACGACTTACGCAAACGACGTAAAAAATTCAAAATTTGACGCGGGAACGACGGCCATACTTAACATTGAGTACGCCTCATAATAGCAGGGGTAACTATACGCCGGAAAAAGCCGAACGCAAACGACGTAAAAAAATGCGCCGGCCGGACGTATGTTCGTATATATCGCCATAACTAGCTAATTTGCATACTCAACGCAGAATTCGACGGAAACACCACCTAGCGGCCGGCGGAAAGAATGCATCTACGATCCAACGGCGTACTAAGACGTACGCCTGTCGGATCGATCCCAGATGCAGTCGTATCTTGTTTTGTAGATACAAAACAAAGATACGATGCAGGAAATTTAAAATTACGCGGCGTATCAATAGATACGCCGGCGTAATTCTTTTGTGAATCTGGCCCAAACTCTTCGGGAGGAAGGGAAATTTTGTGTTCGGGCTCGGGCATGCAGTTTCAACTCTGACCTTGGAGATTTGTACATAGGAAAGGAAAATGTTATAATATATCAGGATGTATATTTTTGTGCATGTTCTCTTTTATATTTTTATGCAGGTTTTTCTGGACCCACCTACTATCGACTCTGCAGAGAATGGGCAGCATAGATAGCTAGGGCTGTGTATGTTTGTAATGTCATGTTTTTAATTGCATTAGGATTTGTAATTCAATGTTTGTAATTGTTTTCTCCTCTTTTCCTACTTTTCTATACTGTTTAGCAGGTATCAGGCTGGCATTCAGGCTTGAATGCCTTAGGACACTGGGGACAGTGTCATTTCAAGTGGGGGGACTATGTAGCGCCCCCTTACTTTCAGTAAAGGCACTACGCTAAAGTTAGTGGGGGAATGAGAGAGATAATTTGCTCTCCTTCCGAATTATGTCAAATTTGGCTGTCGCCAAATCTGTATTGTTCTGTGTGCCAGACTGTGTTCTAGGGATGAGGTACCATCCCTGGGCGGCAGGTGGCGCCGGAGGGGTCCAGGCGGAGCCGCTTCTTCTCAGCAGCCAATTAAAGGAGTTTTCACTTGTGGGGCATGCTGGGGAGGAGTATTTCTGTGGCGGAGGCCGTTGTTCTTGGTTCTTCGCGGGTTCCAGGTTCGGCACCCACCTTTAGGGTGTGCGCACATCGCGGGCCCCACCACTATGGCCTACCTGGCCTGGGGTCGCACGCAACGCGGAGTTCCTGACTCTGGGCCCTCATGGCCTGGAGCAACTGATACTGTCAGGGGCCCCAGTGATTTACTGGGTCCCCAACTCTACTGAAGAGATCCTAAGCTACATGCTGTGCGGTGGGGGATCATCTGGCATCTTAACCTAATTGGATCAGAGCCAAGTCCGTGGTAGGGACTCGTTCCTCCCAGCAACCTTAAAGTGGGGCTCCAGCTGCCAGGCTCGTGGCAGGAGTCTGTCTGGGGGCACTTCACCCACTCTGGCTGGAGTGGCGACAAACTGTGTGTACTACTACTGAGAGCAGCATTGCTTTCCTTTCATCCAAGCCTGATACCGCGAAGTTCTGTACTTCATCAACCTTTTCTGTCTACCTCATGTTGATGTTGGTCGTGTTGGGCCAAGAAATAAAGCATTCAGAAAACCTTATCTACGAACTGGTCATTCGCTTATTGCTCTACTCACTACCATCACCCCTAGAAAACACATAGAGGTAACTTAATACGCCGATCCTAAAACAACCAGTGGCTCCTGAGGGGGTAGCGCTACAGGTATACGGAGGTAATTATTGTATTTTTATGCAGTACTGGTCCATTAATCTGACATTTGCTGCTTTTTCTATCCATCTGGTATTTAACAGCCTTGATATAGAACAAGAAATATGCATTCTTACATACTCACAAGCACATTCCCTGTTAAAGCTTGTCTATAGTAAAAATTTCAATCATATACAAGTTTCCACATAGTATTTCACACATTTCTAGCCTAGTTCTATTAGTTCTTGAGCCTGTAAACTTACTTTATGAAGATCCCCATGCATTTACTTCCTTGAATTCTATGACACGTATTCACTATGCCCTTTGATTGGGCACTGCAGTCTCACACGTTTCACAGAGCCTGCCTTCTGAACTACAGAGGTGCTGAGAGGAGGAATTTCAATACAAGTGTGGTAGTTTGGTTAACCACAAAGGGGTTAATATGGATTCTACTGCTGTTCCAAATCTAAAGATTAGATAACAGCGTGCACGGCTCGGAATAACTCACTGATACAACCGTCTCAGTTGAACTATACTGTAATCACTGCTTGCAGGCAGCAAGGTACCATGGGATTTATAGTCCAAAGTACCATGGGACACACAGTCCCCATGGAAGGGCATTTTTCAAGTAAGCTTATATTAGATGGTCAAATATAACTATTGTTTGTATTGCTTTTACTATGCTGATGTTATAAAATGAAAGTGTGTGCTGTGATCATAAAACTCCTTTTTACTGCCACCGATGTATGCCATACATCAGGGCAGCAAGGGGGTTTTATAGCCACTTGCAGTGTGAGTAAATTTGACAAGCTGACTGTAGGCTTTCAGATGGAAGTGATCCAACGTCTCGGCAGCTTTTGAATCGCTTTTACACACCCAGATAATGGCCGCCCTCCACGTCATGTTTTTTGGGCTCCACACACCCATTCATGCACCTAGGATCAGCATGGTGGTTACCATCGGGTAATAGAAGTAGAGCCCGATCTCCCCTTCTTGTTACAGACCCGGAAATTACTTACAAAGTGTTACTTCCGGGTCTCCTTGTCACTTTTAAGCAACTAATGCAGTGCGCTCTGCATGGCATTAGTTTCACTGGAGGACAGGTGAGACATCAGGGGACATCAATGAGATATCATTAATGTCCCATTAAGGAGAACCTGTCACTAAAAATGCCCCCTATGGGATGAAAAGGTCAGAAAAAAATAAATAAATAAAAAGTTACACCCAAGCGCCTAAAAAATCCCCCCGCCCCCCCAAAAAAAAATATTTGAGAGGCACCCCTCCGAACATACGTACAAGCGTTAATGCATGCGTCAGAGGCACCTACACACAAAAATATTGATTATGTTACAAATCATCGTGCACACTGGAGTGAGAGCAATATTTCTAGGCCCATTATTCATGGGTAACTGTAAACTGATGACCTGTAGGAACTTTTAAAGCATCTTTAACCACTTAAGCCCCGGACCAATATGCTGGCTAAAGACCCAAGGGGTTTTTACAGTTCGGGACTGCGTCGCTTTAACAGACAATTGCGCGGTCGTGCGACGTGGCTCCCAAACAAAATTGGCGTCCTTTTTTCCCCACAAATAGAGCTTTCTTTTGGTGGTATTTGATCACCTCTGCGGTTTTTATTTTTTGCGCTATAAACAAAAATAGAGCGACAATTTTTAAAAAAATTCAATATTTTTTACTTTTTGCTGTAATAAATATCCCCCAAAAACATATATAACATTTTTTTTTTCCTCAGTTTAGGCCGATACGTATTCTTCTACCTATTTTTGGTAAAAAAAATCGCAATAATCGTTTATCGGTTGGTTTGCGCAAAATTTATAGCGTTTACAAAATAGGGGATAGTTTTTTTGCATTTTTATTTTTTTTATTTTTTTTTACAAGTAATGGCGGCGATCAGCGATTTTTTTCGTGACTGCGACATTATGGCGGACACTTCGGACAATTTTGACACATTTTTGGGACCATTGTCATTTTCACAGCAAAAAATGCATTTAAATTGCATTCTTTATTGTGAAAATGACAGTTGCAGTTTGGGAGTTAAACACAGGGGGCGCTGTAACATTTAGGGATCACCTAGTGTGTGTTTACTAGTGTAGGGGGGTGTGGCTGTAGGACTGACACCATCGATCGAGTCTTCCCTATATAAGGGATCACTCGATCGATGCGCCGCCACAGTAAAGCACGGGGAAGCCGTGTTTACACACGGCTCTCCCCGTTCTTCAGCTCCAGGGAGCGATCGCGACGGAGCGGCTAAAAACAAATAGCCGCGCCGTCGTCCCGGATCGCTCCCCGAGCGGACCCGACCTCCGCATGTACCGGGGGGGGGGTCCCGATCGGACCCCCCACCCACATCTAGCAGAGGACGTACAGGTACGTGGATGTGCCTGTCCGTGCCATTCTGCTGACGTAAATGTACATGAGGAGGTCGGGAACTGGTTAAAGAGGAAATTATAGGGTACCAAAGCTTGTTGCATTCCACAGGAGCATGCACTTTTTAGTGTACTGAAATGTTGTGTTTAATAAACTGTTGCACTAATTATGTGACAGAGAAAATTAGAACTACCACTATTTTATTCTTCTATGGCGTCTGCTTTCAGAAAATATATAATGATTGCGGGTTTTCCATAATCTTCAGGCCTAAAAATACTTTTATACTTGGGTGCAAAAAATGCAATAACATCTCTGGCAGCAAAAGGGTTAACGCCTAACTGTGGATCTCTGCCCTTACATTTTTTCTTTATAAAAATGCCATCTAACTTCACCGTCGCATGTCCCTCTCCACCACCTCTTCATAGGTGATCCAATACTGCATTCTGGGCTCCTGACCAATTGGTTTTGTTGCCACCTTTCTTCATAAGGCCATTATACTGCTCATGGAGTCTTCAGGACTTGTGAGAACACCACCAATGGCAAATGTTTACGTTATCAGGCAGAGATGTGGACAACTGAAGGAAGATCCACTTACTCTGCAGCAAGGAAGAGAGAGGACTTGATACCCAGTGCCCTATGACAGGGGTCATCAACCCCCGATCCCCGGCCCACTACTGGGCCATGGCGCTTCTGCAGCCGGGCCGTGGGTGCGGGCGGCCGGCAAGAGAGATGCTGGGCTGCCGGTGTCCTGCTGAGAATTGTCTCCCGGCGCATAATGCCCGCAGAACACCGGCTTGAGAGCGCTGTGTGGATGGAAAAAGCGAGCAGGCAAGCAGAGATGATATCTCTCCCCCCCCCCCCCCCCCCCGCATCACCGCTCTTCTGCCCTCAAAGCCAGTGCTCTGTCTGTGTCGGAGATGCAGCGGGGAGCAGAGAGATGACATCATCTCATACTGCCTGCATCACCGCTCTCCTGCAACTCCTCGCTGTGTGAAACTTATATTCCTTGTTCAGCCGGCGCAGATTGCCTCTGAACAAAGGAAGGGAGACACGCCTATGCTATGCTTTATTGATCTGGTGACAGGCAACATGGCTAGTGACAATCCATATCTGGTGACAGGCAACGTGGCAGGTGGCAATCCATATCTGGTGACAGGCAAGGTGGCAATCCACATCTTGTGGCAAGTGACATTCCCCATCTGGTGACAGGGAACGTGGCAGGTGACAATCCACATCTTGTGGCATGGCAAGTGGCATTCCACATCTGGTGACAGGCAACGTAGCAAGTGGCATTCCATATCTGGTGACAGGCAACGTGGCAAGTGGCATTCCACATCTGGTGACAGGCAACGTGGCAATCCACATCTTGTGGCAGGTGGCTTGGCAAGTGACATTCCACATCTGGTGACAGGCAACATGGCAAGTGACAATTTACATCTTGTGGCAGTAAGTGTGGCAGGTCATGTGGCAAGTGACATTCCGCATCTGGTGACAGGCAGCGTGGCAAGTGACTATCCACATCTGGTAACAGGCGACAGTGGCAAGTGACACACTCAGGGCTCCCACTGATTCTACATTATGGTGAGTTGAACTATTTAATTTATTACTACAATGTAATAATAGAAAAAATGTGCTTCAATCACCCTGACACCATAACAAGCATGGTGCCGGGATGATTGAAGCGCTAACACCAGCCATTGCCCACGAAAAATTGTGACCCCCCCGGTCCTTGGCACAATTTTCTTCCACGCAGCCGGTCCCCGGTGCCAAAAAGGTTGGGGACCACTGCCCTATGAGACTATGGATTCAGGCCTGTATTTATAATAAATTTCTGCAGCAAATAGCTATGGGGGGTGGGTGTATTTTTTGTGGAGGTGGGAGATCCTTGGATTGAAACATCGGAGATCATTCCCTCATCCCATTAACAAGAGTATAGGAAATAGTGAGTAAAACCACAAAGTCACCAAACCGTGATACACGTGGTGTCGGACAACTTCATAACACAGTTAGCGGCACACACCTATAGTCCTATTATCCACGGTTAGTGATGTCAAATGACAATTACTGATTAGATGTGCATTTATTTGTTCTCTGTTCGCCAGCAGGTGCAATTTTGTAAAAAAGACAAAGGCCCGGATTCACAAAGCACTTACGCCGATGTATAACAAGTTACGCCGACGTAAGTGCAAATGTGCGCCGTCGTATCTGTGCGCAAGACCCAAAAACAGAGATGCGCTTAAAACCAGGCTACACCCCGCCGACGTATCTTGCTTACGCCGGCGTAGAGTGGGC
This sequence comes from Rana temporaria, assembly GCF_905171775.1. Lineage (NCBI taxonomy): Eukaryota > Metazoa > Chordata > Amphibia > Anura > Ranidae > Rana > Rana temporaria. The sequence goes on along the minus strand of NC_053490.1, from coordinate 231,093,536 downwards.
GCACATTTAGGCTGGGAGCATGGTGCCGCTCCCATAGATTAGTCATTCAAACATGCAAATAAGGGAAATACGGCGATTCACGAACCTGCGTGCGCCCGACGCAGGCTACGAGAGGTGCGAGTAAGTTGTACGTCCGGCGTAAAGTTAAGCCCCATAAAGGAGGTGTAACCCAACAGCAGACATGCAAAGGTCTGCACCAGGGAACACAAGCCGGCGTATTTTACGTTGGACGTGTGTCTGGCTGGGCGTAGGTTACGTTCATGGCGTACGTAGTGATCCGGCGTATCTTAGGCAGTTGTTCCGACGTGGTTGTGAGCATGCGTAGGGGGATGCGTCCACGTCACGGCGCATGCGCAGTTCGTTAAACGTACTTGTCACTCGGACCATCATTTGCATGGGGCCACGCCTCATGTGCATGGGTCAAGCCCACTTCCACCTACGCCGGCCTGCGTCTTTGAAACCTACGCCACACCGACGCAGCGCTGGGAGCACTGGCTTCCTGAATTCCATGCTTGCCTCTCTGCGCTGCGTTGGTGTAGCGTACATTGGTGTGCGCTACGGCGCCGTAATGTGCGCCCGCTCTCTGTGAATCTGGGCCAAAGTCGCTAATTCCTAAAGCACCTGCTGCTTGTTTTCATAACACACCAGCAGACATATTTCACTTTTCACACTTGGCTGAGCACCGTGAAATAAAATAAAGTGTATAATCCTACTACCCAGCTTTTACTGGTCTGAGCTGATAAGTACGGATTGCTCATTTTTATTTTTTCCGCCAGCAAGCGATACTGTCTGATTCCTGCAAACCTGCTAACTCCTGATATATCTGCTGTCTGACACTTTTTGAACATAATTTCATCATTAAAGTAAATATTTCTTGTTTCATGTATCGCTCACTATTGTGAATAACAGAAAAAAAAATAATGGCCCAGATTCAGTAAGCAATTGCGCCTGCGTAACCATAGGTTACGCAGCGCAATTGCTGACTTGCGCCGGCGTAACGAGTTCTCCTGATTCAGAGAACCCGTTACGCCGACTGCAGCCTAAAATCTGCGTGGCTAAAGGCTCTTATGCCACGCTGATTTCAGGCTGCAATCTTGCGTTGACCGCTAGGGGGCGCTCCCATTGTGATCAGCGTATAGTATGCAAATTGCATACTAACACCGATTCACAATTGTTGTGCGAGCCCTGCGTACGCAAGTTACGTCGTTTCCGTACGGCGTGCTTAGCGTAAGGCTGCTCCTGCTAATAGCAGGTGCAGCCAATGCTAAGTATACCCGTCGTTCCCGCGTCGCGAAATTTGAAATCTACGTCGTTTGCGTAAGTGATTCGTGAATGGCGCTGGACGCCATTCACATTCACTTTGAAGCAAATGACGTCTTTGCGACGTCATTTGCCGCAATGCAAGTCGGGAAAGTTTCCCGACGGAGCATGCGCTCTACGCTCGGCGCGCCTAATTTAAATGATTCCCGCCCCCGGTGGGATCATTTACATTGCGTGCGCTTACGCCGGGCAATTTTGCCGGCGCGCCCTCGCAATTTACGGAGCTACTGCTCCGTGAATCGAGGGCAGCGCAAAATATTTGCGGGGGCGCAGGGCAAAATCGTTGCCCTGCGCCTCCGCAAATAGAGCGCAAATGTACTTGAATCTGGGCCAATGAGTGTGAAATCCTATTATCTTACCGCAGCTTTTGCAGTTTGAGAAATTCTTTGTGTAGTTTTTCTGTGTCAGTCACTGGAAGTAATTTTTTTTAGACAACCGACGCCTCCAACTGGCAATTAGCTTTTACTTTTTTCAGTTTATTTGTATCGTATTACATGTTTATATTGTGCAGGAGAGTGCATTATGTATAGAATAGTATATACAGGCGTGTGTGTCTCTATCTCTCTATACAATATACTGTACAAAACACACACATAAAGAAAGAAGGTAGAGAGAGGTAGAGACACAGAAGCTGAAAGATCTTCAGTATGACAGACCACTGACGTATCAAAGTCTCTTTTTAACTGTAAGAAATAAACCTACCTAAAAGGTGTTGACAATCCGGCTACTGAGTCATGCAAGATATGGCTGCTAAAGCCTCGTACACGCGATCAGTTTTCCCGATGGGAAAACTCTGAGGAGAGCTCCCAGCCGTGTGTATGCTTCTCTCAGTTTTTCTGACGGGAAAACTGCCCAAAAACCGCCAGACAAAAAAAAAAGAGAACCCGTTCTCTTTTTTGCCACCTGGAAATCCGGCGGACTTTTGCCTGGCGGTTTTTGGCAGTTTTCCTATGGGAAAAACTGCGATGGAGCATACACATGGCCGGTATCCCGGGCCAAAGCTCCATCGCAGTTTTCCTGTCGGGAAAACTGGCCGTCTGTGGGGGAAAGAATGAACCCAGCAGGTTCTCAGCTTTCCCCTCAGTATTGAAGTGAATGAGCATGCTTTCACTTGGACCCCTTTCACACTGAGGCGGTTTTCAGGCATTCTAGCACTAGAAATAGCAGCTGAAAAGCACTTCCCATTCATTTCAGTGTGACTTTTCACACTGGGACAGTGCGCTTGTGAAACGTTAAGAAAAGTCCCGCAAGCAGCTTCTTTGGGGCAGTTTGGGAGCGCTGTCGTATGAAAAAAGTGAAAATTCATTCACTATGGTCACACATTAGGGTGGGATTGGGGCACACTCTCTGCACCCCAAGCCCACCCTATTTTGAAGCCCATTAGAGCCTCTGGCTCTAATCGGGTGCTTAAAAAAACAACACTGCCATAGGAATTCATGTGCCCGGCGTCCTGAAAGTGGGAAGGCACATGGATAGGGAGGGTGGCGCTTGTGCATCCACAATGCACAGGCTGTCCCTGGTTGAGAGCACAACCAGTGTGATAGTGACATTCCCAGCACATGCCGGTAGTGTGACTTTTTTTAAACTGTTCAATCGTCGGGTTTACTTCTGCGTTAAAGGGGTGGTTCACCCTAAAAACGACTTTTTTTTATTAGACTGGCCCCCCACATTACAATACGATAAAGGCTATTATTTATTTTTTTGATGCTGTACATACCTTTGTACAGCATATTCACCCGTGGCTTCGGGGTTGCGAGTCCCGCGGGAGTGGGCGTTCCTCACATGTCTGTGATTGACATTTTGACCAAAACCGAGCTCCCCCCGTCGCGTAAGCCGCGTCAAGATTGGCGAAAGGAGCCGAACGGCGATGCGCATGCGCAGTATAGCGCCGACTCGCCGTTCGGCTCCTTTCGCCAACCGTGACGCGGCTTACGCGACGGGGGGGAGCTCGTTTTTGGTCAAAATGTCAATCAGACATGTTAGGAATGACCACTCCCGCGGGACTCGCAACCCCGAAGCAACGGGTAAATATGCTGTACAAAGGTATGTACAGCATCAAAAAATAAATAATAGCCTTAATCGTATTGTAATGTGGGGGGCCAGTCTAATAAAAAAAAGTAGTTTTTAGGGTGAACCACCCCTTTAAAGTAGAGTAGGGAAGAAATTTGCCCTTTTACATGTACGACACTGAGCTGCCACATAATACTGTCTCATTATATCAATATATCATCAGCATGACCTATGGACTCCTGATCATCTCTGAAGAGTTGCATAAAGTCTCATATTAGATATTCTTTTTACACAGGAGGTTGAGGCTGACTTTGCAGAAGTTTAGTTTACTAGTTTTCAGGAGTGTAGTAATGGCTGAATATGACAGGCCCAGACAGACCTGGACTTAAACAGTCGAGAAGCAGGCGACTTTTGGTGCCCTCTGATGGTTGTTTTAGGGCCGGGTATCGGCAACCCGCGGCTCCGGAGCCGCATGCGGCTCTTTTGTAGCTTTGCCGCGGCTCGGAGGACTTTAAAACGGGCATTAAAAAAAAAAAAAAAGTTCGGGCCTGCCGCGCTGTGATACATGTCCCGCCCTCCTCCTCCTAGCTCGTGTGATAGAGCCAGTGTGCTGTCTGTCACACAAGCTGGTGTAGAGAAGGGCGGGACGTGTATCTGCGCGCCAGAACTGAGCTGACCGTGAGACGTGAGTCACAGCAGTGAGGGCGCTGGCGTGCGGACCTGCTATTTTTTTTTTAATGCTGCTGCTGCTGCTGCTGCTGATGATGGTGGGGGCTGGCTTGCGATGGTGAGTGGGACCTGACCTTTTTTTAATGGTGGCGGGGGGGGCTGGCTTCCTGATGTTTTCTTAATGATGGTGGGGAGGCTGGCTTGCGATAGTGAGGGGACCTGCTATTTTTTTTAATGCTGATGATGGTGGGGGTGCTGGCTTGCGATGGTGAGGGGACCTGATGTTTTTTTAATGATGATGACAATGAGGGGGATGACGGTGAGGGGGATGATGGTGACGGTGAGGGGGATGATGGTGACGGTGAGGGGGATGATGGTGACGGTGAGGGGGATGATGGTGACGGTGAGGGGGATGATGGTGAGGGGGATGATGATGACGGTGAGGGGGAGGATGATGACGGTGAGGGGGATGATGGTGACGGTGAGGGGGATGATGGTGACGGTGAGGGGGATGATGGTGAGGGGGATGATGGTGACGGTGAGGGGGATGATGATGACGGTGAGGGGGATGATGGTGACGGTGAGGGGGATGATGGTGACGGTGAGGGGGATGATGGTGACGGTGAGGGGGATGATGGTGACGGTGAGAGGGATGATGGTGACGGTGAGAGGGATGATGGTGACGGTGAGGGGGATGATGGTGACGGTGAGGGGGATGATGGTGACGGTGAGGGGGATGATGGTGACGGTGAGGGGGATGATGGTGACGGTGAGGGGGATGATGGGGACGGTGAGGGGGATGATGGTGACGGTGAGGGGGATGATGGTGACGGTGAGGGGGATGATGGTGAGGGGGGATGATGGTGACGGTGAGGGGGGATGATGGTGACGGTGAGGGGGATGATGGTGAGGGGGATGGGGATGATGATGGTGGTGGGGGGCTGATGATGGTGGGGCTGATGATTTGGTAATGGGGGGGGGGGGGGGCTGATGATGATGGTGGGGCTGATGATTTTGTAATGGTGGGGGGGGGGGGCTGATGATGGTGGGGCTGATGATTTTGTAATGATGATGAGGATGACGGTGAGGGGGCTGATGATGATGATGATGATGACGGTGAGGGGGCTGATGATTTTGTAATGATAAAGTGTGTGGGGGGGGGGGGACGACGACGACTTATATTTGTTTGAAATGTCGCAATGGTTTTGCGGCTCCCAGTTTTTTCTTTTTCCTTCGGAAACGGGTCCAAGTGCCTCTTTGTGTCTTTAAGGTCACCTAACCAGGGTTCAGTCTGACAGTGCCAAGACGATGGCCTTAAATTTAGGCCATCGTCTTGGCACTGTAAGACTGAAGCCTGGTTAGGTGACCTTAAAGTCGAGTAGTACGGCATTTCAGATAATCAAATCACTCTGAGTTTCAATATTTTGATCACAAGCCAGGCTTCGACCGAGGACCAAGTCCTATGCTCCAGGTGGGTATCCAGGACTCCACCCCTACCTGATAGGCTGGTGTCTATCATGTGCAACTTCCAAGATATCCAGAGAAAGGCCTTCCCCAATTCCAGTGCTGGACTGTAAATAAACCATGCTAGGGCAAGCATGTTTTTTTATGATGAGGCAAATAGTATGCTCCAGAGACTGATTGTCTCATGTAGCCAGAATGTTCAGTTGCAATGGTCTGGGGAAAGAAAATGGGCTGATGTTACAGTCTCGAAAGAGGCTACCATCATACCAAAGACCTTCATGCAAAAGCAAATAATGCGGCATCTCCTGGACTAAATTGAGGGCCTGAGCTTGTCCGGAGGGAGGAAGACTCTGGACCATATCCAGAAATAGACCCAAATACTCCAAGAGGTGGGCTGGGTCCATACTTTTGGAGATTTAAGATCCATTCAAACCTCTACATGGTCTGCATTGTCTGAGGGATGTTGGCTTACAAAGTTTGGACCAACTGTTTCTTTAGCAAGAGGTCATGCAGGTATTCCCTGATGGAGACACCCTAAAGCCCCATACACACAATTGCAATTTCCGATGGAAAAAGTCAGACTTTTTCCATTGGAAATTCCGACCGTGTGTATGCCCCATCGGAGTAATTCTGATGAGCTCCATCAGAGTTTAGATAGAGAACATGTTCTCTTTTACTCCGATGGAATTCCATCGTAATTCCGATGTGAGTTTGGTCGGACAAAGGTCCGATTGTGTGCATGGGGCTTAATGCTGCGTACACACCATCACTTTTTTTAATAAAAAAAAAAAAGCCATTTTTTGTAAAGTAAAAAAGCGACGTTTTTGAAACTTCATTTTCAAAAACGACGTTGCCTACACACCATCGTTTTTTCAAAATGCTCTAGCAAAGCGCGGTTACGTTCAGCACTCTTTTCCATTGAAGCTTGCTTCTGAGCAGGCACGGGTTTAAAAACTTTGTTTTAAACGTCGTTTTAGCCTACACACGGTGATTTTTTGTGACACAAAAAATGACGTTTTGAAAAACGACACAAAAAAATGAAGCATGCTTCAATTTTTTTTTGTCGTTTTTCACAAAACAAAACAACGCTTACCCCCACACACGGTCATTTTAATTGAAGTTTTTAAAAACGTTGTTTTTTTTCATCACATAAAGTGATGGTGTGTACGTGGCATAAGAGCGCAGCAGAGCTAGGTAATGAGCCAACACACGTGATCAAGAGTGTGACCCCTTAGCCGGTTCATGGCAACAGTGCCATGGACAGGCTAAGGGGAAGTCAACAAACTGGTAATGTTGCTAGCCAACAGCAAAATGCAATGATTTGGAGGGAAGATGTGCAAGCAGGCATGCGATTTCCACAGTAGCCACTAGGGTTGTCCCGATACCACTTTTTTAGGACTGAGTACAAGTACCGATACTTTTTTTCAAGTACTCGCCGATACCGAAACTTTTTTTTTTTTAAATGTGTCCCCATATGCAGCCATGTCCCCCCCCATATGCAGCCATGTCCCCCCCCATATCCAGCCATGTCTCCCCCCCATATCCAGCCATGTCTCCCCCCCCCATATCCAGCCATGTCTCCCCCCCCATATCCAGCCATGTCTCTCCCCCATATCCAGCCATGTCTCCCCCCCCATATCCAGCCATGTCTCCCCCCCCATATCCAGCCATGTCTCCCCCCCCATATCCAGCCATGTCTCCCCCCCCATATCCAGCCATGTCTCCCCCCCATATCCAGCCATGTCTCCCCCCATATCCAGCCATGTCTCCCCCATATCCAGCCATGTCTCCCCCCATATCCAGCCATGTCTCCCCCCATATCCAGCCATGTCCCCCCCCATATCCAGCCATGTCCCCCCCCCCATATCCAGCCATGTCCCCCCCCCCCATATCCAGCCATGTCTCTCCCCATATCCAGCCATGTCTCTCCCCATATCCAGCCATGTCTCCCCCCATATCCAGCCATGTCTCCCCCCCATATCCAGCCATGTCTCCCCCCCATATCCAGCCATGTCTCCCCCCCCATATCCAGCCATGTCTCCCCCCCCATATCCAGCCATGTCTCCCCCCCCCATATCCAGCCATGTCTCCCCCCCCATATCCAGCCATGTCTCCCCCCCCCATATCCAGCCATGTCTCCCCCCCCATATCCAGCCATGTCTCCCCCCCCATATCCAGCCATGTCTCCCCCCCCACCCATATCTAGCCATGTCTCCCCCCCACCCATATCTAGCCATGTCTCCCCCCCATATCTAGCCATGTCTCCCCCCCCATATCTAGCCATGTCCCCCCCCCCCCCATGCAGCCATGTCCCCCCCCCATATCCAGCCATGTCTCCCCCCATATCCAGCCATGTCTCCCCCCCCATATCCAGCCATGTCTCCCCCCCCATATCCAGCCATGTCTCCCCCCCCATATCCAGCCATGTCTCCCCCCCCACCCATATCTAGCCATGTCTCCCCCCCATATCTAGCCATGTCTCCCCCCCCATATCTAGCCATGTCCCCCCCCCCCCCCCATGCAGCCATGTCCCCCCCCCCATATCCAGCCATGTCTCCCCCCATATCCAGCCATGTCTCCCCCCATATCCAGCCATGTCTCCCCCCATATCCAGCCATGTCTCCCCCCAATATCCAGCCATGTCCCCCTTACCTGCATCCCGCCGCATCTCCGCTGCTGCCGACTGGTTAATACGCGCGGGGAACATCACACAGCTTTCATTTGAATAGCTGTAATGATTCGCGCCGCGCTGCGTATAGACACTCCCCCTCGCTCGGGATTGGACAGTTCACCCGAGCAAGGGGGAGTGTCTATACGCGGCGCGGCGCGAATCATTACAGCTTTTCAAATGAAAGCTGTAATGTTCCCCGCCCGTATTACCCAGTCGGCGGTAGCGGGGATGCGGCGTAACGGCGGCGGGGTGCAAGTATTCTATTTCGGTATCGGGGGTATTTGCGGGAGTACGAGTACTCCCGCAAATACTCGGAATCGGTCCCGATACCGATACTAGTATCGGTATCGGGACAACCCTAGTAGCCACTGTACGATTATTCTGTGTGTACTTTATGTATACTGCAATGGCTAATAGGCGATTCGTGTTTAATTTTTAATGTGACAAACAAAACATGTTTGTTTTTTATCTCTATTATCGTTTATGCTGTTGGGGGCAAATGTTGCTTTAATTAAAAGGTAACTAGTGAACCTTGTTAGCTATTATGTTGTACATTGATGTCAATAGGCAAATGTTGTTTGCTGCTTGGAATCTTTCAATTATATTGTATAATGGTGGATAAAATCCTCTTTGATAGTTGAGGGCTGTAAAGTACAGATGGACTAATGTCCAGCAAACATTCGCTGTGTGAATCACACCGTGAATCCTTTATAAATCAGTCCAATGTTTGAATAATAAGTAACAATGCCTCTTTATTGATCCGGGTGTCATCATTCATCCTGACTCATTTGTGGCTGCAAAGGGCAGAATAATTACAATGCACATACACATTACGTTGTTGATTAAGTAATGGATATATTATTTGGATTATTAACTGATACATTGACCAACACTTCCTACAGCAAATATGTCCAATGAACATCACAAATTTTTACAGCTCATTTTGCTAGCTCCAATCCACGATAAATCCCTGACACTGTAATGGGATTCTAGGCAGGATGCCTGGACATACCAAAATAACTTGACACTACACCAATGTATATTATTTAATATATTATTATTATTTATTATTCTTATTTTCTCTTATCGTCCATGGACGGACACAGCTCCTTAAATCTTGACAAGTGGGTTATGTTCCCTGTTTACAGGAGAGGACTAGGCAGAAACATGTTAAATAGTTAAATACATGTTACATTAACAGAGTTGAACAGCCCCGCCCAGGGGGCGGTCCCTCCAGACATAACCCTCCTCACTGCAGCTTGCAGCCCCAGTTTCGTTCTGCCTAGCAAAGGAGAAGGACGTATGGCTCCCTTTGGGCCCAGCGCCCTGAGGAGAAATTTTATTTTATTTTACTTTACTTTTTCTTGAAGAATCTTCTTTCAACTGTTGGCTGAGAGACAGGCTGGATATTATAGATCCTTGTAGTCTACTCAGTCCGACCAGCAAGCGTGGGCACACCTTTGCAAAGAGGCTTGGTCTGCCACGCCATACCTCATGACTCCTGAGGTGGCCGGTGAGCTTTGCTCCGAGGTCCACATATGACTGAGCTGTGGTGTTGTCTCAATCACAGTGGACCGGGCCGACAGCTACCTCCATTGCGGTTGTAGGTCTGTCAGGAATGCGTCAGCGAGTCCTCGCTCGGACGGGTAAGTACAGTCCCTCCTGCTTCGGTGGGTTGGTACAGCTGGGCATTCCTGGGGTTTGGGGGTCCCTTCCCCTTACTTCCCTGCTCCTTTCCCTTGCTGCATTGCTAACATTGCCGCTGTCAGGGGGGAGGGGGCCTTCCTGAGGGGACTGTGTTATCTGGCCTGTGTTTTTTCTTTTTTGTATTGGGCTTTCCTGTGAGGTAAAAAGCCTTGTGATGAGCACAGATGTTTATGATTATACTTCAGCAGACGCTGACTGATTGGTGACACCTGTAATGGTTTTGCTTTTTATGCTGTATCTGTGTCTTATCCTTAAATAAAACAGCCCTAGGAGGCTTTTCCTGTTTAAACACAGGTCCCTGCAAAAGTTACCTCACGGTTCTTTTCCTCTCACAGGCAGCACTGGGCAGTCTCCTCCTGAGGGAGTCCCCTGGTTACCCCTGGTCAGCGCAGCAAGTGAGTGAGAGGCCCTGTATGGGGCTCTAGGAGCTTTTGTCTATTTGTATGGACAGGTGTGCATATTATAATACACACTATGTAAATATTGGAGTCAGTATCTGTGTCCTTCCCCACATGCTGGTGGTGGCAGCAGGTGTTAGCACCTGTGATTCCCACAGAGTTTTTATTGTTAGTCCTGGACACAGTTTGTGCCAGGGTGGGGGTGGACTGCGGGCGGGCGGTAAAAGAGTGCCCCCTTCCCCCGTTATCCCCTGGGGAATGCTCTGTTATGGAGCCATGGACTAGGTACCTAGTTAAAAAAAAAAAAAAAAAAAAAAAAAAGGCAGAATAAGGCATTTATGGGTGCGCTTTTTACTGCTGCAAGGGACTCTCCTAAGCTGCATAGTGCAGCTGGGTTTCCGCCGAGGGCTCGGTCTTTTTTGGATCACACAAATCAGACCGCTGTGTAGGTTTTTTCCTTCTGTGCCCTTCTTTGATAACTTCTGAGATGCGGAATGAGAAAAGCCACTGAGGGCTTTTGTAGTCCCTCACCGCCGGGCGGGAACCCCTACTTGTATGGATCTGACTGATAGAAGATCCGAAGTACTGACCCGTTCCATGTTTACCATGCTGGGGTCTGGCTTGCGGCCTATTGTGGCCACTACACTGGGGTCTCAGTGGTCGCTGGCGCTATTTTTTTGGGAGATTTTTCAATTACATTGAAAACTCCCATTGGCGCCCATTTTGTCGTAAGCCACGCTATGGCGCAGCTTACATTGTGCTGGCCTTTTTCCTGTGGCCGCGTTCTGAACGCTCGGCGGCCATCTTGGAGTAGTCCTGACCCCTAGTGCTGTATACAACTCACAGAGTGAGCATTTTGCACCAGACAGTGGAGGAGCACCGACTCTCTCCTGAGGTTATTAGCCTAGCGGACCAGCTGGTCCAGGGCCTCATATAGGTCTGTGATGCTTCATTGAATGCTGCGCCCTTGTTATCCAGGGCGTCTGTTTCAGAATGGTTTTATGCACACGGTGGTGTAGTGCTTAACTCCATTACTTGGCAGCAAAAGAGTCATTGGTTCAAATCTGCACACTGACGCCAATCTGCCTGGAGCTTGCATTGTCGCTCCCTGTGTCTGTGTGGGTTTCCTCCGGGTACTCCGGTTTCCTCCAAAGACATGTGTGCATACACCTACATAATATACATACACACTATGTGTGTGTGTATTATTTAGGGGCAACCCTCCCAGGCCGTCAAAGGCCCAGCTGGGGGACTAATCTGTCCCTGGGTGCATAAGCCGATCACGCCGGCACCCAAATCCTGCCAATGTATATAGCCTTCCCTCCCTGTCTCTAGGTGGGAGGGGCGGCTTGCAGGTTCACAATTCAGTGAAACCTCCCTGCTCTACGACTAGTGGGTCTGCGAGGTGGTCTCTTCGGAGTACTAGATAGGGTTTCCTCCTATCCACAGAACAAAGTTCTGTCCTTGTGTCTTCCCCTCCCGGCACGTCGGTCTGCCTTGGGCAGTGTGGGATTTGCTAAGCTGCAAGGTAATTTTACCTTTCCTGCAGGACGAGAGTTTTGGGGTTTTCTATGGGCCTCAGGCCCTAAATACCTTTGTGAACGTCGGGTAGTTCCGCATGGAATCCATTTGTTCGGTGGTAGCTGCGCTTCATCCGGGGGATGTCCTGACGTCCTCGGACATCAGGGATGCATACATGCATGTCCCGTTTTGCACATGTCACAGTGTTTTTTTCTGTGCTTCGTGATGAGAGAAGGGTCTCTGTCAGCCTGTGGCCCTCCCTTTTGATCTGGCGTCAGCACCATGGGTTTTCAGCTAGGAGCTCGCACTTATTTGAATTTTGTTGGGACAGCGAGGCTTTGCCTCATTGGCTACTTTGACGACTTTCTTCTGAGAGCAGCTTCTGTCTCCGACCTAGTGGATAGGTTATTCCCATTCAGACCCTCCGAAGATTCGGGTGGATGTTAAACGTTTAGGCCAGAAAGTGTAGCTCAGTGGCAGCAAGCCTGCCCTACATGTGTGCGACCCAGGGTTCAAATTATGGGCATGCTAGGTTCCGACTCAGCGTTGGAGTATCTAGTGTTGATCCAGACTCCTCAGTGGCAAAGGTCCTTCTTCCCCTGGAGAAATTGCAGACTCTTCAGTCTGCGGAGAAGGTATTGGCATCACGCAATCGGTCTTCTCTCCGGGCGCCTGCTGGTTCATGGTCTGTGGGTAGCCTACTTCAAGGTGGTACAGTATTCCCAGTTCCACACCCTGGTTTTCCAGTGGAACTACTGTCCAGGTGGTAAAAATCTCTTGTCTCTGAAATCATTAGATTCCTGTGCGCCACCTAGTCAGAGTCTCTCTGAGTTGGTGACAGAGATTCCCGACTCTTCGGTCCGGGAAGTTGTTCCTTCCTTCCAGTGGTCGGTGTTTACGACGAATGCCAGCTCACGGGTTGTGAACCTGGAGGTTCACAAAACTGGGGGGTCCAGTCGGCCCTGAGTCGCTGGACTTGCGTGGACCTATGACCACACCTCCTTGAATGTGTCTGGTCTCGGTAGCTACCCAGGGTCGGGCCTGGCTAGTGCCTGGTGGAAGACCGCCTGGGAATACCAGGTGCTGTCTACTGTTCATTGTCCTACTATTTTAGGCGATCAGGCTATGCTTCTCCTTGTGGTCGACCAATCTGGTTTCAGCCGGACAACGCCACGGCCGTGGCTTCAGTCTACCATCAGGTATGCCGGCAGGCAGACTACTGGAGTCGCCAGATGCTGGACCAGGGCGACTGGTCTTTGTGCTTGGGGTGTTTCGGCTCCCTTGCAGGAGGTGAGCCTCACATGGCATGGATCTCCTGGCAGCTTGTCTCCGCCGCAAGGGTGTCAGTTAGTGGCCAGGTCTAGTGATCTTGTACAGACGCGTCAGTCGCGCTGGTGGCCCTGTGGGGTCTGTATCGGTGATTTTTTGCCATTCCTCCATGGTAGTTGCTTCCTCGGCCGCTCCACAGAGTGGATGCTGAGGAGATCCCGATGATTCTAATCGCTCCAGATTACTCTCGGCGTCCTTGGTACGCTGATATCGGGCGCCTGGTAGCGGAGGCACCCTGGCGATTGCCAGGGCAGGAGGTTCCTGTCTCAAGGTCCCATACTTCCTCCTGTTGTACAGTCACTGACTTGCTTAACATGGTTATTGGAAGCCAGACTTTAGGTGACCAGGGTCTGTCTGACTCGGTCATCTCAACAGGGCACCGTAGTCTTCTTCCGGAGGATCTACCGTCGCACCTCTCTTGGTGCGAAGGGATGGAGTGACGTCCACGGGCGTACTTTCAATGTCCAGGGTCCTGCTGTTTTTAAAGCTTGGATTGGATCTAAAAATTGCTTAAAGCACCGTTTGGGGGCAGATTTCAGCCTTGGCTGTGTTCTTTTAGTGGCCTTTTTGCGGCCCGTTCCCTGGTGGGTCCCCTTTTTTTGTGTGCAAGGGGTTTGTCATATACTTTCCCCTCTTGGCCCATCTCTTCCCCCATGAGTTTTGACTCTGGTGCTCTCGGTTCTTCAGGAACCTTCCTTTTGGAAACATCAGAGAGATTTTCTCTTGACACTATCTCAGAAGGTGGCCCCTTTAGTGGCCTTTACCTCTGTTAGAGGGGTTTCTGAGTTGGCGGTCTTGTCTTGCAAGCCGCCATGCTTGATCCCCCATAAGGATTAGGTGATGGTGCGCCCGCGACCTTCCCTTCTTCCGAAGGAGGTTTCGGCCTTTCATACTTTAGGCGTGGTACGCGCTTTGCGGGTATACCAGCCTACTACGGCTCCATTTCGGAGCTTCTGACTCTCTTTTGTGTCGGTGTCTGGTCCACAAAAGGGCCTGGCGGTCTCGTCGACCACCATTTCTCGGTGGATCGGGCAGGCCGTCATACAGGCCTATGCTCCTAAGGGCGGGCCCCCCTTTCCGGTCACGGCACTTTCGACCAGGGCAATTGGTGCTTCCTGGGTTTTTTTTTTTTTTTTTTTTCCCGACATCATGCGTCGGTCTCACAGGTGTGCGAGGCGGCGATTTGCTCGTCCGTTCACGCTTTTTCCAGAATTTACATGGTTGCTGTGAGTGCATCTTATGATGTTTTTTTCAGCCGCTAGTTTTTGCCGGCGGCTGTTTAAAGTTGCACCTCCTCCGTTGAGGAGCTCTGCTTGTTTTGGGGTGAAGTTAAAATTGTTTTTACTGATATATTTCCCACCCCTCGTTTTTTGACACTGCTTGGGGACGTCCCACTTGTCAAGATTTAAGGAGCTGTGTCCGTCCATGGACGATAAGAGAAAATAGGATTTTTTGTACTCACCGTAAAATCCTTTTCTCTGAAGTCCATGGACGGACACAGCTCCCACCCCTCCTTTTTAGGTTTGTACTGCTTGTTACGAACTGAGGCTGCAAGCTGCAGTGAGGAGGGTTATGTCTGGAGGGACCGCCCCCTGGGCGGGGCTGTTCAACTCTGTTAATGTAACATGTATTTAACTATTTAACATGTTTCTGCCTAGTCCTCTCCTGTAAACAGGGAACATAACCCACTTGTCAAGATTTAAGGAGCTGTGTCCGTCCATGGACTTCAGAGAAAAGGATTTTACGGTGAGTACAAAAAATCCTATTTTTTTTTTTAATGAACAATAAACACATCTTTATTACTTATCTATAATACTATATATAATTTTTTTTTTTGGATAAAAATTGGCCGCGGCATAACTATTGGATTTAATTACTATACCTTTAACTTAAACACAACTGTACCTTACTTAACCAATAGTTCAAACCAACATACACAACTCAGCCACTACGACTCGAGCTGTAATAAAAAAGACTTTAATTACCATCCCCTTTGTTACCACAAAGAGATTTATCCACATAGTTTTTGCCGCGACAAGGGAGGGTGGGTGGGAAGCTCTGCTGAACGGTCCTCCTCAGGAACGGCTGGCCCCAGACCCCTTCAAACAGCTCCTTAAATAGGCCTTCTCACAGCTTCTATAATGTTCCTACCTGTCATATGACCTTAGCTGACCTATCAGGTACCCTAAAATTCCTGAATTCTCTCCAGTAACCTGGCTAACTAGACCAATCCCTGCCTTTCCCGCCTAAGGGCCCTACTAACCAATCCTAGCTTTAGTTTTTTCCCTTAGCAACAGCTTTCAAAAACCAATCCCTGCTGTTCCCGCTCAAACTATCCCCAGAAGCCTTGAAACTTCCCCTGCCAGAAATCCCATAAGGAAAAGGGGGGCCTTAAAACAGTCCTTTTTCCCCTTTTCCCCGTCATTCCACAATACCACCTGCCTTAGTTGAGTAAAAAGGTTATTGCAGCTTTGTCCTACTTCTACAAATGTAAACTTTTTCTTTATGACATGATGCTGTACACATCAATCACGCCATCATTCATCTCCAAACACAGGGCTGATCCGCCCTATACGCAGACTACGCAAGCTGCGTAGGGCCCCCAGATTGCCTCGGGGCCCCGCTGGGAAGCTCTGTGTATCGGCGTCGGATTCCTAAACACTGGCCGCCCGCGGCGCTGAATCAGTCAGACGTCAGGTGACGTCATTATGACGGCCGCCGCTAATGCTCATGGGAGCTGTAGTCTGCGAGCGGCTACTTGCTGAAACTCCCTGCTCCTGAGGGAGAGGGAGGGGAGAGGGGGTGGAGTTGTCAGTCACTCTGAGGAGAGCGGCACAGCAGCGGTGAGATCGCATTTTGCCAGTGCAATGTTATGAGGTGAATGTGGTAAAAAAAAAAACATTGAATGTTATATGAAGAAAAAAAAAAAAAAACCCTGAATGTTATGTGAACCCCCCCCCCCCCCCCCTGAATGTTATGTGGAAAAAAAAAAACCCTGAATGTTATGTAGGAAAAAAATAAAAACCCTGAATGTTATGTGGAAAAAAAAACCCCTGAATGTTATGTGGAAAAAAAAAACCCTGAATGTTATGTGGGTAAAAAAAACCTGAATGTTATGTGGTAAAAAAATAAAAAAACCTTGAATGTTATGTGGTAACATTCAAGGTTTTTTTTATTTATTTTTTTACCACATAACATTCAGGGTTTTTTTTTTTCCACATAACATTCAAGGTTTTTTTTTTTTGTGGTAAAAAAAATAAAAAAAAAACCTTGAATGTTATGTGGAAAAAAAAAAAAAAACCTTGAATGTTATGTGGGGAAAAAAAAAACCCTGAATGTTATGTGGGGAAAAAAACCCTGAATGCCATCCATTGTCGCCACGGTGCCATGCCAATCGCAGCCACTGTGCCATGCCACTGTGCCCATCAATTGTCGCCACTGTGCCATGCCATCAAATGCAGCTACTGTGCCAGCAATTGTCGCCACTGTGCCATGTCATCAATTGTCACAACTGTGCAATGCCACTGTGCCCATCAATTGTCGCCACTGTGCCATGCCATCAAATGCAGCTACTGTGCCAGCAATTGTCGCCACTGTGCCATGTCATCAATTGTCGCCACTGTGCCATGTCATCAGTTGTCGACCACTGTGCCATGCCATTGTTGCCACTGTGCCATGCCAAACGCAGCCACTGTGCCATGCCACTGTGCCCATCAATTGCCGCCACTGTGCCATGTCAAATGCAGCCACTGTGCCATGCCACTGTGCCCATCACTTGTCACCACTGGCACTGTGCCATGCCATCAATTGTCGCCACTGTGCCATGTCATTGTCACCACTGTGCCCATCAATTGTTGCCAATGTGCCATGCCAAACACAGCCACTGTGCCCATTAATTGTCGCCACTGTGCCATGCCATCAAACGCAGCCACTGTGCCATCATTTGTTGTCACTGTGCCATGCCATCAATTGTCGCCACTGTGCCATGCCAAACACAGCCACTATGCCCATTAATTGTCGCCACTGTGCCATGACATCAAACGCAGCCACTGTGCCATCAATTGTCGCCACTGTGCCATGCCATCAAACGCAGCCACTGTGCCATCAATTGTCGTCACTGTGCCATGCCATCAATTGTCGTCACTGTGCCATGCCATCAATTGTCGTCACTGTGCCATGCCATCAATTGTCGTCACTGTGCCATGCCATCAATTGTCGTCACTGTGCCATGCCATCAATTGTCGCCACTGTGCCATGCCATCAATTGTCGCCACTGTGCCATGCCATTGTTGCCATGGTGCCATGCCAAACGCAGCCACTGTGCCATGCCACTGTGCCCATCAATTGTCGCCACTGTGCCATGTCATCAAACGCAGCCACTGTGCCCATCAATTTTCGCCACTGTGCCCATCAATTGTCGCCACTGTGCCATGCCAAACGCAGCCACTGTGCCTTGCCATTGTGCCCATCAATTACCAGCAGATTGCCCCTTAAAATGACGCCAGATTGCCCCCCCGCCCGGCACTTACCTTTCTCGTCAGCCATCCTCCTTCACGATCCCTCGATGTCTTCTCCCGCCCTCAATGTTGCTTCAGCTAATCAGGTTACTGGTAACCAGATCCGGTGAACCTGATTGGCGGAGATGCGTGTCAGTGTTAACCAGGGAATGCACGCACCGTGCTTCCCCTGGTTAACTATTTGGAAGCCAATTACAGCCCATAGGCTGTAATCAGAAAGCCTATCAGAGCCGGTGGCTCTGATAGACACTTCCACACAGCCAACCAGCTGCCGTTATTCAGATGCCGGCGCTCGCCAGGGGTCCGACCCCCTGAATAGTGGGCGGCAGCGTCGCCGGCGACAATACATAGATTCACGCAATGCATGAATCTATGTATTGCTTTCTGTTGCGGTGCAGGAGCGAGAGGGGGCGGCGCTCCTGCGCCCACTATGGACGCACTGCCACTGTGTACTGGTAAACACTGTCATGCCGCGTACACACGACCGTTTTTCATGACAAGAAAAATGCAATTTTTTAAATTGGTCATTAAAAACGGTCATGTGTAGGCTCCAGAACATTTTTCTTGATGTGAAAAATGGGCATTAAAAAGGTAGAGGGCCCCTTAGCAGAATTGTGCTTAGGGCCCCAGAGAGGTCAGGATCGGCACTGCCGGCACGCCTGCACACAGCTGGCAGGTCCTAGAAACAAAGCCGCACACCCGCCCATGCTGCCACGCCGTGCTTTTGGATTGGCTGCTGGGACTGTCACCGCCGATGTCCCGGCAACCAGTGACGTCACTCTCCTCTTCCCGCCCGCTGTTTGAAATAACGATCTTTCCGCGTGTGTAGCAGCGGGCGGAGTCAAGAGTTACAGAAGAGCTGAAGTCGTCTAGTGCGGAGGTAGGAGGTAAATGTGCTGCACAACGCTGATGGGGGCATTGGTGTGCTGATGGGGGCATTGGTGTGCTGATGGGGGCATTGGTGTGCTGACGGGGGCATTGGTGTGCTGACGGGGGCGTTGGTGTGCTGACGGGGGCGTTGGTGTGCTGACGGGGGCATTGGTGTGCTGACGGGGGCGTTGGTGTGCTGACGGGGGCGTTGGTGTGCTGACGGGGGCATTGGTGTGCTGACGGGGGCATTGGTGTGCTGACGGGGGCATTGGTGTGCTGACGGGGGCATTGGTGTGCTGACGGGGGCATTGGTGTGCTGACGGGGGCATTGGTGTGCTGACGGGGGCATTGGTGTGCTGACGGGGACATTGGTGTGCTGACGGGGACATTGGTGTGCTGACGGGGACATTGGTGTGCTGACGGGGACATTGGTGTGCTGACGGGGACATTGGTGTGCTGACGGGGACATTGGTGTGCTGACGGG
The DNA here is from genome assembly GCF_905171775.1 of Rana temporaria. Taxonomy (NCBI): domain Eukaryota; kingdom Metazoa; phylum Chordata; class Amphibia; order Anura; family Ranidae; genus Rana; species Rana temporaria. The sequence continues at coordinate 231,074,576 of NC_053490.1, read as the reverse complement.
GACATTGGTGTGCTGACGGGGACATTGGTGTGCTGACGGGGACATTGGTGTGCTGACGGGGACATTGGTGTGCTGACGGGGACATTGGTGTGCTGACGGGGACATTGATGTGCTGACGGGCAGGGCTGTGGAGTCGGAGTCGAGGAGTCGGAGTCGGGGGAAATTTTGGGTACCTGGAGTCGGAGTCGGCAAACAATGCACCGACTCCGACTCCGACTCCTACTAAATTTAGATTGGAATAATAAAAAAAAAAAAAGCAAGTTTAAATGTCCCAATTCACAAAAAGTTATAATTAATGACTTCTCTACTGTAAGAATAAAGACCAATGCATGCAATGCCTCACGTAACCGCAAAACGAACACGTTAAGTGACCGTGAAGAAGCATGCTTTTCATGTGCTTCACTATATGGCACGCAACGCACAATTAGGAGCTGCAATACTTATACTTTCCATAGTGTTGTGTTCTGCTTTTACAGGGAACGCATGTTGGAGAACCAGTAAGTGTCCAAATAAAAAAATTCCAACAGGAGTTTTATAAAGCACTAAAAGAAGTTGAAAAGTATGATCGCTCATCAAAACTTACTGTTGAAGAAGCCATCCTTGTTTATCCAGAGATCGTTAGTGATGTGGCCAGAATAGTTACTGCAATGCCACCCACCCAAGTCAGTGTCGCAAGATTATTTTCAGCCCTAAAAATAATAAAGCCCTGGTTCACACTGGGTACGATTTGGAACGATTTGAGATGCGATTTGACATGTCAAATCGCATCTCAAATCGGCGGCAATTGTCGGCAATGGCACTGTCCTAATCAGTGCGACGCCGCATCTGCGATTTCAAAAAGTAGTTCCTGTACTACTTTTTGCGATTTCGGGCCGCGATTTACATTAAATTGTGGCCGAAATCGCGGCAAAATCACAGCCGCGAAAGCGCGGTAAAATCGCGCATTTTACCGCGATTTTGAATTCACAGCAGTGTGAACCTAGGCTCAGTCTGACTTAAGAGCTTCTATGAAAGAGGATCTGGCAGAGGCAATTCTCTTCCTTAGAACTCTACATTGAATTGATTTGCATTTGCTAAGCCTATAACTACATTTCAAGATTAATATAAACCATTTCTAGGTTTTACAGATTTTGTTTTTGGTTCATTATAGATAAGCTTTGTTTTTGTTCTAAAACAACCAAATAATGTGGTTTGTATTTTTGAACTGGTAAAGATCCTGTTCCTGATGTTTATGCCTGCTGCTACTATCCAGTCACTTGATTGTTTTCATTGTGTTTGTCTTTTGCTTAAACTGTGCAATACAGTAGACTGTTGGCTTCCCAGCCAGTAGTCCTGTGGTAGGTTGCGTTTCTTTCCCTCAAGGAATGTATAAAATACATTTGCATATTAATACAGAGGAGTCGGAGTCGGAGTCGGGAGTACATAAAACTGAGGAGTCGGAGTCGGAACATTTATCTACCGACTCCACAGCCCTGCTGACGGGGACATTGATGTGCTGACGGGGACATTGATGTGCTGACGGGGACATTGATGTGCTGACGGGGACATTGATGTGCTGACGGGGACATTGATGTGCTGATGAGAGGAGGTAAATGTGCTGCACAACGCTGATGGGGACATTGCTGTGCTGATGGGGACATTGCTGTGCTGATGGGGACATTGCTGTGCTGACGGGGACATTGCTGTGCTGACGGGGACATTGATGTGCTTATGAGAGGAGGTAAATGTGCTGCACAACGCTGATGGGGACATTGCTGTGCTGATGGGGACATTGCTGTGCTGACGGGGACATTGCTGTGCTGACGGGGACATTGATGTGCTTATGAGAGGAGGTAAATGTGCTGCACAACGCTGATGGGGACATTGCTGTGCTGATGGGGACATTGCTGTGCTGATGGGGACATTGCTGTGCTGATGGGGACATTGCTGTGCTGATGGGGACATTGCTGTGCTTATGAGAGGAGGTAAATGTGCTGCACAACGCTGATGGGGACATTGCTATGCTGATGGGGACATTGCTGTGCTGAAGGGGACATTGCTGTGCTGATGGGGACATTGGTGTGCTGATGGGGACATTGGTGTGCTGATGGGGACATTGGTGTGCTGATGGGGACATTGGTGTGCTAATTATCCTTATAACCAGAGTGGATGTTTATATAAGGGGGGGGGGATTCTACCCCGGGCGCCCATAACGCTGGTTACGCCACTGGATACAAGGCATATAAGAGAATGTGATATGTTAAAGCTTCAATAAAGCCAAGTATAATGAGTGAACAACGGACAACAACAATATCAGGCTTGATTAGCAGCTTTGCTTGTCTTATTGCACTTTCTTACTGAAAAAAAGTCATGGAGTCATAGACACATCTTTTTAGCTTCTGATGTACAAAATGTGAAAATGAAAGTTATATGTTTCTGTTATCTAATCCATATTTGGACTTTAGTATATTTGTATTCTATTGCATTTGGAAATACTTTGGTTAGTAGGTGAAAACATTCCTAATACAAAGAAAGATAGGCACCAGGGCCGGCCTTAGGTGTTCAGGCGCCCTGTCCCCCCCATCTTCACCCCTGGTCACCTAAACATACACAAAGAGGGAAAAACCCAACATGCCTGGGCCCCCCATCCCTCACTATCCAGAATGCCTAGGTACACCTTCCCCCACCACCTTCTGTGCCTGTAGCCCCCTTTATTGCAGAAATACTACAAATGATGGTCAGAGACTGCAAAACATACTACAGGAGAGGGTCAGAGACTGCAGACATAGTACAGGAGAAGGTTAGAGACTGCAGTCATGGTACAGGAGATGGTCAGAGACTGCAGTCATGGTACAGGAGATGGTCAGAGACTGCAGTCATGGTACAGGAGATGGTCAGAGACTGCAGACATGGTACAGGAGATGGTCAGAGACTGCAGACATGGTACAGGAGATGGTCAGAGACTGCAGACATGGTACAGGAGATGGTCAGAGACTGCAGACATGGTACAGGAGATGGTCAGAGACTGCAGACATGGTACAGGAGATGGTCAGAGACTGCAAACATGGTACAGGAGATGGTCAGAGACTGCAAACATGGTACAGGAGATGGTCAGAGACTGCAGACATGGTACAGGAGATGGTCAGAGACTGCAGACATGGTACAGGAGATGGTCAGAGACTGCAGACATGGTACAGGAGATGGTCAGAGACTGCAGACATGGTACAGGAGATGGTCAGAGACTGCAGACATGGTACAGGAGAGGGTCAGAGATTGCAGATATAACATAAGAGAAGGTGAGACTGTGGTCATAACACAGGAGATGGTCAGAGACTGCAGACATTATACAAGTGTGTCCTAGCAGTGACCAGTGTGGAAAAACATTGATCACTGCAAACAGGAGTTTACAAGCTATAACTTTAAAGCGGAGCTCCACCTCCACTCCTGCTCATCGGAACCCTCCCCCCCTCCGGTGTCACATTTGACACCTTTCAGGGGGGTGCAGATACCTGTCTAAAAACAGGTATTTGCACCCACATTTCCGGCCACACAGTCTGCGGGTAGACTGCGGGCAGGACTTCAGATCCCGTCCCCCCCCCGTTGTGTCCTGGGAACACTCGGCTCCCAGAACACAGCGGGAACCAGGCAGTGAAGCCGGGACGCTTCACTGCCTGGTTCCCTCACCGAGGATGGTGGTGGGGGCAGCAGAGTGACGAGCGATCGCTCATCCTCTGCTGCGGACGGCGCTGGACTCAAGGACAGGTAAGTGTCCTAATATTAAAAGTCAGCAGCTGCAGTATTTGTAGCTGCTGGCTTTTAATATTTTTTTTTTTTCAGGGGACATTCGCTTTAAGTGCCAAAAAAATAAAAAAAATATTTTCTAACAGTCATTTCTCAAGCACAGGAGGACAGTAAATGGTTAACAGGTCTGTGAAGCTCCCAGCCTGACCAGCTAGTTCCTTCAAAGATAACAATGAAAGTTAGATAAATCAGGGATAGCTGACCCCAACTCTGCACACATAGCTTTAGAAACAGCTTAATGCCACGTACAGACGGTCGTTTTTTGTGATGAAAAAAAACGACGTTTTAAATCATGAAATAAAACGACGTTTTTGAAACTTAATTCAATTTTTTTTTGTCGTTTTTCACAAGACATAAAACAACGTTTTCCCCCACACACGGTCATTTAAAGTGACGTTTTTAAAAACGTCGTTTTTTTTTCATCACATAAAGTGATGGTGTGTACGTGGCATAAGTTTGAAGCCATCTTGCAGAAGTCTAATCATAAGTGCTGTGTGCATTGTAAATAAAAGCACAGATAAGAAGCAGTGTGAGAAGACATGGAGGGGAAGTCATCCCTCCATCATTGTCTAATCTACACACAGGACAGAACACACCGATCATTAGACTTCTGCATTACCAGTGAGAGAGAGAGTGACATGATGATCATACCTTCTTCATTCTCAGGTATGTCGGATCCTCTGCATCCCGAGTCACCATCATCTTCTCCTGATCAAATGTGGCGGGCTGGTCAATCTGATTGGCTAAGAGGGTGGTGATGGCAACCTAGAAGTCACGCCTTCCCACTCAGAAGAGCAGCTCTATTGGCTGCCTGACACACTCGTCTGTCCCTCTCCCTCCAGCATGTGAAAGCCGTGGGAGGGAGAGGGAGAAAGCTGCACACCACTCTGCACCTAATAACACCCGCACTGAGCGCCTTGCTGTCCGGGGCCCCTCTATCCTCTGCCGGGAGCCTGGGGAGCGACAATGAGGAGGAAGAGGTGACTCACATTCTGCGAGCTGTGCTGGCCGCACGGCGCCCCCTGTTGGCCATGGCACCCTGTGCGGGCAAACAGCTCGCACACCCCAAAGGCCGGCCCTAATAGGCACTTCCTATCGCCTGTCAGATGTGCTGGAGGATTCTCAGCCACATTCAGCTTTATATCCTCAAGCAGCAAATAGCACCTCTCTCTATCTGGTCTCTAAAGCCCTGTACACACGCTAGGTTTTCACAGTGGTAAAAAGTCAGCCGAGAAAACTGAGGGGAAATCCGAGAACCCGGCAGGAAAACTGCCATGGAGCTTTGGCCGGGAATCCCAGCCGTGTGTATGCTCCATGAGTACTGCCTCACAATGTTTCCCATAGAGTATTAGTAAATCTGGCGGCAAAAAAAAACGCCAGGAATCCCGACAGGAAAATAGAGAGCAGGTTCTCTATTTTCCTGTCGGGATTCCCATCTGTTTTCCTGATGGGAAAACTGCTAGGAAGCATACACACGTCCGGTTTTCCCGGCCAAAAGCTCTCTTGGCAGTTTTCCTGGCAGGAAAACCGGTCGTGTGTACGCGGCTTTAGTATTCACTTTTAAAGAGTAACTTGTTGGGGAAAAAAACAATTCCCTCTGGCTGATCTATGTATTTGGCAAGGATTTTAACAAGTGTTGTTGCATCTTCCTACCTTTTGTTATTCTAAAGACATTGCTGTTTGTTTGTCTGTGTCCATGTGAATGTGAAAGGGAATGACTTTATAATTGTCAATCATCTGCTGTAGGGTTCTAATGAGCAAAGTGGCAGTGTCTGAATCTCTTTAGATGTGATATCCCTTTGGAAGTCTCACCAGAAATGAATTTCTTGTTGAAGAGGATGCCCAAAATCTGACTTGTATCTTAGTGCAGACTTCTGGGAAACTAGAGCCAATCACACAAGCAGGAAATGAGATTGCTCACCATTTGTGTATAGAATGCCTGCAAGTTGTCATATTGCATTGCATTATACAGAAAATTACAGCGCTGCAGATTGAAAAGAAAAAGTCATTTTTAATAACATTCAATTACAATAGGACTTGTGTAGCAATTGTACGAGGGTTCTTCAAAAAGTTTGTGCACTTTTTTTAAACCAAGTTCAAAATATAAAAGTGCAGAAACGTTTTGAAGACCCCTCTTATATGCTTTATTTATTTTATTTGCTATCCCCCCCCCCCCCAAAAAAAGGTTACCATTTAAGTCGCCCCCCCAGGTCTCCTCTCTCACATTCTCATTACCACACCTGTGGATTAATTTGCCTGTCTGCTGTCCTGTTCCCCTTTTTTGTGACCATTCTTCCACCAGGATGATATTTACCATTTTGCTCCTTAGTGTACTTTTTTCTTGCTGTGCTCCCTGTCTGATCTGATTCATCATTTATAAAAATAACAAACATGTCATACTTGCCTGCTCTGTGCAATGGTTTTGCACAGAGCAGCCCCAATCCTCTTCTTCCCCCACCAGCGCTCCAGGCTCACTCAGGGATGGACTGGGACAGAAATTTGTCCCTGGACTTCATCCAGACTGGCCCACTTTGACGGGTCTCTCCCATGGCGGCCGGACAACTCCCGCACCAACCCCCACCCCCCCCGGCCACCTAAGCCCCCTTCACTAGCCACTAGCCGTTCTACTTTATTAGAGTAGAACGGCTGGTACTCTTATAGGCAGTACCAGTGGGGAAGCTAGACATTATTTCATCCGGGGCAAAGAATCAGTTTGGTGCCCTCTTATGGGACAAGATTAGGCAGAAGTGAGAAACTCCCAGGCCATAGCTGTTGAGTCAGCTGTCTGTCCCCTCCCCCCCCATGCTCCTCTGTCGTCCCCCCTGCTTTTTTGTTCCCCCCAGGTGAGCGCTGCGGGGAGGGAGAGACAGAGGAGTGGAGGGGGGCAGCAGTCCGCTGTCACTGAAGTCGGCTTTTCTGTGTCGTCTTTGTTGAGTTTTATTCAAAGTCCCTGACCCTTTCCAAAAACGCAGCGGCTGAATTAAAAGCATACATTTGAACGTGTCCTACAGGAAACCATGTTAAATGGACTGTAGTGCGTTTCTGCAAAAAGCACCAAAAATCTGCATAAGCGTGAACCAGGCCTTAGTAGACGTGAGATAAACATGCACTCGGTCCAAAACAGATTTCAGAGAAGAAAAAAAAGCATGCAACTCTGAGTATGGAGTATGGACTGTTGCATATATTGTGAATCACAAAAGTAAAAACTCACTTTTAATTACTCAATACCAGGCACATGTTAGGTGTGAAAAGTTTCGGTGATGCATCCATGGCACTTGATCTGCAGTCGTCCTGACTGGCAAGATGGTGGTGTGTAGGAGGAAAGCCAAGAGAGAGGGGTGGAACACACTCTGGACCACAGTGCTTGTCGTGATGACGTCACTGGCGTGTTTGAAACGCGTTTCCGAGCAGGCGCACCCTGGTGGTGGGAGGAATGCGCTCTCCTTTCTCGAACAAGTAATACAGAAATAAATGTGCAGTATTTATGTTCTACTAGTGCTACCATCTAGTTGCGGGAAGTATAAAATTGCTATGGGCTATATTGTTAAAGGGGTTGTAAAGTTTCGTCTTTTATTTTCTAAATTGGTTCCTTTAAGCTAGTGCATTTTTGGTTCACTTACCTTTTCCTTCGATTTCCCTTCTAAATGTTTTTTTATTTTTTTTATTTCTCACTTCCTGTTTCTCCTCAGTAAGCTTTCCACCATCATCCGAGCGGTGGAAAGTCATTTAGAACATCTTACTGAAAACTTTACTGAGGAGGAACAGGAAGTGAGAAATCCAGACAAAGAAAAAAAACATTTAGAAGGGAATTTGCAGTAAAAGGTAAGTGAACCAACAATGCACTAGCTTAAAGGAACCTATTTAGAAAATAAAAAACTAACCTTTACAACCCCTTTAAAGGAGAAATATGGCCTCCTAGTGGTGCAAAGTCAAAATGTCAAATTTTCAAACTTTGGGAAAGATGATTGTTGATGATGTTTGTCAAAGTGGCGAGGAACACTGTTTATATATACCTCTTTCTATCCATCTGCGGTGTTCTCCAAACCTTTCTCTTAGTGGATGCCTGGTTCATCCTATATATAGTAGATTATAAGGACAACTTAAGCAATAAACTATATGGTCGGAGGAACAATTATAAAACTCTTTAAATTTGTGGGTTTTTGCATTAAACTTTTTTTTTCTATGTTTTATAAAATCACAGGTTTTACATAATGTTTTTTTGCATCTGTACATGCCTATAATGGGAATAAGGCAAAGCCGAGGAGATGCAGTGCTTCGTTGTGATTTTAGCTTACTGGAGGATATTTTATTTTTGAGATTGGGAGCTCTCCTGTATGTAACTTCGGTTGATCAGGAAGGGGTTGAAATTGAGGATCTTCAAGTAGTATTTTCCAGTGTTTTTTTAGAACTCCATTTTTTTGTGTTCTGTGTGAAACTTGGTGGTGAATCGAATGGTATGGCCAAAGGGTTCTTTTTCGGGGGGAACTTGGTTCCACCACCTTTGGCTCAGACCCTTTGGTGCCTGCTTACCACAATCACTTGTAAACACAGAAACACAGAAGTCTGGCTAGTGTGAATGGGGTCTTAGTCTAAAAGACCAGTCATTTTGACATTTGTGGCTGGAGCACATTTGCAAAAACCTGATCGAAGAATGATTGTGTTTGATAGTCACAAAATGAATGCATTGATTTTTTTTCAGGCAGACCTGATTGGACTGCTCATAGCTCTCTATGTGTCTGCTGACACCCACCGGCATCCAATCCGGTCTGCTAAAAACAGTTGGGGATCTGCTCTCCAGATGACAGTCTGATGGAAATGGACAGGCAGTCTGTTTCCATGCGACCGCCCCATAGAAAAGAGCTGTGTCTGCTCTGCATAGCGGAGCAGACAAGGACCTGTCATCTGCCTGCTCTGTGGGGATCAGCAGACGAGTCCCTTGCTGAGCAGACAGATCTGCTTGGCCGAGTCCGCCCTGTCAGGTTCATAGTGAGCTGTCTGTTTTGTTGTTACGTTGTAAGTTTTAATGTGTTTGGTCCTGAATTTACAAAAATCATTTTTGATATGTTTCTAGTTAAGAAAAAGAACAAGATGTCCAAAATTCGACGGAAGGTTACAGTAGAAGTTACCAAGACCATATCGGATGGCACATCACGTAGACCAAGTGTTTTTGAGAGGCTTGGGCCTAGCACTGGTAGCAGTGCAGAGGTAAGAGCAGAAATCCTTTCTAAACAAAAGCATTTTATTTTTATTTCAGCTAAACGTGATCTGATTCCATACTTCCCATATTTACAGACGCAGTGTAGTAACTGGATGGCAACTGGAAACTGTTCTTATGGTAATAATTGCAGATTTATTCATTCACCAAGAGGAAAAAGGATTTAGTGGATCTTACAGAAGGTAATTTGCATATTTATTTTACCCTTTTAAATTACTGCTTTTTATTGCGTTGAGAGGATGTGTGTAGTTTACTATCCTCAATATATCAGCTTTTCTGTCATGAATTGTCAGTTATGTTTGCCAAAAGTAGCGTACTTCACTGAGCTGGAGTGTCTCCTTGTGAAATTTTGTTACTCGCCATTCTCTGGGATCTCACTCGAAGCAGCGAGTCATTAACCTCTGTAATCAGGAAACGTGGAGGTAAAGTATTTGTACTAACTTTTTTTTTTTTTTTTAGGTATTTCCTGTGAACTGTAAAACCTCAATTTATGACAGGGGGTGGGACCTGATGTATTTAAAGGACCTTGCACTATCAAGCAGTTCTAAGTCCTGGTTCACACTGATGTGTGGGATTCGCAATGATTTCTGTGTGTTTCCATGCACCACATCAATCTCACTCCGTTCATGCAAACCACTGAGTGTCAGTGTTAACGACACCCCAAATATGGGTTGCTTAATGCAGTGCGATTGGCTGAATTGGATCACATGGGTGTGAACACCCATGTGATCTAATTCCAGTGTGGCAAAAACTGCATGCATTTTTTCTGTGCGGGTGTGGTGCGATTTGAACCATACAAAATTAATGGGCTCAAATCGCACTGTGATTTTAACAGGAATGAGTGAGTGAATTACTGATATAGTATACAAATGCAAACTAAATCACCTCAAGGCGCTTGGCATCCATTTTCCTTCAGTTTGACCCTCAGAATAGATGGGTCTTTAGTTTTTTTCTGAAGGCCAGGTGATCAATTTCCATTCGGATATTAGTTGGTAAAGCGTTACATAGTCGAGGTCCTTGAACTGAAAAACGACGTTCTCCTTTGGTCTTATATCGGGCTTTAGGAATTTGTAATAATTTTTGGTTAGTTGATCTAAGAACTCGATTTGGGTTTTGTTGTTTTATTTTCTCACTTAAATATACGGGCACGCTTCCGTGTACACATTTGTGCGTTAGGCATAAGGCCTTGAAAGTGACTCGGTCCTTTATGGGCAGCCAATGAAGGTATCTCAGGGACGGGTGATTGGTTCCCAGGGTTTTTTTCCTTACCAGTCGAGCTGCCATGTTTTGGATGATTTGGAGCCGGGCGAGCTGGTACTTTGGGAGTCCGAGGTAAAGGGCATTTGCATAATCCAATCTGGAGTTAATGATTGACCCTACCACTACGTCTTCTTTAGGGATGAAGGGGACCACTCTTCGTAGGAGCCGTAGAAGATGGTGCGATCCGCTAATTACTGATCCTATTTGTGCATCCATTGTCATGTCCGAGTCAAAGATGACTCCTAGACTTTTGATCTTGGTGCTAGGGGTGATGGTTTGTCCCAAAATGGGTGGAGGAGTCCAGGTAGTCCTGGCCAGTGTCCTCCTGTTTGCATGGAGTTGAATGATTTCTGTTTTTGCTCCATTGAGTTTGAGGTGACTCTCCGTCATCCAGATGTCTATCTGAGTGAGGCATTGTTCCAATGCGGGATATTTTGTTATTTTTGTCGCTGATACGAAAATAAAGTTGCATGTCGTCCGCGTAGGAGTGATAGAGAAGGTCGTGATTACTAATAATTTTTAGGAGTGGGCGGCGGTAAATATTGAATAGCACTGATGATAGGGGAGATCCCTGAGGAACTCCGCAAGACACGCTGCGAGATTCAGATGTGAAAGGTCCTAGTTTCACTATCTGGGATCGATTTTCCAGGAATGATGAAAACCATGGTAGATCCGAGTCTGCCACTCCAGCTATCTCTGTGAGCCGGGTTAGCAACAGTTTGTGATCTACTGTATCAAAATGGTGTTGTAGTTGTTGTACTACTACCTTTTCCATATCTTGGAACATCTTGGAAAAGAATGTTGAGGGAGGTTATCGGTCGCCGATTGTTTGGATCTTTGGGGTCTGAATTGTTTTTTTTTTTTAGAAGGGGTTTAATTATTCTTTGCTTTAAGGGGGTTGGAACTATGCCTTTTTTAAATGATTGGTTTATGAGGTGAGTGATTGCGGGTGCCAAAATATCGGCATATTCTTTTGCCACATTTGTGGGAATGATGTCATTGGGGGATGTACTATCTCGGAGACTTACGATGATTTTTTTAGTGGTATCGATGGAGATTGGCGCTAATATAATTTTTTTGGATCGAAGAACATTTGTATTTTCTTTTTGATTAGTGCGGGTGAAGTTGGTGATTTGATTTTGCTGAATTGTTTCACAAAGGTTTTCAATTTTATTGATGAAAAAATCCGATAATTTGTTGCAGAATTCTTGTGTTTCATTTTTTGGAGCTTCTAGGCAGGCTGGGTTCATGGGTTGAGAGACTATGTTGAAGAGCTCTTGGGGGCGATTTTGGGCTTTTGCGAGAGCATTTGAAAAATGCTCTTTTTTTTGCTTTGAAAATTTCCTTGTGGTATCTCTTGTGGTGGTATCAGTGATTAATTTATATTTTTCGTGGTTTTCTTTAGTGGAGTTTCTTCTCCAGGCGCCTTCCGCTCTCCTGCGTTCTTGTTTCAATGACGTGAGAGTGTCATTGAACCAGCTGGAGTTGTTTTTACCGATAAGGGCTCTTTGTTTTGTGGCGATTATATCTGCGGTTTGCAGCAAAGCTTTGTTAATGGCGTTAAGAATTTCTGCTGGGGATTGAGTTTGTTTTATTTCTGTCATATTATTTAATAGGGTATTACTATTTTTAAAGTGTTCAGAGCGAAGTTTCTTCATAGACAGACCAGCGTGCACTCGCAGACCAACAGTCCAGCGTGCACTCGCAGACCAACAGTCCAGCGTGCACTCGCAGACCAACAGTCCAGCGTGCACTCGCAGACCAACAGTCCAGCGTGCACTCGCAGACCAACAGACCAGCGTGCACTCGCAGACCAGCGTGCACCCACAATACACAGGTACTACTGATCCACACTAGGGATGAGCCGAACATACCCGGGTTCGGTTCGCACCAGAACGTTCGAACAGACCGCGGGTTCGCACGAACATTTAGAACCCCATTGAAGTCTATGGGACTCGAACGTTCGAATTCAAAAACGCTAATTTTAAAGACCAATATTCAATTTAATGTTGAAAAACGTCTTTCAGAACCCGGGTCTTGACCCAGGGAACATGTATCAATGGAATTTTTTTTTTTTTAAAACTACCGTTTTTCCGGAGCAGCAATTTTAATGATGCTTAAAGTAAAAAAAAAAAAATGAAAAATTCCTTCAAATATCACACCTGCTGTGTGTCTATAGTAGTGGCACGTGTTTAGAAATGTCCCTGCACAACATGAAATTATTATAAGAACAAGGTAATTTAATACTGCTTGCGCACGTGCTGTGTGGCAACAATATCTCGATTATTTTAGGGGTGGTGGGGGGGGCCATTATTTTTTTGTGAAAGCAAAATTGTAGAAAAAAGGGCACCCCTCAAACATACTGTAATTGGAGCGCAACAAAGAGCCACGTGCAAAGTATTGCATCAAAAATTGTTATTAGGTGCCCCTGTTAAACAGGGGCAGAAAAATTAGGCCTTAGGCACTGGTGGCGGAGCACAGAAAAACAAAATTTCTTACTAGCTATCAGCAAGAAAAGTGAGGAGGAGAAGGGTATTCCATCATCAGCATAACAGGACAGTCACTCAGCATCAGCAGTCTCAAAGGGATCTGACATTTCAACAAAAAATTCTTATTCAGTAACATCAGCATCAGGTGCTTGGTAGCTGGTGTTGATCCAAGCCTGATTCATTTTGATGAAGGTCAGTCGATCAACAGAGTCGGTGGAGAGGCGCACCCTGTGATCGGTCACAAAGCCTTTAGCAGTACTGAATGTGCGTTCTGAAAGAACACTGGATGCAGGGCAAGCCAGTAGCTCAATTGCGTACTGTGCAAGCTCTGGCCAGTGATCCATCCTCAAGACCCAGTAAGCCAGAGGATTTTCCGTGGGGAAGGTGTCCAAGTCGGATCTTGCCGCTAGGTATTCCCGGACCATGTAAACCAGACGCTGGCGATGGTTGCTGGAACCGGTCAGACCTTGGGGCTGCGGACTAAAAAATTGTCTGAACGCATCGGTCAGACGGCCACTTTCTCCACCGCTCCTTCTCTGACTCACCGAAGCCTCAGCAAGACGTTGTCCAGGGCCAGGTTTTGGTAATCCCCCCGGTTCTGGGAACGCATTGCACAGACCCTTCTGCAAGGCCTCCCGCAGAAGTTTCATCTTCTGCTCCCTCTGCGATGGCAACATAAGATCCGCTACCTTACTCTTGTAACGTGGATCAAGGAGAGTTGCCAGCCAGTAATGATCCCTCTCCTTGATAGCACGTACACAAGGATCCTTACGAGGCTTTGCAGGATCAGGGAGGCCATGCAGCGTAGGTTTGCAGAGGCATTCGGGGCAGAGTCCTCTGGGTCACTGAGGACGACAGGATCCGCAGCCACCTCATCCCAGCCACGTAAAAGTCCACGTGTTCCTTGGGACTGTAAATGATCCCTTGAAGACTGCTGCTGTTGATGCTGAGTGCTAGGCTCCACCTCCATGCTGCTGATACAATCATCATCCTCCTCCTCATCCTCCTCCTCCTCTTCCTGTGTTCTAGGTGGGCAAGCAGGAACAGTGTCTGGATAAAGGGGGCCTTGAGAGGTAAGGAAGTCCTCCTCTTCCTCCCTCTGTTCTGCCTCAAGGGCCCTGTCCATTATTCCACGTAGGGTGTGCTCCAACATGTGAATAAGCGGGACTGTCTCACTGATGCATGCACTGTCACTGCTCACCATCCTCGTGGCCTCCTCAAATGGTGACAGGACAGTGCATGCATCCCTGATCAAGGCCCACTGGCGTGGTGAAAAAACCCCAAGCTCCCCTGAGCCAGTTCTGCTGCCATATTGGCACAGGTACTCATTGATGGCCCTCTGCTGCGTGTGCAGCCGCTGCAGCATGGCCAACGTAGAGTCCCATCTGGTGGGCATGTCACAGATTGGGCGGTTCTTGGGCAGGTTGTATTCCCTCTGGAGGTCTGTCAGCCGAGCAGTGGCATTATATGACCTCCGGAAATGCACACAGACTTTCCTGGCCTGCTTCAGGACATCCTGTAAGCCCGGGTACCTGCCCAAGAACCGCTGCACCACCAAATTGAGAACATGCGCAAAACAGGGCACATGGGTGAGTTTTCCCTGTCGCAGGGCAGAGAGGAGGTTGGTGCCATTATCGCTGACCACCATTCCAGGCTTCAGCTGGCGTGGCGTCAACCACCTCTGAGCCTGCCCCTGCAGAGCTGAAAGAACCTCTTCCCCAGTGTGGCTCCTGTCTCCCAAGCACACCAGCTCTAGCACCGCATGGCATCCCTTGGCCTGCATTCCTGCGTAGCCCCTCGTACGCCTACGGAGCACGACTGGTTCTGAGGAAACATCACCACAGGAAGAGGCCACAGAGGAAGAAGAGGAGGGGGTGGAGGAGAGAGGTGTGTCACAAGCAGTAGTAGAGTTTTGGAGGCGTGGTGGCGGAACAACCTCCAAAACTATTGTACCTTGCCCTGCGTCCTTCCCAGCTGCCAGCAGAGTCACCCAATGGGCCGTAAAAGACAGGTAACGTCCCTGTCCATGCCTGCTGGACCATGAGTCAGCGGTAAGATGCACCTTACCACTGACCGCCCTGTCCAGCGAGGCATGGACATTGCCTTCCACATGCCGGTAGAGAGCCGGAATCGCCTTCCGTGAGAAAAAGTGGCATTTGGATACTTGCCACTGAGGTACTGCACATTCCACAAACTCACGGAAGGGGGCAGAATCTACCAACTGAAAAGGTAACAGTTGAAGTGCTAGCAATTTTGCTAAGCTAGCATTCAACCGCTGGGCATGAGGATGGCTGGGAGTGTACTTTTTTCGGCACTGCAGCAGCCGGGGCAGGGAAATTTGTCTGGTACTATCAGTAGATTGCCCGCATGTACTACCACTACTAGGTTGTGACACACCTATTTCTACAACTTCAGTGCAGGCTTCAGAGAGGACTGGGGGTCTAGTGGGGTTGGAGGTCACAGAAGGGCAAGGGGAGGTACGCTTTGGTCTTTGGTGTGGGTCTTTCTGGTATGCTTGCCAACGAGCTGCATGGCAGCTCGACATATGTCTGGACAAGCATGTGGTGCCCAAGCGGGTGATGTTTTGGCCACGCGAGATACGCTTGAGATATATGTTGCAAACAGCAAAGGTATGATCTGATGGACATGTTTCAAAAAAGGCCCACACCAAAGAACTTTTGCTGTACCGTTGAGACACAGCAGTGCCACGTAATGCCGTTGGTGTGCTGCCCTTAAGCTGACCCCTGGAGGGCATCCTGCCTCTTTGGAGATGTGCCTGTGCCTCCTCCTCCTCTTCCTCCTCCTCTCTCCTATCAGACACCCAGGTAGAGTCAGTGACCTCATCATCCCCTCCCTCCTCATCATCACTGTCGACAACCTGGCAGTATGCTCCAGCTGTCCCTCTCGGCCACCCCCTCTCCCTGGGCTCACATCAATGCCTTCCTCTATCTGTGTTCCGTCATCAGAGTCTTCAAAACGCTGAAATCTTCATGCAGCATGTACCCAACACTGTGTTGGAACAGTTCGGGGGAGTCCTCAGGAGGACACAGTGGGACTAGGGAAGGATTGTGTGATGCCATTGTGCAGAGGGAAGAGGACGCCTTGGCAGCTGCTTTGCCAGACAAACTATGATCAGTCTGTGTGAGAGAGGATGAGGACGGCTTGGTCATCCACTCCACTAATTTCTCTGCATGTTGAGGCTCAACACGGCCAGCTCCCGAAGCGACCACGTGCTGAAGAGGATGCACCACATCCACCACCAGCGTTACCTCTAGATGCAGAGCCTGGTTGCCCTTGTGACTCTCTGCCTCTCTTTGTCCTTCCAGCCATATTTATGCGTTCAGGTGCTATGTAACAAAACAGACGCAGTCACACCAACTGCATTCAGGTGTTAGTAAACTGCACACACGCAGTAAGAGCGACTGCATTCAGGTGCTACATAACAAAATAGTCACAGTCACACCGACTGCGTTCAGGTGTTAGGTGTTAGTAAACTGCACACACGCAGTAAGAGCGACTGCGTTCAGGTGCTATGTAACAAAACAGATGCAGTCACACCAACTGCGTTCAGGTGTTAGTAAACTGCACACACGCAGTAAGAGCGACTGCGTTCAGGTGCTATGTAACAAAATAGTCTCAGTGACACCGACTGCGTTCAGGTGTTAGTAAACTGCACACACGCAGTAAGAGCGACTGCGTTCAGGTGCTATATAACAAAATAGTCGCAGTCACACCGACTGCGTTCAGGTGTTGGTAAACTGCACACAAGCAGTAAGAGCGACTGCGTTCAGGTGCTATGTAACAGCACACACGCAGTGACACCAACTGCGTTTAGTTGCTATTAAACAGCACACACGCAGTAAGAGCGACTGCGTTTCTGTGCAATTCAATAGCCCACTTGCATTAACAGCGACTGCGTTTCTGTGCAAATAAATTGCACACGTGCAGTAACAGGTAATGCGTGTATATGCAATTAACTAGCACACATGAATAACACTGAGTACTATGTTTAAGCTAATCCCTAATGCAGGCAATACAACACGTTAGAGCACTGCATGAAGAACAATCTCCTGCCTGACAGATACTAATAGCAGATCTAGCTGAGCTATACAGTTTATAAATATATTGACAACTCCTAGGGATGTGAATATATTCTCTACAAACTGTAGATTTAACTATACTGACTAGCCTTCCTGCTCTATCTATCTATCTATCTGATAGAAAAGACTCTCTCTCTCTCTCTCTCTCTCTCTCTCTCTCTCTCTCTCTCTCTCTCTCTCTCTCTCTCTCTCTCTCTCTCTCTCTCTCTCTCTCTCTCTCTCTCTCTCTCTCTCTCTCTCTCTCTCTCTCTCTCTCTCTCTCTCTCTCTCTCTCTCTCTCTCTCTCACACTGACTGACTGACTGACTGACTGACTGACTGACTGACTGACTGACTTCTCTAACAAAAGCCGGAACACACTACACGAGGCCGCCGTGCAGGCTGCCTTTTATAGTGTGGGGTGTGTACTAATCCCCCTGAGCCATAATTGGCCAAAGCCACCCTGGCTTTGGCCAATTATGGCTCTTTGTTTTTTGCGCGCTGTGATTGGCCAAGCATGCGGGACATACAGCATGCTTGGCCAATCATCAGCGCTCAACGCCGCAGTGAATTATGGGACGTTTTGCTTCACTCGAATTTGGCACGAACGACCCGTTTTGTTTGAGTTTCGACGAACGACCGATGTTCGAGTCGAACATACGTTCATATCGAACGCGAAGCTCATCCCTAATCCACACACACTACTCGGACAACACTCAGGTACTCGCCCTACACAGGTACTATGACCCCTGATTTGAACCTCCTGATTTTAACTCACCACTTAGTCCAGTTCCACTTGGAGAGAGTTCCAGCAAACTCAAGATGAGCAGGCTCAAAATGAGCTTGACAGGACTTTATATAGGCCTCAAGTACCTGTGACCAATTAACCACTCCCCTTAATTAGTAGGCTGAAGGAAAGAAAATAAAAGGCTGTTTAAGGCCTCATTTCCACTGGCGTTTTTACAGCCACGTTTCTGAGCGTTTTTTACAGCTTAAAAACGCCTGTCCATGTTATTCTATGGCTTCATTCCCACATAGGCGTTTTTGAGCTGCAAGTGGCATAGACGTTTTTGAGCTGTAAAAAAAACGCAGGACCAGGGCGTTCTGAAGCTCCAGAGTAGAGCTGTAAAAACGCCAGACGTTAAACGCTCAAAAACGCGACCGCGGCATTTTTAAAGCTGCAGCTCACAAAAAAAATTTTTTTTTTTTTTTTTACAAAATAAACATGGACAGGCGTTTTTAAGCTGTAAAAAATGCTAACAGTGGCTGTAAAAACGCCAGTGGAAATGAAGCCTTAAAGTGCCAGAAAAAAAGGTGTTAAAAAGCTGCAAGGAAAAAACCCAACAAGAACCTAAAATGCAACCCAGTAGTCAAAAGCAAAACGTGTTCACACTCCACTCAAGGTCTCCACTGTATAGCCTCCAACCAACAAGACTGGTGTGATTCCTGTCTGAATTGCATGCGGTTTCGCGCACCACATCAGCGTGAATCGGTACTTAAAGTGGATGTAAACCTAATTCCTGAAATTTGAGCTGAGCACATATATCTGCAGTATTTTGTTATGTCTCTTAAGAGCTAAGTCACAACAGTTCCTCTGTTAGCCAGATAAATCCTTACAAATCCTCTGACACATCAGATAAAAGCAGCCTGACATTTCTGTCAGGGCAGGTTGCTGAAATAGATTAGCAGGGAGCTGACCCTGTTACAAAACACCTCTGAGAGTCTCTGCCATGTGGAGAGGGGGTTTGTGCCTTTCCTCCAATCAACAATTGTAGCTATCTTGGCTTTATGGCCAGACATCACACTCTGTGTTAAACAGGAAGAGAAAATCTCCTAACGGGAGCTCAACTTTCTAAACAGTATATAAATGTGAAGACAACAGATATACATGTAAAACCTATGTATAGAGATTTGTTTCATCTTTGTGTCATCTGAGGTGGTTCACTTCACTGGGTATATGGAGGGTTTACATCCACTTTAGGGCATATATCTTTTCTTCTTAAAAAAATCAATGTTATACTTGCCTGTTGTGTTCAATGGTAGTGCAGAGTGGCCCCTTGTGCCCTCTGCTGGGGTCCCCCATCGATGCTCTGTGTCACGATCGCTACCGTGCCAAACAGACAGCGAGGCGTGGTCACGCCCCAAGTGGCTCTGGGTGGGATTGAACCCAGGACCTCTCCATTGCAGCTCCAGGTCTTTGCCTCTGAGCCACTTCTCAAGTTGATATTCTGCTTGCTGTCCGTCGGAGCCTGGTTCTGAACTATGTGCTGATTGCCTGTCTCTGGATCTCCCTACAATCTGCACTTGTCTATCCTGGTCCAGCTGAGGCAGGTTTCCTAATCAACCAGGGTATAAAGCCCTGCCTCACTATGAGGGAGGTGTCAGTTCATTGTTCTGATTGTCTTGTCTGTGCCAACGGTTCCTGTGGTTGTCTTCAGCTACAAGACTGACCCCGGCTTCTGACCCTTTTGGCTTACGTACCCTGGAATGCTGCTGTCTCCTGCCCTTTGACCCCAGCCTGTACTTTCAGACTTTCCCTGCCTTCTCCAGCCCTTGACCCACGGCTTGTGCCCCGGACTTGTCTTTGGTTCCTGTCTGCAAACCCTGAACTTTCCGTCAGTAGTTACCTGACCCTCAGCTGTCATCAGTGTACCCCGTCTGCTCAGCTACAAGACTGACCCTGGCTTCTGACCTTACTCTGAATTCTGGAATCCTGGGCCACGGCTATACTTGACTATCCTTGGCTAATCCCTATCTAGCCCCGTGCACAGACTCACAGCCCAGGTAGTGTCTTACCTTATTACCGTGGGCTGTGTGTACCTGCAAGGGTGAGCTTACAAATCTGCAAAATGGACTCCACTCAAGGTAAGCCCTCACACTCTGCTTCCCCATTTTTTTTTCGTGTCCCCGTATAGCAAACTGCACTATGGGGGCATTTGTGTGGGCAAGTATAGTATATAAATATGTAGCGCTACCCCCGAAGGAGCCGCTGGTAATTGATTGGGCCAGTACTCTGCTTTAAGGCCCCTTTCACATTGAGGCGTTATTACCACGTTTTAGCACTAAAATTACCGCACAAATACCGCATTAAAAATGCCTGCCATGTATCAGTGTATCCTTTCACACTGAGGCGTTGCGCTGGCTGTGCGCTGAAAAAAATCCTGCAAACCGCTTTTTTGGAGCATCTTTGGGGGGGGGGGGGGAAATAGCGCTGTAAAAACGCATATTCCCATTGAAATGAATGGGTACCGCTATAAAACCGCGGTAATACCGCTTTAAATAATGCCCAAAGCTGTGGAAAGGTCACCTGACCGCAGTAGTGTGAAGGATTCTGGGAAACCAGGAAATCCTGTGGGGAGAAGGGAGTAATACAGAGAAGGCAAGTCAGTACAGCATGGAGGAACAAGCTGCTGTGATTCAGCCATCAGCTGCAGGAGCAGCTACAGAAGAAACCTCTGGTAGTGGAGATCCAGAGGAGTTTATTGATACCATGCGCAGGCACCCTGAACTCTGGGACAAAAAGCACACATGGTACTCAAACCGGCTGAAGAAAAAGGCTGGGTGGGATGATGTTGCTGATCATCACATCGCTGATTGGAAGACATTATCTCCCAAAAGAAAAGCTGAAAAATGTAAGTAGTTAAAATCCCAATCTAGTCCCTATTTCCAATTCCTTATCCCTTGTCCCGTTATTCATCCCAAACCCCCACCCCTCATAATACTAAACTCCCATCCCTATCCCTAATCCCACCCCTCATAATCCTGCACTCCCTATCCCTAATATCACCCGTCATAATACCAAACTCCCATCCCTATCCCTAATCCCACCCCTCATAATCCTGCACTCCCATCCCTATCCCTAATATCACCCCTCATAATACCAAACTCCCATCCCTATCCCTAATCCCACCCCTCATAATCCTGCACTCCCATCCCTATCCCTAATATCACCCCTCATAATACCAAACTCCCATTACTATCCCTAATCCCACCCCTCATAATCCTGCACTCCCATCCCTAATCCCACCCCTCATAATCCTGCACTCCTTATCCTGAATATCACCCCTCATAATACCAAACTCCCATCCCCATCCCTAATCCCAATACTTCTAACCCTAATCCCACTCCTTCATGCCCAATACTTCTAACCCTAATCCCACTCCTCCATGCTCAATACGTCTAAACCTAATCCCACTCCTCCATGCCCAATACTTCTAACCCTAATTCCACTCCCCCATACCTAATACTCCTAACCCTAATCCCACTCCTCCATGCCCAATACTTCTAACCCTAATCCCACTCCTCCATGCCCAATACTTCTAACCCTCACCCTAATTCCACTCCCCCATACCTAATACTTCTAACCCTAATTCCATTTCCCCATACCTAATACTTCTAACCCCAATCCCACTCCTCCAAGCCCAATACTTCTAACCCCAATCCCACTCCTCCAAGCCCAATACTTCTAACCCTAATCCCACTCCTCCATGCCCAATACTTCTAACCCTAACCCTAATCCCACTCCTCCATGCCCAATACTTCTAACCCTAATCCCACTCCTCCATGCCCAATACTTTTAACCCTAATCCCACTCCTCCATGCCCAATACTTCTAACCCTAATCCCACGCCTCCATGCCCAATACTTCTAACCCTAATCCCACTCCTCCATGCCCAATACTTCTAACCCTAATCCCACTCCTCCATGCCCAATACTTCTATCTATAACCTTAATCCCACTCCTCCGTTACAAACACTCTTAACACTATACCATCACTGATAGTCCAAACCCCCTTCCTAATCGTATCATTGTACATTTGACTTTAATGTAATGATTAAATTATTGTTTTAATTTTTTCTGAATCTAACAAATATGACTGACTCAAAACAATGTTTCAATAATCATTTTATTATTGCATATAAAATTGGTGATTTCTTCCATGCCTATAATGGAAAAAAAACATTCAAAATTATGAAGGTAATATCTATTCTCAAAGATAGTAAAGTATGTAAATTGGGA
Organism: Rana temporaria; assembly: GCF_905171775.1. Taxonomy (NCBI): domain Eukaryota; kingdom Metazoa; phylum Chordata; class Amphibia; order Anura; family Ranidae; genus Rana; species Rana temporaria. Next base: position 231,052,736 of record NC_053490.1, on the reverse strand, counting down.
GTTTAGATCATGTTTTCTTGCCAACTGAGTGCCCCAGCCGGACTCATAAAGTAGTCTGCAAAAGCATCTCTAATTGTAAATCCCACTATAGGTCCACATACATGAAGGAATTCGGCTGGTTCAATATTGTGTGACAGTGTATCCTCAAAATTTACTCCATCCCTCTCTCACCAAATTATGTAATATACACGCGGCCTTGATTACCTTACATGCGTTTTCTATGTTAAGGTTAATTGGTTTTAGAAAAATGTGCCACTTGTTGGCCACTATACCGAAAGCACATTCTACAAGTCTACGTGCCCGACACAGCCTGTAATTGAAGATCCTCTTTCGCGTATCTAAATTTCTCAGTGAATATGGTTTCATGAGATGTTCATGAATAGCAAAAGCATCGTCTGCTACAAAGACAAATGGCATATCGGGTCCCTCTGTTCCGGGCAATGGTCGGTTAACTGGTAAATCCAATTCATTAAAAGCAAGACGTTTTCCAAATTTACTATGTTGGAAAATGGCAGAGTCTGCACTGCTCCCAAACGATCCTATAAAATAAATTTGTAATCTGCATCGACCACAGCCATTAAAACAGAAACATACTTTTTTATAATTATAATACTGGCTACCGCTATGGCATGGTTTTATTAGCCTAATATGTTTTCCATCAATAGCTCCTAAACAGTTTGGAAAATTTGTCTTGTTCAAAAATCGCTGGGCAACATCTTCCCATTTTTCCTTATTTGGAATAGGCATAAATTAACTTCTCAGATTCCAGATTGCATCACAAGTTTCCTTTACAATTTTACTTATGGTTGATATCCCTATCCGAAATTCATATTGTAGTGAGGAGTAGGTATTTCCCGTTGCAAGATATCTGAAAAACATATAATTCTATATTTCAGTGAAAATGATCAAACAACGTTGGAAGACGTTAAGAGACAATTTTAAAAGGGAACTTTTAAAACAACAGCAAATTAAAAGTGGGTCTGGCTCCAAAAAATCAAGGATCTACTGCCACTACTACGAGTTGGAGTTCTTGAAACCAGTAATGCAAGAGAGACAGTAAGTAGTAACATTTTATTTATTATGTAAGAATTTCATTTTTTCATAATACATGTATATCATTCTTTTTTTGTGAGAACAATTTCTCAAGTGACAGCGACGATGATTTTCAATCTGAAAATCAGGATAGAAATACTCCCACTGATATTCAGCCAGCGGAAGAAGATTTACAAGACCAAGAACCACCAGAGCCCCAGAGACGATCAACCACAAGAGGAAAAAAAAATAAGAAAAATTACACTCAAGAATTTATCAATGTAGTCAGGAATCTAATAGACAGCCAGAAAGCAGAAAACAATGAAATTACTGCTTTCACAAAGAGTTTAATCCCACAAATTTCTGAGGTAAAAAAGGAATTGCAATGCGACCTCAGAATCGATATTCTAAAGATAATAAAAAGCTATCAGCAGAGAAGCCATGCTCAAAGTGTACATGATCCAACAACTGGAAAGCCTGACCCAACCCATTCGGTACACTAATCAGTGGGCGGAATCTGCTTATCGTCAATTCAGCTCAAATACACCCCAATTTAACCCCAGATTTAATCCTGCAACATATGACACACCCCCGAATTATTTTCCTCCCAATCAGGCTCCTCATCATCCTTCACCTCTTCCTCCCCCTCCTACTACTCCTCAGCCCAGCACCTCTAGGGAAGATTTGAACCATTACCCCTACTACCAAGATCTCTAGTTTGATCATTTATTACACTTTTTAGTACATTGTTTACTGCATTTTTGTGAATTTCTTTTTAAGAAAGATTTCCTAATATAATTTGTTTTGTACTGAAAATGTCTTGATGGTCAGAATTTATTTAGCAAATAAAGAGTTATATAATAAACATGTTAAGAATTATATCTTGAATGTTTTCATATTAATAACAAATGTTGCAAATTGAAATAAAAAATGTTAGTTAGGGTTAGAAGTATGGGGGAGTGGAATTAGGGTTAGGGTTAGAAGTATTGGGCATGGAGGAGTGGAATTAGGGTTAGAAGTATTGGGCATGGAGGTGTGGGGTTAGGGTTAGAAGTATTGGACATGGAGTGGGATTAGGGTTAGAAGTATTGGGCATGGAGGAGTGGGATTAGGGTTAGAAGTATTAGGTATGGGGGAGTGGGGTTAGGGTTAGAAGTATTGGGCATGGAGGAGTGGGATTAGGGTTAGAAGTATTGGGCATGGAGGTGTGGGATTAGGGTTAGAAGTATTAGGTATGGGGGAGTGGAATTAGGGTTAGGGTTAGAAGTATTGGGCATGGAGGAGTGGGATTAGGGTTAGAAGTATTGGGCATGGAGGTGTGGGATTAGGGTTAGAAGTATTGGGCATGGAGGAGTGGGATTAGGGTTAGTAGCATTGGGCATGGAGGTGTGGGATTAGGGTTAGAAGTATTGGGCATGGAGGAGTGGGATTAGGGTTAGAAGTTTTGGGCATGGAGGAGTGGGGTTAGGGTTAGAAGTATTGGGCATGGAGGAGTGGGATTAGGGTTAGATGTATTGGGCATGGAGGAGTTGGATTATGGTTGATTAGAAGTATTGGGCATGGAGGAGTGGGATTTTACGGTTAGGAGTATTGTGCATGGAGGAGTGAGAGTTGTGGACTAGGAGGGGTGGGGGACTGGCATTTGGAGTGTCAATATAAAACTAGGATATACTTACGTTGCAATGGTCATACGTGTGTAATTTCGGAATGCTCTCTCAGGGTGCTCTCTCAGGTCATGATAGAGTAGCACAAATTGCCCTCTATCTGAGTGCAATTGATGGATGGGATGAACCCAAAAGCGACGTTGTGACCTCTGTTGTTGTAGAATATGTTCCCAAACATGTAGCACAAATAACAGCAGCTCATGAAACTCCATCTTCTCCTAAGTCCTTCTTCCTTGACGAAAAACCAGGAAGTGAACAGGATGTGATGTAATGGGGGGTATGTCTATTAGCTGACGCTAACGCGGTAAAAACGCCATTAAAACGCATGGGCGTTAGCGCTAAAATTAGCGCGAACGCGGTAAAAAAATATAGCGTTATTACCGCGTTTTTTCAACCCCTCAATGTGAAAGGGTTCCTAACACCCCCCAATAATTTGGTCTCGCTTCCCTTGACACAGCTGTGGTCCAGTGCTGATATGAACCTCAATAATAAAAGACAGGTAAATAGACACAGATTATATTCACTTTACCTGTGGTGTCACCCGGGCATACACTGTTACACCTGCTTGGAGAATTAACAAGCCTCACAACAGATTGTGTTAAAGCAAAAGGTAACTTTACTAGAACAGGTTTTATCATTAACATGGGATCACAATTGGTAACACCCATGAGACAAGAGTTTATAAGTTGCAATCGCCTGAGAGCCTCCTGTATTGCTTCAGCAGGAGTGTCTCCTAGTGGGACTTATGCTCAGGCAACAACTTCAGCACTGAGCACCTTCCCACTTCCAGCAAACCATGTAGACCAGTGGTTCTCAACCTTTCTAGTGCCGTGACCCCTTCATAAAATTTCCCAAGTTGTGGGGACCCCTAACAGTAAAATTATTTTCGTATCGTGGATTGTCAGCACCCAAGTAATTTGCGCCCCCAACCCATGGACATTTAGTGCTTCCTTCCACTCGTACAACATTAAAACCCCTTATTGTACATTTTAGGATGTACCACTCTTTCTCTTTGTTCTCCTTTCTTTCCCTTTTATCTCTCTCTATCCTAAATTCTTGTTTTTTTCCCCCCATCCCTCTCTCTAGCCGTCTTTCTTGTTTTGAATAGAGGTATGATTTATCTGGGACCCCAGAGACCCAGAAAAACCAAGGGAAATGGGCAAGGGCTATTGGACTATGTCGGTACATAGGTAAATCAGTTATCAATAGAGTATGATAGAGGTAAAAAAGTTCAATTTATTAAAACATAAACATAACATAAATAACTTGAGAAATACACAGTGTTTTAAAATTACAGAGATGGTAGTGTAGAACAATTGATTATACGACCAACCAACACCTAATGAAGATGGTATAACGGGCCCTAGTTTGCGGGAAACGATCAGGCGGAGGAGGTCATATAGATCAGGCTCTCAACTAGTTTCGCTACTCAAAGGTAGCTTCGTCAGGAATTTTGGGTCTAAAAAATGATGACAATATATTGTTATTAACATTACATTGTTATTAACATTACAGGTTGTGTGCATATGGGTACATATGCACAGAAACACTCAAGCAATTAACAAACATATATAGCCATTAAAAGAGAATATGCAACATAGAATTCAAGGGGACGATGCGAAGACTGTGCAGCTTACTGTGAATACAGATTCACTCCTCGGAGGAGCCTAGGTCCCACGTAGAGACAAAGTCTTACATAGGTTGTGGATGGTGGAAACGCCCCCAGCATGGTGAGGATCTGTATTGACTATACATAGAGCAATAATTAGTACAGTCTGAGTGGGAAGTAAAAATAAAAATAAACTGCGCTATAAGGACCACCGTGATGGGAGTGCAGAAAAAAGTGAGTGGAAATGTGAGGAATTTGAGTGAAGGTTATCGCCAATAACCCAAAAATAGGTAAGAGATAGTGAAGCTATCCCCAGAGTCCCCAACATGAAGAACAGGGGAAAAATTAAGACTTGAACACCAAGACACAGTGATGGGCAAGGAAAAGAGTGAAAAACGAAAGGAAAGGGGGGAAGAATGAAGGAGGGGGGGGGAAGAGGGGGCAACAAGGGCATAGAATGGGGAACATAAAAAGATAAAGGAAATGGGACAAGCAAGGAAGAAACAGGGGGGGGAGCAGGGGACCAAAAGGGAAATGGGAAAATAAAGGAAGGGCAGATTAAGGGCAAAAGAAGAAGAATAGCGATCATTGTGCGGCTTTTCTCTTCCCGTGTCCCATTTATTCCCTGGATTGTTATATGATCTGTTTTTGCCCTTACAGCGTTCTGTGTTGACTTGAATAGAGCAATTCTAGTTCTGTCCCATAGGTGTCACTCCTGTTACACAACACAATTCCTCTTTCTTTTTTCACACCTTATTATAATTGGCTTTGGTTTGGGCGTTTCACTTCCTGTTAGGTACCGCCCACCTCATCGTCTCTTTCCAGGCTGTTTTGCCTGATTGATTCACGTGTGGATGGTCAGCTGTGTGCTTCAGCTGATATCCATCCACCTTCAATTCACACCAGTGTAATACCCATATTGATGTCATCCATAGGCGCCGTCCTGTGACATCACACATTTGGCCCTATTTAAAGACATGGGTCCCGGCGTTCAGGGTGATACACACCCGGCCCTGGGACATGCTGCTTGATCTACCTATTCAACTAAGTAAACTCCATGTCTGGATGCTATTGCAGATAGGGTCACTAACTATGGCTTAATTATGACTTACTGATCCATCCCTATAGGTGGTCCTAACTTTCTACCTCCATTGCTGGCATCCCTTAACTGGGCTCTCCCAGAAGTGGTTTTCTTGGCGGCTCCTTTGGTTGGTCCTCGCCCACTACTAATTAGGTCCCAGGGCACTTAAGTTTTTTGACATTATATACAGGTATGATCACCTGTTTTGTTTACTTATATTTCTTTTACCACAATTGTAGCACTGGGCACAATCACTATTTCTGCACCATGCCTTGTCCTTCTATCTCTTTTCCCGCCCCCCCCCCCCCCCCCTTTTTCCCTCTCCCCCCTCCCCCTTCCAGTCCCCTGGACCCCCCCCCAGCCTCCTCTCTCCCTTCCCCCTTTTCTTTCTCTCTCCTTTCCCGTCCTTTCCCCCCCCCCCCCCCCTTTCCGCCCCCCCCCTCCACCTTTTCCTTTCCCCCCTTCCCCCTATCCCAATTCTTTTTTTTCCTCTCCTCATCCCCTTTCCCTCCCCTCCCCTCCCCTCCCCCACCAACCTTTCCCTTCCCCTCCCTCCTTTTCAACCTTTCTCCCCTCCCCTTCCCCTGTTTCTCCCCCCCCCCCTTCCCCTGTTTCTCCCCCCACCCTCTACCTTGCAAATATTTTGCTCTATGTTTCCTTTCAATCTTTATCTTTATCCCAACATCACCTTTTCACCATTTCCTTCCCCCCCTCCCCCCTCTCCTTCTTTTCCACCTTTTTCTCCCCCTCCTTCATCTCCCCTTCCTTCTTTTCCTCCCCCCCCCCCTTTTCCCTTTCTTCCTTCCCCTTTCTTCCTCACATTTCTTGGTCTCCCCCCCCCCTTTTTGCCTTTTCTTTTTTTGCCCTTAATCTGCCCTTCCTTTATTTTTCCATTTCCCTTTCCCCTTTTGGTCCGTCCCCCCCCTGTTTCTTCATTGCTGGTCCCATTTCCTTTATCTTTTTATGTTCCCCATTCTATGCCCTTGTTTTCCCTCCCCCCTCCCCCTTATTTTTACTTCCCACTCAGACTGTACTAATTATTGCTCTATGTATAGTCAATACAGATCCTCACCATGCTGGGGGCGTTTCCACCATCCACAACCTACGTGAGACTTTGTCTCTACGTGGGGCCTAGGCTCCTCCGAGGAGTGAATCTGTATTCACAGGTAAGCTGCACAGTCTTCGCATCGTCCCCTTGAATTCTATGTTGCATATTCTCTTTTAATGGCTATATATGTTTGTTAATTGCTTGAGTGTTTCTGTGCATATGTACCCATATGCACACAACCTGTAATGTTAATAACAATATATTGTCATCATTTTTTAGACCCAAATCTCCCGACGAAGCTACCTTTGAGTAGCGAAACTAGTTGAGAGCCTGATCTATATGACCACCTCCGCCTGATCGTTGCCCGCAAACTAGGGCCCGTTATACCATCTTCATTAGGTGTTGGTTGATCGTATAATCAATTGTTCTACACTACCATCTCTGTAATTTTAAAACACTGTGTATTTCTCAAGTTATTTATGTTTTAATAAATTGAACTTTTTTACCTCTATCATACTCTATTGATAACTGATTTACCTAAGTACCGACATAGTCCAATAGCCCTTGCCCATTTCCCTTGGTTTTTCTGGGTCTCTGGGGTCCCAGATACATCTTACCTCTATTCAAATTATGATAGGATGATGGTACTTTCATGTTATGCTTTTCTTTCTTTACTGAGAGGTTTCCTTATAAGTCTTTCTTGTTTTCTCTCTCTTATTCTTTCTCTCCCTTTTTCTTTGTTCCTCCCCCTCTTTTCCTCTCCCTTCCATGTATTCTCTATTTTTGTTCCTTCTCTTACTCCTTGGTGGAAATGGGATAAGTGGATTAGGTGATTTTGATCAAGGTCATCTGCTGATCTGAGAACTGTAGTGAGGACTTTTAATGGCAACTATAATCACAGGTAGCGTTACTCACTGTGTCTCCAACTTTGTGGTGTCTTGTAGCAGTGACACCTATGCCCAAATCAGGAGATAGGGTCTCCTCCAGCCCCTCCCACTTCACATTCCTCACTAGTCAGCTGACCTCTAGTTTCTGCCCCCCAGCCATGCCATGAACTGAATGGGCAGTTGCTAAGAGGACGAGTTGGCGGTCGCAGGCTCCAGGGAGAGTGGTGCGGGCTTAAGGAACAGCCCATGATCTGGTGACCCCTGGCAAATCATCATTCGTCCCGACCCCCAGGTTGAGAACCACTGATGTAGACTCTATTAAACCCACTATTCGGCACACAGTATTTGGCAAGAATGATATATCACAGTATAATTAACTCAATATCCCCCCTTACAGTATCTAGTAAGTGGTAACAGCACTGCAAGGCCTTGCGTTAAGAATACAGTATAGTCTCTGGTCTTCTTTCTTCTGCTAGCTATTGTGTGACTGAGATTGTAATCCAAAAGGCTTTCTGATCAATAAGCAATGTAGAACAACATAGAACTGTAGTTTAAATTGTGAAAAGTATCTGTGCACTCCTTCCTAGAAACGCACCTTCAGCAGCAGTCACCAAACAATCAATCCAGGCTTAAGGCCTATGCGCATGTGACTCTATTGAACTGAACTGTTCCATGGAACTACTGGTCCCAGCAATACTATGCACTTAGTCTAGGTGTGTGAAAAGCAGTACAAAGTTCTGGGCATCAGCCCTCTCACCACACGAGGTCCAGGCAGATGGATGCCTCCGCTCCACAGGATCTCAGTCTGTTTGCTGCGAACACACTGTCACGCTGTACTGTTTCAGAGACGACCGGGAGACCTCAGTTACCTCCTCCAAGGGTCGCTGGTTTGTTCAGCACAATGTAGGCCAGAGCTCTGTGGAACACACACATACAGAGCTCTGCTGGCATGCCATGCGTCCCAGGAACAAGAGACCTAAGATGGCCACCACAGGACTTTTTATCTCCTACCCAGCATGCACTTCAGCCCCGAGTGTTCATGGGTAGGTTATTTGCATAATACCTCACCATGTTCTTGAAAAACAACAAAGATAAATTAAGTCCATTTCACATTTTAGCCACTAGATGGTGCCAAATACCAATCTATAGCATTAACCCCTTTACGCCCGCCGCACGACTATATACGTCCACAGAATGGCACGTACAGGCAGAAGGGCGTATATATACGTCCTTGCCTTCTAGCGGGTGGGGGGTCCGATCGGGACCCCCTCCACTGCGTGCGGCGGGCGGATTCCCTCTGAGAGCGATCCGGAACGACGGCGCGGCTATTCGTTTATAGCCGCTCCGTCGCGATCGCTCCCCGGAGCTGAAGAACGGGGAGAGCCGTATGCAAACACGGCTTCCCCGTGCTTCACTGTGGCGGCGTATCGATCGAGTGATACTTTTTATAAGGGAGACTCGATCGATGACGTCAGTCCTACAGCCACACCCCCCTACAGTTGTAAACACACACTAGGTGAACCCTAACTCCTACAGCGCCCCCTGTGGTTAACTCCCAAACTGCAACTGTAATTTTCACAATAAACAATGCAATTTAAATGCATTTTTTGCTGTGAAAATGACAATGGTCCCAAAAATGTGTCAAAATTGTCCGAAGTGTCCGCCATAATGTCGCAGTCACGAAAAAAATTGCTGATCGCCGCCAATAGTAGTAAAAAAATAAATTAATAAAAATGCAATAAAACTATCCCCTATTTTGTAAACGCTATAAATTTTGCGCAAACCAATCGATAAACGCATATTGCGATTTTTTTTTTTTTTTTTACCAAAAATAGGTAGAAGAATACGTATTGGCCTAAACTGAGGAAAAAAAAATGTTTATATATGTTTTTGGGGGATATTTATTACAGCAAAAAGTAAAAAATATTGAATTTTTTTTCAAAATTGTCGCTCTATTTTTGTTTATAGCGCAAAAAATAACCGCAGAGGTGATCAAATACCACCAAAATAAAGTTCTATTTGTGGGGAAAAAAGGACGCCAATTTTGTTTGGGAGCCACGTCGCACGACCGCGCAATTGTCTGTTAAAGCGACGCAGTGCCGAATCGCAAAACCTGGCCTGGGCATTTAGCTGCCTAAAGGCCTGGGGCTTAAGTGGTTAATCATGAAATATCATTACACAAGATTAAAAGTCAAAAATGCCCCCGCTACAAACTCCCCCTGCTTTGACTTTTTGGTCCCCAAAGACATTCAAAATGTTGTCTCTGTTACACATTTTTGCCTCTAGGCGGTTGCATAAGTCTGACAGAGGAGCCTCCCACCAATTCTCATGTGATGGGGAGCTGTTCTGTGCACTCGCAGCTTTCACTATTGAATCTAGTACAGATGTGTCAAGGGGTGAGATGTGGTCGAGGCTTTCTGAATCAGCAACAGAAGCACCAGGCATCTCAGAATTTCTTCTTGCAGCAGGGCACATCTCTTTAGAGCATTTTTCCAGCTGGTCATAGGTCGGTCTCTTGGATTGAGAAATTACTCTTTGTTTCCTTTGCTTCACTGGTGCTGACACCGAAGGCTCACTGGCCACCTTTTCCTGTTTAGCCATTTTCTTCTCATGCAGTTTAGTTGCTTTTGTCTTTGTTGTGGATCCTCTTCCATCCACCATGGAAGAGGGAGGCATCTCTGGCTTTTCTGTTGGCAGAGAAGATAAGGGATTACATCTGAGGACACCAGGGGCTAACAGCTGCTTTACCAGATCTGTGTTTGTCCCTATGATTAGCGGACTGCTTGGGGACCCTGGCAACCGAGGACACACAATAACTAGCGTGTCAAAGTCCTGAGGCTTCCCATTCCTCAATGGGTCACATGATTCGCAGATATCCGTCACAAGGGTAATCTTCTGCTTGAATACCCTGAATCTCCATATCTTCCAACTTTTGCAGGGGCATGTATGACAAATACCTCTTGTAAAAGCCCCTGGTCAACAAGGTTACTTGAGCACCTGAATCGAGGAGGGCTCTAGTGTAGATTCCTTCAACCAGGACAGGCACTATGGACGAAGGGCCTAATAACTGGGCAGGAAGCCTGTTGGGAGCATCTGGAACAATAGGCTGGCATGACTGAACTCGTGCTTCCTTCAGCTTCTGGCGTTGGGGATGCCTTTTCTGGCGTCGCTTGGAGGGCCGATAAGCATTGCTCACTAAGATGACATAAACTGTGGGTCTTCTCCGTTGCTCCCTCTCAGTTTCAGGGAATGTACTTCTTGAAGGCCCAGATCGTCTCTCTACCCTTGGGTCACTTCTTTGAGGTCTACACCAGTCTTCTGTTTCCCTCGGGCTATCACATAATCGCTGGTAGTGACCCACACCTCCACAGCTAAAACAGACACCTTGGTTTGTTGGCCCCTGGCGAGGTGCAGCAAACGAGATTGGGGGTACATTCTGCCCTTTGGCACCATTGTCGGATAGCTCAGTATGTTTTGTTGTCGGCCGGTTAATCGCCTCCAGCATCTGGGCTACTTGTATCTTCAGTGCAGCTATCTCAGACCTGACATCCAATGCATCGGTCACCATCTCCATTATTCTGGACAGTCCTCAGACCCCCGATCTCTGAATCGCTATCAGTTGTGTTGACCATTCTGACTCCCACAACAGATTCAGACTTCTGACTTGTGCTTCCACTCCCTTTCCACCTCCATATTAGCTGCTTCGCCAGTTTTTTCTATGAGTACTTCATCTGGAATGGAAGGATCGTCTAGATACTGCCTTAGCTGAAACTTGACACAGTCACTCCTCAGCCCTGTGGTCACGGTCCTCAGGAATTTCTTTTGGATCGGTTCAGTCCCGAAGTGTTCATCCGAGTCTTCTCCCTGTGAGGCCAACAACAGGCGGTCCTTCAGCTCAATAGCCCTGAACAGGAAATTCTAAGGAGTTTCTCCACTGTCCTGTGGCAGATTTATCAGTTGGTGATAAAGTTCAGAAGCATTTTCCTTCTTGAAGTGTCTTTTTAATATTCTCCTAAGTTGCACTAGGGTTAGTCCATTCTTCATTTCCAGCATATTTCTGAGGCTTAGGCCAGGACTAATGGCTTCTACCACGGCTTCCACAATCTCGGACTCCAGTATACCCTTTCTGTAGCCCCATGTCGATCTGACGCATAAGGTTTGTATAGGACATGGAAAAAAGGGGTGGAGATAAGGGTCGTCTAATGTGAGTCACCCTCACTGCGCGTAGCTGGAGAATAAATGTGAACACTGGTGATATTTATAAAATAAATTAATAAATATACAAGAGCTGCTGCTTTAAAAATTATAGAATCCAAAATGGTTAATATGCAAATACAGTGATACCTATTATAAATAAGGTGCCAAATGTGATATTAAACAGCGCTCAGAAAAATAAGTGAAAATGTAAATCAACAAATATAATATTGGTATAGTGAAAAATTAATAAATAATCCACCCTCTAAGTGAGTCAATATATAAGTGTCCAAAAATCCGTGCAAAAATTGCATCAAAAAATACCAGGTTGGCAAATAAAGTCCATAAACTGCCTAAGTGAACAAAAAAAAATATATATAAATAGTTCATAAATGGAGAACAAAGGAAAAGAAAAAATCCTTCCCGATCTTCAATAAGTGCTTTCACCACACCACAGTGACTGCGTGCTTCCACCACCCATCAGAAATGCAAACTCACCGCAACAAATGGCCTGACACTTTCGTGTTTAGGCACACAGGCTTGTTAACTGACCCCCTCAGTTTAGTTGATAGAACTCCTTCTTTTCATATAGAGTGGAGCATTCAGTTAAACAGATGGAGATCCGAAGCAAAAAGAAAACTCCAAGATAACAGCCATATGCAAATAAGAAAAAGAGAGCACAATAGTGTGATACTGTAACACAACTTTTAATAACACACTACAAATCTCCCAAAGAATGCACTCACAAAGGTAACTTGTTACAAGCAGTGTATAAATCCAAAAACTGACACGGTGTAAAACAAAAAATAAAGATATCCTCCAGGTGAACTAGTGGTCACAGCGGACCAACGAATAGCCCAAGTGTTACTCACAGCCCTTGTGCAGGTGTACTGGAGCTGCTGCTTAGGTAATTGAGCTGGTGGCAGATTAGACCATTCCACGTTCAAGCTTAGAAAGTTTAAGATGTGCGGTTGTGACTTTAGTAATCACTCCCCGACATGTTTCATCGAAATGATTTCTTCATGGGGTTACTTACCAGCTGTCTAGTGCCGCTTTATATAGTTGCCAGGGTCCTCCCTCCCCCCTTGTGTTGATGCGTGCCTTCTGATGTTAACAAGCTACAGCTGAGTGGGCTTACGTTCCTCCCAGCCATGCTAACATGCAGGTGATCCGCTCATCCAATCAGAGCAGCATCATCGTCATGACGCTGTAGCTGGCATTCTTCCAACGTGGTGGAGGCCCTCAGTGGCGACATCGGTGTATTACACCACATCCCACTGCCTAGTATCGAATGTAATGTCTAACCCCGATGGTTAAACTGGGGTATGACACTCAACCTGCCTGCAGTGTATTCCATAATGGAGGGATGAAAACCAAATATTGCTGACTGTCAGCTTTTCGGATGTCCCTATGACCACAAGTTACCTCTAGGTCTATGCATACAGAGTATAGCAGTATAAATTCAGAAACACAGAGTACATTGGCTCTCATTATTTAAGCACAAGAGCCAGCCAATTAATGGTGTGTATAGTTATGAATGACATGTATACATATATACAGTTAACAAGCCTGTGTGCCTAAACACGAAAGTGTCAGGCCATTTGTTGCGGTGAGTTTGCATTTCTGATGGGTGGTGGAAGCACGCAGTCACTGTGGTGTGGTGAAAGCACTTATTGAAGATCGGGAAGGATTTTTTCTTTTCCTTTGTTCTCCATTTATGAACTATTTATATATATTTTTTTTTGTTCACTTAGGCAGTTTATGGACTTTATTTGCCAACCTGGTATTTTTTGATGCAATTTTTGCACGGATTTTTGGACACTTATATATTGACTCACTTAGAGGGTGGATTATTTATTTATTTTTCACTATGTCACTGTACCAATATTATATTTGTTGATTTACATTTTCACTTATTTTTCTGAGCGCTGTTTAATATCACATTTGGCACCTTATTTATAATAGGTATCACTGTATTTGCATATTAACTATTTTGGATTCTATAATTTTTAAAGCAGCAGCTCTTGTATATTTATTAATGTATTCATTTATTTTATAAATATCACCAGTGTTCACATTTATTCTCCAGCTACGCGTAGTGAGGGTGGCTCACATTAGACGGCCCTTATCTCCACCCCTTTTTTCCATATTTATAACTTTATTCATTGCTGCTATGGAAGCCATTAATTTTCTGTCGAATAGACAGATTAATGCAGAATCAGTTTTCTCCACCAACCAGGAAATGGCTGAGTGTGAGGAAGATTATCCAGGAACTCTGAAAATTTTAGAGAACCTGTTAGAAAAACAGGTCAAAGCCTGGTGGGACGTGTTCACCTTTGAGCACTATAACAAGGAGGGACTTATTTTCAGAAGCTTGAGGTGGGAGGTGACACCTCAAGATGGTTTAACCGACACTAAGTACATGACCGAATGGTTAAATTTTTTCAATAGGGTAGGTAAAGAGTTGCAGAATTTAGTACTTAAAAGGAAAGAAATTTAAATTATCTTTACTGAATGAAAAAATTCAGGTTTTACAGAATAAATTAGAACCAATTAAGGAAACCAGTTTAATGAAGGATTTTAATGTTAATATGAAAAAGAAACTGGAAAAAGTTGATAGAGAAACACAGAAAAGGAAAGTTAAATTTAACAGGGATTCTGAGGATTTTAAAAATAATAAAATTTATGCTTGGCAGAGCACAGGAATCACCAATAATAATATGGATGAGGAAGCCATTGTGGATTCACAACAATCATCAAGAACCTTGGAAGTCATAGCAAAGAAGGATACTATTAAACAAAGTACCAATAGTAAAAAACCAAAGCTTGATCAGAGCTCATCCAATCAAGCTCGAGGTATTGGTACGAATATTGGTAAAAAAGATCATTATGCCTCTCAACAGGCATCACCTGGACCTTCAAGGCAGGAGAGAAATGGCCAACAATATGGTCACCAATATCAGTCCCCTCGGACTCCACAATTTTATGGGAGGAAGGATCAGTGGGACTATCCCCCACATCAGAATTACCAACAGTGGCCTCATCACCCGCCCCCTTTGGGATATTATCCAGGACCTGAATATGGACATATGGGTAACAGATTCCAACCCTTGGCAGAGGATTACCATAATGGTTATTACTCTCAACAGCCTTTTTTAGGGCATCGGGGGAGGGGAGGGAGAGGCGGGACGCCGAAGAGGTACCCACAGACCAGGAACAACAAGGGAGGAGACAAGCATGCTACTCCGAAATTTCCGCAAAGAGGACCAGAAATCAATCAAAGAGAAGACGGGGATGCAGGGCAGGGCGAAGGAAACAATCCCAGAAAACGAATGAGGGAAGTGGAAGCATAGGAATATTTAACCTGAGTAAGGTAGCGTTGAGCCCGAAAGAGCTCAATGTCCTCAATACGGATTTAAAATGTGCCCCTAGAAAAAGGATGAACAAATTCGATGTGAACATGGACACACAGAAATTCATCAGGACTCTTAATTTAAAGAAATATTTCTTGAGCCACCCTGTAACGTCTTCTATGAATAGTACCATTGTGACAACGAAAGTAGATAGTGGACTTAAGAATAAATCATTATTCAATCCCCAGATTTCCAATAATCATTTTATTGAGGTCTTCAAACAGTTGGTACTCAAAGATATTGAGGAATTACCTCTGAAAAAAGGGGTTAACCCCCGTTACATCAAAGAGGGTATTGAATCTTTGGAGGATAAGAAGGATATTGTGATCCGACCAGCGGACAAAGGGGGAGGGGTGGTAGTCCTGGACAAGGAGTTCTACTGTACCCAATTATCCCATATGTTGAGCGATACCTCCACATATAAAAAATTACCATCAGATCCTACTGAACCTTTTAAGGTACAACTTGATGCGTTGGTAGATTGGGGATATCACATTGGAGCTTTAAGTCTTAAAGAGAAAAAATACTTAGCTCCTTCAGCGTGCAGGATACCGGTGATCTATACTTTGCCGAAGATCCATAAGAATGAAACCATTCCACCTGCTCGTCCAATAGTCAACGGGATTGGATCAGTTGCAGCCAGACTGGGAGAATATCTCGATAGGTTTCTTCAATTGAGTGTGCGGACCACCAAGGCATATCTGAAAGATACCACTGACCTGCTACAGTCCCTGGATAAAGTGAGCATCAAGCCTGATATAGACATCTTTTTGGTGACACCCGACGTGGCGTCACTTTATACTATCATTCAGCATGATGATGCCGCACTGGCATTGAACTGGGCTCTTAGCAGGAGGGATGATTTATCGCACATTCAGAAGAGATTTATGGGACATGTATTAGAATTCTGCATGTCCCATAACTACTTCTGGTTCAATGGCTCTTTCTTTTCCCAGCAGGTTGGCGTGGCTATGGGGGCCAAGTTTGCCCCCAGCCTCGCCAACCTGTTTATGGCTGAGTGGGAGGACAGGCATGTTTTTCATAACCGGAGACCCCAATTATTATTTTATCGGAGGTTTATAGAAGATATTTTATTTATATGGGAAGGATCACAACAAGAAGCACTCCAGTTCCTGGGAGAACTCAATAATAATTCCAATAATATTAAACTGGAATACACGATCAGTGGAAATACTGTCAATTTCTTGGATGTGACTATTCAAAGAGAAGGAAATAAATTAAAGACTAAAGTGTATTTTAAAACCACTGATCGGAACAGTTACCTGTCCATTAATAGTGGACACCATCCAGCGTGGATTAAAAATATCCCTAAGGGGCAATTTTTAAGAGTTCGACGCAACTGCTCAGATGTTACTGACTATCTCTCACAAGCACAAATACTCAAGAATAAATTTGTTCAAAAGGGATATGATGAGCCAGCTTTGAATACTATGATTGAAGACATTGCTGTTATCCCTAGAGATAAATGCTTGGAGAAGAAGGCAGAAGAGCCAAACAATAATCAACACCAATGCGGATTCCTGTCTGGGTTTCATGTCCAATATAGGGAGGTAGTTTAAAAATCATTGGCACATCTTGGGTAAGGACAGACACCTTGCCGAAATTCTTCCGAGTCAACCACGATTCATCTACAGGAGGGCTCCTAATTTCGGTGATAAGGTGGTCCGTAAGATTTTAGATCCCCCAGACCAACAGGCCCTCAGAATAGATCTTAAAGGATTTTTCTCCTGTAGGAAATGCATCTGCTGTAGAACTGTACAAACAAGTAACAGGGGTAAACAACAGGTCATGAGTAGTGATGGGAAGAGTTTTTCTATTAAAGAATTTATTACGTGTAACTCTTCTTACGTAGTATACCTGATCTGGTGCCCCTGTGGGCTACTTTATGTAGGGAGAACCAAGCGGTTATTGCGGATTTGAGTGGCTGAACACCTTGCGAATATTAAGAAAGGCTTCGAGTATCATAGTGTGTCAGTCCACTTTAAAGAAAAACATAACCAAGATCCCTCGTTAGCTCAGTTCTGCGGTATTGACTGTGTGTACCCTTCGTGGAGAGGCTCAAATAGGGTGAGAGACCTGTCGCAGCGCGAAACTCAATGGATCTTCCTGTTAAAAAGCCATTTTCCGAGGGGACTAAACATAGAACTGGATGTGAATTGCTTCATTAGCAATGCCTAAATTATGAGCAATAGATTTGAGACATGTGTTTTTATATATATATGATGATCATGAGCTATGTTTATATAAGGGGGCCAAACAACTGGGCTACCCGTCATGATCAGAGTTTTGATGAGTGCATGCATATGGGGATGATGTAGTACACCCACTTACGTCTAAACCAGAGCATTTATTTGTTTTACTAACGTATATTTATACACATGTCATTTACAGCTCATGGCCCAGTTTAATATCTTTTTCCAGTATTCATTTTAATATAATGTTTTTAAATAATTTTAACATTTTTTAAAAATATATGTATTATTTTATATATATTTTTTATTCCTATTAATATCTTTTAACTAATATTTTTATGCATTTTCAATATGGATAATAATATCTGCAACTCTTTTATATACAATTTTTAGAATATCATTTATATTTTGTATATACACTTATTGTCTAGAGATGTGTTTGTAGATTTTAGAGTGCTATATAATATATATGTATACATGTCATTCATAACTATACACACCATTAATTGGCTGGCTCTTGTGCTTAAATAATGAGAGCCAATGTACTCTGTGTTTCTGAATTTATACTGCTATACTCTGTATGCATAGACCTAGAGGTAACTTGTGGTCATAGGGACATCCGAAAAGCTGACAGTCAGCAATATTTGGTTTTCATCCCTCCATTATGGAATACACTGCAGGCAGGTTGAGTGTCATACCCCAGTTTAACCATCGGGGTTAGACATTACATTCGATACTAGGCAGTGGGATGTGGTGTAATACACCGATGTCGCCACTGAGGGCCTCCACCACGTTGGAAGAATGCCAGCTACAGCGTCATGACGATGATGCTGCTCTGATTGGATGAGCGGATCACCTGCATGTTAGCATGGCTGGGAGGAACGTAAGCCCACTCAGCTGTAGCTTGTTAACATCAGAAGGCACGCATCAACACAAGGGGGGAGGGAGGACCCTGGCAACTATATAAAGCGGCACTAGACAGCTGGTAAGTAACCCCATGAAGAAATCATTTCGATGAAACATGTCGGGGAGTGATTACTAAAGTCACAACCGCACATCTTAAACTTTCTAAGCTTGAACGTGGAATGGTCTAATCTGCCACCAGCTCAATTACCTAAGCAGCAGCTCCAGTACACCTGCACAAGGGCTGTGAGTAACACTTGGGCTATTCGTTGGTCCGCTGTGACCACTAGTTCACCTGGAGGATATCTTTATTTTTTGTTTTACACCGTGTCAGTTTTTGGATTTATACACTGCTTGTAACAAGAGTTACCTTTGTGAGTGCATTCTTTGGGAGATTTGTAGTGTGTTATTAAAAGTTGTGTTACAGTATCACACTATTGTGCTCTCTTTTTCTTATTTGCATATGGCTGTTATCTTGGAGTTTTCTTTTTGCTTCGGATCTCCATCTGTTTAACTGAATGCTCCACTCTATATGAAAAGAAGGAGTTCTATCAACTAAACTGAGGGGGTCAGTTAACAAGCCTGTGTGCCTAAACACGAAAGTGTCAGGCCATTTGTTGCGGTGAGTTTGCATTTCTGATGGGTGGTGGAAGCACGCAGTCACTGTGGTGTGGTGAAAGCACTTATTGAAGATCGGGAAGGATTTTTTATTTTCCTTTGTTCTCCATTTATGAACTATTTATATATATATATATTTTTTTGTTCACTTAGGCAGTTTATGGACTTTATTTGCCAACCTGGTATTTTTTGATGCAATTTTTGCACGGATTTTTGGACACTTATATATTGACTCACTTAGAGGGTGGATTATTTATTTATTTTTCACTATGTCACTGTACCAATATTATATTTGTTGATTTACATTTTCATTTATTTTTCTGAGCGCTGTTTAATATCACATTTGGCACCTTATTTATAATAGGTATCACTGTATTTGCATATTAACTATTTTGTATAGGACAGCTTGTCTTTCTGTTCCTTTTCGCCTATCTGGCCAGCAATCTTAAAGTCCTTTTTTCATTGTTACTTCTGGCAAGTCAAGATGAGGAAGTCTTCGAGTAACTAAGACAGGTTTTTGTTTTAGGTAGCTGTCGCTCGAGCCCTTGCTCTTAGTACTTAGCTCTTTTACCTGCTCCTCAACCATGCTAGAGGTTTCCTGGAACTCCTCCTGTATAATGCAATATTGACGCTTTAAAGTGGCTAATTGCTGTTCCAGTTGGGGATCTTTCTTGCTGGTGCTTGGTACTTCATCATTGTCCCTCCTGGGTGTGACGAAGTCTAGCCCACTTGTGGTCGGAGTTGGCCGGGAGTACACTTTCCTTGTAGCTGACTCCCCCTGCTTTAAACTGGTAGGGCTCTTGTCTGGAGCCTGCAGATGTGTTATGCAAATCTTCATCTTGTCAGTCAGTTGCACACTCTTCCTACGGAAACTCCCTGGTACTTTCTCTCTCCATTCCAATAGTGCATGGGTGCGGTCGGTCCCACGAGCTGGCCTGAGGGCAATCACCCATGCTTTCCTATGAGGAGATAAATGTTTTACAATGGTCCTGACCTCCTCTTCATCCCAGTTCTCACCAGGGAGTTCAACCGCCACACTCGCTTCTGGGCGTGCGCCTTCCACTTCGCACCACTGAACCACTGTAAGGGGGTCCATACTAGCACCAAAAGGGCGGGTTTTACTTGCAGAGTGACAGGATCCCGGACGAGCCCCCCCATGTAGTGCTACCCCCAAAGGAGCCGCTGGTAATTGATTGGGCCTGTACTCTGCTTTAACACCCCCCAATAATTTGGTCTCACTCCCCTTGACACAGCTGTGGTGCAGTGCTGATATGAAGCTCAATAATAAAAGACAGGTAAATAGACACAGATTATATTCACTTTACCTGTGGTGTCACCTGGGCATGCACTGTTACACCTGCTTGGAGAATTAACAAGCCTCACAACAGATGTAGACACTATGAAACCCACTATTCGGCACACAGTATTTGGCAAGAATGATATATCACAGTATAATTAACTCAATATTCCCCCCTTACAGTCTCTAGTAAGCGGTAACAGCACTGCAAGGCCTTGCATTGAGAATACAGTACAGTCTCTGGTCTTCTTTCTTCTGCTAGCTATTGTGAGACAAAGATTGTAATCCAAAAGGCTTTCTGATCAATAAGCAATGTAGAACAACATAGAACTGTAGTTTAAATTGTGAAAAGTATCTGTGCACTTCTTCCTAGAAACGCACCTTCAGCAGCAGTCACCAAACAATCAATCCAAGCTTGAGGCCTATGCACATGTGACTCTATTGAACTGAACTGTTCCGTGGAACTACCGGCCCCAGCAATACTATGCACTCAGTGTAGGTGTGTGAAAAGCAGTACAAAGTTCTGGGCATCAGCCCTCTCACCACACGAGGTCCAGGCAGATGGATGCCTCCTCTCCACAGGATCTCAGTCTGTTTGCTGCGAACACACTGTCACGCTGTACTGTTTCCGAGACGACCGGGAGACCTCAGTTACCTCCTCCAAAGGTCGCTGGTTTGTTCAGCACAATGTAGGCCAGAGCTCTGTGGAACACACACATACAGAGCTCTGCTGTCATGCCACGCGTCCCAGGAACAAGAGACCTAAGATGGCCACCACAGGGCTTTTTATCTCCTACCCAGCATGCACTTCAGCCCCGAGTGTTCATGGGTAGGTTATTTGCATAATACCTCACCATGTTCCTGAAAAACAACAAAGATAAATGAAGTCCATTTCACATTTTAGCCACTAGATGGTGCCAAATACCAATTTATAGCATTAATCATGAAATATTAACACAAGATTAAAAGGCAAAAATGCCCCCGCTACAAATATATAATATGCTATTAAAAGCCAGTGTAAAGAGTTCCGTTTTTACCATGATAAATTGCACATAAAGATCCAAGAGGAAAAAGAAACCCAAGTTAAAATACATATGAGAAAAAGAAAACTTGGTGTATTTCCACAGTTTCAGACAAATTGGGATAACACCTACTTTTATATTTGTTGCATACCCCTATTCACACAGCATAACTTGGTTATCTTTGTGAGGGGGCTGAGTAGCTGTGTTTTGTCACAATTTAATGTCTGTACCGCTCTTCTTTATCAGTTGCTACTAGATTTAAACACTTTGGGGTTGATTTACTAAAACTGAAGAGTGCAAAATCTGTTGCATCTCTGCATAGAAACAATCGTTGTCCAGGTTTTTTTTGTTAAAGCTTAGCTGAACAAGCTGAAGTTAAAAGCCGATTGGCTACCATGCACAGCTGCACCAGATTTTATACTCTCCAGTTTTACTAAATCAACCCCTGTGGTGTCTATGGGTGGCTTGGCCCTGTCCCCCACTCCCTCCTCTAAGGATTTGACAGCAGCAAGAGCCAATGGTTCCTGCTGCTGCCTCTGTGTCCTGAGTGAAGAGGGAGCGAGAGCAGAAGGGCACAGCATTCGATTGAAAGAGGAGCCATGTAATTACTAGCGGGGGGTGTCTGGGAGGAGATGATCATGGAAGGGTTTTTCCTGACGCATTCATGGCAGCACACACTGGGGTTGTGACTCCGCCCCCACAACCTGACAGGATTGGTTAGCTATAAATTCGAAGAGAAGACACCCGGCATCATTCTCTTTTTTTATCCTCACCTGACAGGACGTGGACGTACAGCTTGCCTCCTACCGCTATCGCCCCAGCAGGTTCAGCCTCTCCTGTTTGGAAGTCCCCCCTGTACAGTCTCTAATAGAGCTATATGGGGGGATCCCCGCTCTGGTGGTCTCAGGGGCTAAATCCCGGAAAAATTTCCTGGCATCCACAAGCTCTAAATGAGCTTGGAACCCTGGCAGTGGGACTCCCTCTTTTTCAGGTATTTGGCTAGCTGCTTCCTGTATGCCTTTATCCACTATTTGTATGCCTTGTTTGATGCCTTTATACATATATATATGTGCCTTTAAACTTGTCTGTGAAGTTTCTACCTTTTTTTCCTGAGGCTTGCTGGGCTGTGTTGTCCCATGCTTCCCCCTCCGCTCACCGTGCTCCCCGTCTGCTCTGCGCATGCGCGCGGCGCTACTGCGCATGCGCAATGACGTCATCAGCGCCGCGACGGCGGCGCCGAATTTAAAAAGTGTCTTTTTTTTGATTTCTCCTTTTCCCAAGCTGCTGCTCTGCCGTTTTTCCTGGAAATTTTTCCTGCAAGGTACCTAGCTCTTCTCCTCTGCCAGGCTTACCTCATCCTGTCTTTTTCCACCTTTAACCATTCCTTTGCTTCTCCAGCTCCCATATCTGCTGCTGTCTACTCCATGGAGCCCACTGCCCTAGCAGACCACTACCAACAAACGAGGTATGGAGGCCGTCATTTGACGGGTAAGTACTGAAGAGAAAAAAGAGAGCCGGCCACTGAACACTGCCTTTTTTTTGCAGTCCCACCAGGCCTAGAGACGCAAGCCCACGGCGCAGGGAGAGATCCAGGCATGTATCAAGCAGAAGGTCTCACAAGAGTCGGTCAAGATCATCCTCCCGTTACCACCGATCAAGGCATAGCCGATCACGCCACAGCCGTTCCCATCGCAGACGGTCTCCCTCATTGCACCGTGAACATTATCATGCCCGTCCTGCAGCAAACGCCTGCTGGGTATGCGGTGCTACTGCAATGCCAGGGAAGCTAGCCTGTCACTCTTGCGTTAATGAAGCACCGAAGGAAAGGGAGATGGATGTAAGAGCCTCTTCTGACCGTCCAAGAGAGCCGGCACAGGAAGCAGCCTGGGCCGTGGCCCCTCTAGCCTGCGATGACCCCACTCCGGCCACCTCTTCGGCCTTTAGTCCGTATGCCCAGCTACCAGGAACCCTTCCCGATCCTGAGGAACAGGAGATGATATCAGGGTTTGACTTTAGCTTGGTCGAACCATTTGCACGCTCGGTTAAGGAGGCCATTGGCTGGGAAGAACCTGTGGCGGATCCCCCGAAGGTTGGGAAATACTTCCCAGAATTAAGAAGGGACCCCGAACTGTTCCCCTTCATTGAGGAATTGGAGGACCTCATCAAAGACGAGTGGGAAAAACCAGACAAGCGGCCTGGTCTGTCCAATAAACTAGCTAAGTTATACCCTCTGAAGGAGTCTAAAGTTTCCTCCCTCATCAACGCCCCCATCGTTGATTTATCCCTAATGCGGCTCGCCAGGCATGTCACGCTGCCTATAGAAGACGCGGTCTCGTTCCGAGATGTCCTTGACCGCAAAATTGATTTGGAGCTAAAGAAGGCATACTCTACGGCAGGGGGAGCATGCAGACCAGCCATTACCACGGCAGCTGTCGCCAGAGCCATTTCCACACGGGCAGCCAATGCTGAAAAGGCCCTCCTGGAAGGTACCGATCAGGGGGAGGTGATTTCCACTTTACTGGAAATCAGACTGGCTGGCGACTTTGTGGCAGGGGCTTCAGTAGATGCGATTCGCTCCTCGGCTAGATCCATGTTAGCCTCAGTGATGGCCCGCAGAGCCTTATGGTTGAAACCCTGGGTCGCTGACACAACATCGAAGTCAAATTGGTGCAAGATACCGTACGATGGCGCAAACCTGTTCGGCGCTAAATTGGACTCAGCGATCTCCAAGGTCACTGGAGGAAAGTCGGGGCTTATTCCAGGGAGTTTAGGAGAGATTGGAGAACTACTCGCCCTCCCTTTGCAAGGGCTCAGAAGACCAAGGCCATCACCGCGGGGGACCAACCAAAGTCCTTTTGAAGCTTTGCCTGCCCACCCAGCTCAGGTGGGTGCCAGGCTCAGGGCTTTTGCACAAGTGTGGTCAGAGCACATAAAGGACCCAGGGACTCTTTCTACGATCGATCAGGGTCACAAGTGGAACTTTATGGGGGCATTGCCTCACACCGTCTTCCAACCCACCAAGATTCCATCTTCTCCGGACAAAAGGAAGCTTCTCGTTCAGTATATTTCAGAGCTGATTCTGAAGGGGGCAGTCATAGAAGTTCCTTCGCATCAAAGGGGCAGGGGATTCTATTCCCCTCTATTTTTGGTCCGAAAGAAGTCAGGGGACCTTCGGCCCGTTCTGGACCTCAAGCGTCTCAACAGGAGAATTCAGATAGAAGCTTTCAAAATGGAAAGTCTCCAGTCTATTCTTCTGGCAGTGAATCTAGGGGATTGGATGCTGTCAGTGGATCTTTCCGACGCCTACCTCCATGTGCCAATTCATCCTGCGTTCCAGAAGTTTCTACGCTTTTCCATCAGCCAACAGCACTTCCAATTCCGATGCCTACCGTTCGGCATCTCTTCGGCACCCAGAACGTTCACAAAGGTCCTCCTACCTCTCATAGCACTCCTCAGGGAAAAGGGACTTCGCGTGCATCACTATCTGGACGACATCCTGCTCTTGGCAGCGAGCCAGGAGACGTTGCTCCTCCAGCGGGAGATTCTGATCTCTACCCTTCAGAGCTTTGGCTGGCTGATCAATTGGCGGAAGTGCAGCCTTCAACCGTCACAAGTGATGATATTCCTGGGGGCAGAGTTGGACACAAAACGGAACAGGGTACAGCTGCCCCTAGAGAAGGTGGAACCTCTAGTTCGGAGGGTACGGAACCTACTGTCCTCCAAACTTGCGTCAGCCAGAACCTGCCTCGGCATACTGGGCTCGATGTCTTCTACCATTCCCATGATACAGTGGTCCCAATGGAACATGAGAGCCTTCCAGAACACCTTTTTAAAACAGTGGGACGGAGCTTCAATGAACAAACACATCAGGATTCCCAGCCGAGTGAGACACGCTCTTTTGTGGTGGACTTATCCTCCCAACCTCAGGAGATCCAGACCTATAGCTCCTCCGAGCCCGGAGATCGTGACTTCAGATGCCAGCGAGAAGAGCTGGGGGGCCCACTATCAGGACCAGACAGCCCAGGGACCGTGGCACTTCCCTGCTCGGGGCACAGTTTCAAACATACTGGAGCTCCGAGCTGCGTTCCAGGCCCTCTTAGCCTTCGCGCCTCTGCTACAGGGGAAGTCAGTTTTAATCCGGATGGACAACAGAGTAGCGGTAGCTTATGTCCAGAGACAGGGCGGTACCCGAAGCCACACTCTACTAGAGGAGGTTCACCCCATAATGGAATGGGCGCAGGCTCACCTATTAGACCTGAGAGCAGTTTACGTTCCAGCGGCACAGAACACGTTAACCGACTTCTTGAGCAGGGAACTTCGTTCAAACAACGAGTGGTCTCTGAACCTCCGGGAGTTCTCCATTCTGATGGAGGCATGGGGGACTCCAGAGATCGACCTAGCGGCAACACCAGCAAATGCCAAATGCTCAAGGTTTCTTTCCAGAGTACCCTTTCCGACAGCGGAGGGGACAGATTGCCTTCTTCATCCATGGGACTTCAATCTGGGGTACATCTTCCCCCAACTCCCTTGATAGCAAGGTTTCTATCCCGGCTCCGAAGGTCATCAGCCACAGTGATCGCAATAATACCATTTTGGCCAAGGAGACCGTGGTTCACGACTCTCCTACAGCTCAATACCCGACCTCCAATCCACCCACCGGTCTCAGCAGACCTCCTTCACCAAGGTCAGCTCCTCCATCCGGCTCCAGACAGGCTCCACTTGACAGCCTGGAGGTTGAGAGGGCTAGACTTGGGGAACAGGGATGTTCCCAGGCAGTTATAGCAACCTTAATGCAGGCCAGGAAGATCACCACAAACACTGTCTACACCAGAGTTTGGGAAAAATTCAAAGGTTGGAATCACGTCTCTCCGGATCCTTACCAAATCCTAGAATTCCTGCAAACAGGAATTGACAAAGGCCTGAGCTCAAGCACCCTGAAGGTACAGATCTCCGCTCTGTCTGCCAAAACAGGCACTAGATGGGCCCTGCACCCGTTGATAATTCAGTTCATGAAGGCATGTATTAAAATTACGCCGCCCAGGAGACCATCCTTTCTGGCTTGGGATCTTTCAGTAGTTCTGGAGGCGCTGTCCAATCCTCCCTTCTTCCCACTCAACTCAATCTCCTTATGGGACCTGACCCTAAAATTGTCCTTCCTCATTGCCATTGCTTCGGCTAGGAGAGTGTCGGAGTTGCAAGCTCTTATGTCAAAAGAACCATACTTAGTTTTCCTGCCCGACAGGGTGGTACCAAGGCCTTCGGATCGCTTCCTTCCCAAGGTTACTTCGGCCTTCCATTACGGCCAGGACATCGTCTTGCCATGCCTTTCTAACGAAGATGGTGAACCGCATGCCTTGGACATTAAGTCTGCAATTCTAACTACCTATCGGCCACTATCTACCTTCGGTCAACAGACGCCCTCCTGATTATACCTCACGGAGCCAGACGAGGTCAGGCAGCCTCCTCTCGAACCATCGCCTCTTGGCTAGTTAAGGCTATCGAAAAAGCATATTCCACTCAACAGCTGGAGATCCCAGAGGGCATTAAAGCGCATTCAACCAGGGCAGTGGCTACCTCTTGGGCAGCATATTGTGGAGTCTCTTCAGAGACCATCTGCAGAGCAGCAACCTGGTCTTCCAGGCATACCTTTATCACCCACTACAGAGTGGACGCCGCTCTGTTGGCAACTTCCGAATTTGGCAGATCTATCTTCAGGGCCAATTCTTCGGCTCTATAGGAAATAAAATACTTTTGCATTGAACCCGCCCGACTAGCGAGTTATTTCCCAATGTGTGCTGCCATGAATGCGTCAGGAAAACGGAAAATTGTATACTCACCTTTCCGTAATTTTCCTTTCCTGACGCATCTTCATGGCAGCACACAACTGCCCACCCTGTTGTTCAATGATGATGATATTTACGGAGAATGATGCCGGGTGTCTCCTCTTCGAATTTATAGCTAACCAATCCTGTCAGGTTGTGGGGGCGGAGTCACAACCCAGTGTGTGCTGCCATGAAGATGCTTCAGGAAAGGAAAATTACGGAAAGGTGAGTATACAATTTTCCGTTTTTTGTACTCAAATCCATTTATCTGAGTTTATGGACGGACACAGCACCCTCCCCTCCTTTGTTTGTACTGCTTGTTTACGAATTGGAGCTGCATGATGCAGAAAGTGGGATGTACCCGGGGGACCCGCCCCCTGGGAGGTGCTGTACTGAGAGAAGTGTTTTAACACTTGAAGTGCTGTTTTTTCTGCCTAGTCTCTGCTGAAAGGAAGGATATATAACCCTAAGGTCAATGCTGCTGTGTCCGTCCATGAACTCAGAGAAATGGATTTTACGGTGAGTACAAAAATCCTATATTTATTTATTTTTTTCCTGTGCACTAGTAGCCAGGTTTCCATCTTTATTTATCGATTCAATTCCCCATGACTTGGATGCTTGTAAACATTCATTTGTTTCTTGTAGATTTCACCTGAAGCAAAAATTTCTCCCTCACCTAGCAAGTCTTCAAATCCAGATTTACCAACCAGGTCAGTTTAAGATTTTTAATTTCATGAGTCCTGTGTGTGTTTTTAAATGCCAGATCGGGAATTTTTATTCGTACTGTGTTTTTTTTTTTGCAGAGCACTGAAGTCCAAAATATTATGACCCTGTAGCTGTATATAGAAACGACTGAACTACCGTGTTTCCCTGAAAATAAGACCCACTGTTATTTTCCAGGAGGGCTGCAATATAAACCTTATCCCGAAAATAAGCCCTAGTTTAAAATGCTTGTAAAATCCTATAATTCACTCTATTACAGTATTCTATAATGTACAATGTGTGTTTTTCTGTAATTTTGCCAAATACCTTCAGTACAGTGGCACTCAGCTGACCTCCAGCTGCTCTCCTCCCAGCTGTCAGCATGGGATCTCGGCACCCCCCAACACCCCCCCCCCCCCCTGCAGTGCTCGGAGCTGGGAAGAGAGCTCCAGCGGGTCACGGCACTGTAACAAAGGAAAGTCAAGGGGGGAGAGAAGACAACACATTACATAAGCCCTACTGTGTGTTTTCTTAAAATTAATATAAGACTCTGTCTTATTTTTGGGGAAACATGGTAATAAAACTTGAACTAAAAATAAAAAATTGCATTCACTGTGTCATATTTGACACATATCGTCATATTTGAATAATAGAGTGCATAAAAAGTAATCAAGTTATTCTGGTTAGAGGGGTTTCATAAGGAATTGGAGGGGGGGGTTCCCAGGTCTGGGAATTGGAAGAAGAAAATTTTAACTTAACCTTTTTCAGAGCATTTTGCTGTGTACACCCCAAATTATTAGGGATCTTGGACTTTGGGGTCCATTTACTAAAGGCAAATCCGCTTTGCACTACAAGTGGACAAGCAAGGAAGAAAAGAACAAAAAATAAATAAAAATTGCTTCTACAGGATTGGATGTTAAAATCATCAGCGCTTCCCCTCAGATTTCCAGCAACTACGCTTGTACTGCAGAGTGGCTTTGCCTTTACTAAACCCCAAACTAACTAATCATTTGGGTTGTACACAGCAGTGCTGGAGTGCAATTTGCTTATTGGGGACACTAGTTAGATTGACCTGTGTGTCCCCAAGAAAACATCTTCAAAAAACATAGGGTCTCACAGTGGCGTTTCCAATTAGTGTGGAGAGGATAAGAAGGAAGCCAAATATAGTGTAGTATTTACGTACTTCGCGTTTATTAAATTTTAAAAAATTGTAATCACGTTTATAAAGTAAAAACAAGCATAACGGATACGAGCGCCAAGCTTGTCCGCGTCACCTCCGATGCCTGTGTTGTCCCTACGCGTGGCGTCATCAAACACGTGACTTCATTAGGGGATGCATCCCCTGATGAAGTCACATGTTTGATGACGCCACGCGTAGGGACAACACAGGCACCGGAGGTGACGTGGACGAGCTCGGTGCTCGTATCTGTTATGCTTGTTTTTACTTTTTAAATGTGAGTAAACGTGAAGTACTACACTATATTGGGCTTCCTTCTCATCCTCTCCACACTCCGCCACTGTGAGACCCTATGTGAGACTGCCTGTGAGATTGCTTTCTCACAGGCAGTGTTTTTTTATGACATTAGTATTGCATTTTGTTCCATATTGTTTAGCAATTAGCATCTATACCTGGAACATTTCTGCATTGAGATTTATTTTGCACATTATTAGGTAGGGGCGCCTAAAAATAGGTCGGCGTAGCCTAGCGTGTTTACCAGGGCTGTGGAGTCGGTAGATAAATGTTCCGACTCCTCAGTTTTATGTACTTCCGACTCCGACTCCGACTCCTCTGTATTAATATGCAAATGTATTTTATACATTCCTTGAGGGAAAGAAACGCAACCTACCACCAGTGTCATCTTAAGAGCATTATAGGCCCCCGGGCAATACAGTGCACTGGGGCCCTGTCTACACAATCATGCACGAGAATTACTGACAAAAATCATAAAATTTACTGGCAGTACCACATTTTTTACTGCCACTGCAAGAAAAGTACCTAAAATTACAGTTTTCAGTGCCCAACAATGCAAATGTCAGTATTTAAACTATAAACATATAGCTAGTGCTATTAGAAATGTGTTTAATTTAAACAAAAGTAAAAAAAAAAAAATGTCTTCATTGACATGAAGGTCAGGTTACTATAACCCAGCCAGCACAGAGTTTTCTCTTACATCAGAGTCTGCAGGATTCCCCCTTACAGTGAAGGGGAACTCTTATGTAAAGGGGAACGCTGCAGATCATGATCTAGGGGGGAACTCTGATGTGGAGGGGGGCTATGGTGACCAGAGACAACCTTATATCAGAGTCCACTGCTTTCTCTTTCCCACTTACATCAGGGTCCGCAGACTGAGTTCCCCCTTGCATTGTAAGGGGGAATCCTGCAGACTCTGATGTGGGGGGTACTCTGGTGACCAGAGACCACCTTCCTTAGATTAAATACACTAAGGTAAGGGGGGTCACTAATATAGGAGGGGGAACCTTTATATCAGTGCCCCCTTACATTTTTGCATTCACTCCCCCCTTACATCAGCAACCCCCCCGCACTCGTGGAGGACCGGATCTTCTCTGTGATTTCCGCGAACTGGGCATGGGCAGTTCTAACCCGTCACTCTCCATAATTTTTTACTGGGGTTGCTGGGCAGCCGGTGGGGCCCCCCAGGCAAGCGGGGCCCCCGGGCAACTTCCCAGCGTGCCCAATGGAAAAGATGGCCCTGCCTACCACAGGACTACTGGCTGGGAAGCCAACAGTCTACTGTATTGCACAGTTTAAGCAAAAGACAAACACAATGAAAACAAAGTTTTATAAAAAAAAAAATATTAATCAATCAAGTGGCTGGATAGTAGCAGCAGGCATAAACATCAGGAACAGGATCTTTACCAGTTCAAAAATACAAATCACATTATTTGGTTGTTTTAGAACAAAAACAAAGCTTATCTATAATGAACCAAAAACAAAATCTGTAAAACCTAGAAATGGTTTATATTAATCTTGAAATGTAGTTATAGGCTTAGCAAATGCAAATCAATTCAATGTAGAGTTCTAAGGAAGAGAATTGCCTCTGCCAGATCCTCTTTCATAGAGGCTCTTAAGTCAGACTTTATTATTTTTAGGGCTGAAAATTAATCTTTCGACACTGACTTGGGTGGGTGGCATTGCAGTAACTATTCTGGCCACATCACTAACGATCTCTGGATAAACAAGGATGGCTTCTTCAACAGTAAGTTTTGATGAGCGATCATACTTTTCAACTTCTTTTAGTGCTTTATAAAACTCCTGTTGGAATTTTTTTTTTTAATTCCAATCTAAATTTAGTAGGAGTCGGAGTCGGTGCATTGTTTGCCGACTCCGACTCCAGGTACCCAAAATTTGCCCCGACTCCTCGACTCCGACTCCACAGCCCTGGTGTTTACACTACACCGCCTTAAGTAAGAGAGGAGAGTACATGATTCAGAAAGTACTTACCTCCTTACTTAGGGCGGTGTAGTGTAAACACGGCGGGCGCAAGGGCGCCTAATTCAAATGGGTTGGGGGGTGTGTTTAATGCTAATGAGGCTTGACCTCTTGTTTTTTGACGTTTTTTTTCTTACTGCGCATGCACCGGGCGCCTACATTTCCCAGGGCGCATTGCGGCTAAGTACGCCGTACGGGGCCTATTGATTTCGACGCGGATGTAAACGACGTAACTCCCGATTCGCGGACGACTTACGCAAACGACGTAAAAAATTCGAACCTCGCGGCGGGAACGGCGCCATACTTTAACATTGTTATTCCACCTCATAGGTGGAATAACTTAGGCCGCCTAAGGCCTTACGGAAACGACATTAATTGACTGCGCGGGCTCGCGTACGTTCGGGAATCGTCGTAAAAGCTCATTTACACAATCTACGCCGGCCGCAATGGAAGCGCCACCTAGCGGCCATCCAAAAAATTGCAAGCTAAGATAGCATGCAATGTCTAAGATCGCGCTAGTGTGAACCTGGGCTAAAGAGTAGCTTTTGTAAAATGACCCGCTATATAGCGTGCATGTTTGTGCTTTCAAATGATGCATCTGTCAGGCTTTCATGTGTGTACAGGATGTGATATCAGGCTTGGGAGTTCTGGTCATTCTTTCATTAGGATTTATTGGGTTAAAACCTTGGTTTGGGCTCCTCAGCATAGAAAGTGATATAAAGAAACAACCATGTATGTAAAAAAATCTTAAAGTAGGCTAAGGCCCCTTTCACACTTGTACGACTTGTCCCACGAATTGGACGCAAAGTAGCAGGACAAGTAGTTCCCATGATTTCCCAATGACAACCATTCATATTTGTATGACTTCAAAGTAGTCCCTGTAGTACTTTGGTCAGACTTTGATGTGAGTTCAAATTCATAGACCTCAAATCTCTCTGAAATTGTGTGAAAATTTATTTTTTTATGATTAAATGGCAATTATTTTGATGCACTGCTCCAGGAAGCTAAATGTCATTCATTTAGGGGTTAGATCACAACAATTGCAAGTTTCTTCAAGATGATTGTCTGTAGGGGTCAAGTCCTGGGGGAAAAAAGTGTGGGAACTCCCACCCGAAATCCACTTCCTAACCAAAAAACAAAAGAAATGATACGCTCATATGCATAATTACTAAACCGTATGTTTTTGTTTTTTTCGATCCACTGTACCTTAGTAATCCTTTATGTTACTGGGCACTTCCTGTTTATGGATTTATTGGGTAGTGTGCGGGTATTCTTTCTAAATCCCGCGATAACTCGTGGCAGACCTCCGCAATGTCTCTGGAAACAAGTGACAAAAGCTCCCAGAGACATTGCAGCATCGAGGAAGTGACAGAATACCCGCACACTAACCGATGAATCCATATACAAGAAGTGGCCAGTAACATAAAGGATTACTAAGGTTCGCCTGCCCCTGACAGTAACACGAGCTGGGCATCGCTGCTTAGTGAAGGATTGGCTCGGGCAGCTCGGCTGCTCTAGTCCTGCAAGGGGAACTGAGTTCCTGCTTTGAAAAAAGTGCAGGAACTCCATTCCCACGCGTTCCCGCAGGACTTGAGCCCTGATTGTCTGTAAGAACAGAACAAATTTGATGTGGAGATTAAATACGAATTGACTCTATTTATGTCTAGTTGTCTAGGAACTCAGGATTTGACACTGGTAAACTATAGGCAAGCCCAGAATAACCCCTATGCTACCAACATAGGGTAGACACTGCTGTCCTTCCCCTGTGTGTTTATGTTCATACTTTTGGCACTGAGGCATGCTGAAAGTAGGAGGGGATGGGGTCAGTGTCCGATTTTATGTAGGTGACCGTATACCACAAAAGTTTACTATTTCCAGCATCCCTCAATCAACCGCAAGAAAAGGTCTTTACAGTATAAAGTCCTATTTGAACTGGCTATGAATATAAAATATTTCTAGTCTTAACCAGCAGTAGCAGTTCTGCTTTGAATAATTAATCCTTTTATCTTCTGCTAAAGGCGCTAACTTGGAGGACTTTCACACTGCCAGCGTCCAGGCGTCAGCGATAAAGCGGTGCTTTTCCGTCATATTTGCAGGGCTTTTTGGCCAATAGCGGGCGCTTTTAACCCCCGCTAGTGCCAAAATGAAGGTTAAAAGCGGCGGTTCGGCAGTGCTGCCGTTTTTTTATTTTAATGGGCAGGGGCGCTTTAGAGCGCTGCAAAGAAGCTGCATGCAGGACTTTTGCGCAGCGCCCCAGTGTGAAACCCCTCGGGTTTTCACACTGGGATTACAGCTGAGGCATTTTTTCAGGCGCTATTTTTAGCGCTGAAGTGCCTGGAAAACTCCTCCAGTTAGAAAGGGGTCTTAGAGTTGGTGGTTGGAAAAATTATGTGCAATTTCCAATTTTTTTTTTATTTTATTTTACATTTGTTAGGTCAGTTTCTCCTGCTGCACGTCATCACTCTCCCATGTCATCAAGACATCATTCTCCATCATCACAGTCTGGATCCTCTGTACAGAGACACTCTCCCTCCCCTTGTCCCAGAAGATCTCCATCCCTTAAAATTGTGTATGCCTATTTTTCTGTGTGACCGCTTTAATTTAAGCAGTCAGTAGGGGAGATGTACTAAAACTGGTGCACACGGATTCTGGTTTAGCTGTGCTTTGTAACCAATCGCCGTCTAGGTTTTTTTTTTTGGCAAAGCTTAATTGAACAAGCTCAAGTTGAAGTTATCTTATTGGTTACTAGGCACAACTGCACCAGATTCTGTGTGCAACAGTTTTAGTAAATCTCCCCCAGTATGTAGTCAAGGAAATTTCTACAGACAACCAACAAAGTACATTTTCAGTTGTCTTCTCATTTTTAGATCAAAGACCAACATCTCCAGCACCTCACAGAGAAGAAAGAACAGATGAGCGAAGAGTTGACCGAACAGATGATAGGAGGGATGACAGAACTAGAGAGCATGAGCGACAATGGGAGAGGGAGCGTGAGAGAGAACAGAGGGAAAGAGAGAGAGAGAAAAAGAGCACAAGTCTAAACGTTAGAGAGCTTGTGAGCTTGAGAAAAAAAGTGGGAAAGAGAACTAGAAGAGCAGATGATAGGAGGGATGACAGAACTAGAGAGCGTGAGCGACAAAGGGAGAGGGAGCATGAGAGAGAACAGAGGGGGAAAGAGAGAGAAAAAGAGCGCAATTCTAAACGTTAGAGAGCTTGTGAGCTTGAGAAAAAAAGTGGGAAAGAGAACTAGAAGAGCGAGCGAGAGAACGGGGAAGAGCGCGAGAGAGAGTACGACAACATGAAAGGGAGCGAGAAAAATGCCCATGAAGATAGGAAAACCAAGTTTCAAGCTTTACATGTTTTATTATTGGGAAGAGACTGTTGTGTGATAGTTAATGCTTTACCCTTTCTTTAATTGTTCTCTCTGTTTTTATGATTCGGTGATGTATTTGCTGTTTATTTGAATAAAAGACAACCTGCACATTTTTTTTTTTGGAGTGCGGCTATCCATCTTTCATCTACTTTTCATAGTTAATTGTTTGTGTTGAGTTGAAATTCACTTGTATATATTCATCAATATCAAGCAGACCTTTGATTTATAGGTCGGCACCTTCAGGTGATTGGACACTGGTCCAATGCCCTCTGAGCGTTCCTCCTATAACCCTAACCCACTTTGTGAGTTATCAGTTTCTTGGTATGGACCTCTTCCCCTTTACAAAGAAATGACTATTGGATTGGCTTAACTAGCTTTTCTTCCCTTTTGCGTTCTTAATCAGGGTCAATGCCACCTAAGAAAAACCTTATACCCAATGCCCCCCCATCCTCCTCAGGAGCACCCAAAACAAAGGACCTGTCTGTTCTTACAGGTCTTTAACCTAAAAGCGTAAAGTTCAGCCCTTTCTTTCAGCATGGGGATTGGCCCGCAAAAGCCACCAAGCCTTTTGCGAAGTACTCGTCACAATAAAAGTGGGCCCTTACTCCTAATAGTGGGAGGACATCCGTTACAGTTTGCCTATCTGGGTCAGAGACATCCCAGACCTGTGGTTTCAAAAATTCAAAACCCCAGCACAACCTCCTTATTTCAAATCAACCAAAAACTGCCCAAGATTTGCTAAATGCCCCAAATCATATCACCTTGAGTCACTGTGCCACTACCTCAACAAGATTCCAAGGATTCTACTCAAACTCGTTTAAAGTACTAAAGCCCAATAGATGTATAAATCCTGTTCTAGTCTTTAAACCTGCATATTCCAATATTTTAGAATAAAATGTACACAAGACAGTTCAGCAGGGTGACTGGGTGAATAATTTCAACAAATCTGTTCTGCAGCCTTCCTTTTGTCTGGAATACATGAGTCTGGCCTCCTCTCCCTTGCAGCTGTCAAAAAATGCCCACAAGATCAATTTTGCTGCTCCAAACACTTAGGCCTGGTACACACGAGAGGATTTATCCGCGGAAACGGTCCGGGGGACCGTTTCCGCGGATAAATCCTCTGGCGGATTTTGATCTCATGGTTGTACTAACCATGAGATCAAAATCCCCGCGGAATTCCGTCCGCGGTGACGTGTCGTGCCTTCGCCGCGGCGACGTGCGCGACGCTGTCATATAAGGAATTCCATGCATGCGTCGAATCATTACGACGCATGCGGGGGATGGATTCGGACAGATTGATCCGTTGAGTCTGTACAGACCAGCGGATCAATCCGTTGGAATGGATTCCAGCGTATCGATTTCTTAGCATGTCTAGAAATTTTGATCCGCTGGAAATCCATCCCCGGGGACAAAAATCCGCGGAAACAGATCCGCTGGATCGTACATACCGGGGGATCTATCCGCTGGAGCCGGTCCGCGGATCAATCCTCTCGTGTGTACGGGGCCCTAGCTGAACAATTTTAACAAATCTGCTTTGCCTTGAATACTAGGGTCTGGTCCTGGACACCCCAAGCAAAAAATGTTCTCTCAGAAATTTCTTTCTCTAAGAGCACATACTTGAGAATTAAGATGCAGGAGACCTCCCACAATGAGAATCTCTGGGAGTGCTAGGCCTAATGGTTCCCTCTGCGGCAGTAACATTTACCCTATTCAATTCATGAATGCTCCAGCTAAACATCTTGCCAACCTTATGAAGGGGCACCCAATAAGGATAC
This sequence comes from Rana temporaria, assembly GCF_905171775.1. Lineage (NCBI taxonomy): Eukaryota > Metazoa > Chordata > Amphibia > Anura > Ranidae > Rana > Rana temporaria. The sequence continues at coordinate 231,016,632 of NC_053490.1, read as the reverse complement.
AGTCAGACAATGCCACAGCTATGGCTTACATCAGCCAATGGGGGGCACCAGAAATCTGGTTGCATTGAATGAAGCAAACCAGACTCTGTCTTGCTATTTCTGCAGTTTACATCCCAGGAATGGATAACTGTAAAGCAGATTATCTCAACCACCGTTGCTTGGATCAAGGGGAAAGGGATCTTCATCCACATGTCAATTTGATATGCCAAAAATGGGCGATTTCGGATGTGAACATCCTAGCCTCCAGATTCAGCAACAAATTACTGCTATCTGTTGCCTAGAGCCTTCAGTTCTAGTCTAGTTTTATGCCTTTTCTGCAGAAGAAAACAGTTATTCTAATTGCACTAAACTGACCCAGAAGATCCTGGTACACAGACATGCTCAGACTTCTAGCAGGTGATTTTCGATTAAAGATATACAGTATCTCACAAAAGTGAACACACCCCTCACATTTTTGTAAATATTTTATTATATCTTTTAATATGACAACACTGAAGAAATTACACTTTGTTACAATGTAAAGTAGTGAGTGTACAGATTGTATAACAGTGTACATTTCCCCCCCAAAATAACTCAACACACAGCAATTAATGTCTAAACTGCTGGCAACAAAACTGAGTACACCCCTAAGTGAAAATGTCCAAATTGGGACCAATTGGCCATATTTCCTCCCTGGTGTCGTGTGACTCGGTGTTACAAGTGTGGATGGGGCACAGGTGTTTTAAATTTGGTGTTATCGCTCTCACTCTCCCGTACTGGTCACTGGAAGTTCAACATGGCACCTCATGGCAAAGAATTCTCTGAGAATCTGAAAAAAAAATTGTAACGTAAGATGGCCTAGGCCAGTGACGGCTAACCTTGGCACCCCAGATGTTTTGGAACTACATTTCCCATGATGCTCATGTACTCTGCAGTGTAGTTGAGCATCATGGGAAATGTAGTTCCAAAACATCTGGGGTGCCAAGGTTCGCCATCACTGGCCTAGGCTATAAGAAAATTGCCAAGACCCTGAAACTGAGCTGCAGCATGGTGGCCAAGACCATACAGCAGTTTAACAGGACAGGCTCCACTCAGAACAGGCCTCACCATGGTTGACCAAAGAAGTCAAATACACATGCTCGGCATCATATCCAGAGGTTGTCTTTGGGAAATAGACGTGCAAGTGCTGCCAGCATTGCTGCAGAGGTTAAAGGCGTTGGGGGGTCAGCCTGTCAGTGCACAGACCATACACTGCATCAAATTGGTCTGCATGGCTGTTGTCCCAGAAGGAAGGCTCTTCTAAAGATGATGCACAAAGTCTGCAAACCTTTTGCTTAAGACAAGCAGACTAAGGACATGGATTACTGGAACCATGTTTTGTGTTCTTATGAGACCAATATAAACTTATTTGGTTCAGATGGTGTCCAGCGTGTGTGGCGGCAACCAGGTGAGGAGGACAAAGACAAGTATGTCTTGCCTACAGTCAAGCATGGTGGTGGGAGTGTCATGGTCTGGGGAGTGTGAGGGGTTAGCTCGGTAGTGGGGTGTGTGACCCCTTGGATGGGTTCACCACACACTGAATTTATACAGACTGGCAGTCGAAGACGGTTGAAAACAAAGTTCTTGGTTTATTTTTCCATTTTGCTGGAAAACAATTGCAAGCATCCAAACAGCATAAACAAAATCAAACATAAAATAAATCCTAGCCACTCACAGCCTACTGCTGGGTAGACAGTGCTGGTCATACAGCACAAAACAATAGTCTTTTGATTTTTATCACACAGAAAAATCAATCCTCTTCTCACCTTCACAGAAGACCTTCTGGCACTGCTCTCCTACTCACACAGCCTTAGGAGTGACGCAGCCAATTTGTGGTAATCCTTTGGACTTCTTATAGAGGCCTTTAATTGCCTCACTCTGAACAGCTGGAGTCTTCCAACGGCCCTTAGCCTTCCTGGCCACATTTGTAGCCGACGCCCGATAACCATCTGTGTATCGTCTAAACAAGGCAGAAATGTATGTTCCGTCTGTGACAACACCCACAGATTTACCTGACTTCCTGTCACAGGAGCTACAGTTCATTGAGGGAACCATGAATGCCAACATGTACTGTGACATTTATAAAAAAACAATTCCGCGCCCAAAAAAAATATTTATATATATTATTAACCACTTCCATACAGGGCACTTATACACCTTCCCGCCAAGACCAATTTTTAGCTTTCAGCGCTGTTGCACTTTGAATGACAATTGCGCGGTCATGCTACACTGTACCCAAACTAAATTTTTATAATTTTTTTTGTTTCTGTTATAAAACATTGTAAATAAGTACGTTTTCTCCTTCACTGATGGGCACTAATGGTACTGCACTGACGGGCACTGATAAGGCAGCACTGATGGGCACCGATGAGGTGGCACTGATGTGGTGGCATTGATGGGCACTAATATGCGGCATGGATAGGTGGCACAGATAGGCGGCATGGCTGGGCACTGATAGGCGGCATGGATGGGCACTGATAGGTGGCACGGATGGGCACTATTGTATGTGTTGTACTAATGGATGCCAATCAGTGCCAAACAATGCCTGCCAATCAGTGATGCCCATTGTGGGCACTGATTGGCATCCATTTTTTGTGTCCTCATCCCTGGTGGTCTAGGGTGGCATACTTTTTTTAATCCCTGGTGGTCTAGTGGGCATCCCTGGTGGTCTAGTGGGCATCCCTGGTGGTCCAGTGGGCATCCCTGGTGGTCCAGTGGGCATCCTCAGGGGGCTGTGCTGATAATCGATCAGCACAAACCCCCCCTGTCACAGGAGCAGCCGTTCTCCTCTCCTCTACTCACGTCTGACAGATTACCGATTACCGGCTTTTCCTATTTACATCGTGATCAGCCATGATTGGACAGGGCTGATCACGTGGTAAAGAGTCTCCGTGAGAGACTCTTTACCTTGATCGGTGTTGCGGGGTGTCAGACTGACACCCTGCAACAACGATCGCCGCGCAGCGGCTCAGAATCCTGAGGACGTCATATGACGTCCAGTCAGGATTCTACAACCACTTTGCCGACGTTAATTTGTCATTGGCGGGCGGCAAGTGGTTAAACAATAATTTGGGTGCCCATGTAAAGGTCCCAAACACACAATGTGTGCTAAGCTGCTCCCCTAGAAAGTGATGACGTGTATGTGACTTCTATCTAATGCGTGCTAAAAAGTGTACTGGGGGCGCTATGGAGTAATATGTAATAACTTATCCTATAATATGCAACAACAAGTAAATTAATAAAAATGTGTCCTGTTTTACGTGATAAATCAATCGTAAATAATAAAGTCCCATTGGTGTAAACAAAGATACAACATCAATGCTCGAATATCCTCTAGATATATTTCTTGCTGTAATACAAAAACCGTCTCCGGTCGTGCAAACTTAATTGATCTTCCACCACCTGGATAATTAGTAAAGTGACGTAGGACATAGTACACGTGACCAGGTTCCGCCACCGACGTACGTTTCAAGCCCTTTGAAAACGTAACTATACGAAATGTACGTTGGCGGTGGAACCTGGTCACGTGTACTATGTCCTTCGTCACTTCCCGATTGTCTGGATAGTGTCAGCAGCTGGTGGAACGCACGCCGCCACGGAGGTGGGAGAGCCAGTGTTTTTTTATCAAAGCTTGCAGCCCCAGTGCCGGGAGAAGGGCACTTTTTATGTGAGTAGCCAATTGGCTGGTGTTTTTATTCCATTTTAATAAAATAGCGTTGCACTATGGAAGCTCTCTGTTTGTATTCCATGTTCTAAAATCTCAACATTCCGAGGGTGAGGTATCGTACATGCTCCAGTCCATTTATATGTCTGCAGGCATTATCCTGCTCAAGCGCATCTGATTGTCTTTTTCATTAAAGAGGTCAACCAGGTCTTATGCAGCAGTTAGTGATTGACGTGATGCCAAAAACTACCCACTCGCATAAGGAGCGTCACAAGTTGGCGAAAGAAGCCGAACGTCGGTGCGCAGGCGCCGACTCGACGTTCGGCTGCTTTCGGCAACTCGTGACGCTCCTTATGCGACGGGGTGGGTAGTTTTTGTCATCACGTCAATCACTAACTGCTGCATATGAACGCCCACTCCCGCGGGATTCACTACCCGGAAGCAGACTAAGAAAATAGCTATACGAGGTATGTACGGCAAAAAAAAAAAAAAAAAAAAGATCTGCATATCTGCAATGTTGGTAGTGAGCTGAATGTAATGTTAGAATTTTTTTTTAGGGTGAACCCCCGCTTTAAATATTAAATACACAATAACAAGTAATCAAAACTCAATTAAAAAAATAAGCTAACTTTACTGTTTTTAGTGTTTTTTTTATTTTTTAATATTCATTAAAGTGTATATTTTCCCCAAAAAATTCCCCAAAAAATTGTGTTTAAAAGACCGCTGCGCAAATAGTGTCACATAATATATTGCAACAACCGCCGTTGTATTCTCTAGGGTCTCTGCTAAAAAAAAATTTGGGGGTTCTAAGTGATTTCCTAGCAGAAAATACTGATAGGTAGATTCACAAAGAGTTAGGTCGGCTTATCTACAGATAAGCCGACCTAACTCTGAATCTAAGCCGGCCTATGTTTAAGTGTATTCTCAAACAGAGATACACTTAAACATATTTAAGATAGAACGGCGCAAGCCAGCCTATCTTAGATTGCAATGTTTCTTTTGGCCGCTAGATGGCGCTTCCATTGCGGCCAGCCTAGATTATGTAAATGTAAATGAGGGGATACGCCGATTCACGAGCGTACGCCGGGCCTACACTGTCGCATTACGTCGTTTCCGTATGTGATAGGCCGCCTAAAGTTATTCCATCTATGAAGTGGAATAACAATGTTAAGTATGGCCGCCGTTCCCGCCGCGAGGTTCGAATTTTTTACGTCGTTTGCGCAAGTCAATCGGGAGTTACGTCGTTTACGTCCGCGTCGAAATCAATAGGCCCGTATGGCCTACTTATCCGCAATGCGCACTGGGAAATGTAGTCGCCCGGCGCATGTGCAGTGTAAAAAACGTGAGGTCAAGCCTCTTTTTAATACTACACGCCCCCCTCCCAGTCATTTGAATTAGGCGCGCTTACGCCCGCTCGTTTTAGGCTGCGCCGCCGAAAATTTGAAGGTAAGTGGTTTGAGAATCACTACTAACCTAAATAATTTACAGCGGTGTAGCCTAAAAAAAGAGTTGGCTAGGCCGTCCTAATTTTAGGCGCCCCTACGTGAATCTACCTATGAGTTTTTACTTGTAAGCAGCACATGTCAGAAAAGATTTAGGCCCGGATTCACGTAGCACTTACGCCGGTGCATCTTAAGGTGGCATAAAATAAAACCAGAAGTGCATCACACACAGTGCTAAGGTTCACAAGTGCATCATACGCAGGGTTTAGCCCTCCTTACTTTACCCCCCCCCCCCCCCCCCCCCATATCCACATCTCGGGTCTGCACTCCTCTTCTGCTCTGACCTCTGCACAAACCCTCTCCACTGCCCACTGCGATCATCTTTTCCATCCTTCCTTTCCCCTTAAAAGCTCTTCCACCTTCCATGTGCTTACATAGTTAGTCAGGTTGAAAAAAGACACAAGTCCATCCAGTTCAACCACAAAAAATAAACAAACAAAATAAAAAACACAGTACAATCCCATACACCCAACTCCATACCCACAGTTGATCCAGAGGAAGGCAAAAAACCCCAGCAGGAGCATGATCCAATTTGCTACAGCAGGGGAAAAAATTCCTTCCTGATCCCCCGAGAGGCAATCGGATTTACCATGGATCAACTTTACCTACAAATCTTAGTACTCAATTATTTTATGTACATTTAGGAAAGTATCCAGGCCTTTCTTAAAGCAATCTACTGAGCTGGCCAGAACCACCTCTGGAGGGAGTCTTCCACATTTTCACAGCTCTTACTGTGAAGAAACCTTTCCGTATTTGGAGGTGAAATCTCTTTTCCTCTAGACGTAAAGAGTGCCCCCTTGTCCTCAGTGTTGACCGTAAAGTGAATAACTCAACACCAAGTCCACTGTATGGACCTCTTATATAGTTGTACATGTTGATCATATCCCCCCTTATTCTCCTCTTCTCAAGAGTGAATAAATTCAGTTCCTCTAATCTTTCCTCATAGCTGAGCTCCTCCATGCCTCTTATCAGTTTGGTTGCCCTTCTCTGCACTTTCCCCAGTTCTCCGATATCCTTTTGGAGAACTGGTGCCCAAAACTGATATGCATATTCCAGATGAGGTCTTACTAATGATTTGTACAGGGGCAAAATGATATCTCTGTCTCTGGAGTCCATACCTCTCTTAATACAAGAAAGGACTTTGCTCGCTTTGGAAACCGCGGCTTGGCATTGCATGTTATTATTGAGCTTGTGATCTACCAAGACCCCCAGATCCTTCTCCACTACAGATCCCCCCAGTTGTACTCCCCCTAGCATGTATGATGCATGCATATTCTTATTCCCTAAGTGCATAACTTTACATTTATCAACATTAAACCTCATCTGCCACTCAGTCGCCCAATTTGACAGAGCATTGAGGTCGGCTTGTAAATTGGCGACATCCTGCAAGGACGTTATTCCACTGCATAGCTTGGTGTCATCTGCAAAGACAGAAATTTTACTTTTGATCTCAGACCCAATATCATTTATAAATATATTGAAAAGTAAGGGTCCCAGCACTGAACCCTGGGGTACACCACTGATAACCTTGGACCATTCAGAGTAAGAATCATTAACCACGACTCTCTGAATTCTGTCTCTCAGCCAGTTTTCTATCCATTTACAAACTAAAAAAAAAAAAAAAGACCCAGCCTGGCTCTAGTACCTCTGCACACTTATTTGTTGTTCCCCTCCTACTTGGCCAACAGTAAAGCACCAGGCAAGAGATGGGGATTATGGAGGGTGCAGCTTACCACGCAACACCGTTCTCCAGCCCATAAACACGTTATGCTTGGGACAGCTGTCCTTCCCTTGTCCTTACCCGGCATACAGGGGCAGGGAGGATTCTGTGAGAACCACTGGGAGAGATGCAACGTCGCTTGTAAACTCAGAAGTCAAGCTTCTGTGTTCAAGTAACAGTGGTAAGTGGTGAGCACAGTGCAAGTGCTGGAGGTAGTAGAACGAAGTCCTGACATGCTCTGACTAAAAAAAAAAAAAGCCCTGCATCCACCGTAACTGTTAATTGTGAAACCCCAGGATTTTGTGGAGCTCCAGTTGAAACCCTGTACCATAGGCTCTCCTATAAAGTAGCCTTTTTGGTTGCCATCCTGTTAGTCAGAAATGTTTCAAACTAGCAGCCCTTTCCTGTTAAGTGCCTTTTCTCATACTTTAAAATGACAAGTTTGCTTGCACTCCAAGGCCATCCTTTCTCCTCGGGGTGGTTTAAGTAATCCACCTCAAGCATGTTGTCCTAAAATCCTTATGCCTTGCTCTAAAGTAGAGCTGCACGATTCTGAAGAAAAATGAGAATCGCGATTCTTTTGCATAAAATGAAGATCACGATTTTCAAAAATGTATTTATTTAAAGTTATTTTCAACACGAAACGGAGCTTATAATCGAGATTGCAATCTATTCGCGATTAATCGTGCAGCTCTACTCTAAAGCAGTGGTTCTCAACCTGGGTTTCGAATGACAATTTGCCAGGGGTCACAAATCCTGGGCTGTTCCTGAATCCACCACCGCTCTCTCAGCCTTTTCATGGCTGCCCAGCAGGGCTGTTCCTGGAGCCTGTGGCCACTCACTCAGCCTCTTCGCAGCCTAGAGACTAGATGTCAGTTGGCTGGTGAGGAATGTGAAGTGGGAGGGTCTGGAGGAGACCCTATCTCCTGATTTCGGCATAGGTGTCACTGCTGCGGGACACCACAAAGTCGAAGACAAAGTGATGAAGGAAAAAGGTGCGCTACCAAAATGGGTAATGAAAATGGCATATAAATGTTCAAATGCAGAAACAAGCAAAATAATTAAATCAAGTGTCCTTATTCCTGTATCAAATTAGGTGTGCTATGAATGAGTGAGTCCTTGCGCAATTGCATCAATGCGTGGCTCATATACGATCTCAATCCTCCATTAGATGACTGAATGGATGCAGGTAACTTTTGAACAAAAAATACCCACGCATAAATAAATGGATGGCCGCTTACCAGATCCGTCGGACCCCCACAGGGATCAGAAAGGCTCAGAGACTGAGATGTCCTCGGCTGGATCAAGGCGGATATTCCCGGTCTTCTCCTCTATTGGAAATCCTGGAACAGATTTGCCGTTGTCTCCCAACAGTTATTCCACGGTAAAGCAGCCTCACAAGGTGAAGATCGACAGCCTCCTTTCTCTGTCGATGCCCATTCGGGAGAAACGCAGCGTCGGGTGGAGCGAGAATTGCTGACGTTACCACGCCCACAGCTGATCGGTCTGAGCCGAGGCTGTTTTGTTTTGTACATGCTTTCAAGTCTTATCTTGATACTTTGTAATTAGTGCAGTTTTTAGATGTCAGTTCCCTTTTTTTTCCTTCAAGTGAAATAAAGAGTAAAATTTTAACGAAATACTGCACTATGAAGTACTTTTTCTCCCTTTAACCTACACGTTCCCACATCACCTTGTGAGGCTACTTTACCGTGGAATAACAGTTGAGAGACAACGGCAGATCTGTTCCGGGATTTCCAATAGAGGAGAAGACCGGGAATAACTGCCTTGATCCAGCCGAGGACATCTCAGGCCTCGTACACACGACAGAGTTTCTCGGCAGAATTCACCGAGAAACTCGGTCAAACCCGGATTCTGCCGAGAAACTCTGTCGTCTGTACACTTTTGGCCCGATGGAGCCGCCGAGGAACTCGTCGAGAAAATAGAACATGTTCTCTATTTTCTCGTTGTTCTATGGGAGAAGGCGGCCCGCCGAGCTCCTCGGCGGCTTCATCCCTGAACTCGACGAGGAACTCGACGTGTTTGGCACGTCGAGTTCCTCGGCCGTGTGTACGGGGCCTCAGTCTCTGAAGTCTTTCTGATCCCTGTGGGGGTCCGACGGATCTGGTAAGCGGCCATCCATTTATTTATGCGTGTGGATTTCTTGTTCAAAAGTTACCTGCATCCATTCAGTCACCTAATGGAGGATTGAGATCGCATATGAGCCAGCGCATCGATGCGATTGCGCAAGGACTCACTCATTCACCTAATTTGATACAGGAATAAGGACACTTGATTTAATTATTTTGCTTGTTTCTGCATTTGAACATTTTTATGCCATTTTCATTGCCCATTTTGGTAGCGCACCTTTTTCCTTCATACATGTCTAAAGCCCAGTATTAGGCTTTCGTATTTAGGTGCAGCACCGTCACTTTTTTAATTGTTTTCACTTTTTGTTCACTAATTTAAATTTGCACCAGTGCACTTTGTTGTTATGGGGATAGCGCGGATTGTCTCTGCTATACAGAAGACAAAGTAATGCCAGAGACACAGTGAGAAACACTACTTGTGATTATAGTTGCCATTAAAAGTCTCCACAACAGTTCTCAGATCAGCAGATGACCTTGATCAAGAGCACCTAAGTTGGCTAATGAGAACTCCACCCAGCATTGCCACTCATCCCATCCCCCCCACCAGCACTCTCCCTGATCCCACCCCCCCACCAAGGAGTAAGAGAGTAAAACTAGAGAATACATCCTTCTGTTAAAAAAAATTGAGAATACATGGGAGAGGAAAAAAAGGGGGAGGAACAAAGAAAAAGGGAGAGAAAGAATAGGAGAAAGAACAAAAAACATGGCTAGAGAGAGGGATGGGGGAAAAAACAAGAAATTAGTATAGAGAGAGTTAAAAAGGGAAATGAAGGAGGAGAGTGGTACATCCTAAAATGTACTAGAAGGGTTTTTTATACTATATGTGTGGAAGGGACTCGGAGCGCGCTAAATATCCGTGGGTTAGGGGCGCAAATTACTTGTCTTGCCTTGGTGCTGACAACCCATGATTCCTTCTTCTTCCTCCTTCCTTCTTCCTCCTTCTTCCTTCTTTTTTTTCCCTTGCGAGTGGTTATTACTGTGGTGGCGTGTGACATCACTGATCGTCACTCCCTATGACAGGGATCAGACGATCAGTGGCACTCTCACTAGGAAGAACGGGGAAAGGTTTGTTTACACTTATCTCTCCCTGTTCTTCAGCTCTGTGACCCGATTGTGGACCTCACGACCCACGGCTGGGCTCTTAAGGGGGGATGTACTTGTACGTCCTTTTGCCCAGCCGTTCTGCTCTCCCGACATATATCGTCGTTAGGCGGTCCTTAAGCGGATCTACATGGATACAACAGTCCAAGCTGAACCATTACTTTTTGAATAGTCTGTAACAAAGCTCAAGTTCATAATAAAAATGACAGACATTTGTCATTAATACCCCTCCTCATTAGTAGTAGAGGTACTACCGGTAAGTCATGTTGTGGGTTCTGACCTATAAAACCAGACAGGGCCGATCCGCCCTATACGCAGACTACGCAAGCTGCGTAGGGCCCACGGATTGACTCGGGGCCCCGCTGGGAAGCTGTGTATCGGCGTCTGATTCCTAAACACTGGCCGCCCGCGGCGCTGAATCAGAGTCAGACGTCAGGTGACGTCATTGAGACGGCCGCCGCTAATGCTCATGGGAGCTGTAGTCCGCGAGCGGCTACTTGCTGAAGTTCCCTGCTCCGGGGGGAGAGGGGGTGGAGTCGTCAGTCACTCTGAGGAGAGCGGCACAGCAGCGGTGAGATCGCATTTTGCCAGTGCAATGTTATGAGGTGAATGTGGTAAAAAAAAAAAAAAAACATTGAATGTTATATGGAAAAAAAAAAAACCCTGAATGTTATGTGGAAAAAAAAAAAACCCTGAATGTTATGTGGAAAAAAAAAAACCCTGAATGTTATGTGGGAAAAAAAAACCCTGAATGTTATGTGGAAAAAAAAACCCTGAATGTTATGTGGAAAAAAAAAAAAAACCCCTGAATGTTATGTGGAAAAAAAAAAAAACCCTGAATGTTATGTGGAAAAAAAAACCCTGAATGTTATGTGGGTAAAAAAAACTGAATGTTATGTGGTAAAAAAACAAACAAACCTTGAATGTTATGTGGTAAAAAAAATAACCCTGAATGTTATGTGGTAAAAAAAAAAAAAAAAAAACCCTGAGCCCTGGTTCACACTGGGCTGCGGGAGTGAAGCCGTGCGAGTTCAGCTGAACTCGCACGATTTCACTCCCGCTGGCAGTCCCGATTTCGGCCGCGATTTAAGAGACATCTGTGCAGGTTTCTGCACAGATGTCAATGTAAATCGCGGCCAGAAATCGCAAAAAGTAGTACAGGAACTACTTTTTGAAATCGGTGCAGCGCCGCAGATGCGGCGTCGCACCGATTAGGACAGTGTCATTGCCGGCAAATGCCGCCGATTTGAGATGCGATTTCACATGTGAAATTGCATCTCAAATCGTACCCAGTGTGAACCTGGGCTCAATGTTATGTGGGAAAAAAAAAAACCTGAATGTTATGTGGGGGAAAAAAAAAACCCTGAATGTTATGTGGGGAAAAAAACCCTGAATGCCATCAATTGTCACCACTGTGCTATGCCATTGTCGCCACGGTGCCATGCCAATCGCAGCCACTGTGCCATGCCACTGTGCCCATCAATTGTCGCCACTGTGCCATGCCATCAAACGCAGTTACTGTGCCAGCAATTGTCGCCACTGTGCCCATCAATTGTCGCCACTGTGCCATGCCATTGTCACCACTGTGCCCATCAATTGTTGCCAATGTGCCATGCCAAACACAGCCACTGTGCCCATTAATTGTCGCCACTGTGCCATGCCATCAAACGCAGCTACTGTGCCATCATTTGTCGTCACTGTGCCATGCCATCAATTGTCGCCACTGTGCCATGCCAAACACAGCCACTGTGCCCATTAATTGTCGCCACTGTGCCATGCCATCAAACGCAGCCACTGTGCCATCAATTGTCGTCACTGTGCCATGCCATCAATTGTCGTCACTGTGCCATGTCATCAATTGTCGCCACTGTGCCATGCCATGGTGCCATGCCAAACGCAGCCACTGTGCCCATCAATTGTCGCCACTGTGCCATGTCATCAAACGCAGCCACTGTGCCCATCAATTTTCGCCACTGTGCCCATCAATTGTCGCCACTGTGCCATGCCATTGTCGCCACTGTGCCATGCCAAACGCAGCCACTGTGCCATGCCATTGTGCCCATCAATTACCGGCAGATTGCCCCTTAAAATGACGCCAGATTGCCCCCCCGCCCGGCACTTACCTTTCTCGTCAGCCATCCTCCTTCACGATCCCTCGATGTCTTCTCCCGCCCTCAATGTTGCTTCAGCTAATCAGGTTACTGGTAACCAGATCCGGTGAACCTGATTGGCGGAGATGCGTGTCAGTGTTAACCAGGGAATGCACGCACCGTGCTTCCCCTGGTTAACTATTTGGAAGCCAATTACAGCCCATAGGCTGTAATCAGAAAGCCTATCAGAGCCGGTGGCTCTGATAGACACTTCCACACAGCCAACCAGCTGCCGTTATTCAGATGCCGGCGCTCGCCAGGGGTCCGACCCCCTGAATAGTGGGCGGCAGCGTCGCCGGCGACAATCAGTGGCGTATCCAGGGTATGGCAGGCATAGCACGTGCCATGGGCGACATGTAAAGGGGGCGCTGGTGAGTGGCTGGCAGTCTACACACGGCTCAGAGATGACCCCCAGCAAAGCACAGAGTCAGTACTCTGCTTTCAGGGAAGGTCTCTGAAAGCATGTTAGTGTGTGGGTCAGGTGACTCCCCCCTTGGCACATCCCAATGTTCACCTTGCAGGGTGGTGGGCGCTCACTCTCCGTGGCCGTGCAGTGTACACGGGTGGGCAGCATGAGGAAGCTACTGCACATGAGAAGAATAGAGTTGATGCACAGCTGTGCCCCCCCCCCCAATTACAACAAGAGTCGTGCCAATTATAGAGCGATTGTCTCTGTGTGTCTCCCTTCCCTTCCTGTAAGCTCTCAGCTGCTGGAGGGATAGACACACAGAGAATCGCTCCGTACTGTGAGGAGAAGGGCTCAGCTATGGACTCAGCTACATGATGATATTTCAGTGTCCCGACTATCACAGGGAGGAGGGGGATATTTGCATCTCCTCTCCTCAGCCAATAATACTTTACCCAAGTTGCAGCTCCTCCCACCCGCCACATTTTGACTCCACCTCCATGAAGAAGAAGAAGCCCAGAATTAGTCCTCAGTGTGCCAGCAGCAGCCATGTGAGTTTTTTCTTTATGTTTACTTCAGGGAGGGGGAGGTTCTACAGCAGCAGTCATAGATTTGTGCTTTTAATGCAGGTGACAGAGAAAGAGGAGAATAGAACCAGTATTCTGTTATCTAGTCATGTTGTCATGTGTTTACTCTGGCACTACCACCCTAACCAGGCACTCTACCCCCCCTAACCAGGCACTCTACCCCCCCTAACCAGGCACTCTACCCCCCCTAACCAGGCACTCTATCACCCCTAACCAGGCACTCTATCACCCCTAACCAGGCACTCTACCCCCCCTAACCAGGCACTCTACCCCCCCCCTAACAAGGCACTCTACCACCCCCCCTAACCAGGCACTCTACCACCCCTAACCAGGCACTCTACCCCCCCCTAACCAGGCACTCTACCACCCCTAACCAGGCACTCTCCCCCCCCCCCCTAACCAGGCACTCTACCACCCCTAACCAGGCACTCTACCCCCCCCTAACCAGGCACTCTACCACCCCTAACCAGGCACTCTACCACCCCTAACCAGGCACTCTACCACCCCTAACCAGGCACTCTACCCCCCCTAACCAGGCACTCTACCCCCCAAACCAGGCACTCTACCCACCCTAATAAGGCACTCTACCCCCCCTAACCAGGCACTCTACCCACCCCAACCAGGCACTCTACCCCCCCTAACCAGGCACTCTACCACCCTAACCAGGCACTCTGCCACCCTAACACTACCACCCTAACCTGGCACTACCACCCTAACCTGCCACCATAATACTACCATCCTAACCTGGCACTCTACCACCCTAACCTGGCACTACTGTATATCACCTAACCTGACACTTTATGTTGGACTATCACATAAAATCCATATAAAATACATTTTGGTTGTAACATGACAAAAGGTGGAAAATGTCAAGGGGTATGAATACTTTTTCAAGGCACTGTGTGTGTGTGTATATATATATATATATATATATATATATATATATATATATATATATATTATAGTTGGGCCCCTTACTTTTGTTCCTGTCCCCCATGTGCCCCCCCTAAATCCCTAATTATGAAAGCTAGCGATACCACTGTTGCACTGAAGACTGAGTGACAGCGCAGCAACAGGAGATTCAGGGGCCACTTGTGCAGCGATTGGTGGCACAGCACTGTCCCAAAATGATCAGCGGGGACAGACGGTGCGGGGTGCCGGGCACTGATTGCACCGTTGCGTGATACTCGAGCAAGTATCCTATGGCTCGGGATCATGCAGAAGAGTGTGCGCTATAACGAGGGTTACGCTCTGTACCTGGCTCTCCTGGCCTGCAAGGAGGGCACCAAGAGGGGGCAACTTAGCAAGAAGGAGGCCAAGACCAACAGTTAGCACTAACCATGGTTTGCCCTCTTCTGCTTCGAGGGAGAGCACCTGACCCTCTGGACTCTACATGCTGGAAGGTGCCAGCTGTGAAAATATCCCCCCCCCACCCATAGTGGGCAGCGGGGGCAAGGAGAGCATGGAGAAGCAGGTATCCCCCTACCAATATCTATTGTACCCTGTGTACAGACTTGCAGTCTACATGGCTGATCACATTCTACACTGACCCTACAATCACAGAGGACCCTACCCATATCTATGTATACTTCCATTCAGTCCTGTCCAGCTCTTGGTGGATTTTGGGCCATCACTCATCTTGGATAATTTTTTGGACATGGGGTGATCACCCATGTAGATTGTCACTTTATACAGACCGGGGACCATCACCTACCAACATGGCTTTGGAGTGTGCCCTCACCAAAAGAAAAAGCAAACTACATGCAGATAACTTCCTGGCCCAGATTCAAACCAAGTGAGGCAAGTCCCAACCACTAACCCAGTGTTTCCCAACACCAGTCCTACTATATACCTGTATATACTGACAGTATTATCTGAAAGATGGGTTTCAAAAGTTTTGACAGGGGCGCAGTTTCAGTGTTTGCCATAGGCGCCATTTTCACTAGATACGCCTCTGGCGACAATACATAGATTCACGCAATGCATGAATCTATGTATTGCTTTCTGTTGCGGTGCAGGAGCGAGAGGGGGCGGCGCTCCTGCGCCCACTATGGACGCACTGCCACTGTGTACTGGTAAACACTGTCATGCCGCGTACACACGACCGTTTTTCATGACAAGAAAAATGCAATTTTTTTAATTGGTCATTAAAAACGGTCATGTGTAGGCTCCAGAACATTTTTCTCGATGTGAAAAATGGGCATTAAAAAGGTAGAGGGCCCCTTAGCAGAATTGTGCTTAGGGCCCCAGAGAGGTCAGGATCGGCACTGAAACCAGAGGAAAAAAAAACAACTCCATTTCACCATAAACAGAGCATTTCTGTACTAGTAGGATCTTTACTGCTAACGTCAAAGAATCAACAATTCTTAAACATCTTGGGTTCAAACTAGAATTATTACCTGTGATTGTTGTCATATGACCATTGGCCCAGATTCAAGAAGCAATTGCGCCTGTGTAACCATAGGTTACGCAGCGCAATTGCTTACTTGCTCCGGCGTTACGAATGCTCCTGATTCAGGAACATCGTAACGCCGACTGCAGCCTAAAATCTGCGTGGCATAAGGCTCTTATGCCACGCAGATTTTAGGCTGCATTCTTGCGTTGACCGCTAGGGGGCGCTCCCATTGTGATCAGCGTATAGTATGCAAATTGCATAATAACACCGATTCACAATTGTTGCGCGGGCCCTGCGTACGCAAGTTACGTCGTTTCCGTACGGCGTGCTTAGCGTAAGGCTGCTCCTGCTAATAGCAGGCGCAGCCAATGCTAAGGATACCCGTCGTTCCCGCGTCGCGACGTTCGAATTTTACGTAGTTTGCGTAAGTGAATCGTGAATGGCGCTGGACGCCATTCACGTTCACTTTGAAGCAAATGACGTCCTTGCGACGTCATTTGCCGCAATGCACGTCGGGAAAGTTTCCCGACGGAGCATGTGCTTTACGATCGGCGCGGGAACGCGCCTAATTTAAATGATTCCCGCCCCCGGCGGGATCATTTACATTGCGCGCGCTTACGCCGGGCAATTTTGCAGGCGCGCCCTCGCAATTTACGGAGCTACTGCTCCGTGAAACGAGGGCAGCGGCGCAAATTTGCGGGGGCGCAGGGCAAAATCGCTGCCCTGTGCCTCCGCAAAAAAAGAGCAAATCTCTTTGAATCTGGGCCATTGTTTTTATCAAGAACCAATGAGATCTGGAAATGGGTTGCATGGCTGAACATTATGACAAATAACACTTACCCGACTGAGCATAACTGTGTGTAGATAAGATTTAAACCTCTCTGGTTAAGAAAAAAGTACAAAGGGGTTAGGGGTGTACCATCATCCTAGTATAGAAGATAAAGTTGACGGGTTCAGGGAATCCCCAGAAACCCTGAAAGCCGACAGACAATGAATGGACGGGGAGGACTATACCGGTACGGGGTGAAGTGTTTATATTCAACCAGAGTGATGCAAAAGAATGGTTTAGAAAGATTTATTCACAAAATATACATAAAAAAGTTTTTTTTTAAAACAGACACTACATTTAAAATACAGTACATATACAGCGATTAGGTCACCAGATGTACCCCCTCCTCATTTCTGAAGGGATTGCTTTTTTTATGTATATTTTGTGAATAAATCTTTCTAAACCATTCTTTTGCATCACTCTGGTTGAGTATAAACACTTCACCCCGTAGCGGTATAGTCCTCCCTGCCCATTCATTGTCATAACTGTGTGTAATTGATGCATATAAACTGCTGCTATCATCACTGTTGGATGTTTTATACCTGTACACTCACAGGTATCCTGGCTTTTGAAAGACAAGCAACCAGTTCAAGGACATATGCAGTCTCAGACTGTATGGAGCATGCCCTGACTGCTGTTCGTCCCTGGACCAGATACTCTCCTGGCTTGGACTCCAAACTGTATTTCCTCCCTGTATCTTACTTCCCCACTGCCATCTCTAATTATTTGTTGTCTGTCTGCTCCCAAACCTGTACAAAGTATATCCTAATGTCATACAGAATTAACTGTTCACTGGGTTAGCCAATAAAGCTTGTACTTTTATTATTATATTCATACATGGTGGGTTATGAGGATTGTGAAATACCCAATGCCTATTATGGCAAGTCATTTGGTGGGAGGTAATTGGTGCACACACATATATATATATTCATCGTCTATAAACAGATCAGTGGCAAGCAGAAGCACATTCATACCTGGGGGAATCAGCTGTGGTGGAATAACACAGTAATCCCCTTGACGATCCTCAGAACTGGGCTTCGTGGACTGCTATATATATATATATATATATATATGTATACAGTGTTCTGGTGATTCTCTGGCCCTGAGTTACATTGATTGCTGTGGAGCTGGTGGCATTTTTTTGGTTCTATATAGACTACTATGATGGATGGTAAGTGTGTGGGATGCTTTACATCCCTTGGTGTGAGGATTGTTGTAATTGTAGAATTTCTGGTTTTACACTGTATTCTTGGGATTAAAGCGGTATTAAACCCAAAACTAA
Source organism: Rana temporaria (assembly GCF_905171775.1). Taxonomy (NCBI): domain Eukaryota; kingdom Metazoa; phylum Chordata; class Amphibia; order Anura; family Ranidae; genus Rana; species Rana temporaria. The sequence continues at coordinate 230,998,831 of NC_053490.1, read as the reverse complement.
AAATGAAACATATTGCAGTTTACCAGGCATTAAATTTGGTGGTTGCATTAGTTATTTTTCTTAGGCTTTTTCTCTCAGTTTTCACCTGGTGAGTAACACACATCCTGTCTAAAGGATGGTACACACTGTGGTGTTTTTTTGTTTTTTGTTTTTTTTCCTGGTTGAATGAAAAAAACTCAGCTACAGTTGACGCCGCTGTACTAACGATCCAGCGTTAGTACAGCGATCTCCCCCACTAAGCTATTGTGTTCTGACGGGGGGGGGGGGTGGATCCCCCCACCAGAACACTGCAATCGGCACTCTCAGCCATCACCTGAGAGTGCTGGTCCGCTGCTAGTTTTCCATTGTGCAGGTCTGACACAAGCTGGCCGAATGGCCGGCTTGTGTCAGATCAGCTGCCAAACACACAACAAAATGTCGGCTGGTTTTTATTGAACCGGAAGTTGTCGCCTGTCATTCTGCCTGTGTGTACGGGGCTTTAGGGTGTCTACAAGGAGCAATAGAGAAACCTTTTGGATAGCAGCATTGTCAGTCTTGGGGGGGTGTTAGGAGGTAGACATGTGCAACTTGTTTTGTTACAAATTTGTTTAATACATTTAGATGAATTCATTAATATACAAATTAACGAAAACCCGTTAAACACATTTTTCAGAATATTTGTAAATTCGTCATTCGAAATCCCAAAAGTTCTAAATAATAACTTAACTATTACTAACTGTTAAATTTTTAGGTATTGGGAGGACCGGGAGGATCAGAAATCCTGATGTAGATTTTATGGCAAAGTATCATTAGTATGCATATGCCACAATTGTGAAATTCCTGTGGAAGCTGAGAGTCACTGTAGTAGCTGCCACTACCACAGTGATCTCCGTTGTCCTGTGCCATTCACTGCAAACTTTGCATCTTTCACAATTATTAATATTATACAGGATTTATATAGCACCAACACATTGTGCAGCGCTTTACATTGCAAGGGCAGACAGTACAGTATACAATGCAATACAAGAGAAATCGGAAGAGCCCTGCTTGTTAGAGCGTACAATCTGAAATGAATGCAAAGCATTCCCTGATTGGATGAGATTGACTTTACTGCTCTGCCTCTCCACCGCTTCAAATCAGAGTGTACCTTGCATTCTTTGAGAACAGTGCAAGGCAGTTAGTGAATGCTGACCATGCCGTAAAAGTGACACCCTGTGGTTACTATGCTGCAGCGCTACTGCTCAGCACAGGACCAGATATGCCTGGAGCTGAGGAGGAACGTATTCAGCAGAGGGCATACATGACAGGGTGGAAGAGGAAACAGTCAGAAGGGGTTAACTATTTAAAGTTGTGTGGCCAGCCCTTATCCCTACCTTAATGGTCCAGGAGAGGGGGTAATTGGGAGGGGCTGGGGATATAGTTGCTGAGTAGGAGTGGCTCATTTTCAGAGCAGAAATTGTCAGACGAACATTCCTCCCGAGTCCCGCCCTTAATTTTCTTTTTATCCGGTAGTTATATGTTCGCTTAATTTGTGATTCGAGTGTGGATGGGGTCCCCGCCAGTGGTCTAAATATGGTTATTGGGAAAATGGAAACCCATCTGAGGTATGGAGTACTCGAGTTCGAACGGTGCAGTACATAGTGGTGTTAGGACCGGTGGGTGTCTGAGGTCAGCTGGGTTAGGCCCAGTGATTGTGTTTTGCGGCTGGGGTCGCAACTTGGCTATCTGGTGACACAGAAACATTTTGGATTTAGTTATATATTGTTAAGCTTTTTCTTAAAGAACACAACATATGTTTAATAAAAGGCTGATTCTGCCATTTTAACTCCACTTATGTTTTTGTTTTTTTCCCTAAGAAGTATGGGGGAGGGAGTTTTGGGGGTAGACCTAAGTAGTGACGTGGCAGTTTGTGTGGTATGCAGAGCACACCGTCATCCTGCCTTAGCGAAATAATCCATCTTTAAGCTAAAAGTTTCACTCACCATTCATCCGATCTGCCATACATTCAAGTCACAGAGACCTCACCAATTGTTCTCATCCTAGCTCTCAGCCATCACTGACTTGAAAAGCCTGCTTCTATTTATTTTATAGTGTCAATATCAGTAACAAAAGAAGGTGGTGGCTTCACAAAACAGCCAATCAGACATTTTGTATTCTTTCAAAGAACACCGGTTTCATATGCAGGCACGACTTGCGTATGCTTCTGTGCATGAGCTCAGCGGGACAGGGGGCTTTACGTTTTTTCTTATTTTACTTATTTTTTTAAAAGACAGTGTAAAAATAAAAACATCCCTTATAATTGGGGATGTCCCGATACCGAGCAGGGGAGTTACAAGCACTGATCTGCCCCCTTTTCAGCTGCTTTAGTTAAAGTTATAGCGCAGTGATCGGTGCTTGTAACTCCCCCCAAAGCCACAGCGATCACCGCTGGCTGTCCCCCTCCGTCCTGTCCTCCTCCACCCCCTTGATCTGTCAGGATGGAGAGCGGGGGTAGGAGCCACTAAATCCGGCTCCTACCTTTTCCGAATGAACAGAGTCAGTGAGTGATCAGTGACTCTGTCCATTCACACAACTGAAACATCGTAACCTGTGTTTACGATGCTTCAGTTTATGAATGGAGAGGAACTTCTCTCCATTCATTTTAGCTGAGACTGCAGATAAAGGGACTGGGGAATCTGTGTTCTTAGTCCCTTTCTATGTCTCAAAGGGGCGATGTCAGGGGTCTGTTAACCCCTGATATCTCACCAAAGACCCCCACAACAGGGCTGACGAAGGAAAAAAAATTGCAATACATTTTTTTTTAAATATCAAAAATGTAAATAAAAAAACACACTGACAACCCCCTCCCCCAAATAAAAAGAAGAAAGCATTGTAAAAAAAAATACAGCCACTGTCACATGACATAAAAAAAAAGTATTGGTAATAGGTATCGGCGAGTACTTGAAAAAAAGTATCGGTCTCATAAAAGTGGTATCGGGACAACCCTACTTATTATATATAAAAAAAAGCATGACAGGACCTATTTAATGTGAGATCTGGGGTCAAAAAGTCAAAGACGAAAGATTGGGTTGACCTGGAGGGACTATCATCTAAACTCCCCTTAAATCAACTCCCTTGGACCAAGCCACATAAAATACCCCGTGAAAATAGTGTCCACCCCCTTACGGTCCCACACTACAAATTTTTAGATCATTGTGTACTAAATTTAACATTTCGTTCTCCCCGGGTCCAATGACTCCTATCCCAGTAATTCCTAATCTTTTTCCTGTCTCCGCAAATTCCTTCTCCATTGCCCCTACCTTGTCTCCCACTATAAGAGCGAAACTCTTTTTCATTGATGGCAAACCTTTGGTGTACGACATCTTTTGTCTTACATTTCCTAACTTCAATATTTCTAAAATGGACTATGAAATCATTCTAAATTCTGTAATAAACTCTAACCCCCCTCTGCTTTGGAATAGGCCCAAAACCCTGTTTGAAAAATTTTGTGTTGATAATCGCCCCCAAAGACACCTTATCTCGAAAACATACTCTCTTTTGTCTTCTGATAAGGAACTTGAGAAGGATAGAAATATCCTACATTGGGAGAGAGTTCTTGATTTACACCTCTCTACCAATGATTGGCGTAATATTTTCACTAATATTCATTAAGGCTCTATGAATGTACTTATTCAGGAAAATGGTTACAAACTTTTCTCCAAGTGGTACAAGACACCCTATATCATTCATAAATTCAATCCTAACACTTCACCCACATGTTGGCGCTGCAAATCCTCTTCAGGAACTCTCCTGCATATTTGGTGGGAATGCCCCGCTATACAACCCTTCTGGAAAGAAGTTCACCGAATCATCCCTCTCATTACCTCTCACTCTCCAGATTTCTCCGCTGCCCAATACCTGCTACATCATACCTCATTGCCCCTTCACTTATACAGAAATACAATAGTTTTACAACTGATTAATGCAGCCAAAGTCTGCATCCCGACACACTGGAAAGACACCTCCCCTCCTAGCATTTTGGAATGGCTCCGAAGAATTGAGCGGATTGCGGAAATAGAGGATCTAATCTTTCAATCACTGGATTCCCCCACTAAGTTCCATGATAAATGGAATTGCTGGACAATTTTTACTAAGTCTACAGAGTTTCGAACACTAACTCTCCGTTCTGACATTACTTGAAATCATTCTGATTTCTTCTGCGATTTTATATTACCATCTGATCCACTCCACCTCCCCCTTTTTTTTTTCCTCTCTCTCTTCTCTTTTTCCCCCCCTTTTAGTAATATTGTTTATTTTTACTAAATAATTTCCATTATAATATACAGTCATATCCTTCGATCTGACCCTAGTTGGGCCTTTTTATTTATTTCCACTGATATGATAATATATGTTTTTTTGAATGATTTCTTCTGTTCTGTGGATATTATTGATCCACCCCATTTTATGTACTATTGGCTTTGTTATATTTACACATATACATTGCTTTATTGTATTATACTTTTTCTGAAATACCAATAAAATATTTAAACACAAAAAGTCAACAGCTACAAATACTGCAGCTGCTTAGTTTTAAAATAAGGACACTTGCCTGTCCTGGGCGCCCGCAATGTCGGCACCCAAAGCCGATCTCTCCCTCGGCTCTCGGATGCCCCCGCTGCCATCTTCGGTATGGGGAATCAGGAAGTGAAGCTTTGCGGCTTCACTTCCTGGTTCCCTACTGCGCGATCTGAATGGTTCCTGCTGTCTTCTGGGACCTGTGTGTCTCCCAGGAGACAGCAGTGGGGAGGTGTCGGACGTGGCGTAGATCCCCGCTGATAATTCGGGTATGTACTGTATGCCCAGAAGGGGGAGAAAATACCTGTATTAAACGGGTATCTGCTCCCCCGGAAAGGTGCCAAAACTGGGAGTGTTCCGAAAGGCAGGAATTTTTGGGTGGAACTCCGCTTTAAAAGCAATAAAAAAATGTTACACTTTTTTTAAGAATTATTTTTCCCCCTTTAAGACCTTGGGCAGAAGTGACGTTTGACATCACCTCCATCATCCAATGGTATGGAGCCGAGTGGGGGCCATCTTTCCCATACTCCATGCCTCAGAGGGGAGAGGACACGATCATCTCCGCCGCTACCGACGGCTCCGGTAAGGGGCAGGACGGGGGGGAGCAACTCTCCCGCTGCCAATAAAAGTGATCTTGTGGGCAATCTGCCACAGAGACCACTTTATCCTGAAGAAGACCACCCACTGTTTAAAAAGATACCGGGGTTATGGCAACTATCTGCCATAATCCCTGTATTCAACGCCAAACAGCTGTCATATAATGGCGGCCGGTCTGTAGGTGGATAATGAATAAAGAAATAGTGCAGCGCAATGAAAATTAACTATAACACAGTAATAAAACGTTTGCAAATAAATAATATCTGATTAAATGCAAAAAAAGTCCAAACAAGTGAAAGATTTTAAAAGAGTAATGTGACTCCAAATCCACCGGTGACTTGTAAAACAAATGAAGTGATCCCTCCACCGTTTAAGGATGGCTACTCTCACCTTAGAGTATGGACCCCTGTTTTTAGCAGGCAGTCATACTAGCAGAAATCACAAAAACGATCGGTGTGATGTAATGTGGCAAACTTCTTAGGCTCAGCAGCATTAGGATCATAGGCAAGAGATAAAGAACAGATCTAAGTGCTCTTTGTTTTTAAAACCAGCTCAAATTTATTAAAAGGACATATACAGGCCACTCACATTCACCCGAATAAAAAACGGTAGAAAGTAATAACACACAGCGTGTGTATTTCCCAAGGATGGCAGCGAGCGACGCCAGGCTCCTTCCCCCATACGCGTTGCGTTGTATCAACTTCCTCATTGGGGGGGGCCATCCACGTCACTATACTGCCTTTAAATAGGCTCCCGTTGTCTAGGGAACCCACCACAGACTGACGCAATCACGTCAATACAACGTCCAGCTTCAGTCAAATGCGGACAACTTTATTGTTCCCGCTGGATGGTTTAAAAAAGAAAAGAAAAAAGGGGGACCTCCTGCGCAACAGAAGATCAACCAAAATATAATATAAATATTAATTACAGAGTTCTTTGGCATTTCTGCACATTACTCCTGAGATACCAAATAGTACTAAAACGTTGTTTTCAATATGTTATTTGAAACAGGTGATGGATCGCCATCTTGTGGTCAGATTGAAAAACTACTATCCTGGACATCTATATACTGAATCGCCCGGTGCCATCCTTGGAAAAAGCAATTTTACAATTCTACATACTCAGAAACTTAATTTAATTAACTGAACAAGTTAAATTATATTTAAATACAATCGATAACAATTAGAGTTAAGCGGACACCTGGATGTTCGGAAGTATCAACTTCCTCAGTGGGGGGGCCATCCACGTCACTATACTGCCTTTAAATAGGCTCCCGTCGTCTAGGGAACCCACCACAGACTGACGCAATCACGTCAATACAACGTCCAGCTTCAGTCAAATGCGGACAACTTTATTGTTCCCGCTGGATGGTTTAAAAAAGAAAAGAAAAAAGGGGGACCTCCTGCGCAACAGAAGATCAACCAAAATATAATATAAATACAAATATAAATTAAATACAATCGATAACAATTAGAGTTAAGCGGAAACCTGGATGTTCGGGTTCGACGGGTTCGGCCGAACTTCTGAAAAAAGTCCGTGTTCGGGACCCGAACTTGAACCCGAACCCCATTGAAGTCAATGGGGACCCGAACTTTTCAGTACTAAAATGTCTCTAAAACACTAATGGAAAGGGCTAGAGGGCTGCAAAATGTTTTATTTTACTTATTTCTTTATTTTTTACACTTTTTTTACACTTTTTTTTTTTCAATCGCTTTTATTGCTATTACAAGGAATGTAAACATGCCTTGTAATAGGAATGTGTGTGACAGGTCCTCTTTAAGGAGAGATGCGGGGTCAATAAGACCCCACATCTCTCCTGCAGGCTGGAAAGAATGAGATTGTGAAAAAAAATTCACAGATCTCATTCAAACTAGCCGCAATTGCGGTTTGTTTACTTACGGGGACCCGGGCGTGACGTCATCACATTGCGCCCGGGCCTCCGACGGTCATAGAGATGGTCACCAGTCTTCTCTATGGCAAACATCCGGCGGACGGCGATCATCTCTCCGGGCCCCCGGTGGGACAGGAGAGCCCGGAGAAGCACCGGATGGCGGCGGGAGGGGGGATGTCCCCTCCCGCCGCCTGTAAGAACGATCTAGCGGCGGAACCGCCGCTATGATCGTTCTTACGGTGCGCAGGATCGCCTCCGCTAAAAAATGATATCTCAATGATGACTCCGGGTGCAGGCATCATTGAGATATCCCCCCGCAAAGCCCATCACGTCATATGACGTCCACCCAGGATAACAGGTCCCCATTTTGGACGTCATATGACGGCGTGCGGGTGTCAAGTGGATAAAGACATGGATGAGTGAGTTTGGGGTGGAGGAAATTTACTGGCCTGCACACAGTTCTGACCTCAACCCAATAGAAAACCTTTGGGATGAATTAGAGCGGAGACTGCGAGCCAGGCCTTCTCATCCAATATCAGTGCCTGACCTCATAAATGCACTTCTAGAAGAAAGGTTAAACATTCCCATAGACACACTAAACCTTGTGGACAGCCTTCCTAGAAAAATTTAAGCTGTTATAGCTGAAAACAGTGGGCCAACTCATATATTGAACCCTACGGACTAAGACTGGGATGCCATTAAAGTTCATGTGCATGTAAAAGCAGGCGTCACAATTCTTTTCACAATATAGTGTATGTCATTATGCGCATGCATCATTGGATGAGATGCCACTGCACATGCAAGGTGACAGTGTCAAGCATTATAACTTTGAGATTTTATGATTATCAGCAGTTAAACCCATCTTTTCACTGATATCCATGTGTATTTCAATAATTTCTTGTTATGTGCATGAAGGTCATTGTACATAACCAAGAACTGGCCTCTCTTTATTTTTTCTTCTTCCACTTACAGCAATATGGCAGTTGTTGCAGCTGCTGTCAAGAAGCATGGTGCAAGAATACTGATAGCACAAAACATCAAAACACCACACAAAAAACAGGATATTGTTACAAGGATGATGACAACATATGATGTCAAAAATAATACCGCTTTCCATTGGCCAAAACAAAAACACCCGAAGCCTGAAAATGCATGAAAAATTCTTTGAAAATACATGTTCATGTTGTTTAAAAAAAAAGAAAGAAAACGCTTCAAAATCACCTGAAAATGCTCACACTCAAGCATGAATGGGTGTTGAACTTTGTTTTAAATTCAGTTTAACCAAAAGTGTTCAGACATTAATACAAATTTGACAGCTGTGTTTAATCTATGATATTTACCTAGGTATTATTCACAATTTATGGAACTCTGGAATCATGGAATATGGTCAACTTATTTGTTTCCTTCATTGGGTTATGAGTTAAATATTTGCTAGGTAGGATTTGGTATGCACTTAGAAGTGGATTTGTATAATATTCCTATGTGTTTCCTCTGGTCTCCTGCTGAGCTGTGTGACAAATATGTTGCTCTCAGGTTAATGTTGGTGAATAGTGATGGGAAAATGACAAAGCTGACTATTCCAGAAAAACTGGAGTAGAAATAGTAACTAGTGGCCAAATGCTGCTGGTCTTACTTTCAACGGATCACAGTGTTCTTTCCTATATGGACAAAATGATCATAAAAATACTGGAACAAGAAAAACAGAATAAATATTTATTATGGGGGTCGGCAGCCTTTTCCACATTAAGTATCTATTTACAAGCATTAGACAAATGCCAGTGAACAACAGTGCACTGTAGTTTTCAACTTTTGCACTCATGGTTGTACTGTTAATGGCAAGTTAAACTCATTAGGTTGTATTCATATTAATATTACTTTTTTATATCAATTGGTGCACACACGAAACCTGTTCATATTTACCAATGTAAGGGATTGTCCATTTACTTACCATGCTCAGATGCAGATGTAGGCCCCTCTAACTACATTTCCCACAAATCCCTGGGTTACTGGACACATTCAAGGAAATTACATTTCTCTGTTTCCCTCTGTTAGCAGCTTGGGGGATATACATGATGAGGCAGAGGTAGCTGGGCAAGTGATCTACAGCGAGGCAAACTGCCTCCCACTATCAGAACAGTCTTGCAGGCAGCCAGTCAGGAGAATATTAGTACACAACTTCTAGCTACTGTGGGGAGCACCTCCTCAAATGCTACCAGCGTACTCCAGTTCCAGTGGGATGGTCTTTTCTCATTGGGCCTTGGATCCCTTCAGCTGTTTGCCTGTGTTACCAGAACTACCCTGGACTTTTCTGTAAAAGGGTGCTATCTTTAAGGATAAACACCTGTTTGTGTCCTAAACTGTTTTACTGAAGTAGTAATTATAAGCTAGGCTCACTGTTGTTATAGAGTCTTATAGGGACTATGCTATGCAGCCACGTTACCCTGATTGAGTCAAAGAGACATTGCTGCGAAGAGTCCATGTTTACAAATCATTCTACATTTGTGCAGTTTTAATTATTCTGCAGTATTTGAATTTTTTGCCATCCTAAACCTCTTTTGTATTATTTATTCCAACTTTATACTTGTTTACTGTATTTGCTCTCATATAATACTACCTTTTACGCTTAAAAAAACTGCCCAAAAAGCAGGGGTCGTCTCATACGCCGGGTCAGCTGCTTGGATGCCTGCTGGATGTGCGGTAATACTGTATGTAGCTTTGGCTACATACAGTATATACCGCTTAGCCAATCTTGGTGAGCAATGTATTCAAATTAATACAGAGCCTGCTCGGATTAGAGTAACAACCTCTGCCCATCTGAGCAGGCTACGATTGGCTTTGAGAGTCAGAGAGGCATGGGCTAATGATGTTACAGCCTCTGCCAACCCAAGCAGGCTTTCTATTCATTAATAGAATACTTTTCTCGCCGTGATTGGCTCCAGCTCCAGCAAAAAGGAAGAAGAATATGAAGCGTCGGAAGCCTTGGAAGGGGGGTCGTCTTATACGGTGAGTACAGGCAAACAAATCGTAGAAAAATATAAAATTAGGGGGTCGTCCGGTCACCTTATACACTGGCAAATACGGTAGTTATTTGCAACTTACAGGTACCCTCTGTGATCCATGGCCTGCCTTTCATGCCTTAGTTGTATTTAGTCTGGTCTCTGTAAAATGTTAATTTCAGCTGCCCAAATTATTCTGAATTATCTTTCATAAGTTTTCTTTGAGATGGAGTTAAAGCATGGTACACATGGGCTGAATATCGGGCAGTATTGGCTGGTTCAACAGAAACTGCTCAACATTCGGCCTGTTCGGTATGGGAGCTTGTCCAACAGAACCATGCTGAATGTCCGGCTTCTGTAGAACAGGAATGTCAGGAAAACATCTACTGATTGGCATCTTATTGGCGATTCTAGCCAATGACTAAAACTCATATTGTGTACCTGGCATAACACTGCATTCAGATATGAAAAAAAATCTGTTTGAACATACTGTATATGTGGATTCAGATGCAGAGATCAATGGAATAGAAAAATGTGTCTGGTAAGCTCTTCCAACAGGCTACAATGGATGTTGTTTAGTCAGTGTCAATGTAGTTACATATCCATAGAAAAGATGATTTGAGCTCATTTGATCTTTTTTTTTTACATAAATACTATAATAACCTATGTTGATACTACAGACTAGATAATATTCAACAAACTTTACTACAGTTATGTTTGATTGAGAAATACAAAATAATTTTGTAGACATGCGATCCATCCATTTTTCAGATGCCACAGTGGTGACATAGAGGTCAGAGGGAGGAATCATTGCGTGCTGTGGGGGACCCAGATGACCCAAACTTCAGCAAAAGATCTTTCAGTATTGCATTGGTGGTCACTGGCTTGGGTAGCAGGAAAGGTGAGTACTGTAAGTCTTATTGTACATTTATGGCTTGCTTTTAAAGTTTTCTATAGCAAAAGGGTCTTTTTAAAGCAGGTCTGGATTTTTTTGTGGTCTGCTATAATGTAAATGGATGCACAACATATTTGCACATTATGCCAGACTTAACTCCCAAAGTGCCCTCCCTCAACATTGCAATCTGGTGGAGGAAAAAAATATTATTTCCCCTATTTATACATTACTTAATGGTTAGAAGCTAGAATGCATAATACAGAATAGTAAATTTGATTGGCGCATAAAACAGCATATCCTGAAATGATGTATGCATTACCTGTGTAAATCATCTACCATAATGTGTAGATATAACTTATTAGCAAATTTAAACTTGATACTTTATATTTGATCTTTATGACAATACTTTCCTTTGATGACAGCTACATAGTATTGGCTTAATTATGATTAAACTAAATATGACATATAGTACATTCATTAAATGTACATAAACAAGGTGATTATAGCATTAAATGACTACAGGTCAAATCTAATGGACCATCAAGCCATGCAACAATGGTAATACTATGAGCTTCTGGGTAATGTATAGAGAAGATCATCTTACTTGTAATGCACTATATGAGGAAGTTAGCTTTTACAAGCTATTGTGTGACACTTTACTTGAGAGATTGTTTGGATTATGTGATTATTAGCTGATTATGTAATGGCTAGACAATGAATTACATGTTTTTTTGGTCAGAATAACTTAGGACATAAAAAAATCCTACACTGTGAAACTAAATGGGGAGAGTTTTAGATGCTGTTGTATGTATGCTCTGTTGGTGCCTCTAGATTTATAATTACTGTATTTATTGGCGTATACCACTCACTTTTTTACGCTGAAATTTTCCCCCTAAATACGGTACTTTTTTTTTTTATTTGAAACAAAAGTTTTATTGAGTTTTGTGCAAAAAAAATATACAGGACAATTGTACAATACAATGTTAGTAGTAAGGAGAGTTTTTCATCCCAATAGACAAAACATAAGAACTTGTGTAGAAAAAGAAAGGCAAAACCTCTCTCAAACCCAAGAACAATAAAAGAAACAAAAAAAAAAAATACAAAAATAACAACATAAGTCTGGTGTCAAATTATTGCCAAAGTAGTCAGTATCCACATAATGTTTGTGCAACTATACAGGCAGTATGGGAGACAGGAGTAAGACCTTGTCAACAAGCAATGTGCAGGTCAGATCTAGATTTATAATTACTTTTATAAATGCTTGCAGCTCTTCACTGTTCTCTGACACTACTATAATCATCTGGTGCTAAGGATCTGTGGCCTCAAAAACATCTTTATCTGCATTTGTTAAAAATGTGCAGACTACAGCTAAAGTGGGTGTAAACCCTCTCATTTACCCAATGAAGTGAACAACCTGATATGATACACAGAGATGAAACAAATTTCCCTACATAAGTTTTGCACGTATATCTGCTGTCTTTCCCTTTCTACACACCTTGGAAAGTGCAGATCACGTTACAAATCTTTCTTCCTCTTTCAGCAGTGGGAGGGGAGTCTGGCCTTAAACTGTGAGAGCGCTGATTGGAGGAAAGGCACACACCCCCCACTCCACATAGGCAGAGGACGAAGGAATATGCAGAGGTGTATTATGAATAGACAAGCTTATCTACCTCTAAGCTTCCTCCCTGACACAAATTTTCAGCTGCTTTTATCTCGTGTGTCTGAGAACTTGTCAGAAGTGACTCTGCTGATAACAGAGGGATGAGCAGCAGAAAGACAGGGCACTTAGTGCTTTGGAGAGAGATACGTAAACACTACAGATATATGTGCTTAGGTCAAATTTCAATAATTTTATTTTCCCTTTAGACCAGCCTTTCCCAACCTTTTTAACCTTTGAGAATCCCTCAAAATCATTTCTTGGTATTGGGGGAAGTCCTGCTAAAAATAATTTATTGGTGGTCAGTGAGAAGAATGCCCCTTACATTAGTGGGCAGTGGGGGGAACACCCCCCCTTTACAGCAATGGTCAGAAAGTCACACTTATGCCCTGTACACACGACCAGTTTCCCCGTTGGAATAAACTCCAACCGGTTTTCCGACGGAATTCTGCTCGAGCTGTCTTGCATACACATGGTCACACCAAATTCCGACCGCCAAGAACGCGGTGACGTACAACACTACGACGAGCCGAGAAAAATGAAGTTCAATGCTTCCGAGCATGCGTCGACTTGATGCATGGTTTTTAGTCCGTCGGAATTGCATCCAGACGAATGGAAATTCCGAGAACATGTTCTCTATCTAATTCCGTCAGAATTTCTAGGGTTCCATGCAACTTAGATTGAGGATAGCTGCTTTGTGTAAGGCTGACCGCAGGTCAGCCTGTATTTGTAGGAGGAGTCGGGAGATATTTAAACCCACCCTCCTTCCTCCTTCTGGGCCGACGGTTTCTTGTGTGCTGTCCCCGGATCGTCATTTCTGGTGCGACGCGTCTGACCTCACTTCCGGGTTTTCGTTTCGGCTAGGAGGACGTGCGGCTGCAAAGGGGGCCCCGTGTCTACCGTTTGTCATACAGGAGTCAGGCAGGCGCCCCCCCCCCTAACTGGTGTTTAACGAGGCATCTTCTCCTCCGGCGGCAGCACGATTATTTTTCCCGCCCCACACACATGGGCTCACGATAAGTATCGTTGTCATTGCCCAGCCCCTGTTTATAATATTTCACTTGCGGTCTCTTTCACGTACAGCGCCCCACAGGCGGGCGGCCACCTCCATCGGGTCTGTATCGGGCTTCTACAGGCTGGAGAGCTCCCCACACGCTACTTCCGAGTGTGACGTCAGAGCGGAGACAGGTGCTCCAGGAGTCGCACGCTCCGGCGGCTGATGGCTGCATCGTGGGAGGTCTTTCATCAGCATGCAGCTAAGCGGGAGTCGCTTCCTCCCTCCTCAAGGTTCAGGGGTTTGCTCCACTCTCTGCGGTGGAGTTTTGCAAGGGCAGAGTGTGTTGCTCTTGGCAGCTGGGGGGGGGGGGGCTTGGCTGAGTGGTTGGGGGGGGGTTCCCCAGTCAGGGGGGGGGCAGGTTCTGTGGCTGCCAGCTCTGGCCATATGCAGCTTTCTTTTTACATGTTACTCCTTACCACATGTTCAGCTTCTTTTATGTGCATATTCTCTAATCTCTATACTTCACGTCCAGCTCTGTAATTCACTACTGTCCATGTGTCATGCTTCTCCCCCTGTCTTAGGTTTCTGGTAGCTTCATGTTTTTCATGCCTTCATGTTCTCATGTATCTACATTTCCCGTTGCGGTTACGTTTCTCAGGGTTTTAGGGTTCCATGTGACTATGTTTCTCATGCGACTACATTCGCATTGTATCATGTGTCTCATGCGATTTTGTGTCTTATGTGATTTGTCTCATGGTATTCCTCATGCGACTACGTTTCTCATGCGACTAAGTTTCTCATGGTATCATGTTTCTCATGCGTTTTTTTTTGTCTATGCGATTTGTGTCTCATGGTATTTCTCACGCCACTACGTTTCTCACGCCACTACGTTTCTCACGCGACTATGTTTCTCACGCGACTACGTTTCTCACGCGACTACGTTTCTGACGCGACTACGTTTCTCACGCGATCACGTTTCTCACGCGACTACGTTTCTCACGCGATCACGTTCTCATGCAACTACGTTTCTCATGCGATCATGTTCTCATGCAACTACGTTCTCATGGTATCATGTTTCTCATGCAATTTTGTGTCTTATGCGATTTGTGTCTCATGGTATTTCTCATGCGACCACGTTTCTCATGCGACCACGTTTCTCATGCGACTACATTCTCATGGTATCATGTTTCTTTTGCGATTTTGTGTCTCATGCGATTTGTCTCATGGTATTTCTCATGCGATCACGTTCTCATGCGACTACGTTTCTCATGCGATCACGTTCTCATGCGACTACGTTTCTCATGCGATCACGTTCTCATGCGACTCCGTTTCTCATGCGATCACGTTCTCATACGACTACGTTTCTCATGCGATCATGTTCTCATGCGACTACGTTCTCATGGTATCATGTTTCTCATGCAATTTTGTGTCTTATGCGATTCGTGTCTCATGGTATTTCTCATGCGACCACGTTTCTCATGCGACTACTTTCTCATGGTATCATGTTTCTTATACGATTTTGTGTCTCATGCAATTTGTGTCTCATGGTATTTCTCATGCGATTACGTTTCTCATGCGACTACGTTTCTCATGTGACTACGTTTCTCATGCGACTACGTTTCTCATGCGACCACGTTTCTCATGCGACCACGTTTCTCATGCGACTACCTTTCTCATGCGACTACGTTTCTCATGCGACCACGGTTTCTCATGGTATCATGTTTCTCATGCGATTTTGTGTCTCATGCGATTCGTGTCTCATGGTATTTTCTCATGCGACTACGTTTCTCATGCGACGTTGTTTCGCGTGCGACTACATTTCTCGTGCGACCTCGTTTCTCATGGTGTCATGTTTCTCATGCGTTTTGCGTCTCATGCGACTACGTTTCTCGAGCGACTACGTTTCTCATGCGACCACGGTTTCTCATGGTATCATGTTTCTCATGCGATTTTGTGTCTCATGCGATTCGTGTCTCATGGTATTTTCTCATGCGACTACGTTTCTCATGCGACGTTGTTTCGCGTGCGACTACATTTCTCGTGCGACCTCGTTTCTCATGGTGTCATGTTTCTCATGCGTTTTGTGTCTCATTCGACTACGTTTCTCGAGCGACTACGTTTCTCAAGCGATCACGGTTTTTCATGCTTGCTACGTCCTCACATGATCATGGTTCTCATGGGTTACATTTCTCATGCGATTACGGTTCTCATGGGTGACGTTTCTCATGCGATTACGGTTCTCATGGTAGTCCTCATGCGGTTACGTTTCTCAGGGTTTTAGGGTTCCATTTGACTATGTTTCTCATGCGACTACATTCGCATTGTATCATGTGTCTCATGCGATTTTGTGTCTTATGTGATTTGTGTCTCATGGTATTCCTCATGCGACTACGTTTCTCATGCGACTAAGTTTCTCATGGTATCATGTTTCTCATGCGTTTTTTTTTGTCTATGCGATTTGTGTCTCATGGTATTTCTCACGCCACTACGTTTCTCACGCGACTATGTTTCTCACGCGACTACGTTTCTCACGCGACTACATTTCTGACGCGACTACGTTTCTCACGCGATCACGTTTCTCACGCGACTACGTTTCTCACGCGATCACGTTCTCATGCAACTACGTTTCTCATGCGATCACGTTCTCATGCAACTACGTTCTCATGGTATCATGTTTCTCATGCAATTTTGTGTCTTATGCGATTTGTGTCTCATGGTATTTCTCATGCGACCACGTTTCTCATGCGACCACGTTTCTCATGCGACTACATTCTCATGGTATCATGTTTCTTTTGCGATTTTGTGTCTCATGCGATTTGTCTCATGGTATTTCTCATGCGATCACGTTCTCATGCGACTACGTTTCTCATGCGATCACGTTCTCATGTGACTACGTTTCTCATGCGATCACGTTCTCATGCGACTACGTTTCTCATGCGATCACGTTCTCATGCGACTCCGTTTCTCATGCGATCACGTTCTCATGCGACTACGTTTCTCATGCGATCATGTTCTCATGCGACTACGTTCTCATGGTATCATGTTTCTCATGCAATTTTGTGTCTTATGCGATTCGTGTCTCATGGTATTTCTCATGCGACCACGTTTTTCATGCGACTACTTTCTCATGGTATCATGTTTCTTATACGATTTTGTGTCTCATGCGATTTGTGTCTCATGGTATTTCTCATGCGATTACGTTTCTCATGTGACTACGTTTCTCATGTGACTACGTTTCTCATGCGACTACGTTTCTCATGCGACCACGTTTCTCATGCGACCACGTTTCTCATGCGACTACGTTTCTCATGCGACTACGTTTCTCATGCGACCACGGTTTCTCATGGTATCATGTTTCTCATGCGATTTTGTGTCTCATGCGATTCGTGTCTCATGGTATTTTCTCATGCGACTACGTTTCTCATGCGACGTTGTTTCGTGTGCGACTACATTTCTCGTGCGACCTCGTTTCTCATGGTGTCATGTTTCTCATGCGTTTTGTGTCTCATGCGACTACGTTTCTCGAGCGACTACGTTTCTCATGCGACCACGGTTTCTCATGGTATCATGTTTCTCATGCGATTTTGTGTCTCATGCGATTCGTGTCTCATGGTATTTTCTCATGCGACTACGTTTCTCATGCGACGTTGTTTCGCGTGCGACTACATTTCTCGTGCGACCTCGTTTCTCATGGTGTCATGTTTCTCATGCGTTTTGTGTCTCATTCGACTACGTTTCTCGAGCGACTACGTTTCTCAAGCGATCACGGTTTTTCATGCTTGCTACGTCCTCACATGATCATGGTTCTCATGGGTTACGTTTCTCATGCGATTACGGTTCTCATGGGTGACGTTTCTCATGCGATTACGGTTCTCATGGTAGTCCTCATGCGGTTACGTTTCTCATGCGTTTACGTTTCACATGGTATTTTCTCATACGATTACGTTTCTCATGCTAGTCATGTCCTCATGCGGTTACGTTCTTATGCGACTACGTTTTTCATGCCTGTTAAGTCATGTGATTACATTTCGTCATGCTAGTCATGTTCTCGAATGTGTTTGTTTCTCATGCCACCTTACGTTTCTCATGCAGGTTCCAGTTGTGTTAGTTTTTCAGTTGGTAGTATTAGCATGTACTTTTAGATTCATGGCGTTCCACCGCTGGGGGGGGGTCACCCATCACGTCTATGGGTGCTTACGGATTGAGATGATCGTTTTTAATTGGCTTGTACGGTGGCAAGTCTCCTCATCCGTTTCTCATACGTTTCATGCATCTTGACATTTCATTTCTCACACAACGACCTGACACGTCTTCAGGTTAATCAGGCCTGAGTGTACGTTTTTAATTTGCCTGCCGCCTCAGGTCGCTTGGCCTTCGCATTTCATGGGGTTTGTCACATTGTCAGTTCAGCTGCACTAGTGCTACACTTACCTACATTTCATTTTCATAGGCTGGGCATATATGTCACATTCACATCCTCACGTTAGTTCATGGCCACTCTCCACTGCTGGGTACCTGTCACGGTCACTGGTACTGTCGGATTGAGATGTTTCGTTTCTAATTGGCTTGTGCAGTGGCAAGTCCCCTCATCCGCTTCTCACGGCTTTCATTACGTTTTCGTACGTCATGTTATCTTACTACTTACATCACTTGCCTGACACGTCTTCAGGTTCATAGGCTTGAGTGTTACGTTTTTAATTGGCCTGGTTTGCCTCAGGTTGCTCAGCCTCGCCAGGTTCTTGAGACTGACACGTTTTCAGTCTTGTGCTACGTATTCGTTCCTGCTCTCCGTTACTGAGTGTGTCAATCACGGACACCCGCGTAGGTAGGGGTTAGGAAAGGTAGGGATTTTCCTTTTCCTAAGGTAAGTTGGGGCTCGTTGGTCATGTTTGGTTTTACGATGTTGTTCTTGTTTGCAGAATTCATGTCACGGGCAGAAAATCTAAGATTTTGCCGCCATCCGTCCTTCTCTGGTTACGGGTTTCTATACATGGTGGCAAGCCCTCCTTGAACCTCCCGATACGGCCTTCTCTTTTGTTACAGACGAAGCTTGATCTCAAGTCCTTTTCAATTCAGCCTGGTAGCTCTTAATTCGGCCTGGAATATCTTCCAGGTGTTTCTATCTCAGTATCCTGGGTTCTTCCCTCACAAACATTCTGTACCTACTTGCGGTTTGGTTCTTTTGCCCCTTTTCAGCACAAACAGTTTTTTCAAGCTGGTGCCCAGCACAGTCTGGGCACCAGACTTTCGTGGATGTACTCAGAGATAGGCCACCCTTCTTTCCCTAGCACTCCTTTCCCTACCAGCACAGGGCATGACACGCAGCCATTCCTTGCTGCTTAGCTAGGGTAGCACTTCCATATTCACTTCGGGCCGTGCTTCAGTAGAGGTGCAGTTCGGCTGCTTTTGATCGAGGGGTCTGTATTTTCGTTGTTGAGAAGGTAGATTGGCGGTAGTCAGCTTTCTTTTCCGGACATATCCCAGTTCCACAGGTCTGTCACAGGCATTCTTGCGTTGGGGGCTTGTGGTTACATACGGGTACTTTCATTTCAATCTCTTTGCTAGCTCATCCTACTGTTTATTTTTTGGCCCCTTTCAGGCATACCGACCACGTGACCCCGGCACACCTCAATTTCCCTGTTTCCCCTCAGACCTTTCCCTAGCACGGTTACCTGAGACTCTGAGTACAAGTGTAAGGCTGACCGCAGGTCAGCCTGTATTTGTAGGAGGAGTCGGGAGGTATTTAAACCCACCCTCCTTCCTCCTTCTGGGCCGACGGTTTCTTGTGTCCCACCCACCCATCCCTTTTTTTCTTACCATTTCTTCTTTTACTTCTACTTCTACTTGGGTATGCCCCCTTTCAGGCATACCGACCACGTGACCCCGGCACACCTCAGGTCAATTTCCCTGTTTCCCCTCAGACCTTTCCCTAGCACGGTTACCTGAGACTCTGAGTACAAAGACTATAAGCTCATGAGGGGCCCATCTATGTTTTTCTTTAAAGGTTTTTCCCCTATGCTCTTGTGAATTCTTCTGGCTTTAAAGTGCTGTATAATATGTTTTTAGAATTTTTTTATTTAATGTGTTTTTCTATTATGTATTGTTTCCTTTTGAACAATATTTAGTTTTTGATTTGTTTTTGCTATATATTTTATTTTTTGTGTATGGTATGCATTGTTTATGTTGTGGAAAGTCACAAAATAGCTGAAAATAAGATAACAAGTATGTACATAACTACTAATAGAGAAGTAAAACAGAATAATACACATCTTTTATTTTTAGAAAATTTTGATTTTTTTTTTTTTTTACTTTAAATTAATGAAAAGTGTTCTTCTTTGGTATTTGTTTGAACCTTCCCAGTTACACTTGTTAAAAATACCTTCCTTTTTGTAAAATAATTTAATGGTTAGGTAAACCCTCAGATTTATTTTAAATCAAGTGCAGATAGCAGTAAAAATGATTAAAACCTTGTAATAGTTGCTCCTGTTCTGGAAGTGTAACAACTGCCAGATTGGTAAACATGTTTTACTGTTTGCTGTGGATACGTGGAATTTTTTTTTTGGATAAGATGAAGTAAAGCCAAACAGATTATAAACTAATCTTTATTCAATTGCTGTACTTTTGAAAGAAGCTGTTTATTGGTGATATTGGTTAGGTCATTAGGGTAAATCAGTTTCATAGTCATCTCCTTAGTATTAATACCCAAAGCAAATTGCCTTCTTGGCTGGTGGCCAGTTTTAGAAGCTTATGATCTCTTTACCAGATATGTTGTGCAAATGCTCCCTGTAAAAAAGCAAGCAAGCCTAACTGATTTTACCAGCATTACTTTTTTTTACATCTGTGAAAGAGGTAGAAGGCATTGCCACAATTTGACTACCAAATTCAGGATGTCAGCAATGCAAAACACGCACAAGTTTTCCAAGCACAAGAGACAGGAATATGCAAGCCATTGTCACTGACCACAGTGCCCACTTGCAGAAGATACAGTGACTAGTTTTCTGGTGAACACACAGCAGCACCTTGTATGCTGCATTGTATTTTTCACACAGGCTCATCATGTGCAAGATCATATTGGAGTGCTTTACTTTGAATGTGATGTCCATTCAGTAAATAAGTTTCACTTGGCAGTGTTGGTGTCAGGAATGAAGGGTGGGCCTGCAAGGTGGAAATGGAGAAGAGTATTATCTACTCCTGTAGCCTAAATGGTTATTCATTTGGTGCTACCTGATTTGCATATCTCCCCCTTTGGTGCATCTTACCAATTAACAATTTTGCCAAAAACTGTTTAGTAGTCATGTTGCAACATATACATACCATGATGCCATAAAATGTATGGACTTAACGTAAAAGAAGCTGTGCTTGGGAGAACTACACTTTTGGTTATCTTATTTCCCCTGCCCACATTCACAAACATATATGCGTGTTTCTTTTATGAAGCAAAGTTAGTTGAAGAGTTTAAAGTGTCCAGATTCTTTAGACTCATTACAAAACAAGGACTTGCACTGAGATGCAACGCAGCTTTAGAACTTTTGTAAAGTAAGAAGACTGGGCACACTGAAGGTACAATATTAGGCTTTCTGGGGATGATCTCATGTAATCCGGTGGGTAATAACCCTACACCTGATTTTAACTGCTAATTATAATTGTTATGATTAATTTAAACTTCAACTTAAAATATACCTGCAACATATTTATAAAGCCGTAAAACTGATATTCAGCAAGCTTGGCATGTAAATCGTCCTGGTCCATGTTTTTTAAATTACAATAATTGATTCTCCACCAGAGAACATTTGGTGAAAGACCCTTTGAAGTAATGAAAACCCCTCATTTTATTAGGAACAAAACATTATAATTGTGAAAAACAAAACACATTATTAATAATAATAATAATAATAATAATTATTATTAATATCCAAATCACATTGAAATATTCCTACGCCAAAATACAAGAACTGCAGTGCAAACTCTGCACCCGAACTATGCCAACAAGAATTAGTGATCTGATGTATTCTACAAAATTATACAGAAAATCAATAAAGTAAGATAATTTAGAGATCATGATACTTTCATTTCTTTCTTTCTTATTACAGGTACTTTTATAGTGCTGTCAATTTACGCAGAACTTTACATAAATATTGTACATCAACATAAATCCCTTCCCTCAAGGAGCTTACAATCTAAGGTTTAATTTTCACCAAACACAATTGCCATCTCCACCCCAAACCTATTTTACCAGCCTGGCAAATATGAGCCAATAAAAAATATACAGAAAATCAATAAAGTGAGATCATTTCGAGATCATGGTACTTTCATTTTTTTTTTATTACAGGTATTTTTATAGCGCTGTGAATTTGTGCAGAACTTTACATATATATTGTAGACATGTGCATTCATTTTTGTCGGAATGCATTTTCGCCTGAATTTCAGGTATATTCGTTATCGTTTTAACAAATGAAAACAAATGCGCATAGTTCGAAACCTAAAAGATCTGACAAAAAAAATGCTTTATTTTAGTTTTCGTTGCTACAACAGTTCGATATAGCTAGGAGATTCGACATGAAAATGACAATAGCAAAGCTGCGGAGGGCCCCCCAAATTACTAGAGGCTCCGTCTGGTAAGTAATTTTCGGCCCCTCACCCCGCTTCTCAACTCGCTTGCTGCATGGGAGAAGAGGTAAGAAGTTAGCCCCCCCCGCTTCTCACTTTAATGTAAAATGTAATTTACAACAGCAGAACACCCCCCCTCTCTTCTCAACTTTAATGTGACATATCATTTTCGGCAGCCCCCACCGCTTCTCAACTTTAATGTGACATATCATTTTGTTTAGGGCCCCAGGGAGGTCAGGATTGGCACTGCCTGTGGTCGATTGTGACTAACCTTAACTCTGTTAGTCTAAGATTAGAGAGGAAAGATTTGACATAGGTAGAAAAGATTTGACATTATAGAGACAGTGTTGGGGTAGACCATTCGACATGAACGACGAAGATCCGACGAAGCAGCGAAAAACATACAAATGTTGAATCTGTCATTGAAGGCTTATGGTGTCTGTAGAAAGTTCTAAGAAGATTCGACAAGCAGCTACAGTACATTTCTGGTCAAATGCTCGGCCCGTAGGCTATAGAAGAATTCTAATGTTGGTTGACTAGTAATAATAATTTATAAATATAATTATTACTAGTGTCATACAACATTAGAATTCTTCTATAGCTTGTAGGCGTCGTACAGTTTAGCTGCTCCATCGAATCTTCTTAGAACATTGGACAGACACCATAAGCCTTCAATGACAGATTCGACCTTAATTAATTCGGATTTTCGGACGAATGCATTTTTTAGCGAAACTAAATAAATAAAAACTAATTTAGGGAGTAACTAAATACATTTATTTTTCGGACGAATACGAAATTCCGAAACGAAATATTTCAGTGTGCACATGTCTAATATATTGTACATCCACATCAGTCCCTGCACTCAGGGAGCTTACAATCTAAGGTTTAATTTTCAAACTGACCACAAAACACAATTACCATCTCCAGGCAAAACCCATTGTACCGGCCTGGTAAATATGGGTCAATAAAACAAAAAATATTGACCCATTGTGGTCTGTTAATTTGCTCCGTAGCTTATTCTGATAGATTCTACCAATTCTAGACACATTCTGCTCCCTCTGTCTCCAAATGACTTTGTTCTTTAGTAGCAGTTTACTGATGGTTACTCCACCCAATTACCAGACTGTCAAAATGTTAGTGGACCCTCTGCATCACCAGACAATTGTAGGTACTAAAAAAGGCAATGTCACAGAATCCAATGAGAAAAATAAATGAATCCGCGCAGTGGAAAAAATAAAAATGAAAAAAGTGCCAATATACAATATATGTGGGGTTTTGACGACCCCTAGAATCCAATGGCCACCCAATATTTACCAGCAAACTCCGCAAGGGATTATGCCTGAGAAGTGCTCACTTGAAACCACCTGGGCAAGCAACAGTGTACAGCAAAGAAACACGGTACAAAATCAAGAAACAAGATTAAAATCAAACAAGCAAGTGGTTAAGACAGATGGATCATCACAAACTAGGCAGACATCCTTTTTTTTCTCAAACAAATGTTTTTATTGAGCATATATATATAAAAAAAAACAGTTTACAGTCTCCAGAGCATATTCACATTGAAAATCACATGGGAGAGTACACATAAAACAAAACTTTGTACTACATTCAAAACTCTGCATCATGGTAAAATTCCCTGGAACAAATCCCGTCTCCTCCCCCTGCGGGGCTTATAAGGTTGCTCCCAACCCGGCTGAAAAGGGTTCTAAAATAACCTGTCGTATACCAAATCTATTGGGGCAAGTCCAGGAGTGTCAAGCCACTGGGCCCATAACTTCTCATATTTGCCGCTAGTCCCCCGTCTCTGATACACCACCTTCTCCAACCTCAGAGTAACTCCCATTTGTTTAACCCATTCCTGCACTGTCGGTGGTTCAGTGTCTTTCCAGTGTCTCAGTATTAACAAGCGGGCCTGAAACAGAGCTCTACCTATAGCCTGCCTGGGTATATCCTCTGCCAGGAGACCCTCCGTAATCCCCAGGAGACACACCTTGGGCTCCAAAGGAACCTGAGCCTGGAAGGCCCTGTTAATCGTTTCCACCACCCCTGCCCAATACAGATGGAGCTTCGGGCACCGCCACAGGAGGTGAATGAGATCTCCATGGTCTCTACAGCATCTAGTACAGCAGGGGTCTACCCCCAGTCCCATCCTCGCCAGCCTGGCCGGCGTGTAATGAACCCGTAGGAGTATGTACAGCTGTGAAAGTCTCTGTGCCACGTTTAGGGAGCAAGCGGGAACCGCCTGCAAGGCCTCTTCCCACTGCTCATCCTCAAACGCTCCTACATCCTGTTCCCACCTCGCCACCGCCTTGTGAGGGGCACCTGGTAAAAAAAGGTTGAGCAGCATAGCATAGCAGCTGGATATAAAACCCTTGTAGGAGGACACATCCGATAGGTAATTAAAGACCGGTGCCACATTCATGACCCATATGTCATCCTCCCTTTGGGCTTCATATGCATGTTTGAGTTGTAGGTAGTAAAAATACATGGAAGTCGGGAGTTGAAAGTCAGCCCTGAGCTCAGCAAAAGGTCTCAGTCGTCCTGCCCTTACAATGTGTGTCATGAGGGATATGCCATGTTGTTTCCACCTTGAACCATACGGTATTTTCGCTATCTCACGGTAGTGTAAGTTGTCCCATACGGGGCTGTATTTAGTGTACCCAGTCACACCCTGCATCATCCTGACCTTGTTCCAGACTTTCTGCATGAGTGCATATGTGGGAAACCGTTTGTTGGATTTCGCGTATCTCAGGGCCTCTAGTCCTTCTATCACTTCCCCCCCGGTCGTGAATCTGAGCAGTGGAACCGATGAGTCCCTCAGATTCAGCTGGAGGTCCTGTTGAGGGCCAACCACCCTCGCAACATGCTGCGCCTGGGAGGCCAAATAGTAAAGCCAGGGATTGGGCAATGCCAATCCACCGGCCTCTTTTGGACATTGCAGTTGTTCAAGTTTAACCCTGGGGGGTTTTGCTAGCCAGATTAAAGAGCGGAAAATAGAATTAATGATTCTGAACTTTTTGAGAGGGATGACCATCGGGGAATTGTGCAATATATATAGTAATTGTGGCATAAGGATCATCTTTATCAAGTTCACCCTTCCCACCGGTGACAATTTAAGTTTGCTCCACACCTTGACCCTGTCCCTACAGAGATTAAGCAAGGGGGTGAGGTTGAGTCTGACATAGTCTAGCGGGCATGCGGTAACCTGGACACCGAGGTACGGAAAAGATTCGGAGACCGGGATGTCTTGAATAGTATGTATGGGTAGGAGAGGCCGTCGATCAAGCAGCAGCAAAGAGGACTTAGTCCAATTAATGGTCAGGCCCGAATATACGCCAAACCTCCGGACCACCTCCATGGCCTCCGTCAATGACCCGGTCGTGTCCCCAAGAAGCAGCATGGTATCGTCGGCGTATAACATAATTTTCTCGTGTAGGTCCCCAAAATGGAATCCATGAATTAATGGATCCGTCCGTATCATGACCGCGAGAGGCTCAATGGCTAGGGCAAAGAGGAGGGGCGACAACGGGCACCCCTGTCTCGTGCCCCTGTGCAGGTCGAAAGTGCGCGACACCCTACCACCCTCCCTTATCGCCGCCACCGGGGATGAGTATAGGAGTTGGACCCAAGAAATGAATCCCTCTCCAAACCCAAAATTTCGCAGCACCGCCCAAAGATATTCCCATTCGATGCTATCAAACGCCTTGTGTGCGTCGAGAGACAACAAAGCTCTGTCCCCCATATTATCCGCCTGGGATTGCATATTGAGAAAAAGTCTCCTCAAGTTTATAGCCGTCGATTTCTGCGGCATAAACCCTGACTGGTCAGAGTGAATAATAGTGGATATGGCACCATTCAACCTGACCGCCAGGACCTTGGCGAGAATCTTTACATCATTCTGCAACAGGGAAATTGGTCTGTAGGATCCTGGGTCAAGCGGGTCCTTGTTGGGCTTTAGGATCAGGACAATGTTTGCTCTGGTCATGGACGTGGGGAGAGTGCCCACCTCCCTTGCGGCATTAAACACCTTCAAGAGATGTGGAAGCATCAGTTCCCCGTACTGTTTGTATATCTCCACAGGGAGACCATCGTCTCCAGGGGCCTTTGAATTTGGGAACAGGCTGGTCGCCATCTGTAATTCCCCCAGGGTCAGGGGTGCCTCCAACATCTCCCTATTGGAGACAGATAGTTGTGGCAATTGGACTGGGTCTAAATATTCCCTCAGCGAATCCAGGGAATACGTGCTCCTGGATCCATAAAGGGACGAGTAGAACCCGACCAGTTCAGCAAGAACCTGGTCAGGGGAGTTCACCACCCCCCCCCCAGAGGCACGTAGCGCACCTATGGAGGGAGACAACTGCTGGGCGTGGGCAATGGTGGCCAACATGCGACCAGTGTGTTCACCCTCCTCATAAAAAGTCGCCTTTTGAAAAAATCGTTTCCTCTCTGCCCCCGAAGTCGTGACCCGGTACAGAGCGCCCTGCGGCGAGAGCCACGCCTCCCTATTTGAGTCCGAAGGATCTGCAATGAATGTGGCCTCTAAGTTCTCCGCCATCCGTTCTATCCCCTCCCTGTGTGCATTCGTCCTCCCCTTAATAGCCTGGATCTCCTTAATAAACAAGCCCCTCAGGACAGCCTTGAAGGCCTCCCAAGTGACCGCTATATTGTCCGTGTCAGTATGCAGACGCCAGTACTCCTCAATGCTGGCCTCAATGTGGTCGTGTGATGGGAAAAGGCTCAGCCAGAAGGCGTTCATCTTCCACGGGGCCTTGGCCACCGCAGAAGGGGGACGCACCTCCAAGGACACTATCAGCGGGGAATGATCAGAAACACTTCGTACCCCATAAGTCATCTCTGAGATGTATTTTTCTGCAGCATGTGAGCACAGGCACAAATCAATCCTAGACAGGGACGAATAACTTTTAGAAAAACATGAGAATTGTTTGTCCCCCGGGTGTCTAGCCCTCCAAGGGTCTCTCCAGCCCACCTCCTCCGCCAGCTTTCTAAGAGCCGTCCGTCTCGTCCCACTCCCATCCCCTCCCGGCGGATGCTTATCCACCAGGGGGTCCATGTAGCAGTTAAAGTCCCCGAAGGCAAACAATGGCACCTCTGGGAACCCCACCTGGAACTGAACCAGAGCCCTCAGTACCTGGTTATTGTAAGGGGGAGGCACATATACAAAAGCAAGAATACATTTAAAGGCAAACAGCTTGCATAAAAGAAAAACATATCGCCCATCATCATCTATATCAGCATGCAATTCCTCATAATCCAGTGAGCTATGTACCAGTACACTCACACCCCTGGAATACGAGGTGTGAGTGGAGTGATACGCCTTACCCACCCACCGATATCCCATACAGGAAACAGAGTCAGGGGTCAAATGAGTCTCCTGAAGGGCACAAATGGCAGGGAGCTGTTTTCTCATCAGGGACGAGACCATAGTCCTCTTCAACGGGTCTTGCAGACCCCTAACATTCCACGATAATACAGTTACCGTCGCCATCAGGGGGGTTGTTGCATGTCACCAGACTGGGAAAAGACTCCTTGACTCCCTCCACCCGCCACCCCCTTAGTAGAAAAAGCCGTGGCCGACCTCAGGACTCGTAATAGATGCAGGTTGGTCAACCAAGTGTAGAGGGAAGAGCACGATCTCCCATGAGAAAAAATATAAAAAAGCAGAAACAAGTCAAAAAAAGCTCTGGAGAAAATTGAACCAATGTGATGGACATAAATACACAGCCGTGTATCAGGGCATTTCGCCAGTTTCTTCCGTCGCAGGCGAACCGCCCGTGAGGGGTGTGTGCCCATCTGCCCACAGGACCTTTGTAAACTCAAACTGCGGGGTGCCAACTGGCAACCCCGAAAACCTTGGGACAACAGGTCCCTGCATTCTTCCAGGTAAGTAGCACCAGTGGCTACGGCCACTGCTCCCCTCATTGCTGGGTGCAACAATAACAGCATTTCCGAACTCGCATTTCAGAGCAACAAAGAAAAAGGATATTGAGTGTTTCCGGCAGGGCCCTCATCCGAGGGACAACATAGGCAGTGCATGAGCTAATGGGCCATAGAGTCAGTAATCTTCCGCAGGAGGCCTCCTCACCTGGCGTAGTGCCCCCTCATTAGCGTCCAGCCAGTCTGAGGCGTCAGCAGGGTGTTCAAAAAAGTGGGCCTGACCATTCAAAATTACTCGAAGTCTTGCAGGGTATAGCATGGCATACGGGGCCTGCACCTTCTGCAGGCGTTTCTTAATTTCTGTAAACCGGGCACGGCTCTTCTGTACTGCAGCAGAGAAATCTGGATAGAATGAGACCCGGCTACCATTGAACTGGACATTCCTCTTTTCCCTGGCCAGCCGCAGTATTATTTCTCTGTCCCTGTAATTCAGGAGTCGGGCCAGGATCGGGCGGGGGGGATTGCCCGGCGGGAGAGGCCTAGTTGGCACTCTGTGGGCCCTCTCGACCGCGTATAAGTGTGTAAAAGCGTCCTTGCCGAACACCTCAGTCATCCACTGCTCCACAAACTGTGTGGGGTCACGGCCCTCCACCTTTTCTGGCAATCCAACAATGCGGACATTATTGCGTCTAAGGCGGTTCTCAAAATCCTCTGCACGCATATCAACCGCTCTGGCAAGCCTTGAGGTGCTCTGGGTTTCTCTAATCAGGGGGGGCAACTTATCTTCCAGGTCACTAATCCTCCCCTCCGCTGCCGTGGTCCTCTCCCTCATTTTCTGTATGTCATGTCTGATCAGGCCCACCTCCTCCTCCAAACTTCCAAATCTGATACGTAGGCCATTGACAGAAGCTGTACATTTATTCACAGCCTTTAGTATAACAGCAAGCGTGGGCTGATCTCCCTCCTCTGTTTCAGGCTCCTCAGTATCCCACTGCAGGCTGGAGCTGCTCTCAGCATGTTCCAAGATGGCCCCTGCTCCCTGGACATTCTCCCCCTCCTCCATCTCAGTGTCACTGTGGGGGGCACAATCGTCTATGGGCTGCGCGTTCACTCCCGGGGGTTTCCCTGCCATTTTCTGGGCATAGTACCTCATATCTTTGGGGGGGGGGTCCCCGGAGCTCTCCTTGGCCCTTTTCAGGGGTTTACTCACTGTCTCCTTTGCTCTGTCCCCTCCGCGCGCCTTCTGTGCTGATGGCGGGGCGGCGCCATCTTGGATTTCCATCCTCGGGCCTTCTTGTCTCTGTCTCCGGGTCATCATGCCCTCCAGGAGTGAACCGATCAGCGCAGGGTGATGGGAGAACGTTCCCCTGCCCTCCTGGGCGAAAAAATCCGGGTGTAATAGGTGCCGGAAACCGGATAATAGCAGGATCAGTGCTGGCCACGCCCCTAGGCAGACATCCTTAACAGACATCAGAAACTGGAGATTATAGGAACAGGAGCAGATTTTTGTTCAGGCAATTGTACTGAGCAAGTTTAAAAAGCTCTCCTAGACATAACATCAGAGGAAATGCCAGCACTTCAAAATGAATACAAAGAGAGAATGTGGGAATGCCTATACACAAGGACAAAGTAAACTTCATTACACATTTATAGGGAAGATGAAAAACATTTGTTAAGGGGAAGATGAACGGGAATCAAGCATTGAGCTCAGATTGCGAACTGATTTTGCAGATTGATTTTGCAGAAACTCTGCTATAGCAGGCAAAGCTATGCACAGTAGCATTGTTAATTGTGAAGACAGTAAATTGGGAGGGCATAGTGGCTTTGAAACACTTCACAAGGCAGCTCTTCCTCAGATCTGTCATCACTAGCATTACTACGCTCTCTAAAAATGTGCATTCAGCTTTCGTTATGTGTTTCCTACCTCCTCCTGAGTCCTAAAGTCATCAAAAAACAAACAAACAAAAAAAAACTGCTATGTCTACTGTTGGAATGTACTTCTCCCTATCGGGCTACGCACACACTTTTATAAGGAAGTGTATGTAAACACCAAACTTTTTTTTCACTTTTTCGAGTGTAGTTAAAACCTCTTTCAAGGTTTTTTGGTGTCTTTATCACGCTAAGAAAGATTCCCTTCACTTCCTGTGATGTAGATGCAACATGAAATAAGATAAAATAAGAGAACATCTCTCCAAAGTATACAGAGTTGTCGTAAAAAAAAAAATTGAGGTTTGAAGGTTCTCCCCTCACCTCTTGTTAACTTTTGGACTTTACTCACATTTTCAGTCTCATAGACCAGTGTTTCCCAACTCCAGTCCTCAAGGCACACCAACAGGTCATGTTTTCAGGATTTCCCTCAGATGAAACGGCTGTGGTAATTACTAAGGCAGTGAAACTGATCAAATCACCTGTGTAAAATAATGGAAAGCCTGAAAACATGACCTGTTGGTGTGCCTTGAGGACTGGAGTTGGGAAACACTGTCATAGACAATGCTCATCAGGGCAAACAGAGGGCAAATCTCCTCAGTGGGGACAGACACAGCAAAACAAAATTGACAAAGGTTCTCACCATTTCCTAATCTATCCCAAAAAAATGCCTTTACATACTCTTTATTTGTGGCTAAACTGGAGGTCTGTGTTAATCTGGTGACTGCAGTGGAAGTTTGTGAAAGAAGTTTGTGTACCTTCTATAACATAGGTTCATGATTTAAAACCATAGGAAGGGTTATGCAGTATGTGTTATTAACCACTTCTCTACCCGCCCATAGTCATAGGACGTCCACAGATGGGATCTCCCATCCTGGACGTCATATGACGAACTGGGCTTCCCGGCTGTCTAGGGGGAGCACCCACGGCATTGCTCTGGACCCTGTGCGCTTGCCCGGTGGCTGCGATGTCCACCGGGCACCCACGACCACGGCAGGACCGTGGATCTGTGTGTGTAAACGTCCTGTCAGAGGTGAGGAGACCGATGTGTGTTCCCAGTACAGAGGAACACAGATTGGTCTCCTCCCCTTGTGAGTACCCTCCCCTTACAGTTAGAATGACTCACTAGGGAACATATTTAACCCCGTCAGCGCCCCTAGTGTTAACCCCTTCCCTACCAGTCACATTTATACAGTAATCAGTGCAGTTTTATAGCACTAATCGCTGTATAAATGTGAATGTCCCAAAAATGTGTCAAAAGTGTCCGATATGTCCTTCGCAAAGTCACGGTCACAATAAAAATCGCAGATTGTCGCCATTACTATTAACAAAAAAATGCAATAAAACTATCCTCTATTTTGTAGACGTTATAACTTTTGGGCAAACCAGTGAATATACGCATATTGCAATTATTTTTTACCAAAAATATGTAGAAGAATACATATTGGCGTAAATTGAGGATTTATTTTAATTTTTTTAAATTGTGATATTTATTAAATCAAAAAGTAAAAAATATTGTTTATAGCGCAAAAAATAAAAACCGCAGAGGTGATCAAATACCACCAAAAGAAAGCTCTATTTGTGGGAAAAAAAGGACGTCAATTTTGTTGTGCAATGTCGCACGACCGCGTAGTTGTCGGTTAAAGCGGCGCAGTGCCGAATTGCAAAAAGTGCTCTGGTCAGGAAGGGGGTAAATTCTTCCGGGGCTGAAGTGGTTAAACTGTTTCCTCCTTTAATCTTGCTATACAAGACTGTGAGTGCGTAGAATATGACTTTGAACATGTATCAACATAAACTGCTTTCTGTGTTGATAGGTATGATGAAGGGATGTATTTAATGGGCTTTAGTCAGTTGTAACCAACTTGAAATTTTTAGCATGATATTAAAAACCCAAAACAAAATGTAAAATATTGCAGTTCACCAATTCCTAAAGCAGGGATGTCAAATTAGTGACCCTTAGGCCTGGTTCACACTGGTATGATTTGAGATGTCAAATCACGCATTTGTCGGCAATGGCACGTCCTAATCGGTGCGATGCCGCATCTGCAGCGCTGCGCCGATTTCAAAAAGTAGTTCCTGTACTACTTTTTACATTGACATCTGTGCAGAAACCTGTACCGATGTCTCTGAAATCGTGGCCGAAATCGGGACTGCCAGCAGGAGTGAAATTGCGCGAGTTCAGCTGAATTTGCACAGCCTCACTCCCGCAGGCCCAGTGTGAACCTGGGCTTAATGTGGGGTGGGGCTGATCAATGGTGGTGTGAGACGTGTCTCACCTGAGCATCCTGCCTCCGATGGACAAAGGCAAAACTCTGTCTCTCTCCCTGGCTTTTCAACTTAGGTCCCCGACTTTTCAGCTTAGATCATGTGGAATAGAAAACTGCTCAAGACGCACCCCCCAAAGGATTTCTCATCAAAAGAGTCAAGCCAACAGTTATGATTGGGTCCTCTGTCAAATTCACCTACCGGTGTTAGCGGCAGCTTTGGTGGCTCCAGTGATCTTCCCAGTCCTTGCAGTGCTGTATCCCTGTGCCATCCTCTGCACTCATTGGACAGGCGGCATCTCACACGTCCTATGTGGTTGCTGGGACTAACATTGGGACTATGCTTGCTCCTTCGGATTAACTGAGCATTCTGCTGAGCACGGTGAGCTGCGGGTGATTCGGCTCACAGCCCTGCTCATGGCCACACTGTCACTGAGCCTGTGATCTAAGTCTCGGCTGGACCTGGGGGTCTGATGTGTCCCTTGGCTCTTTGGGAGACATGCTTGCAACTGTCAGCCTTGCAATGCCTCATGGGATAGGCAACAGCTGGAGGGCCACCGAATTGGCACCCCTGCCTTAAAGGGGTTGTAAAGGAAATTTTTCTTTTCCCAAAATAGCTTCCTTTACCTTAGTGCAGTCCTCCTTCACTTACCTCATTCTTCGATTTTGCTTTTAAATGTCCTTATTTCTTCTGAGAAATCCTCACTCCCTGTTCTTCTGTCTGTAACTACACACCATAATGCAAGGCTTTCTTCCTGGTGTGGAGAAAACCTCTTGAGGGGGGAGGGGGCGAGCAGGAGTGTCAGGACGCCCACTAAAACACAGCTCCTTTCTCTATCTGCAAAGTAGAGAGTGTCCTGACTTGCCTGCTTGCCCCCTCCCCCCTCAAGAGGCTTTTTCCACACCAGGGAGAAAGCCTCACATTACAGTGTTGAGTTACAGACAGAAGAACAGGAAGTGAGGATTTCTCAGAAGAAATAAGGACATTTAAAAGCAAAATCGAAGGATGAGGTAAGTGAAGGAGGACTGCACTAAGGTAAAGGAAGCTATTTAGGGAAAACATTTTTTTTTCATTTACAACCCCTTTAAAGTATCATTAAACCCACATCATTTAAAAATGTCCTACATGCTGTATTGCATTCCTCAGTTACTATTGCAAAGGCTGTTATTCTGTTTGAACATGTGACTGATAGCAGAGGACTAGAAGCTCCTCCTGCTCATGTTTTCCTGCAGATGGCCCGGGAAAGAGATAGGTCATGTGACAGATGTGTGCCCCGCTGGGAAACTCTTCAGCGGGGCATAGCTACCAGAGGAGACAAGCTGAGATAGTTTCCTTTTACATTGTATCCAAGCTGGTTATCGGTATGTGGTTCGCTAATCGCTACATCTTCCTTCTCTAATTAAACGTTTGCTTAATAGCTTGGTCTGCTAAAGGAGTTTGCAAAAGACCAGACTTAAAGCGGAGCTCCACCAACTTTTTTAAGTCCTCTTCATGTCCTGCTCCTCTGTCCCCTTAAATAAATTCGGCATATTATTATTTTTTTTTTTAAAACTCAGTTTTATTTAGTTATATGGATCTCCTCCCACCGCGGCGGAGCCCTGAGCGTGTCATCCCCCGTCCCCAATGCCTCCTGGGAAGGCAGTAGTTTGCTATGCACAGATTTGCCTAAGCCACGCCCTCCCATTTTCCTTATTGGTCAGTCGTGTCTAGAGGGGTGGCTGATTTCCCCCTGACACCATAGAGCAGGATGCTAGTGAATTGGGAGAAAGAAGTAGCAACAAACCAACAGCCTCTCCACTTCTAGCATTTATGTACAACTATCATGGGCGATCGGCTGCCCCCCCGCTTCACAATGTCCCGCGATTCACGGCAAATCGCCCCCCGCTTCTCAATGTATCGCGATCCACGGCTAATGGCCCCCCCCCTGCTTCTCAATGTCCCGTGTTCTGCGGCAAATCGCCCCCCCCTTCTCAATGTTCTTTTATCTCCCGCGATCGTTGGCAAACCCCCCCTTGTCAATGTTTTTTGATGACCCGCGATCGGAGGCAAACCCAACCCCCCAACCCGATTCTCAATGTTTTTGTATGTTCGGCGATCGGCAGCAACCGCAACGCACCCACCCCCGCTTCTCAATGTTTTTTTTATGTCCAGCGATTGCGGCATGCGCCCCCCCTTCTCAATGCTTTTTTATGTTCTGCGATCAGCGGCAGCCGGCCCCCTGCTTCACAATGTTTTTTTTATGTCCGGCGATCGGCGGCAAAAGCCCACCCATCTCCCCTTGCTTCTCAGTGTTTTTTTATGTCCGGTCCACGTCTTCTATGATGAACGATCGGTGGCACTTCTCTCAGTGTCTTCTATGATGTTCGATCGGCGGCCCCTCCCACTTCTCAAGTTATGTGGCATTGTTTTTTTTTTTTTATGTTGGGGGCAATCGGCAGGCACACCCCCCCGCTTCTCTTTGCCTTTTATGTTGGGCGATCGGTGCCCCCCCGCTTCTCAAGTTATAGTGTGCGATGGCAGTGTCTTTTATGTTGGGGGCGATCGGCGATCGCCCCCCTCTTCATGTGTGATGGCATTTTTTTAATGTTGGGCGATCGGCGGCACCCCCCCCCCGCTTCTCATTGTCTATTGTCTTTTATGTTGGGCGATCGGCGCCCCCCACTTCTGAAGTTATAGTGTGCGATGGCAGTGTCTTTTTATATTCGGCGATCGGCGGCAACCCCTGCTTATCTACTTTTAATGAGCGCTGTCATATTGATTGATTCACTTTTCTATTTATATTGATTTTCATTTACTTTCAGTGATCGTTGGCATGAACTTTTATAAGTTGTCATTGCGATGTCGTTGTCATATATATGCGATCGACAGGACCCGCCACCCCGCTTATAAACCTTTTACTGTGTAATGGGCAATGTCATTGATTGTCATTTACTTTCAGCGATCGACGGCAGAACCCCCCCCCCCCCTGCTTTTCTCATTTTTTAATGTTTGATGTCAGTGTCATTTATATTCGGCGATCGGCGGTTTATTGTCATTTCTCTCCATTTACTTTCAGCGATCGGCAACCCCTCCCCCCCCGGGTTGTCAACTTCTAACGGCAATGTCATTGTCATTTATATTCAGCGATTGACAACCCCCCCCAACTTTTAGTGGGCGATGCCATTGTCTTTTATTATCAACTTTTAATGTCATTTACTTTCAGCGATGGGCAATCCCTATCCCCCGCATATCAACTTTTAATGGGTTATTTCAGGAGAGGTTTGCATAAGGGGCGGCAACTTCGTCCGACACTGCCATTGCCATGGAAACCTGACCTGAAACCTATTACACTGCTTGTGCAGCACTGAGCATGTGCGAGATCTGCAAAGCTGAAATCCAGGAAGTAATACAGTCTGGCTTCATATGCCCACACTTAAAATGGCCACGGTCTAATGCTAGTTTATAAAGTTTCAAAATGCTGTAATAACCTAACAAAACGGACCTTAGTTTACAGACTAACTTTACTAGAATACATTAAGCTTGTGTACTATAGGGGTATTTTTATTTAAAAAGTGTAATTTCGGCCAGAGCTCCACTTTAAGCCTAGTACACACAAACCGAATGTCGGCTGCCATCGGCTGGTTCGGCCCCTGTGTATGGCAGCCGGCTTCTGGCTTCTGTCAAAGGCTCACGAAAAACGGTCTGCCGACCAGCTGGTTGAGTGTCCCAATGGCTGAGAGCACTGGCCAGAGTTTTCTGGCAGGGAGGCTGCCCCCCTGTCAGAACACAATAGCTCAGCAGGGAAAATCCATGTACTAACATCGGATTGTTAGTACAGTGGCTCCAACCTGAGCTGACAGTTCTTTTTCATTCAATTAAAAGACTAGTGGTGTGTACTACTGTTAAGAGAAAGAGCCTTAAAGAGTCACTAAAGGAATTTTTTTTTTTAGCTAAATAGCTTCCTTTACCTTACTGCAGTACTGGTTTCATGTCCTCATTGTTAGTTTTTGCTTTGAAGTAGCTGTAATTCTGCTGTGATCTCCACACTTCCTGGTTGCCTGTTTCCTTATAACCATGGTACTGGGAGATTTTCACGGTGGTCTAAGCTGTCATTACTGTGTGTCTAAAACTCCTCAGAACCAATCAGATTCATTTTAAAAACAAAACACTGCCCTGGATTTGTTTGTTTTTGTTCTGTTTGTCTTCCCGACTCACCTCTCACCCGGAACTTCATGTATGTACCTTTAAAACCGAAATGAAACTAGAGGCACATTATATGATAGATTAAATTCAATTTTTAATCATTTTTAAAAGGAATCAGTTAACTTTTATGCCTCTATACCCAATAAACAGTCATTTCAGCAAAAAAAAAAAATTCCTTTAGTGACCCTTTAAAAAACAATAACAAATACCACCAAATGTGATAGTTTTTTGATTTTGGGGTTAGTATTGCTTTTATTTCTATACGGTGTGGTATCAAAATTACACCCATTTTAAAAAGCCACACCCACAACAGCCAAGTTATACCCACACCCTGCATTATGTGCCAGGTAAGGTAGCAACCCTTACTCGGACCCCCTCTCATTGGGAACGTAAGTAATGTGAAATTTACCCAACGTGTAAACAGTGACGAATGATCGAAACGATTTACTAACTCTTACATATTTTATTCAAAACAATTATTTTGCAAGGGGTTTGTCTTTTCTTTTTTTTTTACGCTTTATGAAAATGTTATTAGAAATATATGTTAAAATCTTCTTTGCAGTCATGTAGCTCATAAACAGGAAAAATGAATTTAAAAGTAAACCGTGACTATCTGTGCTTACTTTTGGACAGGCTTGGATATACAATCTAGGCACACATGTACAGTATATCTATTTTACACACTTACTGAGAGATGCTAAGTCTTGTGAGATCATTGTCACCTCGTTAGGTTGTGTGAGAGGAAAAACAGAGGTGTGATAAACCCACTCTGTTCATTTTTTTTGGACAAAGTCTAATGTTTCCAAGAAATAACAAAAATATTATTCAATAGGATAAATTATACCAGAGGATTAATACTCATAGACCAACATATCCCCTGGAAGGTTAGTGAGGAAAAATACAGTAGACTTATACAGTAACTACTATCCGGGAGGCCATCTGCTTTAACTTTCATTCATTTTTTTTACAAACTCAATGCACTCTTGCTAAGGATGTTTTATTTCAAGCTAATCGGGTTTGAGTCGTGTTTGGTTTCGGTAATTGGACCTGATGTAATTTGCCACACTTGGCACAGACATTTTCGAGGCGTTTCCTTGATTATTATGTGCGCAGGAGAAAATAGTCTATTTTCACCAAGGTGTCTGAAAGGAGTTTTTGATACATTTACAGTACTTAGATTTCAGGAAACTAAGAATTCTTGGGTCTTGATTACTGTGTTATGGCATGACAATATTTCCTTTAGCTGCCAGATGCTTAAGTCTGTTAGATTAATATTGTGTCGGCTTCCATGAAAGCTCAGCCGTATGTTTTTACTGTAAAAAAACAAAAATTATTTCGCCATTACATATTTCACCTTGAAACATGGCCCATTTTCCTCTTAGAGTACAGCTGTCCTGTCCATTTATACAGAACACTACGTTTTCCAGCAAAAAAAATCTAAAATGTACATTTTGATTTTCCAATCCGGTAAGCTGTGGTTTTCTTCAAAGCAAAGTGTAGCCAGACCCTCTGCAGGGAGGGGCACCATGCTATCAGTCTGGTTACAGTGCTCATCAGCAGAGTTCATCTAGTGACTTTGACGTTCAAAATCATTGCATACAGATTATAATTATTAATGGAGATGTACACTGTGGGCCATATTCTCAAACAAGTTACGCCGGAAATTGAATTTCCCGCCAGGCGTATCATTATTTTGTATTCACAAAACAAGATACGCCGGATTTAGGCTAGGATCCGACTAGTGTAAGTCACTTACACTGTCGGATCTTAAATGTAATTCGCCGCCGGCCGCTAGGTGGCGTTTACGTTCAGGTCTCATTTGTTTATGCAAATGAGCCTGATACGCCGATTCCCAAACGAAATCGCGTCACGTAACCGTCGCTAACGTCGTTTGCGTAAGCGTAAGGTTACCCCTGCTATATGAGGGGTAACCTTACGCCAGTCCCACGTATGCCATGTTAAGTATGGCGTCGGGTCCGCGTCGTCTTTTCCCGTCGGGTACGTTGTTTTACTAAGTCGTTCTTGAATACGACTTTACGTCAATGACGCACACGTCGGCGTCATTGACGTTTTCCGTCGAGAACTGGAGCATGCCACTGGGCTATTTTAAGCCCGGCGCATGCGCAGTTCGAACGGCACGGGGGCGTGCTTAATTTAAATACAAGCCGCCCCCTTGGAATTACGCGGGGATACGCCAGGCCAATTACACTACGCCACCCCAAACTACGGAGCAAGTGTTTGGGGAATACAGCACTTGCTCCTGTAAGTTGGGGCAGCGTAGTGTAAATGGCTTACGCGCCGCCGCCGCAGAAACTACGTGAATCTGGGCCATAATTACCAAAAGTATTGGAACGCCTGCCTTTACACGCACATGAACTTTAATGGCATCCCAGTCTTGGTCTGTAGGGTTCAATATTGAGTTGGACCACCCTTTGCAGCTATAGCAGCGTTAACTCTTCTGGGAAGGCTGTCCACAAGGTTTAGTTTGACCATTCTTCCAGAAGCATATTTGTGAGGTCAGGCACTGATGTGGATGAGAAGGTCTGGCTCGCACTCTAATTCATCCCAAGCTGTTCTATCAGGTTGAAGTCAGGACTCTGGGCAGGCCAGTCAAGTCCCCCCCCCCAAACTCTCTCATCTGTCTTCTAGGAACTTGCTTTGTGCACTGGTCCAAATCATTTGGTGGAGGGGGGATTATGGTGTGGGGTTGTTTTTCAGGGGTTGGGCTTGGCCTCTTAGTTCCAGTGAAAGGAACTCTTAAAGCATCAGCATACCAAGACATTTTTAAAAATTTCCTGCTCCCAACTTTGTGGGAACAGTTTGGGGATGGCCCCTTCCTGTTCCAACATGACTGTACCAGTGCACAAAGCAAGTTCCCTAAAGACATGAATGAGCCTGTTTGGGGCTGAGGAACTTGTCTGGCCTGCACAGAGTCCTGACCTCAACCTTATAGAACACCTTTGAGATGAATTAGAGGTTAGACTGCAATCCAGGCCTTCTTGCCCACATCAGTGCCTGACGTCACAAATGTGCTTCTGGAAGAATGGTCAAACATTCCCATAGACACACCCCTAAACCTTGTAGACAGCCTTCCCAGAAGAGTTGAAGCTGTTAAAGCTGCAAAGGGTGGGCCAACTCAATATTGTACCCAACAGACTAAGACTGGGATGCCATTAAAGTTCATGTGCGTGTAAAGGCAGGCGCCCCAATACTTTTCGTAATATAGTGTATCTTTAGTCTTCTTTATGGACGATATAGGGACCTTGGGCCAGATTCACAAAGGAGATACGACGGAGTATCTCAGATACTCCGTCGTATCTCTCAGAGTATCTATGCGACTGATTCATAGAATCAGTTACGCATAGATAGCCATAAGATCCGACAGGTGTAATTGTTTTACACTGTCGGATCTTAGGATGCAGTACCGCGGCCGCCGCTGGGGGGAGTTTGCGTCGTAAACCAGCGTTGGGTTTGCAAATTAGGAGTTACGGCGATCCACGGCGTTTTTTTGCGTTTGCTATGTCGCCGCTAGTCTAGTTTCCCGTCGCAAAGTTAGTCGTTGTTTTGGGTGCCTTAACTTTACACAGCAAACGTATTGCTGTATAAAGTATGGCCGTCGTTCCCGCGTCGAAATTTAAAAATTCACGTCGTTTGCGTAAGCCGTCCGGGAATACGTAATTACGCTACGCGCGTCGCCGTTCGAAAAAATTACGTCACTGCGCGCAAAGCACGGTGGGAATTTCGAAACGGAGCATGTGCAGTAGGTCCGGCGCGGGAGCGCGCCTAATTTAAATGGCACGCGCCCATTTAAATTACGCGGGCTTACGCTGGAGGCCGCCGGCGTAATTTTTCACGCATGTGCTTGGTGAATCAGGCACTTGCGATGAACAATTGCGGCGGTGTAACGTATCTACGATACGTTACGCCGCCGCGATTCTACCTGAATCTGGCCCCTAGTTTTTAGGAGCATGTAGAAAGGCTTAAAGTGCTATTAAACCCACAACAGTAAAATCATTCTGTATATGCAGTAAATCATGCTTGTTATACTCACTGTGGGACCTAAGGGGTTAGTCATCTGCATTGATTAAAAAGGCTTGATCCTGTCTTTTCTGATCCTTCCCTTCTTCTACAGTCCCCAAACCAGAACAGAGTCTTGGGGGCAAGCTGCACATGTTCCGTTTGGTTGTATTTCTAGAGAGTTTTTTTTTCTTGGGAGAATGCATGTGGGATTGCATTTTTCTGCGATGAAACTACACATCCCAAAATCCATGGATCTCTCAGCCTAGCAATAGTAGACATGTGCACACTGAAATATTTTGTTTCGTAATTTCGTTTTCATCCGAAAAATAAATTTATTTAGTTACTCCCGAAATTCATTTTTATTTATTTTGTTTCGTTAAAAAATGAATTTTCGACAGACACCATAAGCCTTCAATGACAGATTCAACGTTAGTATGTTTAGTTAGTATACGTTAGTATGTTTTTCGCTGCTTTGTCGAATCTTCGTCATTCATGACGAATGGTCTACTCCAACACTGTCTCTATAATGTTGAATCTTTTCTCTCTATGTCGAATCTTTCCTCTCTATGTAGAATAATCTTGGACTAATAGAGTTAAGGTTCGGCACATTCGACCACAGGTTCGATAGACACAGATTGCGATTGCCAGCATCATGTCGAATCCCTTATCTATATCGAAACTGTTGTAGCAACGAAAACGAAAATAAAGCATTTTTTATGTCGGATCTTTCGGTTTTTGGCTTCTGCGTGTTTGTTTTCGTTTGTTAAAACGATAATAAAAATTCCTGAAATTCGGACGAAAATGCATTCGGACGAGAACGAATGCACATGTCTAAGCGATAGTGACGGTGAGAGCTACACAGTAATTAGATTTGACACAGATACAAATAGGTAGAGCATTCTCAGACAAACAGAGAGCTTATTGGCGAAGCTGGAGGATGTTTTTAATATATTAGCGCTCATGCGTTTGTGATTTGACACAGAACAGATGGCAATGCATGCATTGGACACTGTGCAACCCGGAACAGGAAGTTGTCTTGTCCCTTTGGCAAATAGGGATAAGCTAGGTGAATTAATGCATGGATACTGGACTACATTGATCAGCCATGACACTACAAACATGACCATGACATATGAGCCCATCATTACAAGGTAAGGCAAACAAACAGCAGTACAGCACAGTATACTACACTAATATAGCATTGAAGGGCCTGGGCTATCCTTCCACATAAGGTATGTTTTAATGGAATTTGGGAAGTTATATGCCTAATTCCACATTGCTCTGTAATGTGTCCACAGTAGAAAACAGAAAATTTGCTTAACCTTTTATGGGTTGCCTTCAATTGTAAACACCTCATGTATAAAAATTAGAACTCTGAGATGGGCTTAAACAATCATTAAAGGGGTTGTAAAGGTAAAAAAAAATTCCCCTAAATAGCTTCCTTTACCTTAGTGCAGCCCTCCTTCACTTACCTCACCCTTCGATTTTGCTTTTAAATGTCCTTATTTCTTCTGAGAAATCCTCACTTCCTGTTCTTCTGTCTGTAACTCCACACAGTAATGCAAGGCTTTCTCCCTGGTGTGGAGTGTCGTGCTCGCCCCCTCCCTTGAGGGGGCGAGCAGGAGAGTCAGGACGCTCTCTACGTTGCAGATAGAGAAAGGAACTGTGTGTTAATGGGGGTCCTGACTCTCCTGCTCGTCCCTTCCCCCCTCAAGGGAGGGGGCGAGCACGACAGAAATAAGGACATTTAAAAGCAAAATTGAAGGATGAGGTAAGTGAAGGAGGACTGCACTAAGGTAAAGGAAGCTATTTAGGGGATTTTTTTTTTACCTTTACAATCCCTTTAAGAATGGAAGTTTAACCTAATAAAGTTTTTTTACTCATTAGGCTTTTCCTTAAAACATTGCTATTAAAAG
Source organism: Rana temporaria (assembly GCF_905171775.1). NCBI lineage: Eukaryota > Metazoa > Chordata > Amphibia > Anura > Ranidae > Rana > Rana temporaria. The sequence continues at coordinate 230,956,454 of NC_053490.1, read as the reverse complement.
GATTAGAAAACATAATAAACTGCCAAATGTACAGAATTACAATACATTAACGGTTTACTTAATTTCCTTTATTTTTTTTATTTCCATTAACATGGGCATTATGTAAATTTTTCTCATCCATCATGACATTTTGTCCATAGCTATAACAAATGGTACCTCAGTATGAGCATAGTCAAAGTACAGTGACACTATTAAGCACTGTGTCAAATCATCATGCTGCCATGTAAATCTAAATGAAGAGAATGTGCAAGTTCCCACACATAATTCAGCCGTCAATTCTTCCAGACAGAAAAATATAATACAGGACAGCCAAGCACGCAGATGTGTGCAGTCAAACAAAAAACACCGGTGAATTCTACCATCATTATACATAATTATGTCTCAAAAACCTATTTTAAATTTACAGTAGTTCATCTGGCTTCCATCAAAACATACAGAGAATGTTCTCATAGTTTACTAATGAGCACATAGAAAGGTGCAAAGCTCCATTTTGTTGTCAGGGAGAGTCCCTCCATGCCCTTCATTTAGTAAAATGTTTTATCCTGGATAATGTGTTTTTGTCACATACAGCACCTTAAAAAAGTATTCATACCCCTTGAAATTTTCCACATTTTGTCATGTTACAACCAAAATCGTAAATGTATTGTATTGGTGGGATTTTATGCGATAGACCAACAAAAAGTGGCACATAATTGTGAATTGGAAGGAAAATGATAAACTTTTTTTTTTTTTTTTACAAATAAGTATGTTAAAAACGTGGCGTGCATTTGCAGAGTCGATACTTTGTAGAACCACAGTTCGCTGCAATTACAGCTGTAAGTCTTTTTGGAAATGTCTCTACCAGCTTTGCACATCTAGAGAGTGACATTTTCCCCCATTCTTCTTTGCAAAATAGCTCAAGCTCTGTCAGATTGGATGGAGAGATTCTGTGAACAGCAATTTTCAAGTCTTGCCACAGATTCTCAATTGGATTTAGGTCTGGACTTTGACTGGGCCATTCTAACAGATGTATATGCTTTGATCTAAACCATTCCATTGTAGCTCTGGTTGTATGTTTAGGGTCGTTGTCCTGCTGGAAGGTGAACCTCCACCCCGGTCTCAAGTCTTTTGCAGACTCTAAGGCCCCATACACACGTCCGAGGAACTCGACGTGCCAAACACATCGAGTTCCTCGTCGAGTTCTGTGTTGAAGCCGCCGAGGATCTCGGCGGGCCAACTTTCCTCATTGAACAACGAGGAAATAGAGAACATGTTCTCTATTTGGCCCGGCGAGTTCCTCGTCGGCTTCCTCGGTGAAAAGTGTACACACGACCGAGTTTCTCGGCAGAATCCAGCTCCGATCGAGTTTCTGCCTGAATTCTGCCGAGAAACTTGGTCGTGTGTACGGGGCCTTACAGGTTTTCTTCTAAGATTTCCTTGTATTTGGCTCCATCCATCTTACCATCAACTCTGACCAGCTTTCCAGTTTCTGCTGAAGAAAAGCATGCCCACAACATGATGCTGCCACCACCTGAGTTTTTGATGTAACACTATCAAGCTTAGCCGGTGGCATCAGAGATTTAGGAGGAACTAGGCTCTGGATTATTTTTTTTTGCTGATTTACTGGTGTTGTGTTAGACACAATAAAATCTAAGTGCACATTTTTAATAAACCTTCAGCTGTTTTAAAAGCTTTTTTTAGAGGTTCTTTTTTCTCACCTCTATATGCCTGAGTTGCTGAGGATCTGTCATATTTATAAAAACAGAGATTGATCGTCCATCTAGGGTTCCTGTGGAATTGTTTTTCAAAGAAAATTAGCTGCTAACACTGCCATCTGCTAAGTTCATTTAGGCATAAATATTATGAACAATTTAATAAGAAGGTTCATTTGATTGGAGAAGTTTATGCTGGTCACATACATTAATCTATCACTTTGACAAGAGAACTTTATTTAATTGTGGGACTATTTCTTGCATTTTTTGTTCAGTATTTTCAAGGAGTTTCTACACTATACAGTTGTGCTCATAAGTTTACATACCCTGGCAGAATTTATGATTTTTTTGGCCATTTTTCAGAGAATATGAATGATAAAAAACTTTTCTTTCTCTCATGGTTAGTGTTTGGCTGAAGCCATTTATTATCAATCAACTGTGTTTACTCTTTTTAAATCATAATGACAACAGAAACTACCCAAATGACCCTGATAAAAAGTTTACATACCCCAGTTCTTAATACTGTGTATTGCCCCCCTTAACATTAATGACAGCTTGAAGTCTTTTGTGGTGTTTGGGGATGAGGCTCTTTATCTTCTCAGATGGTAAACCTGCCTATTCCTCTTGGAAAGAAGCCTCCAGTTCCTATAAATTCTTGGGCTGTCTTGCATGAACTGTACGTTTGAGATCTCCCCAGAGTGGGTCAATAATTATGAGGTCAAGAGACTGAGATGGCCACTCCAGAACTTTCACTTTATTCTGCTGTAGACAGAAAAGGCCGACTTGGCCTTGTGTTTTGGACCATTGTCATGTTGGAATGTCCAAGTACGTCCCATGCACAGTTTCCTGGCTGATGAATGCAAAAGTTCCTCCAGTATTTTTTAAAAACATACTGCATTCATCTTGCCATCAATTTTGACCAGATTTTCTGTGCCTTTGTAGCTCACACATCTCCAAAACATCAGCGATCCACCTCCGTGTTTCACAGTAGGAATGGTGTACCTTTCATCATAGGCCTTTTTGACTACTCTCCAAATGTAGCGTTTATGGTTGTGGCCAAAAAGCAAAATATTGGTCTCATCACTCCAAATGACTTTGTGCCAGAAGGTTTGAGGCTTGTCTCTGTGCTGTTTTGCGTATCATAAGCGGGAAACTTTGTTGAATTTGCATAGTAATGGCTTTCTTCTGGCGACACGACCATGTAGCCCATCTTTCTTCAAGTGCCTCCTTATTGTGCATCTTGAAACAGCCAAACCACATTGTCATATATCAGGAGTGACCAGAACTATGTGGACTGCAACAGAGGAAACCGCAAACAGAAATAGGTGAAAGTAAGTTACTTTATTTAAAGGTAAATACATATAAGTGTGAATACACCACCAATACAACAAGTGAACAACTGGACAACCAAACAGTGACAGTAACCAACCAGCATATGTAGCAAAAGGGGGAACCAGAATTGTAGTCAAGCCAGGCCAGGATCATTAACAGGAGATCAGCATATGGGGGACCAGGAGTAGACAGATAGGGACAAGAAGTAAGCAACCAGACTGCAGAGCAAGGATCCAGGGATGCAGGAACAGATACAACAGGTTCAGGATACAGGAATCAGGGTTCAGGTAAATAGGCTGCAGGTCAGGGCACGAGGACGATACCAGGGCAGTGTGTGTGTGCACTTGCCGGGTATTTATACTATTTATACTATTACCTGCCAACAAGCTCAGGTGACGCCTAATTACAGAAGGTAACATCTTCACCACACTGCCAGGATCCATCCGCTGGTGGACGCCAGTACTGCGGCCCAAAAATGACATAACACCAGCAGGTAGAAGCTCCCCTGACAGATCCAAACTGCCGGGAGACACCTGCTGGTGGACCCCAGTACTGCACGCCAAATGATAGATATTACCAGCGGATGGAACCTTTCCTTACACACATGTTTTCAGAGAGTCCTGTATTTCACCTGAAGTTATTTGTGGGTTTTTCTTTGCATTCCTAACATTTTTCCTGGCAGTTGTGGCTGAAATTTTAGTTGATCTACCTGACCATGGTTTGGTTTAAACAGAACCCCTAATTTTCCGATTCTTGATTAGAATTTGAACACTGCTGATTGACATGCAAGGGTCTGTCAGGAGTCCAGAAACTCATTGACCTTTTATACACACACACTAATTACAAGCAAACAGATCACATGTGAGAATGGTTACCTTTTATAGCTATTCAAACCCCTTTGTGTCAACTTGTGTTCATGTTATCAGGCCAAAATCAGCAGGGTATGTAAACTTTTGATCAGGGTAATTTGGGTAGTTCCTGTTGCCATTATGATTTAAAAAAGAGTAAACACAGTTGATTGATAATAAATGGCTTCAGCCAAACACTAACCATGAGTGGAAGAAATGTTTTCTGTCATCATTCATATTCTCTGAAAAATGGGCAAGAAATTATAAATTCTGCCAGGGTATGTAAACTTATAGGCACAACGGTATTCACTTATTTTTAGATGTACATCACTGTATAGCATAATAATTGTATGTACTTAGCACTCTAACTTTTTTTCTCTGGATTATTGTAGTTTCTCACATTTATAGGATTTTTCCACACACATAGTTGATAAATTGTTTATACAGTATGTGTTTATATTTAGTTATTTATTGTATTGTAACAGTATTGCCACAGTGTTGTCACTTTATAGCAGGGGTGCCCAACCGCCGGCGTCCTCTGATATGGCCCGTCATGTCTTGCTCTGAGATGGCGGGTCGGCAAGCCCAGATCGCGGATTCCCGACCCGCCATCTCCGAGCATTAGTGCAAAGAATCGGGTCATGTGCGGTGGCCCCGCGGGGCTGACCTATCAGTGATCACGGCGGGGCTGGCCTATCAGTGATCACTGCGGGGCGGGGCTGGCCTATCAGTGATCACGGCGGGGCTGGCCTATCCGTGATTGTGGCCAGCCTGAAGTCCCGCCTCCACCTCCACCGCATTGAGAACACTGCTGCCTTCACCTCCTCCAGGCTCCCACTCTCCTCCAAACTGATGAAAGCTGCAAGCTGCAGGTGAGGGGGTGGATACGGTCTGGGGAGAGAGGGAACAGCCAGCCAGAGTTAGAGTCAATATAAATGAAAAAAACATCTGGTGTAAGTGTAGTGTAGTGTAGTGTAGTAGTCAGTGCATTAGTCAGTGTAATTGTCAGTGCAGTGTGGTGGTCAATGCAGTGTAGTGGTCAGTGCAGTGTAGTGGTCAGTGCAGTGTAGCGGTCAGTGCAGTGGTTAGTGTAGTGGTCAGTGCAGTGTAGTGGTCAGTGTAGTGCAGTGGTCAGTGTAGTGCAGTGGTCAGTGCAGTGGTCAGTGTGGTGTAGTGGTCAGTGCAGTGGTCAGTGTAGTGCAGTGTAGTGGTCAGTGCAGTGCAGTGCAGTGGTCAGTGCAGTGGTCAGTGTAGTGTAGTGGTCAGTGTAGTGGTCAGTGCAGTGTAGTGGTCAGTGCAGTGTAGTGGTCAGTGCAGTGATCAGTGCAGTGTAGTGGTCAGTGCAGTGGTCAGTGTAGTGGTCAGTGCAGTGTAGTGGTCAGTGCAGTGTAGTGGTCAGTGCAGTGGGCAGTGTAGGAATCAGGTAGTGTAGTGGTCAGGATAGTGGACAGGTAGGTCAGTGTAGTGGCAAGTATAGGATGGAGGTAGGTTAGTGTAGTGGTCAGTGTAGGGGTCAGGTAGGTCAGTGTAGGAATCAGGTAGGTTAATACAGTGGTCAGGGTAGGTTAGTGCAGTGGTCAGGTAGGTCAGTGTAGGAATCAGGTAAGTAGGTTAGTGTAGTGGTCAGTATGGGAATCAGGCTGGTCAGTACTATTGTAGGAAGGGACTTTTGCCTTGCTCCATGTGCTGACAACCCACGCTACGCCACTGACGCTCATTGTGGCCCGCGACCGGTTACCATGTCGATAAAGTGGCCCTCGCTCCTCAAAAGTTTGGGCACCCCTGCTTTATAGACACACATTTCCTGACTCTTTCAGTATTCTTTTTCCTTTGTTTTATAACATATGACCTGTGCCTTACTTACTGACCATTCGATACACAATAATGGGTGTTTATAGAAAAATCAAAAGATGGTGTTGCGCACTCCCACACTAAATCCTATATAAACCTGTATAAGGTGAAATGGCAGCAAAAAATAGTTGTAATTGCTGAATAAATTATCAAATAAATGTGCAAAAAATGCAAATGAACAAATAAAGTGCTAACGTGCTGTAACAAGCTGACGCAAGTGAATAAATATTGAGCAAAAGTATTAAAATCGATGATCATAAAAATGAATAGAGTTGTTAGTGCTGAGGAATCTCAGAAAGGAAGAAATTCCTCTGGATCCAAAGTGCAGGGTGCAGTGTACAGATGCTCTGTAGCAATGACAGGTGGCACTGTGACTTCCGTGATAGGTGGCTCTTCGGCGTGAGTAACACCCGTGGGTGTACTACCTTCTTACCTTACTGCTGTAAGGTAAGTAACATTTCAGAATATGGTGGAGGGGTTGGTCACTCAAAATAGGGGGGTGCCTTCCTTCCCAGGTGTTACCTGTGTATGTGGATCCTAATAGGTACTTCACTTCATACAGTGTGGGTCAGTAGTGAGGGTCGCTCAGAGAGCCGGGCATAGATGGAGAGATTGGAGAGAATACAGAGTATGGTTGTATTGTTGTATACATGCTTACTGACATTTTTTGCCATTTTGAAGGAGCACGCAGTTGTGAGGCTTGACATATTTGTTATATGTTTATGGAGAATAAATTGTGTTTGTGTGCAATAAAATAGATTTTAGTGTGTTTTTTCCTGAAAATATAGATTTGCTAAACAGTTATACAAATATTGTGCAACATAAAAAAAAGGCAACTACATCTCTTTTAGCCTATGCATTCATAAAATATATAATGTTGTTAGAGTTTTAAGTAATTTGAAAGCCAAAACTGCAGATTTGTGGAAATTGTTTATTTATGTAATAGTGCAGCATTACCTTTCCAGAATACTTGTGTGCCCTGTTATTATGTTGCATTCTTTCCTTATCAGGTCAGTGTACTGTAGTATATGCTCAGTGTATGGCAATGGGCTGCCAGGGAGCCTGTTCTCTCTTCTTTCTGAATACATTCCACAAACAACCTTTGGGGTCTTTTCATTAAAGTGTTATTAACCACTTGACCACCAGGCACGTAAACCCACTTAATAACCAGACCAATTTTCAGCTTTCGGTGCTCTCACAATTTGAATGACAATTACAACATTGTACCCAAATGAAATTTTCGTCCTTTTTTTCACACAAATAAAGCTTTCTGGTGGTATTTAATCACCGTTGGGTTTTTTATTTTTTGCGCTATAAGAGAAAAAAGACTGAAAATTCTGTAAAAAAAATGAATTTTTCTTTGTTTCTGTTATAAAATTTAGCAAATTTAGTATTTTTTCTTCATTCTTTTGCATAATGTGAAAGATGAAGTTACGCCGAGTAAATAGATACCCAACATGTCACCCTTTAAAATTGCACACGCTCGTGGAATGGCGCCAAACTTCGCTACTTAAAAATCCCCATAGGCATTGCAGGGTATTGTGGGGTATTGCAGAGTATTGTGGGGTATTGCAGAGTATTGTGGGGTATTGCAGAGTAGTGTGGGGTATTGCAGAGTATTGTTGGGTATTGCAGAGTATTGTGGGGTATTGCAGAGTATTGCACAGGGTATTGTTTATTGCACAGTATGGGCAGGGATAGCTGAGCATGTAGGGATGGATGGATGGCTGGATCTGTGACTGCATTTGTCACAGATCCAGCCCACAGCACTTGTACTGCATCCGCTCTCCCCTCTCCTCTCCTCTCCTCTCACACTGTACCGGTTTGTTTACAAGTGATCGCTCCGTCATTAGACAGAGCGATCACGTGGGATCACGCGGGATTCTGGGAGGACGTCCATGGACATCCTCCCAGGGTTAAGGAACCGCCTTGTAGACGTCTTTCGTCTATAGGGCGGTGATTAAGTGGTTAAACCCAGGCCCCTACATTCACTATATCTGGTCTCCCACAGTACACATAACATGGAAATGCAATTATTTTAGTAAATATAAACTGCTAAACACCTTTTCTCATCAGCAGTATATAGCAGTTTTGTGACTTCTATCAGTGTCTGGCCGAGCACTGGTTAAAGCTTGTAGGAAAAGTTTTTATTCTCCTCTGACTGTCCTATGAGGCTGCATGACCCCTGACCCTCTCTCTGGACAGGGCCAATCGGCCCTGTGCTCATCACATGCACCCTCCCCAGGAAAAAAACAACTCTCTCCAGTAATACACACCAAACTGAGCATATGCAGAATGCCTCCTAGGACTCTGTGGTATCAGCAGTGTTGCTCATCTTATTTAAAAAAAGTAATTAGTTACAGTTACAAATTACTTCTCCGAAAAAGTAATTGTGTTAGTGACTCATGAGTTACTACATTGAAAAAGTAATTAGTTACTCAGCAAAGTAACTGTGACTTTTTTTTTATATTCTACAACATGCCTCACTGTGCCATCTGTAACATGCCTCACTGTGCCATCTGTAACATGCCTCACTGTGCCATCTGTAACATAACATGCCTTACTATGCCATCTGTAACATAACATGCCTCACTGTGCCATCTGTAACATGTCTCCCTGTGCCATCTGTAACATGCCTCACTGTGCCATCTGTAACATAACATGCCTCACTGTGCCATCTGTAACATAACATGCCTCACTGTGCCATCTGTAACATAACATGCTTCTCCTGTTTGCAGAGATGTCAGACGGCGGCCACCCATTATTCAAAAGCCGCGCCTCCTCAGGCTGTTCCGTGATAGGCGGAACAGTAATTTTCCCAGCAGAGCCTCTGTTCAGTGTTCCACCTATCACGGATGTCCTCTCGTCTGAGGCCGAGGCTAAGCATGAGAAGGCATCCGTGATAGGCTGAACACTAAACAGAGGCTCTGCTGGGAAAATTAGTATTCTGCCTATCACGGAACAGTCAGAGGAGGAGGCGCGCTTTTTTAATAATGGATGGCCGATGGCTGAGTACGGCTGACACAGGTAGGTGTAATTGCGGTAACGCCGCCCAAGTAATGGGAACGGCATTACCGCGAGGGCAAGAGTAATCTGGTAGATTACTCGTTACCCTCAAAAGGGGCATCGTTAGGTAATGGTGTTTATTTTAACGCCGTTACTTATAACACTGGGTATCAGCAAATGGATTAGGGACAGTAAAAGAAGGGAGTATCGCATAAGAAAGGATCAAACAGCTTTTTTACACAATGCGGAAGATTAACCCCTTACGTATTTTTAGCCACTTGACTGATATCTTAAAATCCTATTGGAAAATAACTGCATTTTATTTTTAAATATTCTTATCCTATTAAGTACAGTATGTGAATTGAGACAATTGGCTGTCTTGGCAACCCAGTAGAGAAACCCAAGAGAGCTGATCATGGGACAGTGCTTTGGCCTAGGGACTGGTTGCTTGGCCTGAGCACTGTCTAATGTAAGCAGGCCCAGGTATTCTTGCGGGCTGACGAGGATGAAGGAGCGGCAAGGGGTCAATGGATATCCTTTGCAGAGACACTCTCACTTTGCCCTATATTTAAATTGGCATATTTGTGAAGTAAATAAAATAGAAATGCATGTGTAATTAGAAACAGTTACCACCATAGGCCCGGATTCACGTAGAGCCGCGTATATTTGTGCGGGCGTAGCGCATTTCATATGCGCTACGCCGACGTAACATTGAGAGGCAAGAACAGTATTAACAAAGCACTCGTTCCATCGTTGCGCCGGCGTAGCGTAAATTGTCCGGTGTAAGCACGCCTAATTCAAAGTAGGAAGGAAGTGGGCGTGATCCATTTAATTGAATTTTGACCCCATGCAAATGATGGGCCGAACAAACGGCGCATGCGCGCGCATGCTCAGAATCACGTCGAATTTACTCCCTAAGATAAGACGGCTCAATGCCCATGACGTGAACGTAACCTACGCCCAGCCCCATTCACGTATGACTTACGTAAACGACGTAAAATACGACGGCTGTTCCGCATGGGACGTGCCTCCTTATATGTGGAAAAACTTTACGTCGGACGTACGCCTTACATAAACGGCGTAGATTACTGCGACGGGTGCAAGTACATTCGTGAATCGGCGTATCTAGGTAATTTACATATTCGACGCGTAAATCAATGGAAGCGCCCCTTGCGGCCAGCGTAAATATGCGCCCAAGATACGACGGCGTAGGAAACTTACGTCGGTTGGAGGAAGCCAAATTTCAGGCGTATCTTACTTGCAGAATCAGGCGCAGAGATACGACGGCGCATCCGTGCACTTACGGGGCGTATCAGTAGATACGTCGGCGTAAATCTTTCTGAATCCGGGCCATAGAAAGTAGTCTAACCTAAATGTAACTTTTTAAACCCCTTTTAGCTCTTAACTTGTGCAGAGATGTCTAAATTATGTAATTTTTAGGGGTTTTATCTCCCCATGTCCTAACTGGGCTAAGAATAAAGTTGTTGAGTATAGTAATGACTATAGCATACCTATAGCTAAAACTTTTTTGGGGGGAAAACAAGATCAGAAAAGGCATTCACTTCTAATGTGTACTCTTCAAAATGTTACACTTTCTGTTAAATACATATTACAAAATAGTGTAAGATTGATAGCTTCCTGTCATATGGCTTGGCAGAAAGAATAACACAACCTAAACATTCTTGCTTAGCCAAAAGGAAGGAGACGTTGTCAGTGCCCTATGGGTAATTTTTAGGATTGAAGAAAAAATATTTGACAACAGTATGAAAATATGCTGCATATATTAGAACTCTCCAAGCTGTGGGTTCCTGGAATTTCTATGTCAATTTGTTGGCTGGTATGGATATGAGGCATGATATATTGAATAACATTAGAGAGAGAATTAACTTTAAATCCTGAAAAAGCATGTTGGTTTCCAACATCAATAATAGTCTACTGTTGTGATTGCTTAAACAGAAATGTTCAGTGACTCCCTGCCAACAAATAAATTGACCAGAAAAATGTGAGCATTGTGAAATAAATTATAACGAATGTAGAGGTAATAAAACTGACAGCAATCACTGAGTCTTTGTAATACCACCAAGAAATCGGCTCAGAAAGAAGCTTTAAATTGTATTGTGTATTTTCATGGACACCAGGAAGTATATTTATGGGAAATGTAATACGTTGTAAATTAAAATGTATACTACCAAAAGTAATTTGCTACCTGAATTTATGGCACCTGTTTCCTTAAATATTTGTTTAGTTTCTGCTTTTATACTATAGAATATAGTTTAACAATTTTACTCTCATTTGTGTTCTAATTTATAGTTATTTATAGAACAAGAAATTGTAGTGCACTGTTGCGCTGCCTCTTAATACTTAAGGTAGGGCAGTGAAATAATGGAATCTACTGTATATAAAAAAAAATACTTATAGGTCATTATGCCCCACTTCTTGTAAAGGCACGCCATTGGGGTTGATTCGCTGAATGTAAGAAGGCTCTTCACTTTATAAAGGAATTTGCTCCAGAGCAAGGAAATGTGAACTGTGAAGGAAAAGCATTCTGGCTTGCACATGATTGGATAATGGAAGTCAGCAGAGCTACAGCTCATTTATCAAGTTCTGGGGGAAAATTACCTTACAAAGTGCATCTTCCCTTGCAAAGTGAACAGTCTATTTGCTTTTAGTAAATCATCCCCATTGTGTCACTTGGCAAGTGATTTTCCCCAGAGCTTAGTAAATTAGTAAAGCTCTGCTTACTTCCATCCTCCAATCAAGTACAAACAAAAATATATATATTTTTTTATTTCCCTTGTATGTGATCGGGTATTTATTGCAAAGTGAATTTTACAACATTCATCAAGCTAAGGAAAATTCCCTTGCCAAGTGAATTTTACAACATTCATCATGCTAAGGAATATTTCTGGGGAAAATTACTTTACAAAGTGCAACTTTCCTTGCAAAGTGAACAGTCTATTTGCGCTTACTAAATCATCCCTGTTGTGTCACTTGGAAAGTGATCATATATTGATTTCAGGTAGCTACATTAGTGAAATACAATGACTGAAAATTAGAAGACTGTTTTTAGAAAAGGCTATACTCTGTAGATATAAAAGTAATTACTCTACTTTGGTCCAGAGTAGCACCCTTACATCTAGTGCCACCTTCCTTTTTTTTGCTTTATCTGACGGGCAATAGATTGGCTGGTAGGAGCTGTATTCTGTAACACTGGGAGGGCTGTCACAGTCAAGTCCTTAAATGTTTATTAAAAGTCAGCAGCTCCCAAAAGTGTAGCTTCTGACTTTTAATAAACACACACTTGCCTGTCTCAAGGTCTAGCGATGCTGGCACCCGAAGCCTCACTTCTCTCCTCCATCTGTCTATATATATATATATATATATATATATATATATATATATATATATATATATATATACACACACACACACACACACTATATTACCAAAAGTATTGGGACACCTGACTTTACACGCACATGAAATTTAATGGTATCCTAGTCTTAGTCTGTGGGGTTCAATATTGAGTTGGCCCACCCTTTGCAGCTACAACAGCTTCAACTCTTCTGGGAAGGCTGTCCACAAGGTTTAGGAGTGTTTCTAAGGGAATGTTTGACTATTCTTCCAGAAGTGCATTTGTGAGGTCAGCCACTGATGTAGACGATAAGACCTGGCTCACAGCCTCTGCTCTAATTCATACCAAAGGTGTTCTATCAGGTTCAAGTCAGGACTCTGTGGTGGCCAGTCTAGTTCCTCAATCCCAAACGCACTCATCCATGTGTTCCATCTTCTGATTGGATGATGAAAGTCAGGAGAGATTCTGCTCATTTACTAAGCTCTTGAGCAACTGCTTTTGCAGAGTGCACCGTTTATTAGCCTTTAGTAAATCAACCCCTTGGAGCCAATGCTGGCAGTGCTGCACCATTGTGTAGAAGAGTTAGTGAATGTCTCCCATCTAGATTTGCGTATGAGTCTCCTGTCAATGAACATTCAAATAACTCTTAGGTTGATATGTAAGTCTGCAAAGCTGGCATGTAAAACACAATTGTTGTGCAGGCCCCTTAAGAGTCAATGTCTCTTCTGAGCTCTCTTGGGCACATTCTTTAAGAATGTCCCTGGCAGTAAGAGTATGCATCTACCCTATCAGAAAAGGTCTAGGTCTCAACGTTTTAGGTTTTACCTTTCTTTTGGCATCAAGAAGAGTTTCCTTTTTTACCCCCAGGCTTTAACTTTTAAAGTGGTATTAAAGGCAGGTATTTTTTTAATAACAAACATGTCATACTTACATTCTCTGTTCAGTGGCTTTGTAAAGAGCTGCCCCGATCCTCCTCATTGTGGGTCCCTCTACAGCACTCCTGACCCCTCCCTGCTGCTGAGTGCCTCCATAGCAAGCAGCTTGCTATGAGGGCACCCGATCAGGCTCACTCCCTCACACACAGGGTGGCTCGGCTCAGCCCCCACTCTCTCTTCATTGACTCACTGGCTGTGATTGACGGTAGCAGGAGCCAATGGCTCATGCTGCTATCTCTGCCAAAAAGGAGGAAGAGACCCAGGAGAGCCGCTACTTTCATGCACATTGCTGGATGGAGATGGGGCTTAGGTAAGTATTAGCGGGGCTGGGGAGGGAAGCTGCACACAGAAGGTTGTTTACCTTCCTGAATGCATGAAGGTAAAAACCCATGAGCCTTTACAACCACTTTAAGGCCAAACCAAAGACAGAATCACAGTTTTACCTCAAACCTTGGGCCCTTATTTCACCCAAACCAGCAGTTAAAGGGGTTGTAAAGACAAACATATTTTCCTCTTAAATTAAAGTCTGACAGTAGCTGATAAAGTAAAAAGTAATGTTTTGCATTATAACTAGTTTGATACCTGTTGAAATCGAGCTGTTTTATTCACCTCCAGCACTCCTGAATCATTATTCTCACTGACTTCCTGGTTTGCAGTGCGCATTCATTCTTGCTACATCACGGCCTAATGGGAACTACAGTTCCCATTAGGCTTAGCCTCCAAAGGGATAAGAGAGCATCTTCACGCAGGGCTGTAGTCATAGGGAGGGGGTGAGCACATTCTCCTTTCCACCATGCAAAACGGCTCAGATGCTGGTGGAAAGCAAGAAGAGTTAAGACAGAAAATGGCATTGTCAAACCTGGATTACTGTATTTTGGAGGTCAAAAGGAAAAAGTTAAGTGATATTTAAATGCTCTTGCTTACAGCAATCAATTGATATAATAAAAAATGAACCTTTAGTGTTCCTTTAAGTCTTCTTCAGAATGAAATGATGCCCCCACTTTTCACAGTAAAGAACACTTATTAGGGACTACAAACAAGAGTTTTTTTTCCATTCCCCTACCAGGTTTATGTCCTTCAAATCTTACTGCACAGATTAGCAGACCATTATGCAGTCCTTGCAGGACTTCTAAAGCAAGAGGTTATTTCCCCAGTTCATGTGGGGGAAAAGTTTCAACTATTTCTCAGCTCCAAAACTGAAAGGGGGCATCTACCCAATCTTGGATCTCAAGACCCTAATTGTCTTCATTTGGTATCAAAAGTTTACATGGAAACTAACAAATCTCTCATGGGCTCCCTCCATTAGGGAGACTTTCTGTCTTCTGTAGATATCAAGGATTTGCACTTGTATGTCCCTATTTTTCCAGAATATCAGCATGCAATACACTAAAACTGTCAATGACTCCCTCCATCAGGGAGAATTTATGGACTCTGTGGACATCAAGGACATGTAATTGTAGACTGCCATTTGGCCTGTTTTTCACACGGCCAGCATTGACCAAGATTCCAGCCTGTTCCTCTGTTCCAGCTTTGCTCCCATGGCATCCTTATTGAGGGATATATGGATGATCTGACCAACAGTTAGTGACTGACAATGTGACATAGACTGTTCAGACCTTGAAAAGATTTGGTTGGATCCTACTTGGAGTATCTGTGTCTCATCTAAGACACAACACAAGCCAGAATTGTTTTTCCAAAATAAAAACTTCAAATTCTCCTCTCCGAAACTCAGACACTTCCATCCAGGAGTCAGTTGGCTCTTTGTTTCTGCATGGGAATCATGGTGCGTATAGTAGTCTTTTTTTGAGGTAGTCCTGTTTGCAACATCCTATAATCATGGAACAAATCAGTTCAGTCTCTGAAACATATTCACCTCTCAGGTTGTCTCTGGCCTTGTGGCTCAGAAATCTAGGGCTGAAGTTTAAAATCTCCTGGAGGATCTTTACAATGGGTGCCAGCCTGACAGGCTGGGTAGGAGTTCAAGACAACTTGTCAGTGCAGGTGACCTGGATGCCAGAGCAATCCTATATTTCAATTAAAATTCTGGAGCTCTGAGCTATTTGGTTGTCCCAGAAATATATAATATCATGACTGATTATTATATCCAATCAGGATCCAGTTGGACAATGCCCCAGCAATGACATACTGCACATCAACCATGAGGGAGCAACCAAAAGTCTTGCTGTGGCAAGAGAGGTAGAAAGGATTCTGTCCTGAGCAGAACTTCAGGTTCCAGCCTTTACACCCCCCAGGTAATGACAATTGTCAGGCAGACTTTCTCAGCCAGCCGTACCTGGAACCACGGGAATGGGCCTTGCACCCAGAAGTGTTCCAGAACATTTTACGAAGGTAGGGGACACAGGATGTTAACCTCCCAGCCTCCAGGTTGACTATCTTACCTAGTCTGTTCCTCAGTATTAGTGGGACGTAATGAAGGAGGCACGAGTGTTTGAGGGAAGTGATGTAATCATTTCCTTACAGGAAGTTCTTTTGAGGAACTACTATACTGTGTTGCCATGATACGGGTGAGTAATAGGGTGATTCTGTTCCACCCCAATCTCTCCTCTCTTCTGGTCTTTTATTAGCCACTTGCTGTTACTAATTATACTAAATGCAGCCTTTAATTAAATAGGAAGGGAAAACACAGAACTGTCAGGAGTCACATTGCTCTGCATTTTCTGCAGTGATGGTCTCTGCCCCTTTTACCAATCTAAGAGCATAATGATATACTTTAAGGCCTATGAGCTGTTTCTGGAAAAATGGAAAGAAACTAAGAAATACCAAAAAGATGAGAAAATAGAACTGCAACATGGTCACAGTCTAATCCCTCCAGGTGCTGCGATTACCGTGTAAACAATAACTACAAGAAATAAACATAATAAAAATATAAATCGCGCTACCTCAACCATACTTCTTGCCAGACACAAGCGTATGCAAGTGGGTGATCTATATTGATATAAGTGAAAGGCTGGCTGCTATATCAGAAGTGACCTATATTGGCCACTAGGATGCAGCATGTAGCCACCTCAAAGTCCCTCAACAATGATGGTGATAGTGATTTACAAGTGAAAACCAAAAACAAAAGAAAAACACTTGGATCAAAAGACATTAACTAAATATAAACTTTGGCTATGAATGAGTTAATAGTCCAAAATATTGACAGCAGAAAGTCCATTAGATAGCAGGTAGTATGTCAAACACCCGTGCATCTGTGCCACATTACAGATTAGTTATGAATGTGTCCAAAAGAAAAACGTGACATCTCCTCCACCAGACTTATAGATTGGCCTCTTACCAAATTCCCACGATCCCTTATGACAGGGGATCAGTAACAGAATATAGTAGGTCCCAATCTTGCCCTGGAAGAAGTCATTTTTTTACAAAACGGACGTAGGGCGAGCGGCGCGCTGTCGTCACCCAAGAAGCTCCTGACGTTCCCCCAGTGAACGGGTGCCTGAGAGTTTTGTGTACTGGCACATTAGATTCAAGGCAAATTTTAAACTGCATAACTGTAAGTGCAATTTTAACCTTTTAAATACATTTCTACACATTTAATGCACTATGTGGAGCTGTCACTGTTTTTTACATGGTGGGCATTAATGTTGCTGCAATTTCTTGGAGAACGAGATCCAACAGGACCGCATATCTGAAACTGTGAGATTGGGACCTACTATATGCTGTTTCTGATTCCCTGTCATAAGGGATCGTGGGAATTTGGTAAGAGGCCAATCTATAAGTCTGGTGGAGGAGATATCACATTTTTCTTTTGGACACATTCATAACTAATCTGTAATGTGGCACAGATACATGGGTGTTTGACATACTATCTGCTATCTGATGGACTTTCTGCTGTCAATATTTTGGACTATTAAATCATTCATAGCCAAAGTTTATATTTAGTTAATGTCTTTTGATCCAAGTGTTTTTTTGTTGTTTTTGGTTTTCACTTGTAAATCACCATCATTGTTGTGGGACTTTGAGGTGGCTGTATGCTGCACCCTAGTGGCCAATATAGGTCACTTCTGATATAGCAGCCAGCCTTTCACTTATATCAATATAGATCACCCACTTGCATACGCTTGTGTCTGGCAAGAAGGGTGGTTGAGGTAGCACGATTTATATTTTTCCTATGAGCTGTTTCGCTTGCACACCTTAAACCAAAAGGTCATAGAAGATTCCAGGTCCTGCTACAATGCCTGTACAACTGTTATACCTGTAGAGTGTTAGCTGCTGCTTTAACCGACTTACTGATTTTAGAGGATCGTGGTGCTATTTTCAGATCATGAATAATGAGCTACTTTTCTACTCTACATAAAACGATATTTACTTTGTTCTGGTTTTGATGGACACAGGTGCACATTAAAGGTTATACTGTATACCCCAATAGATGTCAATTAAAGATTGTCAGCCTCTGCTAGTGGGAGGTAAAGAGAAGTATATTATAGGGCATTTGGGGTCGTACATTTTTTGCTATTGGGGCATTTTTCTAGTTACACCCATGAGAATCTGTCAGGGACTCATCTCTCAATCTCGGAACCCTTCCAGAGGGTTAAAACAGCGGCGCGCAATTGCACATCGTCGCGCGCCTGTGGTGCGCACGCGTGCGTTAACGGCGCGCGCGCGTGCACGGCGGGATCACGCGCAGCGGGGGCGTGCGCATGCGCGCTGATTCCTTGGCGCCAAAAACGGCTATAAATGGACACTGACAGCTCCAGCACATTGCTGTCTGATCTACAGTCTCTGAACATTGTTTACCTGAAGAAACCTGATTACCTGCTATTACCTTTTGACCCGGCTTGTTTGACCTTCCGCACCTCTCCGATCCTGACCTCGGCTGCTATCGACCTACCTCTGATTGATCCACCGTTGCCTGACCTACCTGCCTGTACCACGACGACTCTCCTGCTTACCCCATCTGACTATCTGAACTATCTAATGTGATCCGGCTTGTTTGACCCTGCTTCCGTCTGCTGTCTATTAACCAGCTTGCCTTCTCAGTTGTTGCTGTGAATCTTCTGTCGGTGTCACGGCCCTACTTCCGGTTACTTCAGCTCCAGTCTACACTTCCAGCAGTGATCTACATCTACTCATCTATCCAGCCAGCCGGCACTCCTACCCCGCCAGGCTCTTGAGTCCGCTGTTCCCTATTCAGCAGCTCACAAGCCGGAGCTGTAAGAGAGGCCTACTCCTACAACCGGGCTCTGGTTACCAGGTACGTGATACATAACAGTATCAGACAGCCATGACAGAGCCCTCAGGAGTGGCCCCAGCCATGGAGGAGATTTGTAAACACCTCGCATCTCTCACCCAAGCTGTTAAAAATCTACAGGACGGCTACATGCGACTGGAAGGTCAAATACAGAATCTGTCCGGAGACCCAGCTCCTGAACCTTCCGCCAGATCGTCTTCATCAGCCGCTGCTCCAAATGTAGTGATGCTACCACCCGAACCCAGGGTTCCGATGCCAGAGCGGTTCACCGGGGATCGCTCCAAATTCCAGAATTTCCGCAATACCTGCCAATTATATTTTGCCCTCCAACCTAGGACTTTTTCCTTAGAAGCCACAAAGGTGGGATTTGTGGTGTCGCTTCTTCAAGGAGAGCCTCTAACCTGGGCGCACCGACTATTGGAGGAAAATGGCACCAACACAGAGACTCTACTTGCTTTCTTTCAGGCCATGGCACAACTCTATGACGATCCTCAGCGGACTGCTACTGCTGAGGCCGCCCTGCTTGCGCTTCAACAAGGCCGCCGAGCCTTTGAGGAGTATGTTACGGACTTTCGCCGCTGGAGTGCGGACACCCAGTGGAACAGCGCAGCTCTGCGGCACCAATTCCGTTTGGGACTTTCAGAAACCCTAAAGGATGAGTTGGCCCGTATTGGGGTTCCTGATACCTTGGAGGACTTAATTGATAAATCTATACAGATTGACCGACGCCTACGAGAGCGACGAGCAGAGCGATCTTCTCATCTAAGTCGCCCTGTATGGGTCACTACTAAAGCGCCCATGCCTGCTTCTCGCTACCAACCACCCGTCCATTCTAGTGCGGCCAGCTCTCCTCCTGATACTTCTGAGCCTATGCAACTTGGGGTCATGCGACCCACTCTGCCTCCTGAAGAACGAACACGTCGTCGGCAGCTAAATCTGTGCCTCTACTGCGGTGAGCCTGGTCATTATGTCGCCAACTGCCCCATCAAGATGCGTAAGTGTCGTTTTTCTGTTCCTGTCAACGTTTCCGCTCTCTCAACCAATACAACACACCTTGCTCTTTCTCTGTCTTTGCAGCTCCCAGGAAGAACGATTCCGGTCAACGCAATTATTGACTCCGGCGCCTGCAGTTGTTTTATTGATGCCACCTTCGCCAATCTGCACCACATTCCTCTTCGAAAGAAAGACTTCAGACTTTCCGTTTTTCTGGCCGACGGATCCCACATTAAATCGGGTCAAGTAACCCAAGAAACCCTTCCTCTACCTGCTTCTACTTCCGCTAATCATAGAGAATTGTTAATTCTGGATGTAATTTCTTCACCCTTGTTTCCAGTGATCCTTGGCGTCCCCTGGCTCCGGGTCCACAACCCCCAGATTGATTGGGTCTCTGGAACTTTACGATTTCCTTCCCATTACTGCCTGGAACACTGCCTACCTGGATCTTCCAGTTTCTCTCCTACTCTGTTATGTCTGAACACCGACCCCAGTTTATTTCAGTCTGTTCCGGAACCCTATCATGAGTTTCTCGATGTGTTCAGTAAAAAGGGGGCCGACTCCCTTCCACCTCATCGCCCCTATGATTGCCCGGTAGAACTACTTCCTGGGGCCGAGATCCCTTTTGGGCGCATTTTTCCACTATCCGAGAAGGAAAAAGATGCTCTGAAAATCTACATCGACGAGAACCTAAATAAGGGGTTCATTCGTCCATCCACCTCACCAGCAGGTGCTGGAATATTTTTCGTCGCCAAAAAGGATCAGACCCTTCGCCCATGCATCGATTATCGAGAGCTCAATAACATCACGGTTAAAAACCGTTATCCATTGCCATTGATACCCGAACTGTTTCAAAAATTAAGATTCGCTACTATCTTCACTAAGCTGGACCTGAGGGGGGCCTACAACCTAATTCGCATCAGGGACGGCGACGAGTGGAAAACTGCTTTCCGTACTCGGTATGGTCACTACGAGTATGTAGTCATGCCATTCGGGTTATGCAATGCTCCTGCCACCTTTCAGCATTTTGTCAATGACGTGTTCAGAGACTTTTTAGATATTTTTGTCATCGTCTACCTGGATGATATCCTGGTCTTTTTTGGCTCATTAGATCAACATCGAGAGCATGTCCGGAAGGTTTTGAATCATCTTCGCTTACACGGTCTGTACGCGAAAGCACAGAAATGTGAATTCGAGTTGCAAACCATCCAATTCCTGGGCCTAGTGATCTCCCCGACGGGAATTGAGATGGACCCCAAGAAAGTGTCTGCTATTTTGGACTGGCCAGTGCCCCTGGACAAGAAGGGGGTCCAACGTTTTATAGGCTTTGCGAATTTCTATAGACGTTTTATTAAAGGATTCTCTACCATTGTTGCTCCCATTACACAGCTTACGAAACAAAACTTCCGTTTCCGTTGGAATCCTGAGGCACAAAAAGCATTCGACACGCTAAAGAAATTCTTCACGACTGCCCCAATTCTCAGCCACCCAAACCCGGCTCTACCCTTTCACCTTGAGGTAGACGCCTCTGAAGTCGCAGTGGGGGCCGTTCTCTCCCAACGCATGGGAGACAAAGACCTAATACACCCCGTAGGATTCTTCTCCCGAAAACTCTCCCCTGCGGAGAGAAACTATGACGTAGGTGATCGTGAGTTATTGGCCATCAAGGCCGCTTTGGAAGAGTGGAGATATTTATTGAAAGGTGCTGCACACCCCGTGCTAATTTATACGGACCATAAAAACTTGGAATATTTAAGATCAGCCAAGCGATTGAAGCCCCGACAGGCTCGGTGGGCACTCTTCTTCTCCCGTTTCGGCTTCCACATCACTTATCGCCCGGGCTCTAAGAATATCAAGCCGGATGCTCTGTCCAGAATGCATGACAACCCAAAAGATTCCTCCACTCCTGACACCATTCTACCAGAGAACAGTTTCTTGCTCCTGCACACTGACCTACTTTCCCTGCTCCGGGGAGCGTCTTCAGATTCTTCCAAACCTCCCAACATTTCTTTAGAATCCCGAGATGACTGTTCTGGAGAGGAAGCCAGATTTTTGTCCCTGAAGACATCCGAGTAGAGGTTCTGAAACACCTCCACAACCATCCAATGGCGGGACATTTTGGGGTTCGTAAGACACTAGAGCTGGTGCGTCGCACCTTTTGGTGGCCTGGATTAGAGAATTTCTGTAAGTCTTATATCAGCACATGCCCTATTTGTAATCGGAACAAGACACCTCGAAACCATGCCTGGGGTTTACTGAAACCATTACCCGTACCCGACAGACCGTGGAAAATGGTGGCCATGGATTTCATCGTAGAGCTTTCCTGCTCTGAAGACTGTACTGCAATTTTCGTGATCGTGGACCGTTTGACCAAAATGGCCCATTTTCTCCCTCTAAAGAACACACCTTCTGCCGTTGAGACTGCTCGTGTCTTTATTAAAGAAGTCGTTAGGTTGCATGGGGTACCCTAAAACATAGTATCAGATAGGGGAGTTCAATTTACCTCTCGGTTTTGGAAGGCCCTCTGTGAAATATTACAAATTGAACTCGCTCTATCTACAGCATATCACCCCCAGACCAATGGGCAAACTGAACGAACCAATCAGACTCTGGAACAATACATCAGGTGCTTTACTACGTTTTCTCAGAATGATTGGGTCTCTCTGCTACCCCTAGCGGAATTTGCTTACAACAACGCCAGTCATTCTGCCACGGGGCAATCTCCCTTTTTTGCCAATTATGGTTTCAACCTAACTTTTTTACCAGATTTTCTTTCAGAATCTTCAGTACCGGCAGTACAGAATACCGTGGAATTCCTCAAACAAAACACCAATTACTACAGGAAGCTGTAACCAAGGCCCAGGCTGACAGTAAGAGGTTCTTCGACAGGAAAAGGAAAGGAGAGCTGGATCTGAAAACAGGGGACCAGGTATGGCTTTCTACCAGCAACCTCAGGTTAGCTTGTCCTTCTAAGAAATTGGGACCCAAATTTATGGGACCTTTTCCGGTCAAAAGGAGAATCAATACGGTTTCATATGAACTTTCCTTACCTGATTCTCTTAAAGTGCACCCTGTATTCCATGTCTCTTTATTGAAACCTGCAGCTCCTGATCCCTTCCCTAATAGGGGTACAAGGCCTCCTGAACCAGTTCATGTTGACGGATGCGAGGAATTTGTGGTAGAAGCCATCCTGGATTGTAGAAGGCGACAAGGACAGAACCAATTTTTGATTAAATGGAAAGTCTACGGACCAGAAGAAAATTCCTGGGAACCTGAAGGCAATATCCATGCCAGAAGATTGGTACGTTAATTTTTTCTTGATCATCCTGACAAGATGGCCCGACTAGGCAGCCGGAGGCTGCCCCTTGGGGGGGGCAATGTCAGGGACTCACCTCTCAATCTCGGAACCCTTCCAGAGGGTTAAAACAGCGGCGCGCAATTGCACATCGTCGCGCGCCTGTGGTGCGGCGGGGGCGCACGCGTGCGCGCTGATTCCTTGGTACCAAAAACGGCTTTAAATGGACACTGACAGCTCCAGCACATTGCTGTCTGATCTACAGTCTCTGAATGTTGTTTACCTGAAGAAACCTGATTACCTGCTAATACCTTTTGACCCGGCTTGTTTGACCTTCCGCACCTCTCCGATCCTGACCTCGGCTGCTATCGACCTACCTCTGATTGATCCACCGTTGCCTGACCTACCTGCCTGTACCACGACGACTCTCCTGCTTACCCCATCTGACTATCTGAACTATCTAATGTGATCCGGCTTGTTTAACCCTGCTTCCGTCTGCTGTCTATTAACCAGCTTGCCTTCTCAGTTGTTGCTGTGAATCTTCTGTCGGTGTCACGGACCCTACTTCCGGTTACTTCAGCTCCAGTCTACACTTCCAGCAGTGATCTACATCTACTCATCTATCCAGCCAGCCGGCACTCCTACCCCGCCAGGCTCTTGAGTCCGCTGTTCCCTATTCAGCAGCTCACAAGCCGGAGCTGTAAGAGAGGCCTACTCCTACAACCGGGCTCTGGTTACCAGGTACGTGATACATAACAGAATCTGTCAAAGCATCCATAGAATTTAATGTCAATAAAATAAAGCTCTGCCTTCTCCTTGGATTTTAGGAAGTACTGGGAGGAGTAAAATGATATCCGGAAGTGGATAGGGCGAAGTGAAAAAATGAATTGCTCATGTAGATAAGAATTGTTTTCCTGCATTTAACTTGTGGTTAAAATGCACGTCAAATGCAGCTGCGTTTGACCTGCTTTGCATTGCATTGCATTTCTTCAACACAGAATGTCCTACTGACATGTGTTGGAACTGCAAAGGCAAAGCAGATCAAATGCAGCCTTTTCTTAGCAAACCTCCATTTTTTATTTGAATACATGCCTTTGAGCAGCACTGCATTTGCATTGGAAATGGCTGTGTTTACCAGAATGTCTGTGCACATGATGAACCCTAGGTTTTGTATATACAGGGTGTATTATTTTGTTTATGACTTAATTTTGGGGAGCAGAAATAGCATTTCGGATACTAAATTCTTGTCCTCATGTAAACTTTTACTTGGTCTAAAGCAGCAAAAAAGTGTTAGTTTTTAATTGCATTATTATGACTTTATCCAGCAAATGTGTCATAGTGTTATGCCAGGCCTCTAAGACTCAGCTTATTGCTAGTATGCTAATTATGTGATAGAATTCAAAAACAGTGTATTAGATACCAGATGTTTGAAATGGGAGGACAACAATTTTCAAAGATGCCATATGCAATAACTGATTTTCCATGGTTGAGATTGGCAGAAGAGGAAGTGATTCATTGCAGACAAACTTTCCAAAAACCAGAGAGAGCTGTCTATTAAAAGGTTGTGCTGGCACTAAAAAGCTGCTGATTAGATAATCACCCTTTGGTGTTTCTCAAGTGGAAGTTAAGATATTTCTTATTTATGTCTTAAATTTTATATTATACAGTTGGTTGAGTGCAGTTCCCAAATAATGGAAAATTGAGATTAAAGTCACCTGCGCCCTCTTGGATTCTCTAAAGAATGTTTGGAAACTGAGGCACGTTTGTTACTGTCATAGCAGAAAAGGGACAATTCTTCCTGCTGAGGTCCCAGATCTCTTGAACAATTTAAAAACCTGATCTACACCTTCCATATCTGAAACTATTATTTTGTGCCATCTTATTCTTTAAAAAAATGCAATAACTGCTAATTTTATCATTACAATGATATTAAAGCAATTTTTAAAGGCTATTTTTTTTAAAAATATAACTTACATGTTAAGCCTCGTACACACGATCAGTCCATCCGATGAGAACGGTCTGAAGGACCATTGTCATAGGTCAACCGATGAAGCTGACTGATGGCCCGTCGAGCCCACACACAAATAACCGATCGTGTCAGAACGCGGTGACGTAAAACACAACGACGTGCTGAAAAAAATTGATTTTTAACCAATGGTCGTGCCTACTAACGATCGTTTTTGACCTATCGGTTAGGAATCCATTGGTTAAATTTAAAGCAAGTTGTCTTTTTTTTAACCGATGGTTAAATAACCTATGGGGCCCACACACGATCGGTTTTGACCGATGAAAATGGTCCATCAGACCGTTGTCCTCTGGTTAACCGATCGTGTGTACGAGGCCTGATACTTACCTCCTCTGTGCAGTTGGTTTTGCACAGAGCAGCCCAGATTCTCCTCTTCTCGGGTCCCTCTTTGCTGCTCCTAGCCCCATCCTCCTTTGAGTACAGCTTGCTACAGGGGACACCCAAGCCATGTCAGAACTCCATGTATTTTTCAGACACGAAGCCCCAACCTGGCCCCACCCCCTCTCTTCCCAGATAGGCTGACTTAATTTGATTGACAGCTGTGGGAGCCAATGTCACCACTACTCTGTCTCAGCCAATCAGGTGGAGTGTACTGGATGGCTAAGGGAATCGTAGACATCACAGGAGAGAGAAAGAGCTCAGGTAGGTAATTGGGGGGTTCTGGGGAGGCTGATACACATAGCGGGGTTTTTATCTTAATGCATAGAATGCATTACAACTCCTTTAACAACAACAAAAAAAAACGTTTATGACAGGCAATGTGCATTTATTGCCAAGATAGGATGTTACATTACATTTTTTTTGTCTGTTTGTGCATAATCAAATTGTGTCTCCAAGATATGACCTGTCCTCATTCTCTGCTAGACAAAGACAAAGGTCATTTGGAGTTCCCATGATGCAAAGAAGGTCTGGTGCTTCACTTTGGTTGTCAGCTGTGAATTAATAGAAAGCAGTGGAAGATTTGGGCATAAGTGCATAATTTACAAAACCTATGGTATTCTGGACTACACATTAAAGCGGAGTTCCACCCAAAAGTGGAACATCTGCTTAATCCACTCCTCGCCCCCTTACATGCCACATTTGGCATGTAATTTTTTTTGGGGGGGGGGGGGGGGGAATGGGGGCTTCAGGAGGAGTGGGACTTCCTGTCCCACTTCCTCCTTCCGCCGAGAGGCTGCTAAGACGATACGTCATATCGCCTTTTGGCAGCCCCTCCTTGTAGGTGATCGCCTGGGACACGTGACAGGTCCCAGGTGATCTCCTGTCCAATCGGATGGCGCAGTGCCACTCACGCATGCGCAGTGGGTGCCCGGCCGTGAAGCCGAAAGCTGTCACGGCCGGGTGTCCTAACTTAGAATGAAGACGCCAGCCAGAGAGGGGGGGGAGAGGAGGGGAGCCCTGGCCGGCGCGTCGCTGGAACGTGGAGCAGGTGAGTGCATGTTTATTTAAAGCCAGCAGCTACACTTTTTAAAAATGACTGGAACGACCCTTTAATCATTTTTATTTATTTTGATTTTGATTTCTTTAGAATATTTAGAATATAAAGTTAAAGTGCTGTTCAATTGGGTTAAAAAAAAAGAATGAGCTGATTGTCCCAAATACTCAATAGAGGTGAATGGGGGATACCTCCCTACTGTGGTATTGTATTCTGACAGCAGGGGGCCTTCCCCACCATCAGCATACAATGATCAGTGTTGCTGGCTATAGCTGGGGGCACTAATCATTATGGAATAACTCAACAGTCTGGTTGTATACAAGTTGATCCATGTATGACTCAAGTCAAAGGGGGGAATCCCTGTAGCCCACACATCCATGTTGTCCCTGTGATCAGTGTAAGAGTGACAACCTCAACTAGGCCAGGCTCTCAATGCATTTCGCTCTGCCCCTCAGAGCTTAAACAGGAGGTGTAGGGAAAAAAGGCAAAGAAAAGAAAACTGGTGCAGCCACCGCATCTAATGACTGGTAATCTCCAATATAATACATTTTTAGTTTTGTGTTTAATACCCCTTTAACTCAAAACTGATAACATGTAAAGACTTTAAAGAATCGCCTGTGAACATGTATTTACTCTGTGCAATATTGTATTTTATATTTTACCAAAAATTGGGTTTTATATTGTGCTTGTGTGCAATAAAATGTATTTAAGTGTATTTTTTTTTCCTGAAGATTTGCACTTGATAAATGGCTGCACAAATATTGTATAAAAAATTGCAACAGCCACCATTTTATTCTCCAGGTCTTCTACTTTCAGAAAATTCTAAGGCCCAGATTCTCAACCGAGATACGACGGCGTATCTCCAGATACGCCGTCGTATCTCTGCATTGAGCCGTCGTATCTATGCGACTGATTCTTAGAATCAGTTACGCATAGATATCCATTAGATCCAACAGGCGTAAGTCTCTTACGCCGTCGAATCTTAAGTGCATTTTTTTTTGGCCCGCTAGGTGGCGCTTCCGTCGAAATCCGCGTTGAGTATGCAAATTAGCTAGATACGCGAATTCCCGAACGTACGCGCGGCCGACTCAGTAAAGTTACGATGTTTACGTTAGGCTTTTCCCGGCGTAAAGTTGCCCCTGGGTCTATGAGGCGCAGCCAATGTTAAGTATTGCCGTCATTCCCGCGTCAAAATTTTAAAAAGTTACGTCATTTGCGTAAGTCGTCCGTGAATGGGGCTGGACGTCATTTACGTTCACGTCGAAACCAATGACGTACTTGCGACGTCATTTGGAGCAATGTACACTGGGATATTTTACGGACAGGGCATGCGCAGTTCGTTCGGCGCGGGGATGCGCTTCATGTAAATGATACACGCCCCCTACCCGCCGAATTTGAATTCCGCCGGGTGATTTACGCTACGCCGCCGCAACTTTACAGGCAAGTGCTTTGTGAATAAAGCACTTGCCTGAAAAACTTGCGGCGGCGTAACGTAAATGAGATACGCTACGCCCGCACAATTTTGCGCCGATCTACGTGAATCTGGGCCTATGGGTCTAAATCTAGAAAAAAAAAAAAAAGATTTTTAACATGTTTATGAAAAAGTAAAACATTGGCCCAGTAGGCAAGCAGCTAAAAGCATTTAGTTGCCTCAAAGCAAAAAATAAATAAAAGAAGATTTTTTTTTTTTTTTATATTTTGTAATACTTTGCTACCACTTTAATTTTAAGGTAGTTCTCTGTCTAGTGCAGTACCTGGAGCATGCTAGTGTTTTAGTCAACTTTCTAATCTTGTGCATTCAGCTTAATCTGGGCCAAATTATTACTATCGTGAGGGCTTCAATGAAAACAGGCAACTGAAAGCACAGCTCTAGTGAATCTTCTTGGCCTGGAAAACCATAGTCCACATAGACAAATGTCCATGCAAGGTTCTACACCGAGGAGCAGATCCAAATAGATCTGCGCCGGGCGCAGCGTATGTCAGATATGCTACGCCGCTGTAACTTACTTTGGCTTTGCGCCGTAAGTTACGGTGGCGTAGTTTATCTCTCGCGGCGTAAGGGAGCGGAATTCAAATACGGCGGGTAGGGGGCGTGTTAAATTTAAATGAAGCGTGTCCCCGCGCCGAACGAACTGTGCATGCGCCGTCCCTAAAATTTCCCGCCGTGCATTGCGCTAAATGACGTCGCAAGGTCGTCATTGGTTTTGACGTGAACGTAAATGGCGTCCAGCCCCATTCACGGACGACTTACGCAAACTACGTAAAATTTTCAAAATTAGACGCGGGAACGACGGCCATACTTAACATTGAGTACGCCACCATATAGCAGCTTTAACTATACGCCGGAAAAGCCGAACGGAAACAACGTAAAAAAATGCGACGGCCACGCGTACGTTCGTGGATCGTCGGAAATAGCTCATTTGCATACTCAACGCGGATTACGACGGGAACGCCACCTAGCGGCCGCCGAAAAATTGCATCTTAGATCCGACGGCGTACGAAGACGTACGCCTGTTGGATCTAACCCAGATGCCGTCGTATCTTGTTGTGAGGATTCAAAACAAAGATACGACGCGGGAATTTTGAAATGCCCCCCACTCTTTAGAAAAAGACAAAATATAAAACAACAAAGAGTCTCAGAAGTCATTTGAAGTTTGAATGCCAAATGATTTCCTAGATTCACATAGGTGAACGTGTGTTATAAAGTGATATTTAATAGTAACATTATAAAACATATTTTTTTTTATTCATTTAGCTAAGCAGGCTACAGTTATGTTAGCAGGCATTACACAGCACTAAGATAATTTACAACCTCTGGACAGGCAGTATATAAATAACTTTGTGGGCAAGGAGATACATTATTCTAATACAGTATAGCTTGCAAAGCAGCTGCTGGGGATTCCCTGTGGACATCCTGACTGTAACACTCTGTAAAAATGAATCACAGGCATTATCAGAATAGATATGTGAGACATATTATCAGTTTATAAGTCTTAGCTTCCCCTCATTATTATAAAATGTATCATGTTCAAAACACGGGTAATAAAGTTTGGGTACTTTCTGAGCAGAAATCTTAATAAAAGATAATTTCTATCATTTTTAAAAGCTAGTGATAAGATATTGCTTCAGTTTCAGTAAATAACTCTTGCAATGCGGGGGTTCACCCTAAAAAACATTTTTTTTTCTAGCATGCCATCAAGCATACTAGCGCGATCTACAGTACACCTTTCTTTTATTTTTTGGCGCCGTACTCACTGTTTACTGCCGTAATGAAGTTTCAGACTCCCCGCGGGGAATGGGCGTTCCTATGCACAGGGAAGATGATTGACGGCCGGCTATGGCGCGTCACGCTCCCCGAAGATAGCCGAAATAGGACTTGCCTCTTCACGGCGCCTGTGCAGTCAGCTCCGATATCTGTGCGCAGGCGCCGTATAGCGCTGTGAAGAGGCAAGTCCTATTTCGGCTATCTTCACGTAGCGTGACGCGCCATAGCCGGCCGTCAATCATCTTCCCTGTCCATAGGAACGCCCATTCCCCGCGGGGAGTCTGAAACTTCACTACGGCAGTAAACTGTAAGTACGGCGCCAAAAAATAAAAGAAAGGTGTACTGTAGATCGCGCTAGTATGCTTGATGGCATGCTAGAAATT
Organism: Rana temporaria; assembly: GCF_905171775.1. Taxonomy (NCBI): domain Eukaryota; kingdom Metazoa; phylum Chordata; class Amphibia; order Anura; family Ranidae; genus Rana; species Rana temporaria. The sequence continues at coordinate 230,926,830 of NC_053490.1, read as the reverse complement.
TGTTTTTAGGGTGAAACACCGCTTTAAAGGAATGCAGTCACTTTCTATAGCAAATGCACACATTGCAGCATTGCCTTTATTAAAGGAAACCTTTGTTCACAGCATACATATTTCTGGCCACCCATGCTGCATAAGGATAAGGGTCTGGTATAGAATTTTTGTGTAAGGTTCCCCCTCAAAATCCATTGATGGGGTCCTGCTTGAAATCCTTACCAAACCTTAAGGGTCTGGTATGAATTTTGGCAGGGGATCTCCATTTATTCATTTTTTTACACTATCCCTGATGCAGCCCCCTTTAGTGTGCTAGATGTAGATAAGTTTGTTGTTAGTGTAGGTAAAATTTAGTTTAGCCCAGGGCTAAGCCTGAGTTATGAATCTGGGTTTAGGGTTTAGTGACACTGGGTGGAAGTTAGGAGGAGCTGCTTGGCATATTTATAAGGGCTTCAGCCAATCCTCAGTAAATGGCTGGCAGGGGGCAAGCTACCTCATAAATAGTCATGAGTCATGCCAGGAGGGGCAGTCTGGTTGAAAATGGAAATGGAGTGTTGAGGAGGCTGTTGGTGGCCCTTGAGGGTGCCCCTTAGTCTATGGGGGGGGGGGTGACCTTGGGCCTGGGGCTTGGCTGTTTGAAAGATCCTACCAAAACACATGGAGGAAGCCCTTCCTGGAGGCATAGGAGCAAGAAGAGAGGACAGCAGGTGCAGGTCAGCACATCTGGTCGATCTCCTGAGAGTCACCCGGTTGGGCTGGTGAGTGTCAGTCTGGAGGACTGTGGGGAAAAGGTTAGCCTGGAGGGCTAGTAAAAGGGGCAGCTGTAGCCAGGTGGGTTGGCAGTGTCTGAAGAGCAATCGGTAGTCACAGGAGGGTGCAAGCTAGATACTGGAATTTTACTACACACCTAAGGTACCTTGGGTTCATGCCTGTAATGGGTTGTTATTTTCCTCTGACTGTCAGTGACTGTCAGGTATTCATAGTGTTCCAGCTAGGTTCAACAAGTAAGTGTGTAATGGAGGAAGAAGAGAAGCTGTAAATACAGACTGTATATAGGAAGAGTTGTCCCTGAAGTTGTTTTTGAAGTCAAATGGTCAACCCATAACCTCCCACCCGTATCCAAGTTATTACCCTCAATAATTAACAAAAACAAAGTCACTGACTGTTCTCTGATTTAAGAGGGCCTATGGAAATTCAGTGTGCCTTTCTGTGTAGGGTGGGGGATCCTAGGTTACTTGTGGGTGCGCTACACTGATGTTTGTTTACATTCACCTTTAAGTTGGGAATCCCGGCTGACAGCTAAATGTGCCAGGTTGGGGTGAGCCACTGGTTGTTAGAACACCAGCGGATTGTGGCAGGCTCCCTATTAACCAGGAGGAAATTGTCACATTTAGTCTGTCCCTCTGTAGCTGGATCAGTGGTGGTCAACCAGCTTCCAGCTTAATATGGGGTCTCAAGTGCGGCCCTTCACATCAGCAAAGGACTGCACATAAAAATCACTAAATATTTATTATCAGAGACAGCAAACACACAACAAGATATAGTAAAAGATCAATGGCATGATACAAGAGATGGGCAGAGACTGTGAACATGATATAAGAAATTATATACTTTCTCCATCATCTCATCCCCACAGCTATTAACTTTTGCATCAATTGGCCCTCCCTCCTAGATTGTAAGCTATAGCGAGCGGGCCTTCTGATTCCTCTTGTACCAAATTGTAATGTAACTGTAATGACTGCCTTCATTTTGTTTAGCGCTGCACAAACTATTGGCGCTATCAGGGCCGGCCTTTGGGGTGTGCGAGCTGTGCGGCTGCACAGGGCGCCATGGGCAACAAGGGCACTGTGTGGCCATCGCAGCTCACAAAATGTGAGTTGCAGCAGGGCTGGGCGGTCGGCGCTACCACTAGGCGGATTAGGAAGGCAGCCTCCTAGGGCGCACTGCCACCTAGGGGCTCCGCTGACTCTTGCCTCACCTCTTCCTCCTCATTGTCACTCCCCAGGCTCCAGGCAGAGGATAGCCTCTTTGTGTATGTTTAGGTGACCAGGGGGCAAGGGGTGAAGATGGGGGGGGGCGCCACAGGATTAGCTCGCACAGGGCGCCTGAACATCTAAGGCCGGCCCTGGGCGCTATAGAAATCCTGTATAATAATAATAATAATAACTAGAGACTGCAAACATTATTAAGGAGATGGTCAGAGTCTGCAGGCATGATACAGGAGATGGTCAGAGACTACAGATATGATACAGGAGATGGTCAGAGACTGTGGACTTCATACAAGAGATGATCAGAGACTGCAGACATGATACACGAGATGGTCAGAGACTGCAGACATGATAAAAGAGATGGTCAGAGACTGTAGACATAATTCAAGAGATAGTCAGAGACTGCAGACATGATACAAGCAATGGTCAGAGACTGCAGACATGATACAAGAAATGGTCAGAGACTGTGGATATGATGCAAAAGATGTTCAGAGACTGTGGGCATGATACAAGAGATGATCAGAGACTGTGGACATGATACAGGCAGAAGTCAGACACTGCAGACATGATACAAGCAATGGTCAGAGACTGAAAACATTATACAAGCAATGGTCAGAGACTGTGAATATGATGCAAAAGATGTTCAGAAACTGTGGACATGATGCAAGAGATGTTTGTAGACTGCAGACATGATACAAGAGATGTTTGGAGACTGAAAACATGATATAAGAGATAATCAGAGACTGCAGACATGATACAAGCGAAAATCAGACACTGCAGAAATGATACAGGAGATGATCAGAGACTGTAGACATGATACAAGCGAAAGTCAGACACTGAGGACATGATAAGAGATGGTCAAATACTGTGGACAAGATTAAATCAATATAGTTGGGTAACAGACCTATACCCAGGCCCGGACTGTTCATAGGGCACTCCATGCTGGGGCTAGCGGTGTGCTGGGGCCACCTGTTGGGCTGGGGCTGATGCAATGCATGTTAGTGTGCTGTTGTGCTGCAACGCCCCTCTGTCAGAAGGTGTGTTGGGGTGCCAATCAGAGTGAATGAATGGCATCAGCGCACTTAGCATGCATGGCACTAAAGTGTGTGGTAATAAGTTTGTTACTGGAAAAAACATGGTGTAAACAGACTCTGAAGTCAAAAACAATTGTGCAAACAAAACACAGAAGTGTAGCTTGTCACTGATCCTCATGACCAAATAGCCACAGGTATGAAGGGAACCTCTGCAGTGGAGTTCCCTGGTCTGCACACCTATGACACCAATTACAGTGAAGCAATTATAGGAAGCAAAATGTATTTTATATTACAGAGAGCAAAACTGTTGGAAATTCTGGGCCAGATCCTCAAAAGAGATACGCAGACTTAACTGCTGTTCAGTCTGTGTCTAACTTTGGAAACGATCCTCAAAAGGCTTTTTCCAAAGTTAGGCAGAAGATCAGGCATGTGTAATTGAATTACACTGCCGAATCTTAGGATGCAGTACCGCATCCGCCGCTGGGGGCATTTCGAGTCGAAATGCCGTTTCTAGTATGCAAATTAGCACTTAAGGCGATCCACAAAGCTTTCCAGCTTCGTTTTTTTTCGCCGTAAGTGTTATTTTGCAAGTGTAAAACTAGGGCTGATGTTACAAAGTGTAAACTAGTCACACCATGTAAAAGCCCATTCCAGCGACGGCATTTGGTATGCATTCCCGAGGGAGAACTCCACGGCAATTTGTAAAAACAAAACCGGCATGGGTTCCCCCCCAGGAGCATACCAGGCCCTTAGGTCTGGTATGGGTTGTAAGGGGACCCCCCTACGCCGAAAAATCGACGTAGGGGGTCCCCCTACAATCCATACCAGACCCGTATCCAAAGCACGCTACCCGGCCGGTCAGGAAGGGAGTGGGGACAAAGCGAGCGCCCCCCCCCTCCTGAGCCGTGCCAGGCCGCATGCCCTCAACATGGGGGGGTTGGGTGCTCTGGGGCAGGGGGGCGCACTGCGGGGCCCCCCACCTCAGAGCACCCTGTCCCCATGTTGATGAGGACAGGACCTCTTCCCGACAACCCTTGCCATTGGTTGTCGGGGTCTGCGGGCGGGGGCTTATCGGAATCTGGGAGTCCTCTCAAATAAGGGGGCCCCCAGATACCGGCCCCCCACCCTAAGTGAATGGATATGGGGTACATCGTACCCCTATTCATTCACCTGTAGGCAAAAAGTTAAAGTTAGTAAACACACAACACAAGGCTTTTTAAAATAATTTATTATTCTGCTCCGGATGCCCCCCTGTCTTCTTTATTAGCTCTATTAGCAGGGGGGGCTTCTTCTTCCACTCTCCGGGGGTCTTCTCCGCTCTCCGGGGGGGTTTCTTCTTCCGCTCTCCGGGGGGGCTTCTCCGGACTCCGGGGGCTTCTTCCATCTTCTCCCCTCTTCCGCTGTTGACTCGGCGAACCCCGGTTCTTCTGCAGATGTCGGTGCCTTCTTCTTCAGCGCTGGCTGCCTGCTATCTTTGTGTGTTAGCTCAATTTCTAACAGGCAGCCGGCGCGGTCTTCTGTGAGTCAGGTTCTTCTTCTCCCCTCTTCCGATGTTGCCTCGTCGCCTCTTGTCACTGTAATGATGGAAGCGCGCCTTGCATCCCATTTATATAGGCATCACCGTCCCATCATGCTCCGGTAGGTACCCACGTGGTGGGTGCACGTGGGTAGGCACCCACCAAGTGGGTACCTGCCGGAGCATGATGGGACGGTGATGCCTATATAAATGGGATGCAAGGCGCGCTTCCATCATTACAGCGACAACAGGCGACGAGGCAACATCGGAAGAAGGGAAGAGAAGACCCTGACGTCACAGAAGACCGCGCCGGCTGCCTGTTAGAAATTGAGCTAACACACAAAGATAGCAGGCAGCCAGCGCTGAAGAAGAAGGCACCGGACATCTGCAGAAGAATCGGGGTTCGCCGAGTCAACAGCGGAAGAGGGGAGAAGATGGAAGAAGCCCCCCGGAGTCCGGAGAAGCCCCCCCCGGAGAGCGGAAGAAGAAACCCCCCCGGAGAGCGGAGAAGACCCCCTAATAAAGAAGACAGGGGGGGCATCCGGAGCAGAATAATAAATTATTTTAAAAAGCCTTGTGTTGTGTGTTTACTAACTTTAACTTTTTGCCTACAGGTGAATGGATAGGGGTATGATGTACCCCATATCCATTCACTTAGGGTGGGGGGCCGGTATCTGGGGGCCCCCTTATTTGAGGGGACTCCCAGATTCCGATAAGCCCCCGCCCGCAGACCCCGACAATCAATGGCAAGGGTTGTCGGGAAGAGGTCCTGTCCTCATCAACATGGGGACAGGGTGCTCTGAGGTGGGGGGGCCCGCAGTGCGCCCCCCCCTGCCCCAGAGCACCCAACCCCCCCCATGTTGAGGGCATGCGGCCTGGCACGGCTCAGGAGGGGGGGGGGGCGCTCGCTCGTCCCCACTCCCTTCCTGACCGGCCGGGTAGCGTGCTTTGGATACGGGTCTGGTATGGATTGTAGGGGGACCCCCTACGTCGATTTTTCAGCGTAGGGGGTCTCCTTACAACCCATACCAGACCTAAGGGTCTGGTATGCTCCTGGGGGGTGAACCCATGCCGGTTTTTTCTTTGAAAATTGGCATGGAGTTCTCCCTCAGGAATGCATGCCGAGCGACGCTGTCATTTTTTTTTTTTCCCGACGCAACTTTTTTAAGCCGTCGCGATCCTCAAAACTCGGCGTAACGTAACTTCGCGCATGCGCAGTACGGCCGGCGCGGGAGCGCGCCTCATTTAAATGGGACTCGCCCCATTTGAATAGGAACGCCTTGCGCCGGCGGAATTTTAGTTACACAGCCTGAAATTTCTAGATAAGTGCTTTGTGGATCGGGCACTTAGGTAGAAACTTTAAGGCAGTGTAACTTAAATGGGATTTTTTAAGTTACGCCAGGTTTTTGTGGATCTGGCCCTCTGTGCTGCCGAGGACTATGTGCCAAGATCGCTACCATAATTGAAAAATCACGAGAAAACCTATGCTTAAAAAAAACGTCATACCATATGTTTTCAGCATTACCCATTCAGACAATATTTACGTATCAATGTTATTGCAGTAATGGATTGGACCTGATCTTCTGCATCCCTGGACGATGAGATTGACATCCATTCAAAAAAAAAAAAAAAAACAACAAAAAAAACCCAAAAATTGTATACACAATTATTTTCTATGTTTTCTATATTTCTATTAATTTATTATTTTTATTGCAGGAATAGATTGGACAAGATCTAGAGCTTCCGTGATCTTCTGGATCCCTGGAAGACAAGATTAACACCTATTAAAAAATTAAGTAAATAAAATCATATATAAAATTATTTTCAACAAATCAAAAAGAAATACTAAGCACCACCAACAGCAAAATGTGATAATGAAAAGCCTAAAAAACTGCTGACACTAATCACAATCCTACATGTGTATCAATACACATTAAAACAATCAACTGTTTAGTGCTTAAAACTAATACTGTATTTATTGGCGTATAACACTCACGTTTTTACCCTGAAAATAGAGGGTAAACTGTGCCTGCGTGTTATACGCAGGGGGCTATGGAAGGTTTTTTTCCCTGAAACTTCCCTCTTAAAGTTAGGGTGAGTGTTATACACCTGTGCGTGTTATATGCCGATAAATACGGTATTTTCTATGTTTTATGTTTTTCTCTCTTTCTATTATTTTATCATTCACTGATAAACAAAAATGCTGTTGGCTTGTAATTTTAACATACAAATTTTAGCATCTTCAACAAATAAATACATTTTAATTCATTTACTTTGATATTTTAAGTACCTTACTTAATTTTCATTTGTTTTTAAAACACACCTTTTACATTTAAAAAATAATATATAATATTGCGTAATCTAGACAAAACTTTTAACTTAGGTATGTGCATTTCCATATTCCATATTCTAATTGAGTTACATTTAGTTAAAACAATTATCTTTTCATTTGACTGAAATTTAAGCAGATGTTTGCCAAATGTGCAACCGCACAAGTTTTGATGCTGTAATTTTAAAGGGTTTGACGTCTTTTGGAACTTTGAAGATCTGCACAAGACACTTTCCATACATTTGAGGCCCATCAGGTCAAAAGGGGGTCACCAGTGACAAGAATTTTTCCAAGTTACTACAAAGCCCATGCAGTGATATTGAATGGTATAGAATGAATATTGAACAAATTATCGTTCACATGATTTAAATGTTGCTTAACCACCCGGACCATTACGCAGGTAAAGGACCTGGCCAGTTTTTGCGATTCGACACTGCGTCGCTTTAACTGACAATTGCGCGGTCGTGCGATGCGGCTCCCAAACAAAATTGGCGTTTTTTTCCCCCACAAATAGAGCTTTCTTTTGGTGGTATTTGATCACCTCTGCATTTTTTATTTTTTTGCGCTATAAACAAAAATAGAGCAACAATTTTGAAAAAAAAACCAATATTTTTTACTTTTTGCTATAATAAATACCCCCAAAAAAGATATAAAAAAAACTTTTTTTCTCAGTTTAGGCCGATACGTATTCTTGTACATATTTTTAATAAAATAAAAATCGCAATAAGCGTTTAACGACTGGTTTGCGAAAAATGTATAGCGTTTCCAAAATAGGGGATAGTTTTATGGCATTTTTATTAATATTTTTTTTTACTACTAATGGCGGCGATTAGCGTTTTTTGTTGTGACTGCGACATTATGGCGGACACATGGGTCAATTTTGACACATTTTTGGGACCATTGTCATTTTCACAGCAAAAAGTGCTAGAAAAATGCATTGATTACTGTGAAAATTACAATTGCCGTTTAGGAGTTAACCACTAGGGGGTGCTCTAGGGGTTATGTGTGACCTCATATGTGTTTCTAACTGTAGGGGGGCGGGGCTGGACGTGTGACGTCACTGATCGCTTTTCCCTATATCAGGGAACAGACGATCAGTGACATTGCCACTGTGAAGAACGGGGAAGGTGTGTTTACACACACCTCTCCCCGTTCTTCAGCTCCTGTGACCAATCGCGGGACACCGGCAACGATCGGGTCCGTGTGTCCCGCGGCCACGGAGCTTCGGACCGGGTCGCCGGCACGCGCCCCACGGCTGGGCACTTAAAGGGGACGTACAGGTACATGCCTGTGCCCAGCCGTGCCATTCTGCTGATGTAAATGTGCAGGAGGCGGTCCTTAAGTGGTTAACATACCATTCAAAATGTTTACTTAATTTATAAATGGACATACGTTCCAAGATGCAGGGTGTGGGACTGCCGGCTGTTAAACTTAAAAACTGTTTTGTGCCACAAAAATGAATGTTTCTGCCATTCGATTTTGAAGTTGCATATTAAATTTAGGTTATAGACCTCAAGACCCACCCAATATGCGCCTCATTTATTAAAATTTAAAAACAAAGATAGCATTATTGTGCTGCATCTGTGCTGCAAAAATGAATGTTTGTGCCGTTTGGTTTTAGAGCTTTTACTCATAATAGTCGATGAAACACTGCCCACTTTGCAACCCATGCTATTCAATTTTAAAAACAATTATACCATTTGTTTGTGCTGATTTGTGCCACAAAAATGTTTCAGCTGGTTCGGTTTTTGAGATATTGAATTCAAATTCAGATTATGTAACATCAAGCCCTGCCCGCTTTGCACCCAATGTTATTATAATTTAAAAACAAAGATAGCATTTGTTTGCACTGCAACTGTGCAAAAACGAACATATGAGCTTGTCTGGTTTAAGGCCTCATACACACGACCGGACATGTCCGCTGAAACTGGTCCGCCGACCAGTGTCAGCGGACAGATCCGATCGTGTGTACAGGCTAGCGGACAGATTTCCAGCGGACAAATGTTTCTTAGCATGCTAAGAAACATGTCCGCTGGGAAGCTGTCCGGCGGACATGTCTGCTGGTTAGTACGTCTAACCAGCGGACAGAAATCCCGCGCATGCGTCGAATTGACAAAAATAGTAAATTATACGCTGCGCTTTGGAATATTACACAATCAATGCGTGCTGAAGATTATTGTGTAGTGTTTTTTTTTTTAAATATATTTTTATTAGGTTTAACCCTCCTGGCGGGGTGGATTTTTTAGGCTGAAATCGGTAACCCCGAGTCACGCTCGGGGTAGCTATGCAGAGCCTGCAGTGCGCGCTGGCTTACCTTGTCCCTGGATCCAGCGATGCCACCGCGCTGTGTGAGCGAGCGGGACCTCGCTCGATTCACACAGTGTCCTCCTGTGCCGCCAATCTCCGTTCCCTGCGACGTTACGCCGCACGGGCGGAGAACGGCGCCAAATTCAAAAAAGTAAACAAACACATTACATACAGTATACTGTAATCATATAGATTACAGTACTGTATGTAAAAAAACACACCCCCCCTTGTCCCTAGTGGTCTGCCCTGTGTCCTACATGTACTTTTATATAATAAAAACCTTTCTTTCTCCCTGCAAACTGTAGATTGTCCATAGCAACCAAGTGTCCCTTTATTAAAAAAATGATTTTAGATCAGCTAGAAAACAGCGATAATAAATTATAATCACTTGCAGAATTGTGCGATAGCGATTTGTAGGGTTGTCCCGATACCACTTTTTTAGGACCGAGTACAAGTACCAATACTTTTTTTCATGTAGTCGCCGATACCGAATACCGATACTTTTTTTAAATGTCATGTGACAGTTTTCAAACCACAATACAAACTAAGGATATTTTCTTTAGAATTATGAAGAACTCTAACTCAAGACATTATAAAAGAATAAAAATGAATAAAAATGTTTTATTTGCTTGTCACGCAGTAGTAAAAAACTCAAAGAATTTTCATAGAACATGTTGATAAATACAAAAAAAGTATTCT